>NC_138779.1:154742508-155342508 GCF_965119305.1 Pelophylax lessonae | reverse complement strand
CTTACTTTCAACGGTTCTCTGCCTATTTTAGCTTGTATTAGGAAAGAGTACAATATTGATATCAGTCCCTTCGGCCCCTGTGACTTCAGAATTCCTATAAGGGGGTATTTGGATATTTTAAGATTTTGCTTGCCAAATTGTGCCTGCAAGGCATGTCTTATTTTAAATATTTATAAAAGTGTTTATGTGCTATATCATGTTGTTTATTCAGGTATTCAAATGTTCGCATTGTTCCATGTTCATACAACTGCTCTAGTGCAATCACACCTTTCTGTTTCCAGAAGTTTCCATCTGGATTTCCTCCCAGCTGTTCAAATGCTGGGTTATTCCAGATGGGAACTTCCTGGGGGACATCTCTGAACCCTACTATTCTCTTAGCTTCTTTCTACACCACTCGTGCCATTGTAAACATGGGAATCTTATATTTCGGTAATCTCGCTGACTTTGCATGCAATCCTACCACTGAATGCTTTACCTGGAGTATTTTCAATAGGTATTTTTCCACTCCTCGTGCTCTTTCCTGTCTTATCCATGCATTTAATTTTTCTAATAAGGGATTTACATTCATTGCCAATGCTTCCTCTGGATCCAACGTAATTTGAATACCCAAATATTTAAATTAACTCACTATCTTCAACAAGGGAAATTGTTCCTCATTCCTCTGTATATCATGTCTAACTGGCATTAAAACAGATTTCTGGCAATCGATTTTCAATCCTAAATATTTCCCAAATGTTTTTATTACTTTTAGTGCTTCCGTTAAGGAGTTTTGTGTGTCTCCCATGTACAGTATTATATCATCCGCATAGAGACCAATGACCTCCTTCCTATTTCCCATTACTATTTTTTTATACTCCTCTGATTTCCTAAACCTCAAAGCAAGCGTCTATATTTCTATAGCAAATAGATGGGGCGATAGTGGACATCCCTGTCTTGTCCCTATCTCTAAACCTTTTGTAGATGACATTAATCCATTCATCAAAAGGAGTTGGATGAGATTGACTATAGATTATGGTTATCCATTTTCTAAACCTTTCCCTGAAACCAAACTGTAAACACAGCCATTCAATAGAGTCAAATGTTCTGGCAGTATCCAAAGATGTCAGGGCACCCGTCTCTGGTATGTATTCCTTCATTTGTGCCATCAGTTGTGTTCTTATAATAATTGACATTGATTTTCCTGGCATAAAGCCAGTTTGATCGCTATGAATAATTGATAAAATTATGTTGTTAAGCCTTCCCGCTAAGATCATCGCCAATATTTTATAATCACTGTTAAGCAGTGAGATTGGCGTATATAAGACACATTCACTTAGATCTTTATCTGGTTTTGGAATGAGCACCACCAGAGCCTCATACATAGATTCTGGCAAAGATTCCCACGTGAAAGCTTCCGTATACATTCTAGTTAGAACTGGCGCTAGAATATCTATGTATTGACTATATGCCTCCAGCGGAATTCCATCAGGGCCAGCTGATTTCCCTGATGCTAATAACCTCACAGCTTGCCACACTTCCTCTTCTGTAATCTCCTTATCCATCATACTAACTTGTTTTTCCATCAACTTAGGATATTCTATTTCATTCATACACTGAACAAAATTATAAACGCAACACTTTTGTTTTGGCCCCCCATTTTTCATGAGCTGAACTCAAAGATCTAAGACTTTTTCTATGTACAGAAAAGGCCTATTTCTCTCAAATATTGTTCACAAACCTGTGTAAATCTGTGTTAGTGAGCACTTCTCCTTTGCTGAGATAATCCATCCACCTCACAGGCGTGGCATATCAAGATGCTGATTAGACAGCATGATTATTGCACAGGTGTGCCTTAGGCTGGCCACAATAAAAGGCCACTCTAAAATGTGCAGTTTTATCACACAGCACAATGTCACAGATGTCACAATTTTGAGGGAGCGTGCAATTGGCATGCTGACTGCAGGAATGTCCACCAGAGCTGTTGCCTGTGAATTGAATGTTCATTTCTCTACCATAAGCTGTCTCCCAAGGCATTTCAGAGAATTTAGCAGTACATTCAACCGGCCTCATAACCACAGACCATGTGTAACCACACCAGCCCAGGACCTCCACATCCAGCATCTTCACCTCCAAGATCATCTGAGACCAGCCACTCAGACAGCTGCTACAATAATCGGTTTGCATAGCCAAAAAAGTTCTGCACAAACTGTCATAAACCGTCTCAGAGACGCTCATCTGCATGCTCATCATCCTCCTCGGGGTCTTGACCTGACTGCAGTTCATCGTCGTAACCAACTTGAGTGGGCAAATGCTCACATTCAATGGCGTCTGGTACTTTGGAGAGGTGTTCTCTTCACGGATGAATCCCGGTTTTCTTAGATCTTTGAGTTCAGCTCATGAAAAATGGGGGCAAAAACAAGTGTTGCATTTATAATTTTGTAATAACAGTCTCAGCTGCCCCTTGCACCATACAAATCAGCAAATTATAGCTGGAAATAATATTACCAAACATCCCCTTCACACAATTCGGCATTCAGTGATGACACTTGACTCCTATTGCCTATTAGTTTTCTTAATATATGCTATTGTAGTTCTCAAAGCTCCCCTTTGGTAAATCTCCATGGGCTTCCAGGAAAATTCTCAGCTGGTCTGGTATATGGTCATTAATCCCTATTTGTAATAACCAATAGGGGTGTATCTTCCATCCTGGTCGTCTTTCCCCTAAACTTACAGTCAGTTTAAATAGCAGTGGGGAATGATCTAACACTCCTCTGGTAAGACAGGGCAGGTAAGACATGATACTCACAGGTACTAAAGGCATGAAGAGACAGAAATAATTACACTGGTGTGGTGGAAGTTGCCTTTACTGTGCGGGTGTAGGTGTGCTATCAATCTAACCTTTGTTATATAAAGACCTGCACTAGTCTGGTTTGCTTTGCCTGTGAAGAGGCCATAATTTTTGCTTCCATATGTTATGAATTGGGTTTTTATTTGGGGGGGGGGGGGGGGAATAGAGATAGCTTGCATAATGACTGACCCACACCCCACTAAGGCTGTGGTTTGATCTGTTTGCTGTGTGTCTTTGCCAAATCTGAACATGTGTTTGTTTGCGAGCCTCTCTGGAGCCATATCTGGGCACCGGTCCTCAGGAAGGATGTGCTGGAACTGGAGAAAGTCCAGAGAAGGGCAACAAAAATAATTAGGGGAATGGAGGACATCAGCTATGAGGAAAGGCTACAAGCACTGAACCTATTCTCTCTGGAGAAGAGACGATTGAGAGGGGATATGATATCAATGTACAAATATTGTACTGGCAACCCTAGCATATGGAAAAACCTATTCACAGAAAGGGAATACAATAAGACACGTGGCCACTCAATAAAACTAGAGGAAAGGCGGTTTAACCTTAAAATACGCAGGGGGTTCTTCACTGTGAGAGCAGTAAGGATGTGGAATTCTTTTACGCAAACAGTGGTATCAGCAGGGAGCATCGATAGTTTCAAAAACTATTAGATGGGCACCTTAAAGACCACAACATAGAGGGGTATACAATGTATGGTTAACAGCAAACACACACACACATCATAGGTTGAACTGGATGGACTGGTGTCTTTTTTCAACCTCACTAACTATGTAACTATGTACTCATTTTCTTTGGCACATGTGCAAGTAATTGTTATCAAGTAGCCACAATGTAATATGGGGGGGGGGGGGAATAATTGCAAAGATTTTCAAAAACATTTATAAAAAAAATACACTGCTACAGTGCTGTATTCATGCATGGCTCACTCACGTTTTTTTTTTTTTTTTAAATAAATCTGTTTATTGAGATTTGCACACAACAATTAAACAATACAGACAAGAAACACACACAAAAAAAAAAAAAAGAAATAGAAAACACAAACTGCATGGCTCGTGCATAAAGACTCTGGGTAAGGCGATACCGTCCATAAATGAGTCCAAGGGATGTCTCAGATCCTTGTTCATACTTGGGAGAAGCCATTTAGGTAGTAGAATAAAAATCACATGGAGATCTTAAGGCTACATATGGAGAACAATCGGAACATTCTATAAAAGTGGCTACAATACAGGCATAAGCGACAACATTTCACGGAGTTATTAGAATAGAAAGTGACGTAACTAAATTGATGAGACACAAAACCTATTTTAGGGCAGGACCAGAAGATGTGGGTGAAATTACCTGGGGAGTGGACACATTGCCAGCATTCCGGGGGGCTTGTGGAGTTGACCCTATAGGGAGTAAAGTAAGCTCTGTGAACTATCTTGAATTATACAAGGCAATCACGTAAGGAGACCAGAGTCAGAAATGGAAAATCCCACACGTCATCCCAATAGTCATTGTCCAGTTCTGGAATGTCCTGTTTCCATCCTCTAGGGTCGACTGTATCATTTTGCAAGAGGATTGTGGAAATTGAGTAAAGGCGTGTGGAGCTGAAGATAATGGAAGAGGTAATGTGATGGAACATTATATGTGGAAGAGAGTTGTGCCAGCCGGAGTAAGGATTGTTGCGGAGCTACCTGGGAAATGGTTTTAATGCCATATCTGGTCTATGCGCATGGTTCTGGGAGTGTGTAAAAGTGTGATAAGGAGGGATTTAACCACAACAGGGTGTTAGGGGAAACTGCTGATTTTTGGTAATTTTCATATGTCAAGCCGAATTTCCAAGCTCAGATAGTGGTGAGCATGGAAGGAACAAGTTCATAAGGAGCCTGAAGGCCTCTGAAGACAAGAAGCTTGAGAGCTTCCAGCAAAGGCAACTATTGTCGCTTCCAATAGTGTGAAGGGGTTCGAAAGGTCTGGGTTGAACCACCATGCAACCGTAATCAGCTGGGAAGACAGGAAATAGTTATAACAATCGGCCAGGCCCCCCTGAGAGTACGTTCGCAGGATACTTAATTTGTATCTATTGGGAACAGTAAAGACTTTGACCAATTGACTCTGAGCCCTGTGACCCTGGAAAAATCACTCAAAACCCATAGGGCCCCCTGTAGGGATGGCCGGGCATCATTCAGGAAGACAAGCATGTCATCAGCGTACAGGGCAACCCTCTCCTCCAGCAGACCGATGCGCAGCCCCTTGATATCAGGTGAAGTCCATAGAGCCTCAGCCACCGGTTCCACAGCAATGGTAAAGAGCACCGGGGAAAGAGGGCAGCCCTGCCTAGTACCCCTGTGTAACTCAAAAGGGGGAGACAGCCCCCCTCCCAGTCTAACCGAGGAGGTAGGACTCCGGTACAGCACCTTAAGCCAATTTATGAAAACCAGAGGAAACCCCTTCCTATGAAGCGTCTCCTACAGAAAAGGCCAATCGACAGTGTCAAAGGCATTCTCTACAGTATACCAAAAGAGGCCACCACACGGGAACCAACATTGACATGTGAAGCGTGTATGTTCGTGTGCAATCTGCGGAGATTAACATCCGTGGATCGATGGGGCATGAAACTTGTTTGGTCAGGGGTTATGATGCATGGAAGCATGGGGTGGAGTCAACGAGCCAGGAGTTTTGTCAGAATTTTAAGATCGTTATTTAGCAGGGATATGGGTCTGTAGGAGGCACAAGATTTATGATCTTTAGGGGGCTTGTATATCAAGGTTAAATGAGCATGTCGCATGGAAGCGGGTAGCACTCCATCCGTTAGACATTGGGTGAACAAAGAGGATAGCAGTGGGGCCAATAGCTCACCATGAGCTTTATAAAAGTCTATAGGGAGACTGTCGTGACCTGGCGGTTTCCCCGAAGCAAAGGAATTTATTACACCTAAGATTTTTCTGTGGTGATGAAAGTGCGCACCAGGGCCTTCCTTTCCGTATCTGACAACCAACCAAGAGCCAAGGAATTAAGCAGAGCATGTAGGGCATCTGGGTCAAAGCCCGAGGGCAATGCAGAGGAGTAAAGGGATTCAAAGAAACACCTGAAGGCCTCCAAGACCTCTGGGGGGGGAGGAAAAGGTCTCACCCGCACTAGTGATGACCCCTGGGATTAGAGAGGATTGTAAGGGGGGAGCATCATGTGTAACCGTATTTGGTGACCAATGAGGGAAAGCATAGGTGGATAATTGAGGTGGTTAGGTAGCATCTTGGTGGGGTCAAACCTTGTAAGATATAACATTGACAAATAGAGACATGCATCAGAACAAAAAACAAGAACAATAAAAACCCGTTAAACATCGAAGTGCATACCATGCCCTTGAGCCCAGCCATCCAAAAAAAAATTAGGAAGGCAAAACCCAGGGCCTAATACCCATAACAAGAAGAAACACACCTGGGGATAGTGAAAAAAGACTATACCCCAGAGAGCACTGGCTAGGTCAGTGTGTCTTGGGGGGCCTAAAGTTTCAGCCAAAATAAACTACAAAAAAACAAAGAAAAGGGAGGCCTTGACTGCGTACTTCTGCCAAGTCTCTGTCAGTACCAGGTGAAGAGGTATAAGCTTGGAGCGGCTGGAGCCTTGCCGCATGGATCACAGTAAGCATGGGGTAATAATATGATAGAGGACCACAGTGCAAAAGTAAGTAAGAAGGGGATGGAGGGAAAGATGGCTAAGGTCCAGTAACAGGAACAAAAATAGAAAATCATAACCAAGGCAGGGGAAGGAGGCTGAGCAAATGAAAAACCAGTATGCAAAGAGAGGAATTTGGAAGGAGGGAGAGTAGGGAGATGCCCAGGACTGTCACTTAGCTGGTGAAAAGGCATCATAACGGTGGTAGGGCCATAGGTAAGATGAGCTGATGGTCATGTTGTCAGCGCATATCCAGCCACGTAGAGGCTGCTTTAGGTGTGTCAAAAAAGCGAGTACGTTCTCCATCCATGATCCGCAGTCTGCTGGGATATAGCAGGCTGAATCTGATGCCTTTCTCCCTTAGCCTTCTTTGGATGTCCTTGTAGGATCTCCGGCACTGCTGAACCTCCTGGGAATAGCCGGGGAATAATAGGAGTTTTGTGTTTTCATACATGACTTCTGGAGTTGCCCGAGCTGCTGCAAGAATGCGGTCTCTGTCCCTGTAGTTTAAAAAATGTAGAAGGAAAGGTCGCGGAGGGACACTCGGAACAGGGGGTATAGGAGGAACCCTGTGTGCCTGCTCGACCACAAAAGAAGGGGGCACATTGCAAAGCTTAAATAGAGCGGTGAGGAGCTGTTCAGCAAATTCAGCAGGTTTATTACCCTCAGAGCTCTTAGACAGCCCCAGGATCCCGATGTTGTTTCTGCAGGGACGGTTTTCAGTATCAATGGCTCTCTCCTGTAGGGCTTTGAACTGCAGCTGGAGGGCACGCAGGTACCTGGAGTCAGAATGGATGGTTTCCTCCACCACTGCTATGCGATCCTCCACCTCCCTGACCCTGAACCTATCCAAATCGTTCTGTATGAGAACGATGTCCGTGGCCAAAAAGTCAATTTTGGCTCTTAAAGTCACTGTGCTGGCCGTGATTGCCGCTAGGATGTCGGCACTGGATGGGGAGGCCTCCCCCCCAGAGGTGGTCTGTGTGCCTGCTGATATAGTGGGGGCCCGAGAGCATGAGGGCAAGATGGCACCTGCAGAGAGGGAGCGAGAGACTCTGGGCTTAGCCTCGGCCATCTGAGACGTAAAAGGCAGGAGGAAGTGGCAGGGGAGTTCCTGTACCTCTGGCTGCAGTTCGTGGTCCGGTAATGCAGCTAGGAATACAGGCTGAAAAATTGTCGGATCAGAGCTTCTGTGCCGTGCGTCTGCCCGCTCTCACATCCTGGCTGCTCACTCACCTTTTTAGTTGGCCTAGGTCAGTGATGATGAACCTTGGCAACACAGATGTTTTGGAACTACATTTTCCATGATGCTCAACTACACTGCAGAGTGCATGAGCAACATGGGAAATGTAGTGCCAAACATCGCTGGCCTAGGTAAAACTTGAAAGATGTCAACTAAATCTTATATGTCTTTGAACACCATTTAAAAATGAAAAGCTTAAAAAAAAATGGCGTACTCGAGAAATGGTGCATATGCCTTCACTGTGTGAGAACTGGAAATTCGACGAAATTGGGGGCACAGGCTCCCGGAAGTGTACTTCTGCTCAGATTAGAACAATGGCTCGCTCCCTGTTTTCACGCGAACAGCTGCTGTTGATATGCAAAGTAAGTGTGGGAGGGGTCTTGTTCCCTGGGGTTGGGGGGGTGGGGATGTATTTTATTGATCCTCACCACACATTCACTTCCTGATTGTGCACACACATGTCACTTCCAATTTCTAGGCACATTAGGGTTCCTGCATGTGTACATGTTCCAGGAAATATAGTATATATATATAGTATATATTTAAGAAATGACACTTTGCTACAATGTAAAGTAGTGAATGTACAGCTTGTAAAACAGTGTAAATTTGCTGCCCCCTTTAAAATAACTCAACACACAGCCATTAATGGTTAAACCACTGGCAACAAAAGTGAGTACACCCCTAAGTGAAAATGTCCAAGTTGGACTCAACGTGTCGATATTTTGTGTGGCCACCATTATTTTCTCTTGAGCATGGTGTTCACCAGAGCCTCATAGATTGTCACTGGAGTCCTCTTCCATTCCTCCATGATGACATCACAGGGCTGGTGGATGTAGAGACCTTGCGCTCCTCCACCTTCTGTTTGAGGATGCCCAGCAGATGCTCAATAGGGTTTAGGTCTGGAGACATGCTTGGCCAGTCCATCACCTTTACCCTCAGCTTCTTCAGCAAGATAGTGGTCGTCTTGGAGGTGTGTTTGGGGTCGGTATCATGTTAGAATACTGCCCTGCGGCACAGTCTCTAAAGGGAGGGGATTATGCTCTGCTTCAGTATTTTACAGCACATGTTGGCATTCATGGTTCCCTCAATGAACTGTAGCTCCCCAGTGCCAGTAGCACTCATGCAGCCCCAGACCATGACACTCCCCCCATCATGATTGACTGTAGGAAAGACATACTTGTCTTTGTACTCCTCACCTGGTTGCCGCCACACACGCTTGACACCATCTGAACCAAATACGTTTATCTTGGTCTCATCAGATGATAGGACATGTTTCCAATAATCCACGTCCTTAGTCTGCTTATCTTCAGCAAGATGTTTGCAGGCTTTCTTGTACGTCATCTTTAGAAGAGGCTTCCTTCTGGGATCACAGCCATGCCAACCAATTTTATGCAGTGTGCCGTGTATGGTGTTAGCACTGACAGGCTGACCCCCCACCCCTTCAACCTCCTCAACAATGCTGGCAGCACGCATACATCTACTTCCCAAAGACAACCTCTGGATATGGCGCTGAGCATGTGCACTCAACTTCTTTGGTCGACCATGGCAAGGCTTTTCTGAGTGGAACCTGTCCTGTTAAACCACTGTATGGTCTTGGCCACTGTGCTACAGCTCAGTTTCAGGGTCTTGGCAGGTCATCTTTATGTAGAGCCACATTTTTTTTTTTCAGATCCTTAGAGAGTTCTTTGCCATGAGGTGCCATGTTGAACTTCCAGTGAAAAGTATGAGAGAGTGAGAGCGATAACAGCATTTGTAACACACCTGCTCCCCATTCACACCTGAGACCTTGTAACACTAACGAGTCACATGACACCGGGGAGGAAAAATGGCTACTTGGGCTTTTGTTGCCAGCAGTTTAGACATTAATGGCTGTGTGTTGAGTTATTTTGAGAGGACAGCAAAATGTTTACTGTTATACAGGCTGTATAACTCACTCACTACATTAAATTGTAGCAAAGTGTCATTTCTTCAGTGTTGTCACATGAAAGATATAATAAAATATTAAAAAAAATGTGAGGGGTGTACTTACTTTTGTGAGAAACTGCACATAGGCGTATGTGTATCATCAGACACTGTAAAGATGTATTTCCTTTGTGACAAATCTTTAAAGGTTTGTTATGTATGTTTTTAGAATGTAAGTAAAACATAAATTGTTGTTTTCACAGATCCTCCGCCTCCGCCAATACGATAGCCCCATCACTAACTTTACCAAGCAGACCATACTGCAGAGCGTCAGCTGTGGCAGATATTCCGCCACCGCAACTGATATTATTTCCGTAATAAAAAATAGGATTGCTCTTTAATTGGGCCAGCATTGTTTTAAACTACTCGGAATGGGCTACATTCCTGACAACTGTGTTTGACAGTGATCTGGGTTTGCTTTCACTTATTCGCATGGTAAAAAGTGGTGTGATTTGGCCAGGTAGAATTTGCTAGCTGGACGCAAAACACAGCTCACTGGGAAATGTTAAAAAATCTGTTCTGAATAACCTGCTTTCAGAACAGCTTTGTGGAGCTTGGACTAATGTGACTGCACAGGGAACATGATCTTCAGGCTATTTCAAGTGACCTGAAGGTGTGAGCCACTAGCTACTTCATTGTGGGGGATTGGGATTGGGGGGCGCACCATAGTGAATGTACAGTGGCCTCCTGGTTCAAAACATTCCCAATAAATCGCATTGATGTAATTGTTCCTGTATGTACTGTACTGCCTGCCCCAAGGAAATGTCCAATGGACATTCCATAATGTGTTAATAGCTTTAGAACCCAAATTGTTGGGGCATTGAGTATATTGTAAGTAGCTGGATATTTGTGTCCTAAAATTGTGTGTAATGTGTGCTTTTCTTTTCTGTAGAAACCAGTGATGATGAGGAGGAGCAGCAGGAGGCCACTTCCCCTCGGGCCCACTGTAAGTACTTTGACTGTGAATGTCTGTGTTCTGTGTCCTTGTTCAAACTTGGAGGACTGCAAATTTTTGGTGTTTTCTTATATTTTGTTGTTCATGTATCATCAGCCATGGTGGACAGGAGGGAGGAGGAGGCGGAGGCAGCAGAGGCAGGCCAGCCCTCCCCAGAGGACGCCCCTCTGGCTGGAGACCACTGTAAGTACCTTCAATGGGTTTGCATACTTTATATGTCCCCTTTCCAAATTGCTGGAATTAACTGTTTTTTTCTTATTTTCTGTGGGTTTGTAGTATCAACAAATATTGCCACGAGGGAGGAGGAAAAGGGAAATGACAATGCCCCTGAGGAGGCAGCCTTCCCTCAGGCCCACTGTAAGTACCTTCAATGGGATTCACACATTTAATGTGTGAGCTAGGGGGATGTGTATATGTGCAAATGTAAATTTGGTGAAGATCCAGTGTATTTTAGCTAGATGTGACAGGAAGGTTGAAGTGTTGGATGTGGAGGATTGGGAAGTTCAAGGGCAGAGAATATACCGTCGGGGGCAATATAAGGCTGTCTGTACCATATGTCCCACCAATGACCACAAATTGCAAGATTATTTTTTCAACACAGTGTGTGGAGAGGGTAGTTGCTAACTTTGTTCTATTGGAATCTGGTAGTGGGGCTGTGGGGAGCATTGCTGGACATTTTAGGCTTTAGTCGGTTTCCTGAGGCCATCCTCTTCTAATTTTGGGTTGGGTTCCCTGAAGTGTACATGGAGTATTTTGTAACTCTAGTTTATTTTTGGCCGTGTTAACCTCATCTTGTCCTGGTGTTTAAACCATTAAAAATGGGGGTGGCTTGGCTTCAACATTGTGTGTGTTCTTCTTAAGCTCCTAAATGCCTAACCTCTGGAATCAAGCAAATTTGAGTTCACATTTTTTTAAATGTTTTTTTTCAAGGTTCTGACAAAAGGCCATCCATTTCAGCCCCACAGGCACATGGCTATGTTTTTTAAGGTAAGTAAACTGTGTTTTTGCTCTAATGTGCAATATGTGTTAGTGTAGAAAGTCAATGTGTGTGGGGCAGAGCAAACCTAATGTGGTTGTAAAGGCAGCATGTTTTTTCTCTTAATGCATTATATGCATTAGGATTCAAAGGCTTCTGTGTGCAGCAGCCCCCCTCAGCCCCCCTTTTACTTACCTGAGCCCATCTCACTCCAGCAATGTTTCAGAGTGATGGAGAGGGCCCTGTGAAGAGGAGGATCAGGCCTGCTCTGTGCAAAACCACTGCACAGGTGGCAGCGGGTACAGTAAGTATTACATGATTGTTTTTTTTAAGCATCAAAAATTGAAATGTTCAAAACAGTTTGAGGTTGTTTGTGCCTCAGTCATACCTTTTCAGAGAACCCCCTTCAGCACAGAAGCATGGAGTACATATCTTTAAGGCTTCACGCTTCTCCCTGAAGCAGGAAGCTTGCAGTGTAGAAACCAACTTCAGCACCGAAAAGATGTGAAAAGCACCCTTTCAGGGGAGGGTGTAAGGAGAAAGAGAGACATAGGTGGGAGAGAAGAGAATTAGAGAGAGAGAAAGGTGTAAAAGAGTAGGGGGGTTTAATGGGTGAACATTTAGAGAAAGAGAAAAAAGTGGGAGGGTGGATATGGTGTGGATAAAAATGAGAGAATGGGGGAGGGGGAGAGGGGGGTTGATGTTTCCCTGACTGCCTATCCTCCATTTGTTGTTTGAATTTCATGTCTAAACTTATTTTTCTTCTTTTTTATTATCTTTTCACACAGTTTCTCCAGAGGCATCAAAGGCTGCTCAGCAGCAGGACCAACCCCCTCCACAGGCCCAGCAGCAGGTTCAGAGTAGAGAGTCTCTACAATGTGTCTCTTTAAATATATAGCTAGCCTCAGGGCTGGTGCTAGACTATTTTGCGCCCTAGGCAAGACCAGTTACTTGCACCCCCACCCCCAAAAAAACTGTACATATTGCCCCCCCTTTAACCCTACACCCCCTTCCTGTACACACTGCCCCCCTTTCCTGCACACTGCCCCCTTTAACGTTACATCCCCTTCCTGTACACACTGCCTTCGTTAAACCCTACACCTCCATTCCTGTACACGCTGCCCCCCCCTTCCTGCACACTGAACCCCTTTAACGCTACACCCCCTTCCTGCACACACTGCACCCCTTTCTAGAGGTGACATCCACCGGGGACAAGGAGGTGACAGGAGAGGAATGTGGCACTGGCCATAGCTGCGCCCCCTAGGTGGCAGTGTGCCCTAGGCGGCTGCCTAGTTCGCCTAGTGGTAGCACCGGCCCTGCTAGCGAGAGATCTCAATCTACATCTAGTTTTTGATAGAGATAGATATGTGTACATGTAACCTAGCTAGCAATTGTATACAACACATACCATCGTTCCAAATGTTTGTTTCTCTTAACCTGTTGAGGTTTACATGGCAAGCCTTTTACATTGTTTTTTGGGAACAGCTAATAAAGTCAGAAGTCATTTTGTTGAACCTTTAGAATACTTTCCCCTGACAGCTTTTTGTCTATGCTTATGGCCCCTTAAAGTTGATCCACATTAGGGAGAAAAGTACTGGAGAAAACTGGAAAAAAACTGGAGAATCTAGTGAGTATTTACCTGTTAGGCCAAACAAAGTGCTTCCTCCACTGTGATCTCTACCATCTTCAGGCTTCAATGCTAAGAGATAAAATACCACACCTCAGCTTCCTAGGAGCTGGGCCTCCTCCCTTCCACCACACCTGATTAATCAAACTATTAGGTCAATTGGAAACTCTGATCCTGTGTGTATCAAATTGGACAGCATTCCCAACATAGATATATCCATGGAGATTAAACTTAAAAATATCATCTTGTTGGCCAAGGAATTCACCCTACACGTGCCCTAAACATTTTTTGGGATTAAGCATATGAGTCTGACTATGTAGGCCAGCAATCTATCATGTTTGAGCAAGAGTGTATGTAAAACAGGGCAAATATGCTGCAGTGCCTAGTTTTTGATGTAGTGGTTTTGTGAATCCTTTGTTTCTCCATTTCGCCTCCAGGTAATTATCTTGTCTCTTTTTCTCCCTAGTGCTGACAGACCTCTCCACGGCGCCAGTGGTCAAGCTGCCGCGGTGGACTGTCCGCCGCATTGAGTAAAAAACACTGGGTTTCTCCTGCTGCTGACCAGCCCTTGCTATATAATTTCTTTAAAGACTGTTTTTATATTTTTACTTTTCTTTTAAATTAATTTTTATTTTTTCTAAATACATTTTTTTCTGGAAAAAAAGTTACCAGTTTGTGTGTTTTTGATAGTTGAACAAGATTGCCTTGCCACAGCTGCAGGATTTGCAGCTGTTGACTTGCTTTTTCTAGGGGTTGAATTCTTACATAGTTACATAGTTAGTGAGGTTGAAAAAAGACATCAGTCCATCCAGTTCAACCTATAATGTGTGTGTGTGTTTGCTTTTAACCGTACATTGTATACCCCTCTATGTTGTGGTCTCTAAGGTGCCCATCTAATAGTTTTTGAAACTATCAATGCTCCCTGCTGATACGACTGCTTATGGAAGAGAATTCCACATCCTTACCGCTCTTACAGTGAAGAACTCCTTACGCATTTTAAGGTTAAACCGCCTTTCCTCTAGTTTTAGTGAGTGGCCACGTGTGTTATTGTATCTCCTTTCTCTGAATAGTTTGTTCCTTATGCTAGGGTCGCCAGTACAGAATTTGTACATTGATATCATATCCCCTCTCAAGCGTCTCTTCTCCAGAGAGAATAAGTTCAGTGCTTGTAGTCTTTCCTCGTAGCTGATGTCCTCCATTCCCCTAATTATTTTTGTTGCCCTTCTCTGGACTCTTTCCAATTCCAGCATATCCTTCCTGAGGACCGGTGCCCAGAACTGGACAGCATACTCCAGATGTGGCCGGACCAGAGTCTTGTAGAGTGGGAGAATAATATCTTTATTTCTGGAGTGAATCCCCTTTTTTATACATCCCAGTATTCTGTTGGCTTTGCTTGCAGCGGCTTGGCATTGCATGCCACTGCCAAGCCTGTTGTCTACCAGTACCCCCAAGTCTTTTTCCATCCTAGACTCATCCAGAGGTTCCCCCCCTAGTGAGTAGCTTGCTTTCTGGTTTCTGGCCCCCAAGTGCATTACTTTACATTTTTCAACATTAAACCTCATCTGCCATGTAGTTGCCCACCCCATTATTTTGTTCAGGTCCGCTTGTAAGGTTTCCACATCCTGCATAGAAGATATTGGCAAGCTTAGTTTAGTATCATCCGCAAATACTGAGATTGTACTAGGTATCCCCTCCTCTAGACCATTTATGAATAAATTAAACAGGATTGGTCCCAGGACAGAACCCTGGGGGACCCCACTTTCCACACCCGCCCAATCCGAGTACTCCCCATTAATCATCACCCTCTGGACTCTCCCCTGGAGCCATTTCTCTATCCAGGTACTCACCTTATGGTCCATACCTACCTTCCTTAGTTTGTACAGTAAGCGTTTGTGGGGAACGGTGTCAAAGGCCTTTGCAAAGTCCAGACACACCACATCCACAGGCTTTCCTTTATCTAGGTGGCAGCTCACTTCATCATAGAAGGTTAATAGATTGGTTTGGCAAGAACGATTTTTCATGAATCCATGCTGATTACTACCAATAATACAGTTTTCATTACTAAAGTCTTGTATGTGGTCCCTTAACATCCCCTCCAAAATCTTGCAGACTACAGGTGTTAGGCTGACCGGCCTATAGTTACCCGGGATATATCTCGGCCCCTTTTAAAATATTGGTACCACATTGGATTTTTTCCAATCAGCTGGCACCATACCCGTCTGTAAACAATCCTTAAATATCAAGAATAATGGTCTGGCAATCACCTGGCAGAGCTCTTTAACCACCTCAATACTGGGCACTTAAACCCCCTTCCTTCCCAGACCAATTTTCAGCTTTTAGCGCTGTTGCATTTTGAATGACAATTGCGCGGTCATGCAACACTGTACCTATGCCAAATTTGTGTCATTTTTTCCCCACAAATAGAGCTTTCTTTTGGTGGTATTTGATCACCACCAGGTTTTTTCTTTTTTGGTGCACAAATAAAAAAAGACCGAAAAGTTTGGAAAAAAAAAAAGTTTTTTTGTTTAGGTTATAAAATTTTGTAAATAGATATGTTTTTTCTGACAGGCACTGATGAGGAGACACTGATGGAGTGGCACTGATGGGGTGGCACTGATGGGGTGGCACTGATATGCAGCACTGATGGGCACTGATAGGTAGCACTGATATGCAGCACTGATGGGCACTGATATGTGGCACTGATAGATAGCACTGATATGCAGCATTGGTGGGCACTGATAGGCAGCGCTGATGGGCACTGATAGGTAGCACTGATGGGCACTGATCGGCGGCACTGATGGGCACTGATAGGCGGCAGTGATGGGCACTTATAGGTGGCACTGATGGGCGGCACTGATCGGCACTGATGGGGGGGCACTGATGGGCACTGATAGGCAGCACTGGTGGGCAATAATGGGCACTGGTGGGCGGCACTGATAGATGGCAATAACGGGCACTGGTGGGCAGCACTGATAGATGGCATTGGTGGGCAGCACTAATAGGGGGGCACCACTGGCAGGCTCTCTGAGCCCTGTTTGCCATCCCTGGTGGCCATGGTGGGCATCCCTGGTGGTCATGGGTGGGCATCCCTGGTGGCTCTAGTGGCACCCCCTCCCCCCAGGGCTGCACTGGTAATCAATCATCTGATTACCAGCACAGACCCCCCCTGTGATCAGTGAGTAATTAGAAATACTCACTGATCACCCCTGCTGCAGAATCGATCCTTTCTTCTTCTCCTCACTGACAGGATCTGTCAGGAGGAGAAGAGATCGAAGCCGTTACAACGGCTGTATTGACATTACATGACGGCTGTGATTGGACACAGCCGTCATGTGATCAGGAGGGCCAATCACAGGGCCCTCCTGCCGAGGCTTGTTGCTCTGTGTCCTAGGGACACAGGCACATCGAGATCGCGCCGCTGCGCGTGCCCGCGGCGGCGCAATCTCTCTCCTTCTGAAGGACGTTCCGGAACGTCCGATCAGAAGGAGGAAGCTCCCACCTGGCTGTATATTTACAATGGCCCGGGTGGGAGGTGGTTAAGAACCCTCGGGTGCAAGCCATCCGGTCCCGGTGATTAATTATGTTAAGTTTCTCTCGTTTAGTTTTAAGTCTATCTTCTGTTAGCCATGGCTGTATTTCCTGAGGTGTGTTGTTTAGTTCGGCCTTACAAGCTAGGTTCGTGTAGCCCCCCGATTCTCTTGTGAAGACTGAAGAGAAGAAATTATTTAACACTTCCGCCTTTTCTCTGTCCTCAGTGGCCATATTTCCTTTGTCATCTTTTATGGGGCCAATGTGTTCTGGCCTCGCTTTCTTACTGTTTATATACTTAAAGAACTTCTTGGGGTTCTTTTTACTCTCCTCGCTATATGTCTCTCGTGTTCTATTTTAGCCGCCCTGATTTCGTTTTTACATTTCTTTTTACACTCTTTGTAATGCTTAAATGCTGCCAATGACCCCTCAGTCTTGTATTTTTTGAAGGCCTTTTCTTTAGCACTAATATGCATTTTTATGTTGGAGTTTAGCCACCCAGGGTTTAGTTTTGCTCTTTTAAATGTATTTCCCTTTGGAATGTACTGGTCAATCCCCTTGTTAAGTATGCTCTTGAAGCACTCCCATTTTTCCTCCGTGTTCTTTGTTCCAAGGGTTCTATCCCAATTGATATTTTCTAGCAGTGAGCGCAGTTTTGGGAAATTGGCTCTTTTGAAATTCAGCGTCCTTATATTACCCCTCTGCTTCCTATTACTATAATTAATACTGAAACTTATTGACCTATGGTCACTGTTTCCTAAGTTGCCCCGTATTTCTATATCCGTGAGCAGGTCTGTATTGTTGGTAATCAGTAGGTCAAGTACCGCATTGTTTCTTGTCGGTGCATTCACCATCTGACCCATGAAATTGTCCTGCAAAACATTTAGGAACTGCCTAGCCTTGGCTGAGTGTGCAGTTCCTTCTGCCCAGTCTATATCAGGATAATTAAATTCCCCCATTATAATGACATTTCCCATCCTTGCTGCCAATCCTATCTGTAAAATGAGGTCCGCCTCCCCCTCCTCCCTCTTGTTGGGGGGCCTATAGCATACGCCCAATATTACCTTCCCCACCGTGCCTTCCCTTTGAAGCTCTACCCATAGGGATTCTGCCTCATCCATATCTCCATTATTAATATCATCCCTCATATTTATCTGTATACTGCTCTTAATATACAGACATACCCCTCCCCCTTTTTTACCTTCTCTATCACTGCGATAAAGGGAATACCCCTGAATGGTCGCCAACCAGTCATGAGAGCTGTCAAACCAAGTCTCTGTTATCCCCACAAAATCTAAGTCCTCCTCAAACATCAGTAGCTCCAGCTCTCCCATCTTGTTGGCCAGGCTTCTGGCATTGGTAAACAAACCTCTGAATTTTGACCGGTTACATATATCCTCATTTGATGTTTTTAGGCTGCTCTCTTGATTTTTGCCCATACCCACCCTGGGTATAGGAGCTCCGAACACCCTACCGCTAATGCCCCCATTTCTGCCCTCTGAAACTTGCTTTCCACTGGCTAATTCTACATCTGTACCCTCCCCCCCCCCGTCATCTAGTTTAAAAGCCCACTTTTCGGCCATCTTCTCACACAGTACAGCTGCACCCTCCCCATTTAGGTGCAATCCGTCCCTACCATAGAGCTGGTGGCCGACTGAGAAGTCGGCCCAGTTCTCCAGGAACCCGAAACCCTCCTTACTACACCAGCTCCTCAGCCACTTGTTAACTTCCCTAGTCTCCCGCTGCCTCTCTGGTGTGGCTCGAGGTACAGGTACTATTTTGGAAAATACTACCTTGGAGGTCCTACTGCTCAACTTAGCGCCAAAGTCCCTGGAATCATTTAGGACTCTCCATCTTCCTCTGCCTATGTCATTGGTACTCACGTGTACCATGACAGCTGGGTCTTCCCCAGCCCCACCCAATAATATGTCCACCCGATCCGCGATTCTCTTGAAGCTTGTTCTGTTGAGGTTAGAAACACCAAGTTAGAAACTATTTGCAGGGCAGACCACCAGTAGAAAATAGAAACCAAATCCAACAAAGAAGCAATTTCAGCCCCCACCACTCTGAATCAGTTGTCTGATCTACGAGAAATGACTTTTTTTGACAATTAGAAGGGTCACCTTTTATGATTTCATTATGTGAGGATTGGGATTAGCAAGTAGAAATGGAAACACGTTTGCAATTAGAAAAGCACCTGTGTAGAAAGGCCTACATTACCAAGCCAGAGACATTTCTTCCCCAGTATTTTTGAACAAGACAAAAAGCACATGTTATTTTAATTTTTAAAAAAACATCTTACAAACAAAAATTACAAAGTACAAACAGTAAGGAGAAAACCAAAAAAAAAAAAAACACATCAATTGGAATGTGGGGGCTGCTGGTGGTGAAGGTGTGAGGAGATAGAAGATAGTGTAGGGACCAGAAAGGGTTGTGTTGTGGGGGCTGACAAGGTGGGGTGATGGACTGTGATGAGGGGCTGGGTTTGAAGGGCTTGTGTTGGGAGGGCATATGGAGGGGCTTGGAAGCAGTGGTGAGAGGGGGCCTGGGCAAGGGGGGTTTGGAAGGAAGAGGGGTGGCGAAAGGGGGCCTAGGCAAGGTGGGTTTGGAAGGAGGGCCTGGGAGAGTGGAGCTGGGCAAACTGGGTTTGGAAGGACGGCTGGGGAGGGTGGAGCTGGGCAAACTGGTTTTGGAAGGAGGTGTGGTGTGAGGATGCTTGTAGAGGGTCGTGCTTGGGTGCACATGTGTGGGAAGGAGTGTCAGAAGTTGGGGGCGGGGGAATTTGGAGTGTGGTGGGGATGGGATCAGCGGGTGTGGAGAGTTTGAGGGTGTTTGGAAGGGGGAGTGTGGAATTGGAGGAAAGGACAAGTGTGTGTTGGGGGTGTAGGGAGAAGGTGGGGAAGGAGTCTTCCTGGTTTGGTGGGTCAACATTGGGAGGGGGCTGGGCAGTGTTGGGAGTGGATAAGTGTTGATTCAGCACCTCCTCAGCTGGTCGCCCAGTCTGGCAACATTGTCACGGGCCTCAAACCACCACTACTCGTGGGTTGTGTGGGTTGTGAGTAGTGTTGAGCGAACACGGACTGTATTATTCGGGTTCGTACCGAATAATTGGATTTTTGTTACCCCAACACGGACCCGAAAACTTTACTGTATGTTCGGGGTTTAAAATCCGTGTTCGGTCATTTTATTTCCTGTTTTGTATGTAATGGCGCGCTTTTAATGGCGGGCTTTCAACAGTCAATCAACAAGCGTTTAACTGGTGTGCGCCATCCCAGCCATGCCTATTACTGTATTAGTTGCTGTGATTGGCCATCTGAAGCATGTGACCCATGTCTTTATAAGTTCGAGAGTCACAGCGCGGTGCGTCATTCTGCTGTAGTATAGGGAGAGAGCACACATCATACGTGCTGGCTGCTGATTAGGGACAGACAGTGAAAAATTGTGTCCGAAAATAATGCAGGGACAGGTCGGAGTGTAGGCAGGGAAAGTTTTTGAGCATTTTAGGGACAGGCTGGAGAGATTAGGCAGGGACGGTCTACATCGATTTTGCTGTGTGGGGGGTGGTGCAGTGAACGATCTTTTTGAGCATTTTAGGGACAGGCTGGAGTGATTAGGCAGGGACAGTCTACATCGATTTTGCTGTGTGGGGGGTGGTACAGTAAACAATCTTTTTGCCCTCACTTGAGCCCACTGAGGAGGAGGGAGAAAAAAATATATTTTTTATCAGTCTGGTGTGTGCAGTGTTCAGCTATATTTTACTACAGATTGCTGTTCTAATCTGCCATTAAAAAATTAAGTTAAAGGGGAATTTTTATTTTAAGAGCATTTGCCATGCTCTTAACTACGTTTTGCTGCCATTTGCAGCACTCTAGCCCTTTCCATTTTTTTAGAGCCATTTTAGTGCATGAAAGTTTGGGTCCCCATTGACTTCAATGGGGTTCGGTGTCCGGGTAAAGTTCGGAAAAAGTCCGGGACTGACCCGGACTTTTTTTTCAAGTTCGGCCGGACCCGCCGAACACGGACATCCAGGTGTCCGCTCAACTCTAGTTGTGAGTAATTGTGCTGATCCTAATTGCTTAATGGTTAGCACTCCTACCTATGTGCTCTCACCGTGGGTTCAAATGCCAAACATGGCATCAACTCCATTAGGCTAAATTTGAAAATGAAGTATATATTTAAAAAGACAAACACCTACTTACCTCCGCCACATCAATTTCAGGTGACAAGAATATCATCAATCTGTAAAATTGAATCAGACAGTATTGAACATGTTTCACTGTGCAGTGTGTTTATTTGCATCTGTGCAATCGCTCCTGCGCTTATAGATTCGCCAGAGCTACATTTAGGTGGCTGGTAGCATGGTTGGGATGTGAACTTATGACCTAAGTGCTGCTAACAGTGAGTGCTGAAGATTGTCAATGTGCTGAATACAATTAGACCTATAATAGAAGAAGTACCAGGATTACAGAATGAACAGATAAAACCTAACATTTTGCAAAAATAGAAATTAGACATTCCCAAAGTCTGTCATATATCTAATAGAGATATAACTGGTACATTAATAAGAAACATATAAAAATCAGCAAAACAAGTCACGGCAACAAATTGGTGTTAATTTTACACTGATCATGCATGTGAGCACAATATATATTTACGGGATTTATGTCAATTATTAAACATGGGAATACTTAACCACTTCAGCTCCGGAAGTTTTACCCCCTTAATGACCAGGCCATTTATTGCTATTCGGCACTGCGTTACTTTAACTGACAATTGCCCGGTCGTGTGACACTGTACCCAAATCCAATTGATGTCCTTTTTTTCCCACAAATAGAGCTTTCTTTTATTTGTATTTGATCACTTCTGCGGTTTTTAGATTTGGGGCTATAAACAAAAAAAAGAGCGACAATTTTGAAAAAAAAAAAACACAATATTTTATACTTTCTAAAACATTACCAGTAAAAAAATTTAAAAATCTAATTTTTTTATCAGCTTAGGCCAATTTGTATTCAGCTACATATTTCTGGTAAAAAAATCCCAAAAAGCCTATTGGTTTGCGCAAAAGTTATAGCGTTCACAAACTACAGGATAGATGTTTGGACTTTTTATTATTTTTTTTTTATTAGTAATGACGGCAAGCAGCAATTTTTAGCGGAACTGCGACATTGCCGTGGACAGATCGGACCCCTAACTGACATTTTTGACACTTTTTGGGGACCAGTGACATTAATACAGTAATCAGTGCTAAATAATATGCACTGTTACTGTATAAATGACAGGGAAGGGGTTAATTACTGGGGGGTGATCAAGGAGTTAAATCCATGCCTAAAGTGCTTGATAACTGTGGGGGGGGGGGGCTCTGTTGAAAGACACACAGAGATCAGTGTTTCAGCTTGTGCCTGTCTGACAGAAAAGCCGCCTGCTTTGTTTACATAAGCAGGCGACTCTTCTGTCAGTTTCCCCCGAAGATCGCGGGAGGCCGGCGGCGATCATGCCTGCTCCTACCGCAGACTGGCTTTCACTGTGCATCATCACAGTGGGAGCACGGCTCCGGCGGCACACTCGCAACCGAGACCACATGGACATAATCACGTAGATCTACGTGATTATTCACAGCCGAGCTGCCCTGCCGCAATAAATCTGCGTGGGGCGGTTGGTAAGTGGTTAATTTTCTAAGCATAATTGTGCTCAGCTCAATGGTTTAGTGGTTAGCGCTCCAATCTATTAGCACTGCAACTATGGGTTCAAATCCCAGGCATTACCCACTTGCATTTTAGTCAGCTGAGAATGCTAAAAATGTGTGAATGCCTAATTTCCACTGCCACATCTACATGAATGTTTATCTCATGTGCATGCAACTATAAATTATTTAGCCAAGGTATTACTATGGGGCTAAATAATAATCACACCAGTATCGTACCAGTAAACACAAAGGGTGTTAGCATGGTTGGGACTAGAACTCATGACTTAGCAGTCTTTGTCCATGAGCATAGACCACTACACCAATGTGCTGAGTACAATTAGAGGTGCCTGAAAGTTTAGGATGAATAAAGAATAAATGTTGATAATTAGAGAGCTGTGTAGTCTTCTAAAAGGAAATGGTTATTAAAGGTTTAAAAACATAATAACAGATACATAACTATATATAAAAAATAAATGTAACCATAATAGCTGACATTACTCTGTAATATTTATTCAGAATATAGAAATTTCTGGTTATGGAAACGCGATCACGAATGGTAAACTCTAATCGGAATTCACTATTGTATCTAGTCGTAATTCTATGTTTGCAGGCTTACATAATTGAGGTCTTAATTACTCTACGTGGGAGTAGTTAAATGGGGAGCGAGCATTTCAAATGCTTCCTTTTAGTGAATTAGGGTCTTTGCATGTGTCTCTTAACCACTTAAGCCCCGGAGGATTTGGCTGCTAAAAGACCAGGGGTTTTTTTGCGATTTTTTACTGCGTGACTTTGACGGACAATTGCGTGGTCGTGCGACGCTGTACCTAAACGAATTTCAAGTCCTTTTTTTCCCACAAACAGAGCTTTCTTTTGGTGCTATTTGATCACCTGTGCGATTTTTTGATCATGCGCTATAAACAAAAAAAGAGCGTAATTTTTGCAAAAATAACAATATTTTTCACATTTTTTTATATGAAATTCCCCCAAAAAAATGTAAAAATCAAAATTTTTTAACATTTTCGGCCAAATTGTTTTACGCTACATATGTTTGGTAAAAAAAATCGCAAAAAGCGTATTTTGATTGTTTTGTGCAAAAGTTATCGCGTTTACTAACAAAGGGAAAGATTTTTGTCATTTTTGGTGGTTTTTTTTTAACGAGTAATGGCGGCGATCTGCGATTTTTTTTGCGGTACTGCGACATTGCGGCAGACAGATCGGACCCTTGACTGACATTTTTGACACTTTTGGGGGTACCAGTGACATTACTGCAGTAATCAGTGCTATATATATGCACTGTTACTGCAAAAATGACACTGGCAGGGAAGGGGTTAACTTTATTGAACAGGGAGGGGTTAAGTGTGTCCTAGGGGCGTGTTTCTAACTGTGCAGGGACATGGCTATTGGTGTAAAAGCGAAGATCAACGGTTCTACATAGTAGAACCGTCAGATCTTCATTTTTACACCAGGGAGAATGACGGGCGGCTTGTTTACATAAGCCGCTCCGCCTTTCTCCCTTCACAGGAGCGATCGTAGTGTGACCGGCAGACATCGAGTCCGCCGGACACACGCACTGACTTGTCTGTGAACGAGCCGCGGCGGGCGCGCGCCGCGGCGGGCGCGCGCCGCGGCGCGCGCGCGCCACCCCGCAATAGGCTCGCAAGTCAGTGACAGGAGAGTGACGTATCCATACGTCACTCTGCCTGGCCGGGGCTGACCGCCGCAGTATATAGTCGTGCGGTGGTCGGCAACCGGTTAAGGTATACAAAAAGATAGTATCTTTGATCACGTGAGTTTCAGGTTAGTAATTGTAATTACATATTTATACAATGCACAAAGTTTCCAATAGAAGAATTTAGTGGTATTTCATGAATAGCATCAAGGTGTTTGGGGTCCAGCACATGTTGATACTCTTGCAGTTCATCAATTTTTTATAAATTAGAATGATGATCACAAATATTTAAACAGTCTATGAACAAGTAGTACCTAAGTACTTTTTGGGTATTCAATTCGAATTGATAGCTAATTTGTTTCAAATACAGACAGAAACAGACGGATTAATCAAATCAAAAACTAGAAAAAACAAAATGACAACTAAACAAATTAAGAAAACAAATCATTCTAACATAACAAATGTAACTAAATCCATTTTTTAACTTAACAAATCCATCCGAAACTAAACACATTTTTTCATTCTGCACATGTCTACTTTTGTCAGCCTTTCTCTCCTCCTCTGAGCTAAGACATACAATCGAGGCTAGAAATGCACACATTTTATTTACAGAAAGTGACATATAGTTTTGAGACCAAGGAGGGGGGCTGTCACGTACCTGATCTGAGGCCAAGGTGCTGAGAGGGCTCCCCTTGCGGCTAAGTGCCGTACACCCCTGAAGGTGGTACAGGAGGTGTAGCGCCCAAAGAAGCACAGGTTGCCAACAGGGTCCTGAAGAGCTGGGCCAGTGATCACCTGGTGGATGCTGGAGATGACAGGATACACAGCAATACAGATGTCTCTTGGGAGCTCCAGATGTACTTGGCAAACTTGTGCACACACGAAACAGTAGTAGAAAACAGGCTGAGGATCAAACACTGGTAATCAGTCCGGGGACAAGTCAGGTAGCAGAAACAGGAACTTACCTGAGGTCACAACAGAAAAGCAGGCAGGTAATAATAGCAAAGTCTGTAATATGAGCTGGGGTCATACACAGGAAGGCAGTCAGGTAAGTATTAGCAAAGTCCGTAAAGCAAGCCAAGGTCAGCCACACTGTGCAGATAATCTTGTATGTACCGTTTTTTGGGTGTCTGTCACTTTCAAGCTTACTATGGCAGATAGTAAGCACAAGATCATGACTATGTGGGCCTTGCCGGTTTACAATCAGCTAACAGCTTCAAGTAGCATTGCTTCCCTCAAGGTTCCTGACAAAAGAAAGCCCAGACCACTGTTCCCAGAGTTGCATCTCTCTTCAGAGGTTTCTTTAACCATTGGGGGGGGGGCATCTCCTCCTTATGAAGAGAGGAGTTTTCTGTTCTGCTACTATGTCTGAGTCTCCCCCTCAGGAGTCGGCCTCTGATTTTCTTCTAGCTGCAGCTTTTCTTCTAGCTTTTGACTGAAGAGGATGGAGATTGTGCCTGGTCTATTTATGAAGTCCTGGTACACCAGGAGTCTCAGTCTACTGACATATCTTCTGAACTTAAAGATGCCATTTTGGTTCTTATTGGTGAAGTGCACACAGGCCTTGACTTGGACAGCCTCCCAAAAGGCCAAAGGGAAGACAATTTTGTTCCCCTTTCCTTTGGTCTGTCTCAGTCAAACAGTACCCTGGCAGTGGCTTACATCGACTATCAGTGAGGAACCAGAAGTCTTTTGGCTCACAGAAGAGCAGATCGGATTCAGGTTTAAAAAGGACTTGCTTTGGTGACTCAGTGGAATCAGTTCAACTTGATATAAGCCTTTCCTCCTCTAAAACACCAAACTGGTTCAGGAGGATGTGATAGACCTCTTCATGCTTTTGGCAGATTCTCTGTGGAGCCCCTACAGATTGTTTGTCCTAAGGACTAGTTTACTCAGTTACTGACTTTAAAAGACTGGATGTTGAAGCCCAGTTTCTGCGGGATGGAGTCCTAGTGGATTCTGTCATCCCTACTTTCTTAAAAGATAGGAAATTGAATTCTCACAAATTTAACATTGCACTTGGAAAGTATATTTTCCTAGTGTGAAGCAAGGAATGTATATCCCAAGCAGTTTTATGTGGGATGGATCCTGCCTTTTCTTCAACTTGGTCTGAATCAATGTTTGGCCTTTAGGGATCATATCTTGACCTTAGCAGTTATTTTTTCAGAGAACACCTTCATCTCATTCATCAGTGAAGGCATTTGTACAGGGTGTCCCTTACATATGAGCTCCCCAGTGTCTCCATGGGAATTCAACCTGATCCTGCTGGTTC
Source organism: Pelophylax lessonae (assembly GCF_965119305.1). NCBI lineage: Eukaryota > Metazoa > Chordata > Amphibia > Anura > Ranidae > Pelophylax > Pelophylax lessonae. Next base: position 155,316,094 of record NC_138779.1, on the reverse strand, counting down.
TTTAAAAACGGCCTCTGGGTTTTCCTTTATTTTTCCTTTCTTGCATGGTTGCCTTTATTGATGCCATCACTTCTGGGAGGTGGGTCCCTGAGATAATGGCCCTAAACATCTTCACAAGAACAAAGGTTGTTTTGAATTCCAGGATTGCTTTTCTTCCCAATGTGATTTCTTCCTCCCACCAGGGCATTGTTCTACCTTCTCTCTATCCTGCTCAGAAGCATCCTAAATAGATTTCCCTCTGTAGTTCTACCCCCACAGGAGCTGCTTAGTATGATGGGTCTTCTATTCACTGCCATGAATCTTTACCTGCTCAGTCCCCACTGACAAAGCTATGTAGCTTAAAGACTAACTCCAAATGCCAGGGGAAAAAATAGCAAATAAAGAAAACATAACATAATGTATACTGTGATACACGTCCTATTTTAATTGAAAAATTACCCTTCCTTTTCAATCTGCAGCCACTGTAATTTTCTGAAAATGTAATGCAATATGGCTACCTGGAGGAATTCTGTACACAGAATGTGTACAGAATGCCCCCCAGAAACATAATTTACTGCTTGTGTGATTGGCTCACTGGTTTTCCCAGGAGTCTGAACTAAGATACAAGTCAGATTTTAGGCATCCCCTGGAACAAAAGTGTAATTTTTGGTCAGATACTGCCAATAGGAACATGTCTAAAGGGATGCAGGCCCAGCAGCTTTCTTCATTAGTGTCCTGCAGTTGCACAGCTGATTGATAATTATTAGACTCACTTTACCACATGAGCACAGAGGAACAAACAAGAATTTCTTTAGAATAACAAAAGGTAGGAATCTGCAACAAAGTTTGTTAAAATCCTTGCAATAGAAACATAGAAACATAGAATGTGTCGGCAGATAAGAACCATTTGGCCCATCTAGTCTGCCCAATATATTTGAATCCTATGAATAGTCCCTGGCCCTATCTTATATGAAGGATAGCCTTATGCCTATCCCATGCATGCTTAACCTCCTTCACTGTATTTGCAGCTACCACTTCTGCAGGAAGGTTATTCCATGCATCCACTACTCTCTCAGTAAAGTAATACTTCCTCATATTACTTTTAAACCTTTGCCCCTCTAATTTAAAACTGTGTCCTCTTGTGGTAGTTTTTCTTCTTTTAAATATGCTCTCCTCCTTTACCGAGTTGATTCCCTTTATGTATTTAAAAGTTTCTATCATATCCCCTCTGTCTCTTCTTTCTTCCAAGCTATACATGTTAAGGTCCTTTAACCTTTCCTGGTAAGTTTTTTCCTGCAATCCATGTACTAGTTTAGTAGCTCTTCTCTGAACTCTCTCTAGAGTATCTATATCCTTCTGGAGATATGGCCTCCAGTACTGCGCACAATACTCCAAGTGAGGTCTCACCAGTGTTCTGTACAGCGGCATAAGCACTTCTCTCTTTCTACTGCTTATACCTCTCCCTATACATCCAAGCATTCTGCTGGCATTTCGTGCTGCTCTATTACATTGTCTTCCCACCTTTAAGTCTTCTGAAATAATTACTCCTAAATCCCTTTCCTCAGATACTGAGGTCAGGACTGTGTCAAATATTCTATATTCTGCCCTTGGGTTTTTACGCCCCAGGTGCATTATCTTGCACTTATCCACATTAAATTTCAGTTGCCAGAGTTCTGACCATTCTTCTAGTTTTCCTAAATCCTTTTCCATTTGGCGTTTCCCTCCAGGAACATCAACCCTGTTACATATCTTTGTGTCATCAGCAAAAAGACAAACCTTACCATCGAGGCCTTTTGCAATATCACAAAATTGGTCCCAGTACAGATCCCTGAGGTACCCCACTGGTAACATGACCTTGTTCTGAATGTTCTCCATTGACTACAACCCTCTGTTGTCTGTCACTCAGCCACTGCTTAATCCACTCAACAATATGGGAGTCCATGCTCAATGACTGCAGTTTATTGATAAGTCTTCTATGTGGGACAGTGTCAAAAGCCTTACTAAAATCTAGATATGCAATGTCTACTGCACCTCCACCGTCTATTATTTTAGTCACCCAGTCAAAAAAATCTATAAGATTTGTTTGACATGATCTCCCTGAAGTAAACCCATGTTGTTTTTCATCTTGCAATCCATGGGATTTAAGATGTTCCACAATCCTATCCTTTAATAGGGTTTCCATTAATTTGCCTACTATTGATGTCAAACTCACTGGTCTATAGTTGCTCGATTCCTCCCTACTACCTTTCTTGTGAATGGGCACGACATTTGCCAATTTCCAATCTTCTGGGACGACTCCTGTTACTAATGATTGGTTAAATAAATCTGTTAATGGTTTTGCCAGCTCACCACTAAGCTCTTTTAATAATTTTGGGTGTATCTCATCAGGACCCTGTGACTTATTTGTCTTCACTTTAGACAGCAATCTTAGAACGTCTTCCTCTGTAAAGACACATGCATCAAACAATTCATTAGTCATCCTTTCAAGTGGAGGTCCTTCTCCTTCTTTTTCTTCTGTAAAAACTGAACAGAAGTATTCATTAAGGCAGTCGGCTAGCCCTTTATTCTCTTCTACATACCTTCCGTCCTTTGTTTTTAATTTAGTTATTCTTTGTTTTAATTTCCTTTTTTCATTTATATATCTGAAGAATGTCTTATCCCCCTTTTTCATAGACTGAGCAAGTTTTTCTTCTGCCTGCGCTTTAGAAGTTCTTATAACTTGCTTGGCCTCTTTCTGCCTAATCTTGTAGATTTCCTTATCTTCATTGCTCTGGGTTTTTTTTATAATTACAAAATTCTAGCTTTTTATTTTTAATGATTTGGGCCACTTCTGCTGAGTACCACAGTGGTCTCTTCCTTTTTTTGCTTTTACTGACAAGTCTAATGCAATTTTCTGTTGCCTTCAATAATGCACCTTTTAAGTAGTCCCATTTCTCCTGGACTCCATGTAATCCGTTCCAGTCTGATAAGCAATGTACATAGATCACCCAGAAAAACAAAAGTGGAGTTGGGCTTTAATTGTTAATTTGTAATATGCTATCACTCTATTATAGCACCAAGAAAATGGACCACAAGCAATTTAGATAGTAATAAGTGAGTGTATTACATGAAGAGTGAGCAAATGCAATGCATAGAACAAATAAACAGGAAAACGAATATGTTAGATTAACTGACAGGCAGATTACCCTCACCTTTGGCCATTAACGTTTGCAAAAATAAGGCTTAGTGCACTCTATACATACAGCCCTAACAGCTGGTGGGTGTATATGTTACTGGCAAAGGGTACAGGTGACTGTAAAGTACCAGGCACCTAATTGTCAATGTTTAGTGATATGTGCTACACAGATATCAACTAATTACAATACCTTTGACAACAAATGATTACTGCGCTTGTGGTATATTGCAACAATTAAAAGCTGCACTACTCACATGCAATATTTTTCACAATAAAAGATTGTTACCAAAATAGTGTTGCATTAAATAAAAAAATCTAAAGTAATAAACAGTAAGTCCAAGTGTCATACTCATACACAAGTGAAAAACTCCAAAAGAGTTGTTATATAAATTAAAAAAAAAAGGAGGTCACAGCAGGCTACTGTGTCTCATCCACTCCTATTTCATCATAGAGAACCATATGGGCAGTTCAGAACCATCCACGGATGTGGTAACACTTCGCTAGCCTCAAGCCATCATATCGGGTGGTATGTACCCCCAATAAAGATAAACGCTAATAGTGTAAAACCTTAAGCTGCTTTTATTATAAATTATTGCACTTCCATGGTTCCAAATTTAATGTGGCATGAAACAAATCCAGTGCATAAGGTTGCGATCTCTTCCGGATAATCACGATAACGTGGACGTGTAACTATGCCCTACCGGTTTCGTCACAAGAGGACTTCTTCCGGGGGCATGAGTGTCACATCCTGTCATCGCAATATATAACTATTATCCCTGACCAAGCCTTGTCCTCACTTTCTAAGCTATGCGTTTTAGCAAAACACTCAAGTCTCACTCTCCTAATACAGGGACATCAAGCCTCGTTCTCAATGCAATATTATCGTTCTGTGCCACCAACTTATGAGGGCGGGGATGGTGAACGAGAGTCCCCGGAAAAATAATTGTTATTAATTCCAGTAAGCATAATCCCAACATTATCAGATATGATATAATTTCCAACCGCAGCTTAGAAAATGAAGGCGGGCGCACTGAATGAACATAAATAACAATTATACTGTATATACAATGGAGAAGGTAAAATTTATCAAATACACCACATTAAAAAGTAAAAATTAGAAATATAACAATAAAAAATATACTAAAAAAGAAACAAATTAATTGATTTTTTAATACAGATTTACTTGTAAAATCCATTTCTTGAAGTACATCACGGGACACAGAGCCATAAATCATAACATATGGGTTACATAGCCAGCTACAAATAGATTTTATGTAATCAAATCAGTCTCTACTCCTGTCTGTGTAGCATTATATACTGCTCAAAAAAATTAAAGGACCACTTTGAAAACACATCAGATCTCAATATGGAAAAATATTATGCTGGATATCTATACTGATATGGACTGGGTAATGTGTTAGGAAAGAAAAGATGACACATCATTTGATGGAAATGAAAATGATCAATCTACAGAGAGCTGAATTCAAAGACACACCGAAAATCAAAGTGAAAAATGATGCAGCAGGCTTGTCCATTTTGCTGAAATTTCATTTCAGCAACTCAAACTGGTACTCAGTAGTTTCAATGGCCCCCACGTGCTTCTATGCACGCCTGACATCATCAGGGCATGCACTTAATGAGACAACGGATGGTGTCCTGGGGTATTTCTTCCCAGATCTGGACCAGGACATCACTGAGCTCCTGAACAGACTGAGATGCAACCTGGCAGTTTTGGATGTCCCAGAGGTGTTCTATTGAAATTAGATCAGGCGAGTGTGGGGGCTATTCAATGGTATCAATTCCTTCATCATCCAGGAAGTGACTGTATACACTCGCCACATTAAGCTGGGCATTGTCGTGCACCAGGAGAAACCCAGGACCCACTGCACCAGCGTATGGTCTGACAATGGGTCCAAGGATTTCATCAAGATACCTAATGGTAGCCAGGGTGTCATTGTCTAGCCTGTATAGGTCTGTGCGTCCCTCCATTGATATACCTCCCCAGACCATCACTGACCCACCACCGAACCGGTCATGCTGAACGATGTTACAGGTAGCATAATGTTTTCCACAGCTTCTCCAGACCCTTTCACGTCTGCCAAATGTGCTCAGGGTGAACCTGCTCTCATCTGTGAAATGCACAGGGTGCCAGTGGTAGACTGGCCAATTCTGGTGTTCAATGGCAAATTCCAATAGAGCTCCATGGTGCCCAGCAGTGAGCACATGGCCCACTAGAGGATATTGGACTCTCAGGCCACCCTCATGGAGACTGTTTCTGATGAATATTCACACCTGTGGTCTGCTGGAGGTCATTTTGTAGGGTTCTTGCGGTGCTCATCCTGTTCCTCCTTGTCCAAAGGAGCAGATACCAGCCCTGATAATGGTTTAAGGACCTTTTACGGCCCTGTCTAGCTCTCTTAGAGTAACTGCCTGTCTCCTGGAATCTCCTCTATGGTCCTTAGACTGTGCTGAGAGACACAGCAAACCTTCTGGCAATGGCACTTATTGATGTACCATTCTGGAGGAGCTGGACTGCCTGTGCAACCTCTATAGGGTCCAAGTATTGCCTCATGCTACCAGTAGTGACACTGATCCTAGCAAAATGCACAAATTGTGAAAAACAGTCAGAAAAGAGGAGTAGGGAAAAAAAATTCAGTGGCCTCAAGCTGTAAAGCCATTGCTGTTTTGGAGGTTGTCTCATTGTTGCCCATTTAGTGCATCTGTTGTTAATTTCATTAACACCAAAGCAGCTGAAACTGATTAACAATACCCTCTGCTCCTTAACCGACCAGATCAACATCCTAGGAGTTTAATTGACTTGATGCTATACTCTGATTAAAAAGTGTTCCTTTAATTCTTTTGAGCAGTGTATAAGTAAAGGAAACAAAAAAAAAAAAAAAAAAAAAAACAGTCTCTCCCACAGATGAGCTAATAACACACCAATGTCATCAGCACAATCAGTATTAAAATATTATACATTTACTGTATATAGATCTTTTATTGTTAATCTTTATAGATCTGACATATTTCACAGTACAAAGAACACCAAACTCTGAACATCAGTTTCTCCACCAGTGAAGCTTATAATTCAATGTCTGCAGCATAGTCACACTCATTTATTATCATTCTTCCTTTATTTAGCTCTTTTTTCCTTAGCTGTAATTTATTTCCTAGGGTTGTTTTAAAAACACAGACAATTTTATGAGGGGTCTAAAAGTTATATTTGCATCAAGGCCTGCAGATATATTTGTCTGCCATTAGGTGCCAATCTCCAAAAGCTGCAGCTGATTATGAAATTTAGAGACACTTGGGAGTGACAACTTTAAAATATGTCAATGTTACCCTTTAGCCATTTTAATACTAATGAGCAGCAGTCTCAGCTTTTCCATGCAGTGAAGAAATGTTCACTATCTAAATAATGCATTTGGCTTCAGGATTAACTGTGACAGTTTGTGCTTTAGTTGAAAAAAGTCTATTGCAAATTGGCATTTTGCTGTATATTCAGACTCCTCATTATTAATACAAACTCAAATGCTTGCTAGTAATGAGGAAGAGAGCTTGGTATAAGAGCAGAATGCTACATATATGAATATTTGTATTTGACCTGCAGTGTCTGCCGTATGTGGCCAGTTCAGAAAACCGAACCTTGGATTCATTATGACTCTTCCACTTTTGCAGAAAGAACAGATTATGAATAGTAACAAAGACAGATTATTAATGCTTATATTATCTGGAGGATTATACTGTATACACTGTGAACTCATAACCTTCTTATTTGTAATGCATTATTAATGTTATTATTCTAGTGTTACATAATTGTTTTATAATGGAAAACACTACTAAGTTAAATGTACATTCAAAGAAGAAAAAAACACTGCGCTAGAGTGAGTGCCGGTTCACACTGATGCGCTTGCGATTGTAATGCGAATTTGCGGTGCGAGTTTACCTTGCGTTTTTCCATAGTACAGCGCGATTGCAATGCGAATCGCATTGCGTATAATCATGTTAATTAGCTCAGGTGCGATTTTTGCTCCAGCCAATCCAAATGAAATGGGTGTTAACTTCCGGTGGACTTCCTGGTCTTTATGAGGAGAGTACACCGTGGAGTGTGAGCTGTGGTTTTGTTTGGAGATTACGTTGTGGAGAGTGTGCTGTGTTTTGGTGTATTGCCACTATGTTTCATTTGCCTTTGGTCATGGCAGCAGTTGCTACTGCCACTGCTGCAGTCTTGATCAATAAGGACAGGAGGAGGAGAAGGATGAGGATGATGATGATGAGAAGACGAAGGTATTGGGTTCATCCCATAATTTCAAACAGGGAAGAGAGAGGTCAGTTCAATGTCCTCTATCATGATCTCCGGCAACATGAAGAGAAGTTTTTCAACTATACTCGGATGTCTGTTAATAGGTTAGTATGTGAGAGGGAGTCTCTCCTTCTTCTTCTCTCTTTTTGCTGCTTCCCTCTATATCTCTTTTTTCCCCATCTCTCTTTTTCCTCTCTCTCTGTTTTCACCTATATCTACCCCCGAATCATTCCTGAAGCTCCCCACGCCCCCCTTTTGCTTGCCACTTACGTGTGTTGTGTTTTTTTTTAGTTTTGACGAATTACTTGGGCTGCTCTTTTCACGTTTGGAGCGTCAGAACACCACCTTCCGGAACAGTGTTGTGCCTGCTGAAAGATTGCTTGTTACATTACGGTAAGTGTGATATATTTTGTGAAAAGTCATGTATTTCTTTTCTCCATAGTTAGCAATACAGTGAATGCAGACAGATATGATGGCAAAGTTGACTTCAAAAAAAGTTTTTATTTTTTTTTTATTTTGTTGCATGTAACAAGAACAAAGGAACAAAATACAGAAAAATTAGGTCAAAAAAGACAACTTAGGTCAACGTGGCAATACAGTGGCAAGTGTACTATAGATCCAAAAAATTTGGTGAACTCTCCAGATCAAGTGGTGTTGAAGAGCCTGAGGGTGTATGATCCACGGTGTTGGGATATAGCCATGGCACAAGCGGGGATGGAGTTCTATGTGACGGTCCACTTGGGGGCCTATATTGTGGATAGGGTGGAGGTATTTTTGGGGAAAATGCACTAGATTGTGATGGTGGTGGTGGTGGTCTGCTGGAGGGGGGGAAATGGGAAGAAGTGGAGACATCCGGTGTTCTAGTGTGGGGGGGGATTACAGAGGGAATTGGGGAAGGAATAGGATATGGGATTTGGGATCTAGGGGTCTCATGGATGCTCCGATATTGGTCAAAACTTGACGGATAAGGGTTTGTTGGAATGGCAGAATGACTGGGTGTGAAATGAGGGGACCATGGAGTGTCTTGCGGTAACTGTCGTGGTACAGAGAACGAATGTATGCAGTTTTGTACCGCCATTCTCATGTCGAAATACCTTTCAGACGGGACCTCTTTGAGAAGAGGCACCAAGTTATGAGCAAATAGTGTGTGAGGACATTTATGTGCATCTAGTTGCTGGCTGATGCCTGACATAATGTCCACTAAGTGCTTTGTCTGCTCGTCTTCCGCCTCAGCAGTTGCCCTGCTGACTCTCCTCCTGTGGGATGTAGAGCCTCGACTTTGAGGCCTGGTGGAAGGCGTGGAAACGTCAGTTTCCTCAAACTCCTGTTCTGGTTCTTGAGCGGATCCTGACTCATCCAAACTCTGTGACTCGTTAGGAATATTTGAACTACTATTCGAACATGCAAATGCGACGCCTTCTTCCTCATCAACTTGAGCTGCATGCTCCTCCTCCTCCCCTTCCTCCTGCACATTCTCCACCTCCTCCCAACTTGCTTGTGTGCTGCAATGACAAACATGAAACAACTTTTCATCATCCGCTCCAATATATAATTTGAATGATAGGTGGGGATTGGAAGGTGAGGGGGTTGGGGGTGGGGTGAAGAGGGAGGGGGAAGGAAGGATGGGTTAATAGTGAAAGAGAATTTGACAATAAACTTACTTCCGCATTTCTAGAACCGGTAGCAGAAAATCCAGACATCTGGCAAAGGCATAGGGACGCTTAGGGGGGGCACCGGATCCACTTCTCGCCTCACGTTCTAGTCTCTTGTACCTTTGCAGGGTATCCTTGAGGCTACGCCATCTTGTTCGTATTAGTAATTCTGTAAGAGAAAAACATGACTAATAATAACTTTCTGTTTTTTATTTCAGGTACCTTGGAACTGGTAATTCTTTTGCAAGCCTGCATTACGAGTTCAAATTGGGGAAATCTACTGTGAGCACAATTGTTCGTGATACCTGTATTGCCATCTGGGAGGTCCTAAGAGATGTGGTGATGAGAAAACCAACCAAAGAGGAGTGGATCTCTGTAGCTGATCTTTTTTGGCAACGCTGCAACTTCCCTAATTGTGTCGGTGCTATAGATGGCAAGCACATTAGGATTGTGAGACCAGTTGGTAGCGGCACCAAATATTTCAATTACAAAAAATATTTTTCTTTGGTTTTGCTGGCAGTGGCGGATGCAAACTACTCATTCATCTACATAGATGTTGGTTCATATGGGAGCAGTTCCGACTCCAGTATTTTTTCCCACTCCAGTTTTGGAAAAATGCTGCGTGAAAAAAGCCTGGACCTCCCACATGAAAGACCACTGCCTGGAACATCTCAGCAAAGCCTCCCATTTGTTTTTGTTGGTGATGAGGCTTTTGCACTTTCGGAACACCTGCTTCGCCCGTATGCTAATCGCTCACTGACTGTTGAAAAGAGAGTGTTTAACTACAGGCTCACAAGAGCGCGCAGAGTTGTGGAGTGCAGTTTTGGTATTCTGGCAAATAAGTGGCGCTTTCTACACACGCCACTGACTCTAACCACGGATAACGCCATAATTGCCGTCAAAGCTGCCTGTGTACTCCACAACTTTGTAAGATCGCGAGATGGATACCTCTTCGAGGACTCCCTGATGGATGATATGGAAGGCGCAGAGTGGATCCACACCAGGGGAAACTACAGAGGGGCCAACATCAGGGAGAATTTCACTGACTACTTTATGAGTCCTGCTGGTCAAGTGCCATGGCAGCTTGATTCCATACAATAAAGAGTATTAATTAATTTTTACTGTACTTTGTTTCAATAAATAAACTATTGTTCAAATGTTCAACATTGCGTAATGCATTTCTTTTCGTCTGTGGTTACATACTGAGCATGCATTGTCTTCCACAGGGCCCCCCATAGATCCCCATTTAAAACTTGGCCCCCCCATAGATCCCCATTTAAAACTTGGCCCCCCACATAGATCCCCATTTAAAACTTGGCCCCCCCACATAGATCCCCATTTAAAACTGGCCCCCCCCCAAAGATCCCCTTAAAACTTGGCCCCCCCCATAGATCCCCTTAAAACATGGCCCCCCCACATAGATCCCCATTTAAAACTTGCCCCCCCCACATAGATCCCCATTTAAAACTTGGCCCCCCCACATAGATCCCCATTTAAAACTTGCCCCCCCCCCAAAGATCCCCTTAAAACTTGCCCCCCCCATAGATCCCCTTAAAACATGGCCCCCCCACATAGATCCCCATTTAAAACTTGGCCCCCCCACATAGATCCCCTTAAAACATGGCCCCCCCACATAGATCCCCATTTAAAACTTGGCCCCCCCACATAGATCCCCTTAAAACTTGGCCCCCCCCCATAGATCCCCTTAAAACATGGCCCCCCCACATAGATCCCCATTTAAAACTTGGCCCCCTCACATAGATCCCCTTAAAACATGCCCCCCCCATAGGAGAATATATACACATACCTTTCTTTTTGCGCTCTTGAGTTGTGAATCCACTCCAGTCCTCATACAGGCTTGCACAAATTTCTTCCCACCCTCTTTTCTTCATAGCGTTGTTTTTGTACTCTGCAGTACGGCTGTCCCATATATATGGCCTGGAACGGACAAGCCTGATCAGCTCCTCATTGTCGATCCCAACACGTTTGGGTGCCATGTTTGTTGATGAAGATGTTTGTGGATGTCACATGCAGGCTCGGGACAGGAAATAGGGGGGTGTAGCTGTCGGGACAAACTATACACATATTCGCACATATCTGAACTGTACATGCGAGTTCAGAGCGATTTACATTGATGTCTATGGAGACTAAATTCGCAACGCAGCACTGTAAACTCGCACAAGACCCTTTTTTTCATCGCATCACATTCGCATCTAGATCGCAACGCATAGATGTGAACGACCGTCACGAATGCAATGTATTTTTTAAGTGCATGCGATTGGAGACTTTTTAGAACGCAACGCATTCGCAGTACAAGCGCATCAGTGTGAACCGGCACTGAAAGAGAAAGCTGCCAGCACTCTGAGTCAAGATACACACTCCAAATAGATAATAGAAAAGCAGTGCAGCACTATAAAAAATCCAAAAAATGATAATTGATATATAAACAAAAATATTAAATATAAATGCATACAAACAATTAACTGTTGAACAAAAAATGAAATACAGTCATAAAATCGTAAGTATAGAAAAACATTGGATAAAAGAAACATGTCCATAGGAGCAGATGCACAGAAAAAAGTCTTTCTCCTAGCTCTATGTAAGAAAACATCACAGGTGAAGGGGGAGTAAACCAGAGAGGTGACCCAAAATGATCCTGCTCCATGCCCAATGTGAGTAAAGGCCCCTACACACGTGCAGATTGTCGGCCGAAAGCTTCGGCCGACGACCGATCTGCCGATTGTAGGCTTGTTAGTATGATGCTTCCGACAGCCGACAGCGCACTTTCGGCCGAACAGAATCTGTCGTGCAAGCATGAAAATTTTTGTATGCCGACACCAGAACGGCCGATTGTTCGCCAGTCAGTACAGATTTCGGCCGACAGACAGCAGATTTTCAAGACTGGGCATGCTCAGAAAAGAAAAAACACAGGGAAAGTTAACCATCACATGACATCACTTCTGCAGTCGGCTGTTGTTGGCGGACAAAATTCGTGTGCAGTCTTTTGCACTTTTCAGGGGACACGACAGCTCGGGGACAAAAGACGGCCGATCGTTCGGCCGACAATCTGCACGTGTGTACGGGGCTTAACACAAACTGCTTACCAGAGGTGAATGACCACTGAATTATACGTGGTCACCTGTCAGACAGGACACAGTGAAATAAGGTCCCCCTCAAACCATAAGAGACTTCATCCACTCAAAGTACTCCAATGATACTCAAAAAAAGCAAGAAAGCGCTTCCATAGTGCAGTATCAACAACCAATTTATTGGTAGGAATAAAAATTTGCACTTTAACCTCCCTGGTGGTATGATTATGTCAGGATTTATGTACCAAAAGCGGTACAATTTTTTGCATGGAAATTTGGCGCTATGTATTGAAGGCCTACAATTCTTAGTAAATACTTACTTAAACCTGACCAAAACAAGACTCTAGTAGATATCCCAGATGTGATAAATTTGAAACACAAACACATGAATTATAATCTAATCAATAATATAATTTTATTCAATAATGCAATGAAAAATAATGAAATTTGTCAAACAAAGAAATTCAATACACATCCTGAGTGTAAAACAGTTTGAAGCATGGAACTAGACAAAGTCCGATGTTGCAATCCGGACAATAGTACCTTGTTTCTTTTCTGACTTTTTTTTCCATTGCCATCTCTCTTGGAACAGCAAACGACGCACATCCTGGTAGGCGCTAACTTTCTTGCGGTTGGCGGTACGAAGTCTACAAAATGATGACCTGTCAGGCGTTCTGGATTGCCAACATCAACAGCGCGTCGTCCGGGTCTGTTAGCAGATACTGATGGTGTCGGGTGGTTGACAAAAATCTGCTCAGCTACCTTCCAGATAAAGTCAGAATGAACAAGAGGTATGTTAGTGTTTGCTTTATAAAGGATATAGGCGTTCCAAAGGCATTGTTCAAGGAGATGCCTGAAAATCTTTTTGTAATACTTTTTCTGTTGCTTCCGCATCGCCGGGTAAAAGGTCACTGCCTGATCGGCTTGGTCGACACCTCCCATTGTGTGATTATAGTCGTTCACGACTTGCAGCTTCAGCACATCTGTTCCGTGTTTTGTGCGAACCATGGCAGTGGAGGTGCTGTGCACGGTGCTCATGAGACACACGTCCTTTTTGTCTCGCCACCGCATTGCCATCATTTTACCCTTTTGAAAGGCAACCATCTCTCCTTTTTTTATTTTTTTCCTGCTAAACATTGATGGCATGTCACGCCGGTTTGGCCTAACAGTACCATACCCATCAGTTTTGTTTAGGAGCAAAACCTCATAAAGAGATGTGTAAAAATTGTCCATTGTCACGCAATATCCCTGGTTCAACAGCAGTGAAAGGACAGAGGATGTGGCCATCCCATAGCCGCTGTACCTGGGATTGAACTTGGTACCTTTCCCGATGTAAATGATAGCATTCCAGATATATCCGGTGGACGATTCACAGAGCATATAAAATTTGATGCCAAACCGCGCTCTTTTGGATGCAATAAACTGTATCCAGCTCAGGCGTCCCTTGTAGGCCATCAGACTTTTGTCCACACTGACATCCCTTTCTGGCACATAGGTCCGCTGGAAGTTGGCGACAATCATTTGGCACACCTCCCAGATTTTTTTGAGTTTGGGCGCAGGATGCATGGCCTCATCAAACTCTTCGTGGTTGGCGAAGCGTAAATTCTTCATGATGAGTGAAAAACGATATTCGGACATCACTGTGCCAAAAAATGGAGTGGCCAGCATCTTATTGGTGGTCCAATACCATTTCTGGAGCGGTTTCGCCACCACCCCCTGAAGGATGATGAGTCCCAGAAACTGCCAGATGTCCTCTTTAGTGACCGATTCCCATTTTCTGGATCTGGAAAATCTGGCACGCAGCGTAGCGGATTGCTGCTCATGGTAGCGGTTGGTTTCTGTGACGATTTTTAAAATTACCTCCTCAGTAAGAAATAATTTCAGGTACGCCAGAGGGTTGTCACTCTCCACATCAACCTTCATCCCAGGAGATCCAGTGAATCGGAATCTCGGGGGCGCTGCCTGGTCCGCAACGCTGTTTAGAGGGCACCAAGTGCACACATCGCTTAGGTCAGGTGCGTGATCATCTGCGTTGTCACTTTCTGGATCAGTGTCGGTGTCAGAGTCAGATGACAAATCTCCCCACGACTCACTGTCGCTCTGTTCTGCGAGCAGCTCCGGGTCGCTGCCGCTGTCGCTGTTGCAGTCGCTCAGCTGATCCAAAAGCGCATTTGTAGGACAGCGCTTTTTTGATGCCATTTTCAAAGGGTTTTATTTGTCACAAATGACAATGGCAAGGGGCACTGAAAGGGCACTGTGTCTGATACTAAGGTGATACAGTGTAATCCTCTCAGATTACACTGTATCACCTCCTTTTTATGTGTTTGTGTTTTGTGCAACTTTTGAATTTCCCTCCCAGTTCCACTCCCATGCACCATTGCTGCTGCAGGGAACTGTACCAGGAAGTCATCAGAGCGACGGACAAGCAGGGATCTCGGCGGCGATCACAGCAATGGGAGATCATCGCTGGATCGCCAGGAGAACGTAAGGAACCCCGCTGCATGCTCTGCACATGATCTACCCCAAGCGTGACTCGTGGATACCGATCCTAGCATGAAAAAACCACCCCGAGTCACGCTCGGGGTTACCGCTAAGGGGGTTAAAGATTCTGAGGTTTAAATCAGCATAAAAACACAATCCAAACATATGGCAGAGATTTGCAGCATTCCTACGTGCTTCCCTCTGGGCTCACTCAAACATCGACCAATCAGAATTAAATCCTGTGATGACCTCACCATCGTAGGCCCCAACCTATGCGTTTCATCACAAAGAACATCGTCTGGGGATAGGCCGAGGTGATGTGTCATCACGTATGTCGACTATTTATAAGACAGCGGTGCCATCTTAACTACTTGCTGCTGTCTGCCCAAAATACATAACATTAGTAGAGAAACTTTCAAAGGCCTGCATAGGAACAAAGGAACACCATCTAGTGGAATAACATAAAAACACATGCAATGGTAATATACAAAGAAAATACAGTGCCTTGCAAAAGTATTCGGCCCCCTTGAACTTTGCGACCTTTTGCCACATTTCAGGCTTCAAACATAAAGATATAAATTTGTAATTTTTTGTGAAGAATCAACAACAAGTGGGACACAATCATGAAGTGGAACGAAATTTATTGGATATCTCAAACTTTGTTAACAAATAAAAAACTGAAAAATTGGGCGTGCAAAATTATTCAGCCCCTTTACTTTCAGTGCAGCAAACTCTCTCCAGAATTTTAGTGAGGATCTCTGAATGATCCAATGTTGACCTAAATGACTAATGATGATAAATAGAATCCACCTGTGTGTAATCAAGTCTCCGTATAAATGCTCCTGCACTGTGATAGTCTCAGAGGTCCGTTTAAAGCGCAGAGAGCATCATGAAGAACAAGGAACACACCAGGCAGGTCCGAGATACTGTTGTGGTGAAGTTTAAAGCTGGATTTGGATACAAAAAGATTTACCAAGCTTTAAACATCCCAAGGAGCACTGTGCAAGTGATAATATTGAAATGGAAGGAGTATCAGACCACTGCAAATCTACGAAGACCTGGTCGTCCCTCTAAACTTTCAGCTCATACAAGGAGAAGACTGATCAGAGATGCAGCCAAGAGGCCCATGATCACTTTGGATGAACTGCAGAGATCTACAGCTGAGGTAGGAGACTCTGTCCATAGGACAACAATGGAAGAGTGGCAAGAAGAGTGGCAAGAAGAAAGCCATTTCTTAAAGATATCCATAAAAAGTGTAGTTTAAAGTTTGCCACAAGCCACCTGGGAGACACACCAAACATGTGGAAGAAGGTGCTCTGGTCAGATGAAACCAAAATCAAACTTTTTGGCAACAATGCAAAACGTTATGTTTGGCGTAAAACACAGCTCATCACCCTGAACACACCATCCCCACTGTCAAACATGGTGGTGGCAGCATCATGGTTTGGGCCTGCTTTTCTTCAACAGGGGCAGGAAAGATGGTTAAAATTGATGGGAAGATGGATGGAGCCAAATACAGGACCATTCTGGAAGAAAACCTGATGGAGTCTGCAAAAGACCTGAGACTGGGACGGAGATTTGTCTTCCAACATCATGACAATGATCCAAAACATAAAGCAAAATATTCAATGGAATGGTTCACAAATAAACATATCCAGGTGTTAGAATGGCCAAGTCAAAGTCCAGACCTGAATCCAATCAAGAATCTGTGGAAAGAACTGAAAACTGCTGTTCACAAACGCTCTCCATCCAACCTCACTGAGCTCGAGCTGTTTTGCAAGGAGAAATGGGCAAAAATTTCAGTCTCTCGATGTGCAAAACTGATAGAGACATACCCCAAGCGACTTACAGCTGTAATCGCAGCAAAAGGTGGCGCTACAAAGTATTAACTTAAGGGGGCTGAATAATTTTGCACGTCCAATTTTTCCGTTTTTTATTTGTTGACAAAGTTTGAAATATCCAATAAATTTCGTTCCACTTCATGATTGTGTCCCACTTGTTGATTCTTCACAAAAAAATTACAATTTTATATCTTTATGTTTGAAGCCTGAAATGTGGCAAAAGGTCGCAAAGTTCAAGGGGGCCGAATACTTTCGCAAGGCACTGTATATAAATATAAGTTTAAAAACCTAGAGGGAAACCGAAAAAACACAAGAACATCGCAGTACAGTCTCAAGTCTCAAATCAATAAAGAAAAATAAAAACACATAAAAATAAATGAATGAAGAATATTAAAAGTAAAAGAAAAAAATCAAGCAATATTAATAAAACTATTTGTGTCCTAATCGACATTCAAGCCGAAAGAGACATAAAATGTAATGTCTCCAACTTAGAAATAGATCTAATCATATTGGTACCTCTCCAATGGGGCACAACCTTATCCAAAGCAAAAAAGGAAGTGCCCACTAGGATTAAGGATGATCGAACTTTTGAAAAGTTCGGTTCGGCCAGAACATCCGAACTTCCCGAAAGTTCGGCCCGGATTTCAGAACCCCATTGAAATCAATGGAACCCGAACTTCGGTAATCAAAAAACACAATTTTTAAGCCCTAAAACCCAATAAACGCCCCTAAAAAGTGCCCAGGGTTCTGGGTCATGCCCCATTAACTATTAATCACACAAAAAAAAGTTCTTAAAAATTGTAATTTTTGATAAAAAAGCCAATTATTGAAAAAATTAAAAAAAAAAAGAGATTTTTTTATTTTTACTTTGGATTTAGTATCTGGGGGGTCTAAAAGGTGTGCATGTGAAGTTTCAGCTCTGTAGCATGTCCAGAACCATGAAAAAAAAAGATAATTTTTCAGTAGAACAGGGATGTGGGTCGGGACCCTCCTTTAACTTTAACACCTATATGATCTTTTTTTCTGGTTCTGGACATGCTACAGAGCTGAAACTTCACAGGTACACCTTTTAGACCCCCAAGACACCAAATCACACAAAAAATCCAAAGTGAAAACCCAAAAAAATGCCAAAAAAACGCTAGCGTCCAAAAAAAAAATGCCCAGGTGTGTTTTTGCTGCCATTTTTTGGGGGTTTTTGGAGGCAGGCAAAACATCAGAACTTGTGCACAGTACCACTATACACAAGTTGAGATGTTTTTCCTGACTGCAAAGAACCCAAAAAAATGGCTGCTATTAAACCGGGAGAGAAACTAACTACCTGTCCTGAAAGAAAGTGTTCTAATACAAACAATCTTTTTTTTTTCTGGTTCTGGACATGCTACAGAGCTGAAACTTCACATGTACACCTTTTAGACCCCCCAGATACTAAATCCAAAGTAAAAATCAAAAAATCTCTTTTTTTTTTAAATTTTTTCAATAATTGGCTTTTTTTTATCAAAAATGACAATTTTTAAGAACTTTTTTTGTGTGATTTGGTGTCTGGGGGTCTAAAAGGTGTACCTGTGAAGTTTCAGCTCTGTAGCATGTCCAGAACCAGAAAAAAAAGGATTGTTTGTATTAGAACACTTTAAACACAGGTAGTTAGCTTCTCTCCCGGTTTAATAGCAGGCATTTTTTGGGGTTCTTTGCAGTCAGGAAAAACATCTGAACATGTGTATAGTGGTACTGTGCACAAGTTCTGATGTTTTGCCTGCCTCCAAAACCCCCCAAAAAATGCCAGCAAAAACACACCTGGGCATTTTTTTTTGATGCTAGCGTTTTTTTGGCATTTTTTTGGGTTCTTTTGAGGCAGGCAAAACATCTGAACATATGTATAGGGGGTATATATAGACATATATGTCTGAATATATACCCCTAGACATATATAGGTGTGATAGTAGCAGAAATATATTCCTGTAAATGATTTCATTAGCGCAAGCATTTATTTCTGCTACTATCACACCTATATATGTCTAGGGGTATATATTCAGACATATATGTGTATATATACCCCCTATACACATGTTCAGATGTCATGTCTGACATCAAACATGTCCTCAAAAAAGCACTGGCAGTGGCAGCCCCTGCAGCATAAAAAATGCTTGGCTGTTGAGAAGCCATATTCCAGTTACGAAGCTATTCAGAGAAATGATCATTTCTCTATAGCAGTCACCCTGCTATGGAAGGGTTTTGTCACCCTGCCATAGCAGTCACTGCCAGTTAACCCTACACTACACTACGGTCCCCTTACACTTAACACTTTCCCTACAGAAACTCAATTTTTGAAGCTAACTTAAGTGTAAAGAAGCACTCTAACTACACTAGATATCCCTTTCCTCACACTAAAAATAGCTAAATTACACTTTTAAAGTAAAATTAACAGAACTGCTTCCATTCTCTTCCATGTCCAGTATAACAATGCTAGGAATATGGCGGGGGCGATCTTATATACTGGGGGGGCGTATTCACTAATGATTGGTCTAGGGACCCCCTAGTCACTCCAATCACATTCCTAGCATTCTCCTGCCCCCTCAATTGGCTTTTGCTAATGAATGGTTCTGGTCCAATCACGGGCTTTTAAAGCCCATTTCCTGAAGCATTGCATTTTGGGCGGTTCTGGTTGCCGAATTCCGAATTTTTTGGGCAAAAAGTTCTAAATTCGGCCGAACCTCGAACACCCAATGTTCGGGTCAAACCAATAGTGGACCCGAACCGTTCGATCATCCCTAACTAGGATCCTATCATGATGTCTCCCATAATGTCTGGATAGATTGTGTCCCTTAAAACCTTGATTGATATTACCAACATGTTCAGATAAACTTACATGCAACGTCCGTTTAGTGCATCCAATGTACTGTTTAGAACACAGACATTGGATCATGTAAACAACAAATTTTGACGTATACCTAATAAAGGTATTGATGTCATAATTTTTTTTGTGTTTGTATTGACTGAAAGGATGTGCACCTTCTCCCCAAAAAGTTAATTTGGCAGATGTTACACTTTCTACATGGAAAAAAACATCTTTGGAGGATCAATGACATTGGGCGCAATCCTATGTCGCAAAGCTGGAGTACCCTTATATACTACAATAGGGTGATCAGGAAGAACAGGGCCAAGTACTTTGTAATTCCTGAGAATACCCCAATGTTTCCTGAGTACATTTCTGATAGAAAAATGCTGATTAGAGTAACTGGTAATCAGAGAAAATCCACTGTGCATTTGTATGTCCCACTTTTCAGATATTTATTTATAATAAATGATACCCCTGACTAAAATCTAGTGGAACCAATTGCCTTGAGAAGTCACCTAATTAGTAAATAGAGTCCACCTGTGTTATTTAATTACAGTATAAATACAGCTGTTCTGTAAAGCCCTTAGAGGCTTGTTAGAGAACCTCGGTAAACAAACAGCATCATAAAGGTCAAGAAACAACAACAGACAGATCAGGGATAAAGTTGCAGAGAAGTTTAAAGCAGGGTTAGGGTATAAAAAAAATATCCCAAGCTTTGAACTTCTCACGGAGCACTGTTCAATCCATCATCCAAAAATGAAAAGAGTATGGCACAACTGCAAACCTACCAAGACATGGCTGTCCACCTAAACTGACAGGCCGGGCAAGGAGAGCATTAATTAGAGAACCAGCCATGGTGCCTGTAGAGGAGCTGCAGAGATCCACAGCTCAGGTGGGAGAATTTGTCCACAGGACAACTATTAGTCATGCACTTCACAAATCTGGCCTTTATGGAAGGGTTGCAGGAAGAAAGCCATTGTTAAAAGTAAGCCATAAGAAATCCTGTTTGCAGTTTGCTAGAAGCTATGTGGGGGACACAGCAAACATGTGGAAGGTGCTCTGGTCAAATGAGACCAAAATTTAACTTTTTAGCCTAAAAGCAAAATGCTATGTGTGGCAGGAAACTAACACTGTACATCAGCCTGAACACACCACCCCCACCGTGAAATATGGTGGTAGCAGCATCATGTTGTGGGGATGCTTTTCTTCAGCAGGGACAGGGAAGCGGGTCAGAGTTGATGGGAACATAGATGGAGCAAAATACAGGGCAATCTTAGAAGGAAACCTGTTAGAGTCTACAAAAGACTGGATACTCAGGCAGAGGTTCACCTTCCAAGAGGACAATGACCCTAAACATTAGGGATGGGCTGAACACCCCCATGTTCAGTTCGCACCAGAACACTGCGAACGGGGGAAAACTTTGTTCCAACATTCAAACTCCATTGAAGTCTATGGGACTCGAACCTGAAAAATAAAAAATCCTCATTTTAAAGGCCTAAATGTAAGTTATTGCCCAAAAAAAGTATATGGGGGTCCGGGAACTGCCCTGGGGGACATGTAACAATGCAAAACATTTTTTTTTAAAACTATCCTTTTTACAGGAGAAGTGATTTTAATAATGCCTAAAGTGAAACAATAGAAATAAAAAATTCCTTTCAGTATCATGCTTGGGGGACCCCTAAATGTGCCTGTAAAGTGGCGCATTTGTACAATGTATGTAGCCTGCTGCAGCAACGCTGACATTTCGAAAGTAAAAAATGTAATTCAAACTTGCTTGTGGCTGTAATATATTGTTGGCTCCCAGTAATACAGATAAAAAAAATGAAAAAAAACCAGGAACGAGCCCTGCTGTTAAAAATTTGATACAAAATTCAAATCGCATGTATTTGTCATACAGGTGCAGAAAAATTGGGCCTTGTTGTTGGTAGTGCCTGAACACTAAAGCAGATAAAGTAAGCTGCGCTGAGTTATGACTGTTCCATCCCTGCTACTCAATCAGTAGAAACCATATGAATAACAGCAAACGACAGTAAGTCCTAACACAACTCAATGTGTAGACAAATAATGTCTTAGGTGATAAATAGTGATATGTGAGAGTCAATACAGTCTTAGTAGAATCCGGGACAATCTCCACTTCTTGAATGTAAGGTCAATAGGTGTATGAACTGCTTACCAGATCCTCATAAATTTGAAGGAAGATTCAAAAAAGATCTCCCGATTCCAAACCAAGACGACCATCTTGTTGGTATAGTCCTCAAACGATATAGAGATCGCGGACCAAGTGCATGTAAAAAATAATAATCCTCATAGTGTGATACTGTTTATGCACTCAAAGTATCTATTTCACCTTAAGTGCAATCATAAAGAAATTAAAAATAAACTAGAGGTGCTCAAAGGAAAGAACCTCCACCGGCAGTAAGGCTGCTTACCAGATGGAACAGGTGGTGGGGATGGACAGGTCTAGCTTGCTGGCACCTCGTTCTTGGACTAATGGAGTGGAACATACCTCCTGTCCCTCATTTATCACTACTTTCTCTAGTCAACATATGGGAATTAAGAAAATTATCCAACGCCATTGGCACATTTTAAATAACGATGTGGTATTGAATAAGGTTTTGACAGATAAACCTCGAGTTATCTTTAAGAGTACTCCAAATTTGAGAGATTTAATAGCTCCAAATGTAATTGAACCCCCTTTAAAACCACCAACTTTTCTTGAACAGCTAAAAGGGTTCTACAGATGCAATAGGTGTCAGGTTTGTCGTTTAAATTGCATTAAACAAAAGAATACCAAGAGCTTTGTCTCTACCAGTAATGGTAGAACGTTCAAAATTAACCCTTTTATTTCCTGCACGAGCACTGGGGTGGTATATCTTCTCCAGTGCTCGTGCGGGTTTCAATATATCGGAAGAACTAAACGACCTATGTTCGTTCGTTTGAACGAACATATTGCCAATATTAGAAAAGGGTTTAAAAATCATTCGGTCTCTAAACACTTTTTGTTGGCACACAATAAGGACCCTAAAAATGTTATGTTCTTGGGGATAGATAAATTCTCCCCTAAATGGCGGGGGGAACCGTTGGTCCGCGGTCTATCGAGAATGGAGATGGCCTGGATCCACAGGGTTAAAACCTACACACCTCATGGGCTCAATGTAGACACTGATGTCAATGCGTTTATTGACAACTCATGAAGCCCCTTTTTTAGATTTGCTCCTTTTAAATCTCTTTTAGTATTGTTTTAAAATTCCCTTTTTATCATGTTATAATAACTCAACCTAAAATGTATGATTAATTATATTTATATGCTATATTTATTATAAGTGGCCAAGACCTATAGTCATGGTATATATCCGGCCTATTTATTTATTTATTTATTCACAGATCAACAATGTATTTATTGGGGCTGACATTTATGTGTTTTGTGAAATCGGTCAGATACCAGATGAATATACTAAACTGATCTAAGAGAATATCCTATAGTATTCAAGGATTGTGTCAGTAGATTGTAGGTAAAACTAGCTGACAAGCCCCTTTTTAGGTATGCCTATCTGTCAATATTTGGTTTTGATTCCGAGACTGACATATAGTTTGTTGAAGTCTGACTATCAGTCTGATGATCTTATTGGTGGTAATTTCATAGATTACGTAGCCCCAATTTTGATGTAGCGCAGTTTGTAGCATGCTAACATTAAGATGGTGACTCGATCTTTGGGAATTTTTGTGTGGATACCTTTTCAAAGATGGCCACTTGTTTGCCCCCGGAAGTATTATAAAGCGTTGCCTACTGCATGGTTTATTTAGCCATGCCTTTTTTTGAAGAAAACTTCACTGATACCTTTTCAAATATGGCCGCTTGCCTGCTTCCGGAGGTCACATGGGGCGGCATCTTGCTGTCCAGTGTATTTAAGCGGTGTCGTCAGCACGCCGTCCGTACCTTGATAACGTCATATTTGACGAAACGTACGCCGGTTGCGGCGTGCTGACGTCACCTACTACGAGGGTTGAGGATGGGCAGAAGAGCCGACCGGCCGGCGGCTCACTTGATCTTTGCCTTTGTTCGTCCATTGTTTGTAAGTTGCATTCTTTTATTTTCAATAAATTGTGATGGTTTTACACTATGGGGCAATTTATTTTTTCCATATAATGTGGTGATCGACTGCCTGTTGGTGATTTCGTTTGGAGTGCATCCCCATTTGGAATCCATTCATATCATATGATGTTTGGCCATTAGACCTATTGCATCTGGCAAGCAGCTGTGATATTGGTGACGGTTCTCCTCTGTTAGAAGTGGATTTGGGATCCTTTCCCCTTTTTCTCTGCGTCAATACCTTTATCATCTGGTAAGCAGACTGGGCATTAGGGTGACGGTCTTCACTTCAATTTCTGGCTTTGCACATTTTGCTCTGGTAAGCAGCCTTACTGCCAGTGGAGGTTCTTTCCTTCGAGCACCTCTAGTTTATTTTTAATTTCTTTATGATTGCACTTAAGGTGAAATAGATACTTTGAGTGCATAAACAGTATCACACTATGAGGATTATTATTTTTTACATGCACTTGGTCCGCGATCTCTATATCGTTTGAGGACTATACCAACAAGATGGTCGTCTTGGTTTGGAATCGGGAGATCTTTTTTGAATCTTGCTTCAAATTTATGAGGATCTGGTAAGCAGTTCATACACCTATTGACCTTACATTCAAGAAGTGTAGATTGTCCCGGATTCTACTAAGACTGTATTGACTCTCACATATCACTAGGAATTTATCACCTAAGACATTATTTGTCTACACATTGAGTTGTGTTGGGACTTACTGTCGTTTGCTGTTATTCATATGGTTTCTACTGATTGAGTACCGGGGATGGAACAGTCATAACTCAGCGCAGCTTACTTTATCTGCTTTTTGTTTTTGTGTTTGTCACACTTTGAGTTGCTGCTATTAATTAGGAGCCTAGCGCGGTTATCACCTTTTGAAATATATATCTTACTGACTAATTTAACTGCTGCCGGCACACCAATAATGTCTGTCACAGACATTTTTGAATATAGATCTGCTAAGGTTGTCAATACCGATGGAGTTTTTGAGGCTTTTACAGCCAAGGATGATGACCTGGGTGGCCTTTTCATGCGTCTCAAGAATTTAATGGTCTCTGAAATCCATACACAGTGGGACATTGCATTCTTAGAGACATATGTAAAAAACACTATGGTTCCCAGGAGCCTCCGTTGGGAGGGTTGTCCCCAGCTAGGGGAAGTTGAATTGGAGGAATGGTACAAATACTTCAATGAAGCTGGGATATCATTTCTCAAATTTCTGATTGTTAGGAAGAAAGCCAAACTATCTAGGTTGGATGAGGAAGTTAAATTGGTAAAAACTAAGCTTTCCCCTTATATGGATAGCAAGGATTATAAGGCCGCTTCTGCCAACCTTTTAAAAATCCTTGAAAAAGAGGAGAAAGATCAAAAAATGAAAAAGAGGAAAAAGTACAATAGGGACCTGGTAGATTATCAGAATAGTTGTGTTTTTGAATGGCAAAAAAAGCTGTTAGAATCCACAACTGAAGAGGATAATGTCCCAATGGATGTCACACATTCGAATATGTCTGCCTCTACCCCTAATTGATTTAGCCAACAGACTAAGTCTAAAGGCCCTGCGGTATCTAAAACCCCGAAAAATAAACGACGAGCATCATATAAGTCACCTTTTAGGGGACAAAATCCTAATAAAGGAAGACCCCAACCTAACCAGTCAAATTATAGGCAGAATGGACCATCTTTTGCTTATAACCCTGGTAATAACTGGAATAGTAACGATATGGGATCACGAGACGCTCCATGGGTAGGACCACAATGGCGGATGGGCCCTAACAATAAACAGGGCCCTTACCGCAATTTTGGACCCCAGTGGAGACCACCCTTAAATCAACAAACAGGATCTGGTTATAACCAGACCCCTCAATCGAGACAGGGGCCACCACCCTTTAGACAACATCAGCCATGGACTGATGCAGATTATGGCCTTGATGGTTATGTAAGTTATGAGGAAGGTCCATTTATGAATAGGCAGCGTCAAGTTGACCATCAGTACAATGTGCCTGTGAAAAATATTTTTTTTCCATTAAGGGACAATGAATGTCCGGATGACTTTGAAAACATCGATCCACAACCGATGCAATCCCGTAGGGAAATTGAAGTAGGGGCTTCTTCTTCTGGTACACAGCTAACCAATCAGAATAACCTGGGTTGGGGTTTTCCCAGGGGAAATCAGGGAGTCAAAAGGCTGGCAGAACCAAGCGAGGTACCAGAGGAGGGAGAAGGATCCAACACAAAAAAAAGTCAGAATGTAGCAGGAGTGGGCATATTTAATCTTAGTAAAATGACCCTTACAGAATCCGAAAAGCGGATTCTAGATAAGGGTCTTAAATATGCCCCTCCCAGAACTTTGAACAAATTTGAAACTTATGTGGACTTCCATAAGTTTATTAGAAAGGTTAACATCAAGCGTTACATCACAAGTAACCCTATTAAGGATAATCGCATAGTGTCCACAGACTTTCAACATTTGGGACTCTCAAATGCCTCTTTATTCAATCCTCCTGGATCCTTGGCTCCTTCGATTAAAGTTTTTAGAGACGTAGTCCTTAGAGATCTCGAACAAATGAAGGTTCATAAGAGTAGCCTCAACAAGGATCTGCAGGTAGGCCTTGATTCTCTTTGTAACAACAAGCAACTAATAGTTAGGCCTGCAGACAAGGGGGGTGCTATTGTTGTTTTAGATAGAAACGACTACTTGCAGGAGATGCACCGTATACTCAATGATCCTTTGACATACACTCTCCTCCCTAGAGACCCTAAATGTCAGTTTAAACAGGAGTTGGAGACTATTATAGAGAAGGGCTACCAGCTTAACGTCCTGAATAAGAAGGAGAAGTCCTTTTTGGTGCCCAAATGTCCCCGTACCCCTATTATTTATTGTTTACCAAAAATTCACAAGAGTTTGACTTCCCCCCCTGGGGCATCCCATTGTCAGCGGTATTGACTCTGTGACGTCCCGGGTGGGGAAGTACATTGATTATTATTGATTTTGATTATTGATTGATTGATTGATTGATATTGATTATTGGATACATTTGGAAGGATTGGGAAACAGAGATTTCAGGCACAAGAGTTTTGTTAAAAAGATTTCTTTTATTCAACACAAAACTAAATATTTTAAAATCATAGAAAAATACAGGCAAATAATTGTGTATTAAGGACACAGTGAGACCACACAACAATGGTCTATGTTGTACAATATCTCAGTGCATAGAACTTATAAAAGTCGATTTACATACAGTTCCAAGTACAAGATCATTAGTAGTCATATAATCCTTGGAAACGTATTGCTTGATATCAGAAGAACCGCCCACGGACACCCAAACAGTATGGTGCCGGTCAGCGGGGTCGACTGAAAATATAAGTTAACATTCACCATGTAATATATGACCTTTGCTCGACATGTTTCGCTTTCTTAGACAAAAAAGCTTCATCTGGAGCATATCATTTCTTTTGTCTGTGTGAGAAATAACAGTATTTAGATAGATTACATATATATGTTACCTTATTTTCAGTATGTTATAATTACAATTGCATATCATTTATCTTTCCTTTTTAATTACATATAATCGTCTTACATATCTCAGATAAGTCCTTCTATTTTTGCAATATCAACACAATATAACATTGGGTCTTAAGTTGCATTCAGACACTAGAGGAGTTTAGGGGAAAGAACGGAGGCTGCCAATAGTGAGTATATGTGGGGATCCATGCTGTAGTTATAGTATAAGCATATATATCCTATTTATATACCTGGTAAATGGACAGAAAAATGTATACATACCTGTACATATAGTAATCAGGCACATATCTCAATTTCCATAGAGAATTCTTTAACGAGGAGGACTGTGCGTTTTGGGAAGCTCAGAAAAGGCAATGTATAGTGACATAGTAGTGAGGGTAGTCACTCCATGTCTCATATCTGGGTGGATGAGAGCAGAAAAACAATGTTTCTCAGAGTAGTAAGCGTTTTTATTCTATGATATCACTTTAAGGGAAAGCCCATAGGAATGCTAAACCATAAGCTCAAGTGTTTTAAAGTGGTAAAATCAGTGTGCCTCCTGCTTGTTATAAGAGTGTGTAAGTACTTATAGAGCCCATAGACCATCTGCCCTAAAAGGGGGGGGGGGCAACAGAAAAGACACATAGTCATTCTGGACCGTAAGAGTAGACAGGTGCCATGCGTTTATAAACGATTATACACCAACATACAGAGTTTACCCATTCGTATATGGGCTAGCCCTATAGTAAAATATGTATCATATATATTGATTTGCTTTCACACACATATGTGAATATGTGTGTGTAATCAATTTAGTATCCGGCCCACCCTCCTCTATAATAGTAGGGGGTGACCAGGGTTATATATAGATAAGCAGTTGCTACATGGGGTCCAAGATGAGTACATGCAAAACGTACTTAGAATAAACATAGGTAATAAACATAGTGGTAAATATATAGAGTGCCACCCAAAATGATAGATCCCTATGCAGTACAAAAGTTCCAAACATACACAGACACCTTAGCAATGCTCACCAAACTTAGGAAGGACCAGAGCTTAAATGTAGGGAGCGTGTCTCCTCTGCTTGTATGTCGGCTGTTAAGCACAGTAAGATTAAGGTGAATTCCCGGATATCACAAAAGTGTAATGTTACAGTATTAGTACTGGCCATATAAAGCTTCCCCCTTGCCACGCTGTTCCCAGCTTCCGCACAGTCCTCACCGGATGGGGAACCTCCACCATACCAGGGCTTGTAAATGGCGCCCTTAAGTAGCATGGATCCCGGGCGGTTCGTCAAACGGACGTCACCGCCCCGGCCACTCCCACCGGACATCGCTCGAGAGCCAGCGCGGGGACACCCCGGCGAGGCTCTCGGCTTAGTCACGGGTGTATGCAGACCATACAGGGGCAGGAAGTGCCTCCGTAGTCCGCTCAGGTGCCACAGGAAGTTCCGCCCGGAAGGGGCGGGACTGACCTGCGGCCTATCTGGCCGCACATATCTCACTGATGAGGCCGACCTCCATGCTTACCCACACTGCCCCCACAGGATCGGTCCGCAATTACATGAGAATTCTAATTGCCTGAAATGAAAAAACAACACAACAAAGACAGAAATTATATATTTAAAAAAATACAGATATAAAAGCATATTTCACTAAGGTACAAAGATGTTCCTGGTGAAACCAGGAGATATATATCGGTAACATATTTGTTTATCAAAAATTATTATATAACCATGTTTATTTTTTGACATTAACCACTAGTAAGGGCGTTCAATAGTAACAGCCCTAATGAAAGAACAGGGGCTAAACTGCCCCCCACTAGAAACACTTCCATACTTCAAACCCCAAGAAAAAGTTACATATTTTGACTTATTATAAATCCTCAAGATCATAATATTGATGAGATAGGGATTATAGCACAAAAAACTGTTTGTTATACATAAGAAAGGAAGAGGGGTATATGTGCCATAAGACCTATTTGATGTGAAGAGGTATCAGAATAATTGAGTATATGTATATACGGGGGGAGGACGACCACGCCAAAACCAAGCCGACACCCTGACCTATATATCCCACAAAGGGCCATTATCGTAACCCGAGTATACTACTCGAGGTCAATTAGGTCTGTTGGCATTAGGTAAGCAAGGAAACCTTCACAGAAAGGGTTTGTACGACTGTGTTTCGTTTAACCCAGGTCTATAAGTGGCATTGAGACGTTCTATCCAGAGAGTTTCTCTCTGGAGAATTTTTTTGTCCCAGTTGCCACCCCGAGGATCTTGAGGAATAACCTCAAGCACATAAAATCTTGCCTTTTTGGGATTGAACCTGTGGTATAGGTCAAGGTGTCTGCTCACGGGCGTGATCATCCTTCCCCCTGCTGATACGTACACATGGTCATTTATCCTTTGGCGGAGCTCTCTTATAGTTTTACCTATATAGAACATGCCGCAGGTACAGTGCATCATGTATACCACTCCACGTGTGCTACAGTCGGCTCGAAATTTTGGAGCGAATGTCTCCCCATTAGGTAAAGTGTATTCAGTATTCTCCTCTATCCAAGGACATAAAGCGCATTTGCGACATTTATAAGTACCTCTACCTGTTGTTACTTTATTTCTAATGGGTTGATAGTGGCTTGTTGTTAGTTGATCTCTTAAAGATCTTGTTCTCCTGAAAACAATTTGGGGATGTTTGCCCACGTATTTGTTTATAACCGGATCATCACGAAGAAGATGCCAGTTCCGTTCAAGAATATCTCTCAATACTTTTTCATGAGCGGAGTATTTGGTTATTAGTTTAACTGTCGATTGTGTGTTTGGAGGTTTGGCTCTAAAGATGAGGCTGTTTCTATTTTGAGAAAACGCTTTGTTGAAAGCTGTTCTCAACAAACGCTTACTGTATCCACGAGCCATTAGGCGTTCTCGTAAAAGGTTAGCCTGTATTTTGAAATCGTTATCAGATGTGCAATTACACCGTAGGCGTATGTATTGGGCGTATGGAATACTACGTATAAGCGCCCCTGGGTGGGCGCTAGACGCATGTAATATTACATTCCCTGACGTCTCCTTTCTGTATAGGTTAGTCGTCAGGTGTCCATCCACATGTTTGAGTACCGTTAGGTCAAGGAAATTAACACTCGAGTCACTGATGGTAGATGTTAACTTCAAGTTGAAGTCGTTTATATTTAGTTGGGCAATGAACTCATCTAGCATTGATTTTGAACCTGTCCAGACAGCAAAAATGTCGTCTATATAACGAAACCAGATTGCAACAGATGAAAAAAAATGGGATAAATTTTCATCTGATGTGATTTGTCGCTCCCACCCCCCCAGGTACAGGTTGGCGTAGGCCGGGGCACAACAAGTGCCCATGGCCACGCCCTGCACCTGGAGGTAGTGGGACCCGTTAAAAGTAAACCAGTTGTGTTTCAAAATAAACAATAGGAGTTCCAAAATAAAATCGCAAAATGGCCAAGTGTGATGATCTTGCTCATATAAGAACGTGCGTATCATCCCGACGCCCTGCTCGTGAGGGATACTGGAGTATAATGCCTCCACATCCAAAGTCACGAGCAGGGCGTCGGGAGGAACCACCATATCTTCAA
Source organism: Pelophylax lessonae (assembly GCF_965119305.1). Classification (NCBI taxonomy): domain Eukaryota; kingdom Metazoa; phylum Chordata; class Amphibia; order Anura; family Ranidae; genus Pelophylax; species Pelophylax lessonae. Next base: position 155,285,539 of record NC_138779.1, on the reverse strand, counting down.
TCATTTTTAAAAACTCGAGTGTGTCCTTGACGTATGACGGTAACCGCACTACGTGTGGTAGTAAATAATAATCGATCAAACGACTCGCATTTTCAGTTAAACTTCCAATGCCCGATACAATAGGCCTCCCGGGTGGGGAAGTTACATTTTTATGGGTTTTTGGGAGTGAATAGAATGTCGCCTGTCTCGGAAATTTGTTGTTAAGAAAATTATAACAGTCTTTGTCTTATGTATAAGGGGGGAAGGGGAATATGAAGGATAAAATGGGGGATAAAAAGGATATTGCAGGGGATCGGCACGTTGGTAGAATGTATATAATGTGGTATAAATTATATATAAAATAAAAGTACATGACATAGCATCAATGTAAGATAGTTTATAGAAAGGCCGATGCCCTATATAGGTATTAATGAGGTAAAACGGGAAAGGGGGGGACAAAAGCGGGACTTTAAATGAGGTGTGCGGAGTCGGTGGTCACAATAAAGAATGCAATTTTATAAAATTGCATTCTTTATTGTGACCACCGACTCCGCACACCTCATTTAAAGTCCCGCTTTTGTCCCCCCCTTTCCCGTTTTACCTCATTAATACCTATATAGGGCATCGGCCTTTCTATAAACTATCTTACATTGATGCTATGTCATGTACTTTTATTTTATATATAATTTATACCACATTATATACATTCTACCAACGTGCCGATCCCCTGCAATATCCTTTTTATCCCCCATTTTATCCTTCATATTCCCCTTCCCCCCTTATACAATGAACAGGGATGGAGGCGGCTAGCCCTGGGCAGGCACCGCCTCATTTAAAGTCCCAACTGTCTTTGTCTTTTTGTCTGTTTTGTCTTTGTTTGTCCTGTGTTTTGTTATATATATTTTTTGAACAGTCTTTGTCTATAAGAGCCAATTGATATGCACGTCCGATTATATCCAAATACTCTGCTTTAAATTCTGTAGTAACCGATGGGGATATCTTTTTGTACCATGTACGATTTGAGAGGATATTAAGGCACATTTTTTCGTATCCCTCTCGAGTCATCAATACTAGGTTACCACCCTTATCTGAGGGTTTGATAACCAAGTCTGTATGGTTTCTTAATTTGTTAAGCATCTGTAGTTGTTGTTTAGAAAGATTATTTTGTGTTGATTTTAGCTCACAATTTTTAATCTCACCTACCACTGTAGTCAGAAAAGCCAAAAGGTTAGGATTTGTAGTCAAGTCAGGGAAATTATTGGATTTTGGTTTGAAGGGGACCTGTCTTGGATTTACTGTCTTTGTTTGTATAGGTTGATCGGGGGACTGGGAATCCGGAAGACTGCCTTCCTCCAATAGTAAGATTAAATCCCGTAGAACACGGAATTCTTGCATTGTATAATGTTTTATTTTTTCTGAAATTTCTTTATCTTGTGTATTACGTTGTCTTTCTGGGTCGTAGATGTGTTTATACGTCAAGTTCCTTATGAACATATAGACGTCCTTTATGGTCTCATATCTATCCATAGGAGTAGATGGGCAGAACGTGAGGCCAAGTTCAAGGACCTCTTGTTCTTGGGGGGAGAAGTGATAAGGGGTTAAGTTAATGATTGATAATTTTAGGTGGGAAGGCTTAGTGATGTGCTCAGGGGAAAATTTGAGGCCTGGGCCTGTGAAGCTGCGAAGTGACCATCAATAGTGGTTTGTCTAAGAGAGGTAGTGTTGGGTATATTTAAAGGTAGTGTGTTAGAAAAAACAGGTGCCGCAGCACCTAGTGAATGTGTTTGAGAATTAGATGTGAGATCCTGTGTGGATGGATTACTTGGATTAGTGTTAGTGGATAAAGGTTGCAACATTTGTATCGCTTGGAGAGCCAGGGGTCCCAAATAAGGGTCCTGTGCTTCCAAACCATCTTGTGTGAGTGCTTCGACAGATCGAACAGTCTGTCCAATTTGAGTCCCCCCAGTTCCTAATGGTTGAAATTTGGAAGTTTCATCGGGTCGCTTTTTGGAGCGTGGTGTGTAATTGGCTCCTTCCTGTTGTCCTCGTTTACGTGTCGCCATGTCTGTTTTTGGTCTAGTATCTTGATTAGATCTAATCGATGTTTTGGATCTATTAGATTGTGCGGAGATCGAAGACGAGTCTGATTCCCAGTCAGTTTCCCTTGGACCTGTATTCAACATCTGTTCACGGGGGCCTCGCGAATAGCGGGGTCGCCTTGAACTATTGGGTCCCGGCCATCGGTAAGCATAGCCTTCCGTGAAGGCCATCTTATCTTTTAAAAATTTAGTTTGTTTTTTACCAATGATATCCCTATTAAGTTTGATTCCATACTCCTTCACCTCCTTCCATCTTGCCTCGTAATGTATATGTTTTTTTAGATTCTCGTTCTTAGTATATAAAGATGATAACTCAGTATCCAAAGTAGCTAGGTCCAATTTGTATTGGGACACCAACAGCTGGCACAAGTCGGTACTGCATTTGGTTAGAATACGTTCCCACAGAGTCCTAAACTCGCTCGAAGCATTATCGAAGGAGGGGAATAGATGAATCCTCAAACCCATAGGGCATACATTTGCCTGTATATACTTCAAGAAAAATTCTATATGCCAATATAGATTTGACTTTTTTTTAATAAGTCTCTTTACTGTATTAATATATTGGTTTAGGCTTATATCATCCTTGGCCGGGATGTTACAGGTAGATTCAATTTCAGTCATAAGACCCGTCCATGCATTTCCAACGAAATCCATGGTTGTCCTATGAGTTCTATCAGTTGTTGTTGGAATGATTTATGGTCTCTTCTATATAGGTTTCTATTTTTTGAAGAAATGTGTATAAATTATGGCTTGACTAAATAAACAACTACAAAATTATCTTCAAAGGCCAGATGCAGGCCAGAAATTGGCACTAGAAAATTATAAGCAACTTTTTACGGGGTTTTTTTGCATAAAAGATGTTTCACGATCCTTCCATATGATACTGTTCAAATATAATATGTATAAAAGGTAGTAAGTAATACTTAAACCTATATACTTTGCTGCTTGCCACTTCCCAGGATGGCTGGTGCTTCCACCTTTATATCAGAATTATTTTACAAGTCATGTGTCCACAGATAGCAGCCATCTTGGCCATGACGTATCCAATTTAGGGTGTGCCCCTATCCTCAATTGATCAATTACATTTGGAAGGATTGGGAAACAGAGATTTCGGGCACAAGAGTTTTGTTAAAAAGATTTCTTTTATTCAACACAAAACTAGTGACATAGTAGTGAGGGTAGTCACTCCATTTTTTCATCTGTTGCAATCTGGTTTCGTTATATAGACGACATTTTTGCTGTCTGGACAGGTTCAAAATCAATGCTAGATGAGTTCATTGCCCAACTAAATATAAACGACTTCAACTTGAAGTTAACATCTACCATCAGTGACTCGAGTGTTAATTTCCTTGACCTAACGGTACTCAAACATGTGGATGGACACCTGACGACTAACCTATACAGAAAGGAGACGTCAGGGAATGTAATATTACATGCGTCTAGCGCCCACCCAGGGGCGCTTATACGTAGTATTCCATACGCCCAATACATACGCCTACGGTGTAATTGCACATCTGATAACGATTTCAAAATACAGGCTAACCTTTTACGAGAACGCCTAATGGCTCGTGGATACAGTAAGCGTTTGTTGAGAACAGCTTTCAACAAAGCGTTTTCTCAAAATAGAAACAGCCTCATCTTTAGAGCCAAACCTCCAAACACACAATCGACAGTTAAACTAATAACCAAATACTCCGCTCATGAAAAAGTATTGAGAGATATTCTTGAACGGAACTGGCATCTTCTTCGTGATGATCCGGTTATAAACAAATACGTGGGCAAACATCCCCAAATTGTTTTCAGGAGAACAAGATCTTTAAGAGATCAACTAACAACAAGCCACTATCAACCCATTAGAAATAAAGTAACAACAGGTAGAGGTACTTATAAATGTCGCAAATGCGCTTTATGTCCTTGGATAGAGGAGAATACTGAATACACTTTACCTAATGGGGAGACATTCGCTCCAAAATTTCGAGCCGACTGTAGCACACGTGGAGTGGTATACATGATGCACTGTACCTGCGGCATGTTCTATATAGGTAAAACTATAAGAGAGCTCCGCCAAAGGATAAATGACCATGTGTACGTATCAGCAGGGGGAAGGATGATCACGCCCGTGAGCAGACACCTTGACCTATACCACAGGTTCAATCCCAAAAAGGCAAGATTTTATGTGCTTGAGGTTATTCCTCAAGATCCTCGGGGTGGCAACTGGGACAAAAAAATTCTCCAGAGAGAAACTCTCTGGATAGAACGTCTCAATGCCACTTATAGACCTGGGTTAAACGAAACACAGTCGTACAAACCCTTTCTGTGAAGGTTTCCTTGCTTACCTAATGCCAACAGACCTAATTGACCTCGAGTAGTATACTCGGGTTACGATAATGGCCCTTTGTGGGATATATAGGTCAGGGTGTCGGCTTGGTTTTGGCGTGGTCGTCCTCCCCCCGTATATACATATACTCAATTATTCTGATACCTCTTCACATCAAATAGGTCTTATGGCACATATACCCCTCTTCCTTTCTTATGTATAACAAACAGTTTTTTGTGCTATAATCCCTATCTCATCAATATTATGATCTTGAGGATTTATAATAAGTCAAAATATGTAACTTTTTCTTGGGGTTTGAAGTATGGAAGTGTTTCTAGTGGGGGGCAGTTTAGCCCCTGTTCTTTCATTAGGGCTGTTACTATTGAACGCCCTTACTAGTGGTTAATGTCAAAAAATAAACATGGTTATATAATAATTTTTGATAAACAAATATGTTACCGATATATATCTCCTGGTTTCACCAGGAACATCTTTGTACCTTAGTGAAATATGCTTTTATATCTGTATTTTTTTAAATATATAATTTCTGTCTTTGTTGTGTTGTTTTTTCATTTCAGGCAATTAGAATTCTCATGTAATTGCGGACCGATCCTGTGGGGGCAGTGTGGGTAAGCATGGAGGTCGGCCTCATCAGTGAGATATGTGCGGCCAGATAGACCGCAGGTCAGTCCCGCCCCTTCCGGGCGGAACTTCCTGTGGCACCTGAGCGGACTACGGAGGCACTTCCTGCCCCTGTATGGTCTGCATACACCCGTGACTAAGCCGAGAGCCTCGCCGGGGTGTCCCCGCGCTGGCTCTCGAGCGATGTCCGGTGGGAGTGGCCGGGGCGGTGACGTCCGTTTGACGAACCGCCCGGGATCCATGCTACTTAAGGGCGCCATTTACAAGCCCTGGTATGGTGGAGGTTCCCCATCCGGTGAGGACTGTGCGGAAGCTGGGAACAGCGTGGCAAGGGGGAAGCTTTATATGGCCAGTACTAATACTGTAACATTACACTTTTGTGATATCCGGGAATTCACCTTAATCTTACTGTGCTTAACAGCCGACATACAAGCAGAGGAGACACGCTCCCTACATTTAAGCTCTGGTCCTTCCTAAGTTTGGTGAGCATTGCTAAGGTGTCTGTGTATGTTTGGAACTTTTGTACTGCATAGGGATCTATCATTTTGGGTGGCACTCTATATATTTACCACTATGTTTATTACCTATGTTTATTCTAAGTACGTTTTGCATGTACTCATCTTGGACCCCATGTAGCAACTGCTTATCTATATATAACCCTGGTCACCCCCCTACTATTATAGAGGAGGGTGGGCCGGATACTAAATTGATTACACACACATATTCACATATGTGTGTGAAAGCAAATCAATATATATGATACATATTTTACTATAGGGCTAGCCCATATACGAATGGGTAAACTCTGTATGTTGGTGTATAATCGTTTATAAACGCATGGCACCTGTCTACTCTTACGGTCCAGAATGACTATGTGTCTTTTCTGTTGCCCCCCCCCTTTTAGGGCAGATGGTCTATGGGCTCTATAAGTACTTACACACTCTTATAACAAGCAGGAGGCACACTGATTTTACCACTTTAAAACACTTGAGCTTATGGTTTAGCATTCCTATGGGCTTTCCCTTAAAGTGATATCATAGAATAAAAACGCTTACTACTCTGAGAAACATTGTTTTTCTGCTCTCATCCACCCAGATATGAGACATGGAGTGACTACCCTCACTACTATGTCACTATACATTGCCTTTTCTGAGCTTCCCAAAACGCACAGTCCTCCTCGTTAAAGAATTCTCTATGGAAATTGAGATATGTGCCTGATTACTATATGTACAGGTATGTATACATTTTTCTGTCCATTTACCAGGTATATAAATAGGATATATATGCTTATACTATAACTACAGCATGGATCCCCACATATACTCACTATTGGCAGCCTCCGTTCTTTCCCCTAAACTCCTCTAGTGTCTGAATGCAACTTAAGACCCAATGTTATATTGTGTTGATATTGCAAAAATAGAAGGACTTATCTGAGATATGTAAGACGATTATATGTAATTAAAAAGGAAAGATAAATGATATGCAATTGTAATTATAACATACTGAAAATAAGGTAACATATATATGTAATCTATCTAAATACTGTTATTTCTCACACAGACAAAAGAAATGATATGCTCCAGATGAAGCTTTTTTGTCTAAGAAAGCGAAACATGTCGAGCAAAGGTCATATATTACATGGTGAATGTTAACTTATATTTTCAGTCGACCCCGCTGACCGGCACCATACTGTTTGGGTGTCCGTGGGCGGTTCTTCTGATATCAAGCAATACGTTTCCAAGGATTATATGACTACTAATGATCTTGTACTTGGAACTGTATGTAAATCGACTTTTATAAGTTCTATGCACTGAGATATTGTACAACATAGACCATTGTTGTGTGGTCTCACTGTGTCCTTAATACACAATTATTTGCCTGTATTTTTCTATGATTTTAAAATATTTAGTTTTGTGTTGAATAAAAGAAATCTTTTTAACAAAACTCTTGTGCCCGAAATCTCTGTTTCCCAATCCTTCCAAATGTAATTGATCAATTGAGGATAGGGGCACACCCTAAATTGGATACGTCATGGCCAAGATGGCTGCTATCTGTGGACACATGACTTGTAAAATAATTTTGATTATTGGATAGGAGAGGAAGAAAAGAAAGTGAGCGGAGTCAGAATAATAGAGATCATCCAAGCCATAATGGACCAAGAGAACAATATCAAAGACAGTACAATGAATCGAGAGATCATCAATATGGTAATAGAGATTACCCAAACAATAATGAACCAAGGGATTATCAACAAAGACAATACAATGAATCTAGAGACCATCAACCAAGGTACTTCAACCAGTATCAACAACAAGGTTATTATGGTCATGAAAATCAAAGAGGATATCAAAATTACCACCATCAACCACAGAGCATGGTGGATATGGGGGGTATCAAACACCGAATAATGGCTGGAGAAAACCCCCATACTGGAAAAACAATAGAAGACCATTTTTTAATTACAACAATGGACCAAGAAGACCACCACAAGAAAACTACAATAATGGATATCATAACAATGGGTACAACAGAGGACCTCCACAGGAATTTCCCCAATATAGAGGGGATATGAGCCCGATCCCGACATACAACCAATTTTCCCCCCTGGCTAATTACCAGGAAGAGGAAAGAAGAAACCCACAAAGAAATGATGAAATAAGGAGAGACAAACAGAGGGAAGAAGGAGACAACAGGCCTTTTTTAGAGAAAGGAAGGGATGCCAATTCACCAAAGAAGAAAGACGAATCAAGAAATCTAAGAAGAAGTATGGAAAAAAGAGAGGGAGTAGAGGAGGAAAGAGAAAACAAGAGGAAAAGAGACCGATAGGACAGGGAGTCTTCAATATCAGTGAAAAAACACTAACGCAGGAAGAACTGAAAGTCCTGGACAAAGGACTCAAATATGCCCCTAAAAAGAATTGTAATAAATTTGAAACTTATATAGGGATCCAGAAATACATCCGGCAATTAAACGTTAGAAAATATTTGGTGAGCAATCCGATTACAAGTATATCCTCTACCTCAAAATCGGATGGCATACAGCACAGCACTTTAAGAAATCAATCTGTTTTTAATCCTCAATTGAATGATAATAGACACATTACAGTTTTTAAAGATATGGTTTTAGAAGACATAAAAAATCTTAAAATAAAAAAATATGATGAATCTAGAGCTATACAAAGTGGATTAAAGAAATTACAGAAGAGAAAGGATATTATAATAAGACCGGAAGACAAGGGAGGGGGAATTGTTATACTAAATAAGGAGCAACATGAAAATATAGAAAGAAATGCTAGAAGACACGGTAACATATGAAAAATTACAGAGTAACCCCCTCTTTAAATACAGAAAGGAACTCAAACAACTTTTACATCTAGGCCTTTAAAAAGACATACTAAATAAGAAAGAAGCTAAATACCTTTTTCCTGAAGCCTGCAGGACCCCGATTATCTACATGTTACTGAAGATACACAAGAATAAAGATAACCCACCACCAAGACCGATTGTAAACGGGATAGACTCTCTAACATCGAGACTGGGTCAATTTATTGACTCATTCTTACAACCGATAGTGCCACAGACTAAGGCGTTTGTGAAAGACACCAAACACATTTTACAGATTTTAGAAGGATTACCAAATTTTTATAAAAATGTTCTTATGGCCACTGTGGATGTAGCAGCGCTATACACTATTATTAATCATCAGGAAGCACATGAATCAGTGAAATGGGCACTGAGAAAATATTCGACACTAGCCTGTAAACAGAGAAAATTCATAATCAGATGCCTCGACTTTTGTTTGGAAAATAACTATTTCTGGTACAGTAGAACTTATTATCACCAAAAAAATCGGAATTGCCATGGGCGTGAAATTCGCGCCGAGTGTTGCGAATATTTTTATGGCAAGATGGGAAGAAGACACTGTTTTTAAAGACACCCCAATTGAATTACCTTTATACAGAAGATTCATCCATGATGTGTTTTTAATATGGAATGGCACTTTAGATACATTAGAAACTTTTTTAACCAAACTAAATGTGAATGATAAAAACATTAAACTTTCATGGGAGATCAGCAATAAACAAGTAAACTACCTCGACCTGGAAATTATACAAGATGAAGAAGAAAAGAGAATGATTACAAAAACGCACTTTAAAGAAGTCGATAAGAATAGCTATCTCCCCACGAATAGCTGTCACCATGTAAATTGGATATGCAACATCCCGAAAGGTCAATTACTTCGATTAAAAAGGAACTGTACCAGGAATAATGATTATGAAGAACAAGCCAAAATGATTGGCAACAGGTTCGTTGAAAAAGGCTATGACCCAACCTTCATTTCAGAAAAAATAAAGGAAGTCGGTAACTTGGAAAGAAAAACATTAATAAAGGATAAAGAGCAGAAAACAGAGAAAACTTTTAGTGACAAATTACCCATTTTACTAGATTTTAATATGCAACACAAAAAAATAGAAAAAATTATTAAAAAGCACTGGGAGATTTTAAAATTTGATAAACACCTTGGTTGTGTCCTTTCTGAAAAACCAGTTTTCGTCTACAAAAAAGCGCCAATAATTAAAAACATGATCGTTAAAACGGTGGCAGATCCGCCAAAAAGAAATCTCACATTTTTTTCGGGTAAAGGCTTCTATCCCTGCTATCAAAAATCTTTGAATTCAAATCCACAAAAAATGGCTTGATCCATAAAATTAAGGTTTTATGTGTGCTGTAATACTGAAGGAGTAGTATATGCTCTAGAATGAGACTGTGGCCATCAGTATATCGGGAGAACAAAGAGGTTACTGAGAATCAGAGTTAAAGAACATATCAAGAATATAGAGAAAGGATTCGAGAAACACAGCGTATCGAGGCATTTTGATAAATACCACAATAGAGACCCTTCAAAACTGAGATTTTGGGCAATAGAACATAGGACATTGGAGAGGGAGTCACAAAGTGAGATCCCTCAGCCAACGTGAATCTTATTGGATACACACTTTAGACACACTCAATCTGAATGGCCTGAACATAGAATTTGACTTAAATTGTTTTATAAGTGACTTTTAACTATTTTAATATTTCCAATTTTTAACCAGAATTAAAAGGTTTAATCTCTCAAAACAATATAGTTTTTGAGCTATTTAAGAATCTAGACTGATAAACACAACTTATCCACAATCTCCCTCCTTGTTGAAATAGCTCCATCTAGTGATAGGAATCAGGTAAAAACCCAGTGTCTATGTTATATAACGCATGAAAATTTTTATATATGAATTTTAAAACTCTTTCATTTTGTTGAGGTATTACACTGTTATTATCCCCTGATTAATCATTCCCTCTTTTTATATGTGGTCCGAGATTTTCACTGAGTTCGTCCGCAGTAGTATATATTTTAAGACAGATTGATTTATAATGTAATGTTTTAAGAATAGGTTTGCGGTATAATTTATCCTCTGTAAGACTAATAAGCCAATACATTATTATAAGAGAATATGATATCTTGAGTAGTAGATATTCTGAAGAAAATGCTGTATTGAGACTGTGTACTCCACTTCCGGTACACTTACCTCCGTGATTGTCTACTTCAAAACATTAATCTGGCTTACCTAGACTTTTAATACGTTTTAAATATTGTAACCATATACTCTGAGTTGAGTTTTAATAATTATAAACATCCATCAATTAATGCTGAAATACTTTGGGTTTCCCAAAATGGTGGAAACGGTACATCCGCTTCCGGTATACCACGAAGTAAACAATAAACCAACAAGTATGGTGAACGAAGCATATCCGGCTTCGGACATATAAATGAGTGTCACACACGTCCAATAGTAATCCTCTGAAGAAGCCACGTGATGCGGAAGTGGCGTAACGCGTAGGGACGCTAGACCGGAAGTGACGCACACACGCGGAAGTGAGGACCGCGGTCTCACTCGAGTCTCCTATCTTGCGCATTGTTTTTTGGCAAATGTGAGTGTTTTTAATCTTTATGGAAATAAAAAACCTTTTATGCATGACAATATTGCACTATCTTGAGCCTTTCTAATTTGAGATTCGCTGGGGACTTGGAGAAGGATAGGAAGCTGATCCATCCTAGGCAGCCCATACAACAGTACCTATTGGTTAGCAGAGCAGGAGTGGAAAGGAGCCCCCTGGATATCTGATAAGGCTTATATTTTCAGACCTTGAGGTGAGCGACTAGCACACACAGAGGGGCATAGAAGAAGCACCCCACCATTTAAGCACGGTGTTAGGTGAAGGGGCATTACCTTTGAAATTTTTCCACCTGGATACACTTTTGGACTATTTGTTTGATCTTCTCTGATTTTTTTGGAGCACTCAGGACACTTTATTTATTTATTGTATGAATTTATGCACCTGTTCATGCACTAAGCACTTTTACCTGTCACTGAATGAATTTAGGGCACTTTAAGTGGTGTTATATATCCTAATTTTAGTGTGTTTATTTTTGATCACAGTTTACTCTATGTTTGATGATTTTATACATTTACAGTACCTTGATTTATTTATTCATCTTATTAATTACATGAACACACGTGATTGAATCAAGAACATTTTATATTTTGTATACTTCATTTTTATATTTCACCACTTGGAGCACATTTTTATATGTCTATATTATCCAATTCACATTTCTATACACTTTAATTTGACTATATTTTTAGAAGACTGGTTATTTACGTCCCAGAAGCGCAGTATCCCTCACTCTTTATCTCTACATTGATTATTATTTACAGCCTTTAATTCAGATGATGCCATCCTATGTCCGCGACACAAAACAGGTGATTAACCTGTTATCCAATATCACTCCCACCAGAGATATGTGGATGGTCACGGTTGATGTATCATCTTTATACACTGTCATCCCCCACGAGTTGGGACTAGGTGCAGTAGATATGTTCCTCAATAGGGACTCCAATTTACCATCAGTCCAGATTGAATTCATCATGGAATTGCTTGATTATGCTAGCAAGCATAATTATTTCTGGTTTGGTGGGCGGTACTTCAGACAGGACATGGGAGTTGCCATGGGCGCCAAGTACGCCCCGTCCCTGGCCAATTTATTTATGGCCCAATGGGAGGAGGATGTCATCTATGGCTGCAGTAGACCCCAGGTTCTGCTGTGGGCTAGATATATAGATGACATCCTCCTCCTATAGGACGGCGCGGAATCTGACTTAATCTCCTTCCTTGACTCTTTAAATAGTAACACCAGGGGCATTCATTTAAACTATGAAATTAGTCAGATGGTGGTTAGTTTTCTGGACCTGTCCATCTCCATTCAAAATGGGGGCTTTGTGACGTCAACATACTTTAAAGCAACTGATAGGAACTCCTATATACCAGTTGACAGTTGCCATCACAGTTCCTGGTTGAGGGCGGTTCCTAAGGAACAGTACATGCGTCTACGGCGTAACTGTTCAGATCATGCAGAATTTTTGAAACAGTCCCAGGTTCTCACGGAGAGATTTTTGGAGAAAGGTTATGACCCTGACTTTCTCCGTGGGTCCCTGGAACAGGTGGTGGGGATGGACAGGTCTAGCTTGCTGGCACCTCGTTCTCGGACTAATGGAGTGGAACATACCTCCTGTCCCTCATTTATCACTACTTTCTCTAGTCAACATATGGGAATTAAGAAAATTATCCAACGCCATTGGCACATTTTAAATAACGATGTGGTATTGAATAAGGTTTTGACAGATAAACCTCGAGTTATCTTTAAGGGTACTCGAAATTTGAGAGATTTAATAGCTCCAAATGTAATTGAACCCCCTTTAAAACCATCAACTTTTCTTGAACAGCTAAAAGGGTTCTACAGATGCAATAGGTGTCAGGTTTGTCGTTTAAATTGCATTAAACAAAAGAATACCAAGAGCTTTGTCTCTACCAGTAATGGTAGAACGTTCAAAATTAACCCTTTTATTTCCTGCACGAGCACTGGGGTGGTATATCTTCTCCCGTGCTCGTGTGGGTTTCAATATATTGGAAGGACTAAACGACCTATGTTCGTTCGTTTGAATGAACATATTGCCAATATTAGAAAAGGGTTTCAAAATCATTCAGTCTCTAAACACTTTTTGTTGGCACACAATAAGGACCCTAAAAATGTTATGTTCTTGGGGATAGATAAATTCTCCCCTAAATGGCGGGGGGAACCGTTGGTCCGCGGTCTATCGAGAATGGAGATGGCCTGGATCCACAGGGTTAAAACCTACACACCTCATGGGCTCAATGTAGACACTGATGTCAATGCGTTTATTGACAACTCATGAAGCCCCTTTTTTAGATTTGCTCCTTTTAAATCTCTTTTAGTATTGTTTTAAAATTCCCTTTTTATCATGTTATAATAACTCAACCTAAAATGTATGATTAATTATATTTATATGATATATTTATTATAAGTGACCTAGACCTATAGTCATGGTATATGTCCGGCCTATTTATTTATTTATTTATTCACAGATCAACAATGTATTTATTGGGGCTGACGTTTATGTGTTTTGTGAAATCGGTCAGATACCAGATGAATATACTAAACTGATCTAAGAGAATATCCTATAGTATTCAAGGATTGTGTCAGTAGATTGTAGGTAAAACTAGCTGACAAGCCCCTTTTTAGGTATGCCTATCTGTCAATATTTGGTTTTGATTCCGAGACTGACATATAGTTTGTTGAAGTCTGACTATCAGTCTGATGATCTTATTGGTGGTAATTTCATAGATTACATAGCCCCAATTTTGATGTAGTGCAGTTTGTAGCATGCTAACATTAAGATGGTAACTCGAATTTTTGTGTGGATACCTTTTCAAAGATGGCCACTTGTTTGCCCCCGGAAGTATCATAAAGCGTTGCCTGTCGCATGGTTTATTTAGCCATGCCTTTTTGGGAAGAAAACTTCACTGATACCTTTTCAAATATGGCCACTTGCCTGCTTCCGGAGGTCACATGGGGAGGCATCTTGCTGTCCAGTGTATTTAAGCGGTGTCATCAGCACGCCGCCCGTACCTTGAAAACGTCATATTTGACGAAACATATGTCGGTCGCGTCGTGCTGACGTCACCTACTACGAGGGTTGAGGACGGGCGGAAGAGCCGACCGGCCGGCAGCTCACTTGATCTTTGCCTTTGTTCGTCCATTGTTTGTAAGTTGCATTCTTTTATTTTCAATAAATTGTGATGGTTTTACACTATGGGGCAATTTATTTTTTCCATATAACGTGGTGATCGACTGCCTGTTGGTGATTTCGTTTGGAGTGCATCCCCATTTGGAATCCATTCATATCATATGATGTTTGGCCATTAGACCTATTGGATCTGGTAAGCAGCTGTGATATTGGTGACGGTTCTCCTCTGAATGCTGTTAGAAGTGGATTTGGGATCCTTTCCCCTTTTTCTCTGCGTCAATACCTTTATCATCTGGTAAGCAGACTGGGCATAAGGGTGACGGTCTTCACTTCAATTTCTAGCTTTGCACATTTTTCCATCTGGTAAGCAGCCTTACTGCCGGTGGAGGTTCTTTCCTTTGAGCACCTCTAGTTTATTTTTAATTTCTTTATGATTGCACTTAAGGTGAAATAGATACTTTGAGTGCATAAACAGTATCACACTATGAGGATTATTATTTTTTACATGCATTTGGTCCGTGGTCTCTATATCGTTTGAGGACTATAGCAACAAGAGGGTCGTCTTGGTTTGGAATCGGGAGATCTTTTTTGAATCTTGCTTCAAATTTATGAGGATCTGGTAAGCAGTTCATACACCTATTGACCTTACATTCAAGAAGTGGAGATTGTCCCGGATTCTACTAAGACTGTATTGACTCTCACATATAACTAGGAATTTATCACCTAAGACATTATTTGTCTACACATTGAGTTGTGTTGGGACTTACTGTCGTTTGCTGTTATTCATATGGTTTCTACTGATTGAGTACCAGGGATGGAACAGTCATAACTCAGTGCAGCTTACTTTATCTGCTTTTTGTTTTGTGTTTGTCACACTTTAAGTTGCTGCTATTAATTAGGAGCCTAGCGCGGTTATCACCTTTTGAAATAAGTGCCTGAACACTGCCACCCCTCACAGTTACTCTTGCTGGGCGTAGGAACAGGCCCTGCTGTTAAAAATAAGATACAAAATTGAAATCGCATGCACCTGTCATATAGGTGCATACAAATTGGGCCTTGGGTGTTGGTGGTGTCCTAAACCAAAAAAATAGTTGGAAGCTAGCATAATTAAGATTTGAGAATACATCCAGCAGCACTGAATGTCTGTTCGGAAAGCACGCTGGAAGCAGGACAGGTCAGTAGCTCGATTGCATGTTAAGCAAGTTCTGGCCAGTGGTCCATCCTCAAGACCCAGTAACCCAATGAATGCTCAGTTGGAAAGGTCTCCAAGTCTGCTCTTGCCCCTAGATAATCCTGCATCATATGATGGAGACGCTGCTGGTGGTTGCTTAAACCTAACAGCTCTGGGCGCTGAGGACTAAAGAACTGTTTAAAGGCATCGGTCAGCTGGCCGCCTTCTCCACTACTCCTCCTTTGGCTGAACGATGCCTCAGAAACACATCCAGAGAATGTTAACCTCCCAGTGTCTGGAAAGGTGTTACACACATTTTTTTTCAAGGCGTCCCCAAGATGTTTCATCCTCTGCGAAGGCAGGATGAGCTCTGCAACTTTACTCTTGTAACGTGGCCCAAGAAGGATTGCCAACCAGCAATAATCCCTCTCCTTGATACCATAAACCCTCTGGACCTTTCACAGGCTTTTCAGAATCAGGGAGCCCATGCAGCGTAAGTTAGTGGATGCATGAGATTCTGAGTCCTCTGGGTCACTAAGGGAATGGGAATGGGGGGGAGGGTACAGATGTAGAATTAGCCAGTGGAAAGCAAGTTTCAGAGGGCAGAAATGGGGGCATTAGCGGTAGGGTGTTCGGAGCTCCTATACCCAGGGTGGGTATGGGGAAAAATCAAGAGAGCAGCCTAAAAACATCAAATGAGGATAAATGTAACCAATCAAAATTAAGAGGTTTGTATACCAATGCCAGAAGCCTGGCCAACAAGATGGGAGAACTGGAGCTGCTGATGTTTGAGGAGGACTTAGATTTTGTGGGGATAACTGAGACTTGGTTTGACAGCTCTCATGATTGGATGGCGACCATTCAGGGGTATTCCCTTTATCGCAGAGATAGAGAGGGTAAAAAAGGGGGAGGGGTATGTCTGTATATTAAGAACAGCATACAGGTAAATATGAGGGATGATATTAATAATGGAGCTCTGGATGAGGCAGAATCCCTATGGGTAGAGCTTCAAAGGGATGGCACGGCGGGGAAGTTAATATTGGGCGTATGCTATAGGCCCCCCAACCAGAGGGAGGAGGGTGAGGCGGCCCTCCTTTTACAGATAGGATTGGCAGCAACCCGGGGTTGCTAAACAACACAACAGGGAGGGACGTGCCACCTGAAGAAAGAGAGAACCCCCCAGATAAGCAGGGCCACTTGTTGCAATTAGTACAACAAGTGACCTATGTGCGCCAGGTGGAAATTCACAAAGTAAAAGGGCATTAACAAACAAAATTGATTAATGTAGTCATTGAGGAAAACTCTAGGCCAAAGGAATACTACTGAAGGTTACAATATACAATTTTGCACAATATTGGAGATACAAAGTAAAGGGACAAACGCATATACAACATATACAGAAACTATCAAACCTTCACAATAGACACAAAAACGCTTTTCAAAATCAATTGAATGAAGTAAATATATCGCAATAAAAATCTGGCAAATATATTATGGATTTGTAAATATTAGCACATTTAAAGGGAGAATAAAGGCACAGAGGCAGACATAAAGTAAAAGAAAAAAAATGCAGAAAAAGAGGTGTGATGATTGAATGCATTGTGATTGTGCTAATAAGCCTTTGATAACTACTATTAGATTTATTTTTCCCAGCCGCCCGACACAAAACCCTCCAAAAAAGGTTTAAGGTTTATTGCTTCGTTCATGCCTGGAGGAGGGGTGGCTGCCAATTGGTAGATCCAACGGAGTTCACATTGGAGCATTTTTTTGTTCCAATCCCCCCCCCTCTAATCTATTCAGTATACGAAACTGAATCAGGTGGAATCTATTATTGTGTACAGCTGTGACATGGCGACCCCTCAGAAAGTTCTGGATTACATGTTCGCATGCTAAGCATATGACAGAATTCCTGGATGGTTTTCCCTATATAAAAGCAGCCGCACTCACAGTTCAGAAGATAGACCACACTGACCGTTTTACAGAGGGCATTATACCGATGTTTGAAAATGGTGCTGTTGGGTAGGCATACAGTACCTTTTTGTCTATACACATGAATTGGCCCAGGTGTTTGCAGGGGTCTTGTCTATTGCTTCCCTTGAATTTGCTGTGGCCCAAATGGTCTCCAAAGGATTTTGCCCGTCTGTATGTAATTGCCAGTTTGTTAGGGACAAATGGGCTAATGTCAGGGTCCATGCTGAGAAGATGCCAATACTTCTCAACAATGGTTCTGACCTGGGAGTGCTGGTTGCAAAAATGGGTTACAATGCGAGTATTGTTGTCCATTTTGGATTTTTTTTGGAACTGTAAAGCAGAGTATGTCTTGTTGGTATCATAGCGTGTTTATAAGTCTTTTTGAGGCAAGTGTTGGAGAAGCCTCTGCCCAAAAGTCTATCATGCAATATAGCGGCTTCAGTTTGGAAGGAACTGTCGCTGGAATAATTTCTACGAATATGTAGATATTGGCTATAGGGGATAGACTTTACCAAGGGTCTTGGATGAAAGCTAGAAAATTGGAGAATATTATCTCCTGCTGTGGGTTTCTGGTAGATGCAACTTGAAAGTTCCCTATTGGGTCCTTTTGAGATGGTGATGTCGAGAAAGACTATAGATGTCAAACTATAATTTATTGTAAAGGTAAGGTTGAATTTGTTGGAATTTATCGCTTGCAAGCACTGATGCCGAGTTTCTACGGGACCATCCCAGATCATCAATATATCATCTATAAATCTGTACCAGGAAAATGATTTGCTTCAATTGATTTTTATTTGATTTTCACAAAAAGGAAACAAACACGTGGGAAACACAATAAATTAACGCAAGTTAATAATAAGAAAAAAGGGAGAAAAGAAAAAAAAAAAAAAGGAAAAGGAAAAAGAAAAGAAAAACAATTGATGTAATATGTTGATCACAGTACATTATGACATTATATATAGCAAGAACAGGAAACAAAGAAGGCCAATACTGTATACATTCAGGGCCCAGGAGACTACCTAAAAAGTATCTAGAATATACAATGGAGATACCCCAAAAATAGAAAAAAGAACAAAAGAACAAAAAATGCCAAGAAAGATACCGTAGGAATACCAGGAAAATGATTTGGCTGGAAAACCTAAATAAATCTTCAGAAGATATAAAATTCCACTCCTATTCCCCTAGGTTGGCATATGAGGGTGTGCATCTCATACCCATAGCCACCCCCTACATCTGGAGAAAGGGGGAGCCCTGGAACATAAAGGCATTATGGATAAGTATAAATTCCAAAGCATTGATAATGAGTTAATTGAGTTTCCTTTCCAATTTGTTTTTCTGGAATAAAAGATGTTTGATGACCGAGATTCCCTTCTAGTGTGGAATTGAACAGTATAGGGCTTCCACATCCACCGAGACCAAGAAGGCATTCTCAGGGATGTGGGGTCCATCTATAATCTGAAGTAGATGTGGGGTATCCCTAATGTAGCTGGGAAGGCTTAGAACATACGGTCTAAGATGTTCATCTACATAACGGCTTAAATTTTCAGTAAGTGAGCTGTTACCAGATATTATGTTTTTTCTGGGTGGATTATTTTTGTTTTTTTGTATTTTTGGATGGGCGTAGAAAGTAGGGATGACTGGATATGCAGTGCGGATAAATTCCCATATGTGTTTGAGAATTACATTGTTCAAATATGCTAAATCTACCATCTCGTAAAAGCTATCCTTGTTTTTCTTTTTTACTTCCATAAATGTTTTATTGTAAATAATAATAGCAGTTTACAAGTTAAATGATCCAAATGGACCGCGTACTGAAAACATCATAGAAATAACCAACATAACAGTCCAATTATGCATGAATGAAAAGTAAATGTATCTAAGCATTCTTGTCTTTTAGCACAAAGAGGCATCCAACAAGGGTCAATCTAACCCGGATGCCTCGTATTCTGGTTGTGTGTGATGGAGAAGAAGGAAAAAGAAGGGGATGGGGGGAAACGTAGGGGGTGCAGGAGAAAGAAGGTGGAATAAAACAACAGAGTTGTTGTAAAGAGTGCAGAGAAAGAAAAGAAGTGAAAAAAGGGGGGGGGGATATGAGAGTGGTCTTGTTCTCCCCCTCCAGTATTCTTCATTGTCTGATGGCAATATTCCATCTGGGTGTATCGGATTATTTGAGGTTCAAATATGCGTTGGGGATGAGACGGTTTGTCTCATCTGTGCTCTCTGTATTTATCCGTGGTCTTAAAGTTGTACCAACATGACCATGTAGCTGTAAATTTATGCACTCGTTCATGTGAAATGTGGATTAATTCTTCCATCTCTTCTGTTTTGTTTATCCTAGCGAACCACTCAGTTGCAGTTGGGCTATGAGTTGTTCTCCAATAAATTGGAATTGGAATACAAAGTCTTGCTGCATTTACCATACGCATAGCGAGGGATTGATGGTAGTTTATTTTAGAGAGGGTAGTATGATGCAAGAGGTATTGGGTAGGGGAAAATTCTAATGAGTCAGAGGTCACAGAAGGTATGACCTTGTGAGCAGTTTTCCAGAACGGTTGTATAAGCTCGCAGCTCAACCAGATTTTACTCTCTGCCACATCTCCAACATAGGTTGGAGCAGGTTGGGTAGAACTTTTGTATGAGGGTCGGGGTTCTATATCATCTACTTCTGATTTTATATTTACATAGTTTTTCTACACCGTGACATTCATAGATCCTTAATGTACGTATTCATTAACCCTATCCCAGTCATCATCTGAGAGGGTGAGGTGTAATTATTTTTCCCAGGCCTTTCTCGCCGTGTCCTCTATTTGGGAAGAATCTCCCAGGAGAAGAGTAGATTAGTGAAATCAGGTGTCATTGGGGAGACCTCCGGGTGCATAAGGGCTCTAGGAGGAGTCAGTGGTCTAGGTCCTACTTTGTCCAAGGGTGAGGATCTTAGAAAGTGTTCAATTTGCCTAAAGGTCCACAAAGGGAAGGATTTTGTTAAAGATATGGTTTCCAGTTGGGCCAATGAGAGAGGTTTTCCCCTAGAGAAGAACTGGTGAGCCAATACCTCCTCATGGGGCCACTCCTCCTTCAGAAAGGTCAGCGAAAGACCAGGGAAAAAGTCTGGATTACCGCGGATTCAGGTTAGAAAACATGGTGAGGAGGAAAAGGATGCTGATTTGCACGCGATCCGAAAGCATAGTAATGACGGGTTAATAAGTGGATGCTCTTGGATCTATTTTGAGAGGTGCAGGGGTGGGAGCCACAGCACTAGATGAAGTGCTGAGGGCGGCTGCTCAGTTTCTATCAATACCCAGGCCTTCCTCCGCAAATGGATACACCAGTCCACCACTGGTAATATTTGTAGATATCCAGCAGACCTTTACCACCCTTCAGTTTTGGAAGTGTGAGTCGGGAATATTTAATTTGAGATACTGAGTCCTTCCAAATGAACCTGGAGCAAGCCCGTTTATATTCGGAAAAGCAAGCATTGGGTATGACAGTCGGTATCATCTGCATTAAGTACAGCAATCTCGAGAGTACATTCATTTTTATAAGAGCTGAATGTCCAAACCATGAGAGATTAAGTTCAGTTATTAAGGTCATCTCGAATTTTGCAGAGTAGTGGCCTAATGTTCATGTCATATAGGTCTTTAAAGGAAGAGGGCATTTGGATGCCTAGGTACGTTATTGCATCTGTCTTCCAAGAAAACGGGGAAATGTTCCACACATAAGGTCTTTATCTGTGCCGGGAGGGAGATATTTTAATGCGTGTGATTTAGTGCAATTAATTTTCAAATTCGATAGTTTTTTAAAAAGCTCTAGATCTTTGAGTAAATTCGGTAGAGAGGTCTGTGGCATTGATAGAAAGAATAGTAAGTCGTCCGCGAACGCTGCCAGTTTATATTCCATTTTGTTCAGAGTAATTCCACTTATGTCTGGGTTTGATTGTACTTTGTTTAAAAAAGGCTCTAATGTCATTACAAATGTAGCACCCTACAAAGTAGGTGCTAGGTAAAGTATAGTGGGCCCTGGCTGCTTAACAGCAGGGCCATGATTTTAAGCTGGGCTGTCATGTCTCCCAGGTGTAGCTGTTGAAACTGGGGAGTCTCCCCACTATGCTCCATGAGAGGGTTCTTATTGGGCTTGCCTGAGGTGACAGAGGGCTGAGCTGAGCTGCAGAGAGGATCCAGTGCCAAGGACCAGAGGAATTGAGAGGGGTCCAGTTTCAGGAAAGCATTCCCAGTTCATGAGTACTGCAAACTGTAGCTGTAAAGGGGCTGCCAGTGTTGACCCTGAAGAGAAGCAGAGAGGGTGCCATTGTGTGGACCCTGAAATGCAGAGAGGGTGCCTAGTGAGAGGACTCTGACGTGTAGAGGGGGTGCCTAGTGAGGGGACCCTGAAGGTAGAGGGGGTGCCTAGTGAGAGGACCTTGAAGTGTTAAAATGTACAGCGTGCAGTGTACAGTGTTAAGAGTTGCAGCAGCACAAGTAGTTACAGGAGCTACCTCAGTCAGGAAGGACTGGAGGGAGCTGTATGCAGGACTTTTGAGCTACCCAGAGTGTCAGAAGTCAAGCCTAAAGTACAGTCCAGGACTTTTGAGCTGATCAGAGTGTCAGAAGTCAAGTTCAAGTACAGTTCAGCAAGTCAGTGTTTTTTAAGCGCCAGCTAGCGTTGGTCAGCATCCAGCTGGCGTCAAGACAGCGCTGAAAGGCATTTTTCCACAAAGTATCCCATTTGTACCTAGTTGAGCCAGAGGAGTATCCCACTCATTTCCTTCTCCCATCCCCAATATCAAATAAACAAAACAAACCAAAGATGCCGGAATGGTCATTGTCTCCAATCTCACACTTGGGTATTCAGCTTAAATGGGCTGAAGGTGTCACCGGTAACCATGGCAGACCCACATCAGGCCCAATGCCTGGAAAACCTGCTACACACATATTAAAGGAGATAGCAGACATCCCTGACGTGTACCATTTCTGATACTGAGTCGCACACGAGCCATAGGATTGGAATAAAGAGCTAGAATGCTTGCAAGCATAGGGGGGTGTAGGCCAATCGCCTGTAGCACCTCTCTCTAGTAATCCCAAGCCACTCTGTAGAACGCCTTCTCTGCATCAAGGGAAAGAACAAATCTCTGTCCTTTACCTGAGGAAAGCCAGCGATGTAAGTTGAATGCTTTGATGGTTTTATCTCGCTCTTCTCTTCCAGGTATAAAGCCCACTTGGTCTAGTCCAATTAAGGAGGGGATCAGTGGGAGCAGTCTGTTTGCCAGTATTTGTGCATAAAGTTTAATGTCTACATTTAAAAAGAGAAATCTGTTTATAGTTCTCTACTCGCATTGTGTCCTTTCTTTTCTTCGGAATTACCGATATATGTGCCTCTAGAAAGCTATTATGCAGAGGAGGTTGGAAGGGCATTAAAAATAGACAGCAGTTTGGTGGCTAAGACATTTTGAAAGCATTTGTAATATTGTAGGGATAGACCATCTGGTCCAGGACTTTTCCCAACTTTCATTTGTTTTAATGCTGTTTAGTTCCTCCTGGGAAATGGGGCTTTCCAATTCCCTTGCTGTTTGAGTTTGGAATTGACTTCGGGCTGTATTTAGCTACAACATTTTTAAAACATTTTGTTCCAGGCGTTTATCCCTTGAAAGGGAATCCATAGTTTGGTTATGGATGTTGTATAGCCCCTATAGCCCGTATTGTTCGAATCCTTGAGCAATCTCATCTCATCATTGCGCCAAAGGAGTTTATTGAAAGAGAAAGCTTATGCACTCACCGAAACCTATAATAAGCTGACCCAAGCGCTGAATGAGGACAAATAAATATAGTAAGAGATGGCAATGCAGCTACTTAACCTACATAAATGTACACAATGGATAAACAGAAGGTATTCCACAATAACTTCTAAATGAACCAGTAGCGCAAACTTAGCAAAAAGTAAGTGCCATAAACATATATGTATAAAGATACAACTAGTAAGACTACACAAAGTCAAACACTGCACAGATGTCACAATAGCATCAGGAAATAATCATATTGATATTAATCAGTCCATGATCCTTCAATATCTCTCCTGGGATAATTTGATATACAGGTGTAGTTCTCAAAAGGGTCACCACCACCACCGTGCTCCAAGGGGGAAGGAGAAATGCCCACTCACCAAATGCTGTGGCCCAAGACACTTTCGTGTTTGAGCAATAAAGCCTGTAGGGTTAGTCAATGATCCGTGTCATCCACACCGGGCATCACACCAACTCAGACCGTAAAGGCTCGGCAGCATATGGAGAGAAAAGCACAATCCCACTAGCGTGATAACGTTTTTAAAAAGGCTTTATTCAATAAAAATAAGTAACACTTACTTAATAAGTAACTTTGTGTAGTCTTACTAGTTGTATCTTTATACATATATGTTTATGGCACTTACTTTTTGCTAAGTTTGCGCTACTGGTTCATTTAGAAGTTATTGTGGAATACCTTCTGTTTATCCATTGTGTACATTTATGTAGGTTAAGTAGCTGCATTGCCATCTCTTACTATATTTATTTGTCCTCATTCAGCGCTTGGGTCAGCTTATTATAGGTTTTCGGTGAGTGCATAAGCTTTCTCTTTCATTTATATTCTATTTACCAAGCAGCTATGGACGCTATCAAATTCTTGGGATCTAGACAGTTGGATCTCAAGAACATTTTTAGCTCCAATCAGGTGATTACACCTGATGAGGATATCACATCCACGTTAAAAACTTTGGCCTTCACTTTGGAAAAGCAAGTGAGAACCTGGTGGGACATTAACACCATTGAGATCTACCTATCTGAGGGTCTTATCAGTAGGGGTCTCAGGTGAGATATTGCACCCCAGGATGGCCTCACAGATGACGAGTCCACTAATGAATGGTACTCGTTCTTTCACAGAGCAGGCATAGAACTACAGACTCTTATTCTTAAGAGAAAAAAACGCAAGATGGAAATTATTAATGACAAAATTAAAGAATTACAAAAAAAGATTGAAAGCGTTCAGGAAACAGCGGTAATAAAAGATTTTAATGACAAAACCAAATCCAAACTGGACAAAATTGATAAGGAGACACAACAAAAGAAAGTTAAAAAATTTAATAGGGATCTTAAAGATTTTAAATTGAATCAGGTCTATTGCTGGCAGGCTGATCCATCTTTATATGGAGCTGGTCTGTCTGCTCCTAGTGCCCCTGGGGTTGAAGCATCCGGAGTTTCCCTGGGAGAGGTGGCACATGTGGATGAGCCTAGGACGCCCCATGTAGTTGATAGGATCCAAGCTAGACCCCAAACCCCTTTTGAAACACCACACTGGACGGGCCCCCCAAGGAGGGGACACCAAAGGCAACGTGGCAGGCCCCGTGGTAATCAGAGGGGGGTACAAGAGGTTATCCCCAACCAAATTATGTAAACACCCATAATTACTACCAACCATTGGTGGGGCAGGACATGAATGGTGATGGTACCCCACATCGTCAACCTTTTTTAGGGAGAGGCAGGGGCAGGGGGAGGGGGAAGAGTCGGACCCAACCCCGGGGACAACAAGGAGATTATCGGGGAAACCCAAATCTCAATTCAAATCACAATCCAAACCACAACGAGGAGTCAGAGCGGGAAGGCGAATCCAACGCCAGAAAAAGAAGGAGGGAATGACAGGACAGGGTATTTATAACATCAGTTCCGTTACCCTGACAGATAAAGAACTCCATGTATTGGATCAAGGTCTGAAATGTGCCCCAAGACGGACCTTGAATAAATTCAGTACTTACATTGACACCCACAAATACATACGGAAACTAAACATTAAAAAATACCTTATTAATAACCCTATTACCTCTGTGAGTAACACCAATCCTAATATGGCTGTGAATAGTGGTTTAAGAAATAAATCGATATGGAATCCCCCAGTTAGAAATAACTAGGCGGTGGAGGTATTTAAGAATTTAGTACTGAGGGACCTTCAAAAACTTCTGATTGACCACTCAGTGAAGAAAAGGAGTAGGCATATACAGGAAGGTTTGGACTCCCTTGAACAGAGGATGGATATTATCATCTGACCTGCTGACAAGGGTGGGGGAGTTGTGATAATGGACCCAGAACTCTATCACCAACAACTACGAGATATGTTGGCAGATGAAACAACGTATGTACTCCCTGACCCAATTCGCACCTCCATGGAGGGGTGCGAATTGGGTCAGGGAGTTATCGAGGTGCGAAACCAAGTGGATATTCCAAACCCAATCTTTGAGTCCTGTAGGCCTGAATATAGAATTGTATTTAAATTGTTTTATTAGTGATTATTAGTTTTACTTTCCAATTCTAATTTTATGCTAATTTTATGTAATATAGTCTCATTTGGATGTGGTTATAAGATGGGGGAACTGTGATTATTTTGGAGTTCCGCACACATAATCATTGTTAAGTTTTTAACCATATTTAAATTATATTATATTTTATGTCATTATCATATGTTATTTTTTATGTCAATGGTCTCCAATTTTATGACTATTGCTGCTGTTTCCGGCATGTTTTTTGTTTTACTTTGCTTTGATTTTGTTTGTAATTAGACTTTTAGGATATGGTCCTTTATGGCATAGATTGCCTCTCTATATATATATATGTGGTAATTTGATATCTGTTATCAAAGGCCATACCATCTACAGATTTATCTTTGTAACACCATTCCATTGGTAGGTGGTGCTGTTGTGCTCGTTTTGTATTACCTTCTAGTGGGGATTATGGTAATGAATTGGCCTTGTTATTAGCCCCTTTAATATATCCATACACCGTTTTCCGGTGGTTGGAGTGTTTACATCCGGTCTTTGGGCAATATTATTGTTCCGGGTCAGAGGGCGAGGGATCATAGAGAACAGCGGTATGAGAGATGGTTGCTTTGACAACCTAGACCGCTATTGGTCCGAGCACTACACAAGCAACCAATGGGAGGTGACGTAAACCCCAGCCCCGCCCGGTTGGGTGGAAGGTCGGAGGTATTTAAGGTCACCGCCGAGCCGCCGTGGTCACGCCCCCGGTGAAGAAGTCGGAAGTACGAAACGCTTTGGGGCGTGACCAGGCGGCGTAACCATTCCTACATTAGAGGAGTTCGGGACACCCGGAAGGCGCGAGGTCCACGGCGTGGAGCCTGGACACCATCTCCTGAAGGGCACCCCTCTCCTAATATTGTTTTGCGGATGATTGAATACAGAACATGTGAGTTTGTTACTTATTTTTATTGAATAAAGCCTTTTTAAAAACGTTATCACGCTGGTGGGATTGTGCTTTTCTCTGCATATGCTGCCGAACCTTTACGGTCTGAGTTGGTGTGATGCCCGGTGTGGATGACACGGATCATTGACTAACCCTACAGGCTTTATTGCTCAAACACGAAAGTGTCTTGGGCCACAGCATTTGGTGAGTGGGCATTTCTCCTTCCCCCTTGGAGCACGGTGGTGGTGGTGACCCTTTTGAGAACTACATCTGTATATCAAATTATCAAAGGAGTTTATTGCCCCGGTCACGCAAGTAATGGATTTGAAGGGAAGATTTTGTCTCCTGGACTGCTCGTGCCAGGAGGCGGCCACTTCTGTTCCTGAGTTCATAGAACAGAGTTTGATTCAGGACATACCATCGCCTTGTTTGTTTACTCAATTCCTCTAACAACAAAGATCTAGTTTGAGTGAGTTCCTGAATTGTGTCTAGGTAGAGAGATGGTTTGTGTAAAGCTTCCAATGTTTTAATTCGGTTTAGCAATGAGTCAACCGGTTTCTGCTTCTCCTTCTTTAAATGAGTAAAAAAAAAAAAAAAAACCCCCCCCCCACACCACTGGATATCTATCTCTTCCCAATAACCCCCATTGTTTAACAGCAGTCCATTGAGCAGGAACCAAACTG
Source organism: Pelophylax lessonae (assembly GCF_965119305.1). Lineage (NCBI taxonomy): Eukaryota > Metazoa > Chordata > Amphibia > Anura > Ranidae > Pelophylax > Pelophylax lessonae. The sequence continues at coordinate 155,258,321 of NC_138779.1, read as the reverse complement.
TCCCAAACTTTCTTTTGATGGTATTTAATCAATACTGGGTTTTTTATTTTTTGTGCTATAAATAAAAAAAGACTGAAAATATCGTGAAAAAACGCATTTTTCTTTGTTTCTGTCATCAAATTTTGCAAATTAGTAATTTTTCTTCACAAATTTTGGCCAAAATTTATACTGATACTTATCTTTGGTAAAAAATACCCCAAGTAAGTGTATATTATTTGGTCTTTGTGAAAGTTATAGAGTCCACAAGCTATGGTGCTAATCATTGAAAATTGATCACACTTGATCACACCTGATGTACTGAAGGCCTATCTCTTTTCTTGAGACACTAATAAGTCAGGAGAGTACAAATACCCCCCAAATGACCCCTTTTTGGAAAGAAGACATTCCAAGGTATTTAATAAGGAGCATGGTGAGTTTTTTGAAGTTGTAATTTATTCCTGCAATTCTTTGCAATATGAAGATTTTTTTTTTTACAAATTGCCGTATTAACAGGTTATTTCTCTCACACAACATATGTATACTTGCAACTACACCCCAAAACACATTCTACTACTCCTCCTGAGTATGTCGATACCACATGTGTGAGACTTTTTCACAGCCTAGCCACATACAGAGATCTAACATCCAAGTAGCACCTTCAGGCATTCTAGGAGTACAAATTACACATATAATTTCCTGACAACCTATCGCACTTTTGAAGGCCCTGGAGCATCAGGACAATGGAAACCCCCATAAAATGACCCAATTTTTAAAGCAAACACCCCAACGTATAATTTTTGAGGCATAATGAGTCTTTTGAACGTGTCATTTTTTTCCACATGTTTTTGGAAACTGTGGAAAGAAAATGAAAATGCATTTTTTTTTACACAAAGTCGTCCATTTATGCAATATTTCCAACACCTAGCATGCACATATTAAAAATTGCATCCCAAAATACATTCTGCTACTCCTTTTGAATATGTCAATACCACATGTGTGAGACTTTTTCACAGCCTGGCCACATACAGAGGCCTAACATCCAAGTAGCACCGTCCGGCATTCTAGGAGCACAAATTACACATATAATTTCCTGACAACCAATCGCACTTTTGAAGGCCCTGGAGCACCAGGACAATGGAAACCCCCATAAAATGACCCCATTTTGGAAATCAAACAGCCCAACGTATAATTTTTGAGGTATAATGAGTCTTTTGAATATGTCATTTTTTCCCACAAGTTTTTGAAAAATGTGGAAAGAAAATGAAAACGCATTTTTTTACACAAAGTTTTACACAAAGTTGTCCATTTATGCAATATTTCTAACACATAGCATGTACATATCAAAAATTGCACCCCTAAATACATTCTGCTATTCCTCCTGAGTATGGCGATACCACATGTGTAACACTTTTACACAGCCTAGCCACATACAGAGGCCCAACATCCAAGTAGCACTTTACACAAAGTTGTCCATTTATCCACATTTATGCCCTGTACACACTATCAGATTATCTGAAGACTTTTGTCTTCAGATTTACCTTTTCTATGTAGTGCAAGGGCCTGCCGGATTGCATAAAAATTGAAAGTGTTTAGGTTTGACCTCATATTATATGGTTTTGGTAAGTCTGCAGACAAAAGTCTTCAGATAATCTGATAGTGTGTACAGGGCATAAGACTGGGCTTATTTTTGACACTTGGTGTTTACAAGCTAAAATCATTTTTTTGCTAGAAAACTACTTAGAACCCCCAAACATTATATATTTTTTTTAGCAGAGACCCTAGAGAATAAAATGGAGATCATTGCAATATTTTTTATCACACCATATTTGCGCAGCAGTCTTCCAAATGCAATTTTTTTTAAAAAAAAAAAACAATTTTTGAATTAAAAAATAAGAAAACAGTAAATTTAGCCCAATTTTTTTCCATAATGTGAAAGATAATGTTACGCCTAGTAATTAGATACCCAACATGTCATGCTTCAAAATTGTGCACGCTCGCGGAATGGCGCCAAACATTGGTACTTAAAAATCCCCATAGGCAACATTTTAAAAATGTCTACAGGTTACCAGCTTAGAGTTACAGAGAAGGTCTAGAGCTCAAAATATTGCTCTCGCTCTAAAGATCGTGGCGATACCTCACATGTGTGGTTTAAGCACCATTTACATATGTGGGCTCGACTTGAAAATGCGTTCGCTTCTGCGCGCGAGCTAACGGGGACAGGGCGCTTTAAATTTTTTTTCATATTAAGTTTTATTTAATAATTTTTTATTTTTACACAGTTTAAAAAAAAATTTTTTTTGATCATTTTTATTCCTATTACAAGGAATATAAACATCCCTTGTGATAGAAATAGGTATGACATGTCCTCTTTATTGTGAGATCTGGGGTCAAAAAGACCTCACACCTCACAACTACACTAAAAAAGAAAAAAAAATTGTTGAAAAAGAAAAAAAAACGAAAAAAAAAAAAAACGGCCCTTTAAACCGGTTGCTAGGCAGCGACTTTTGACGTAGCTCCGGTCCTCCAAGACTATAGAGTCGAGTGAGGGCCATCTTGCCCTCACTCGACTTCCTGTCTCTGAGGATCCGGGACCGGATAGTTTTCCCGCCGCCGGCGGGTCCAGTAAGCTGGGAAAACGTCTAGGACGCAGCGGGGGGGGGGCACCTCTTCCCCTGATCCGTTGCGGTGGATTCGGCAGCGAATCCGCCACTGGGACCACCCTTATCTGAAAGCCTACCGCCCGCCGTTTAAAAAAATACCGGGGTTATGGCATAACTCCAGTATTTAGCTTTAAATGGCCGATGTATATAGTCGTTAGATGGTCGGTAAGTGGTTGCATGTATATAGCAAAAATTGCACCCCAAAATACATTCTGCTACTCCTCCTAAGTATGGAAATACCACATGTGTGAGGCTTTTACATAGCCTGACCACATACAGAGGCCCAACATTCAAGTAGCACCGTCAGGCATTCTGAGAACATAAAATACACATCTAATTTCCTCAGATCCTATCATTTTTGAAGGCCCCTCATATTTTTAACCACTTGCCGACTGCCGCACGACTATTTATGTCGGCAGTCAGCCCCGGCCAGGCAGAGTAACGTAGATCTACGTCGGAACTTCCCGCCGGTCCTGTGTGCGCTCCCGCGCCCCCCCCCGCCGCCGCCGCCGAGGGCTCGATTGGTTCAGAACCGATCAGTCATCAGGTCCAGGCCAATCATTTTTGGCCTGGACCTGTAGATCGGTCCTGCCCAATCAGATCCTGTTCTGAGCCTGTAAAATGTAAACACAGGCTCAGAAAAGACATGCTCTCCCCTACCATGATCCTTTTTGGATCCAGCGTGAGAGAAGAGCACATCTAACTGTGAGTACTGCATCAAGCACACCCACACACAGGTAGATAGGCACATTTAAACCCTGATCGCCCCCCCCCCCCAGTTAACCCCTGTTAACTGGGGGGGGGGGGGCGATTTTCCTATATACCGGTTTAAGTGTGATTTGTGGTCAGGTGTAGCGCTTGCGACCCCCCCCCTTTCCACTTAAATTACCCCCACCCCCCCATAAAGATTTAGCCCCCTGATCCCCCTTGATCACCCCCAGTTAACCCCTACCCCGCTGTCACATTCAACACTAATTCAAACGTAATATACTGTGTTTTTGTATTTTTGTATTAGTGTGATTGTGATCAGAATTAGCGCAGGCGACTAAGTCTCTGTCCCAAGGAGGTTTAGGGTCCCGCCACCCCCTCAATAAAGATTTAACCCCCTGATCCCCCCTGATCCCCCCTAGACCCCCTGTCACAACACACACCGTATACAGTATATAGCATTTTCCTATATACCCGTATAAGTGTGATTTGTGAACAGGTGTAGCGCTTGCGGCCCTCCCTTTTTCACTTAAAATACCCGCCACCCCCCCAATAAAGATTTAACCCCCTGATCCCCCCCTGATCACCCCTAGTTAACCCCTACCCCGCTGTCACATTCAACACTAATACAAACGTAATATACTGTGTTTTTGTATTTTTGTATTAGTGTGATTGTGATCTGAATTAGCGCAAGTGACAACGTTTCTGTCCCAAGGAGGTTTAGGGTCCCCGCCACCCCCCAATAAAGATTTAACCCCCTGATCACCCCTACACCCCCTGCCACAACACACACTGTATACAGTATATAGCATTTTCTATATACCCAAATAAGTGTGACTTGTGACCAGGTTTAGCGCTTGCCACCGTTCCTTTTATCCTTAGGATACCCGCCAGCCCCTCCCAATAAAGATTTAACCCCCTGATCCCCCCCTGATCACATCCAGTTAACCCCTTCCCCCCCTGTCACATTTCACACTAATATACTGTTTTTACTGTATTTTGTATTAGTGTGATTGTGACTTGAGTTTGCGCTAGCGAGTTAGTTTCTATCCCAAAGGAGGTTTAGGGTCCCCGCCACCCCCCCCCCCCAGATCCCCGGCGCATAGTTAGAAATAACGCATTGATTACCACACACACACACACACGCATATACACTTCCATTACTAGTATAGTGTTTGAACAGATCAATATCTGATCTGATCAGAACTATACTAGCGCCCCCATAGTTTAGGGTTCCCAAAACGCAGTGTTTGCACGATGAGCACTGATTCCGGCCAGCACCTGCGTTTAACCCTTTCACCCAGGCAAGTGTAGTAATCAATAGATTACTGTCACTTACAAAAAAACACAACACACAAAACCGCTGTGTTAGCAGAGTCAGGCCTGATCTCTGCTAGCATTAGCAGTTTTTTTTGGTAGCACTTGAAATATTCCTTGACAACCAGGTGCTTTTATTACCTGTGAGTCGCACTACTGTACCGGTAAATTTAGTTACCAAAATGACCAAACGTTGGTACAGTGGTGAAGAGATATATAGTATAATGACCATGTCAGATGAGAGTGATGGGGAAGCCTCACTGGCAGAATCAGGGTCAGTATACGAACAAGATGACGGCAGCGGCTCCCTGACAGATAGCTCCGACGACAGATGGGTCCCTGTTAGACCCAGGCGTACCCGACCCCATTCTGGAGTTGTTGAGATGCAGGAATCGCAGGGTGCTCATATGGAGCAGAGTGTGGGTACTAGTGCCGCTCATCCTTCTGGCGACCTGGCAAGCGCCAGCGGCCTAGTACACCCTGGACCTACTACAACCAGCACTGCAGTATCACCTGGTGACGTGGTGAGTCCCCTAAGTGCAGTTGAAGCTGGTGCGGTGGCTAGCACGAGTAGTGGCCCGCAGCCACCACGTATTCGAAGACAGGCCCGTAGAGCCCATAGTGCCCTCCCTGATGCGCTGGCATATCCCAATTGGCAACCCACTGATTCTACAGCACCAGTACTTCCCCCATTCACTGCCCAACCTGGAATCCATGTGGAGACAGCTGGTTTGACGCCCCTGAACTCTTTTGAGCTGTTCTTCACGGAAGATCTTTTCAGATCTATTGTGGATCAATCAAATTTATATGCACAACAGTTCATCGCCGCCAACCCAAATTCGCCCCTTGCCAGACAATTCGGCTGGAAACCTATAACGGTTTCCAAATTTTAAATCTTTCTGGGCCTTTCCCTCAACATGGGCATAACCAAACAGAGTGAATTGCGGCTATATTGGTCCACTAGCCCACTTCACCACATGTACTTTGCCTCCATGTCCAGGGGGAGATATGAGCAAATTCTGCGATTTCTGCGTTTACAAATGGGCGTTCTTGTCAAACCAATCTCCTTACATTCTACGAGGAGGTGAGCTGTGAGCTAGATAGGGGGAGACCAGTGGATGTGGTGTACTTGGATTTCGCTAAGGCGTTTGATACAGTTCCCCACAAGCGCTTAATTTATAAAATAAGGTCTGCAGGTATCGATAGCAGGGTTTGCTCTTGGATACGGAACTGGCTAAAAAGGCGGGTCCAAAGGGTAGTAATAAACAGCGCATACTCAGACTGGTCTGAGGTGGTAAGCGGGGTCCCCCAAGGCTCAGTCCTGGGACCAACCTTGTTCAATTTATTCATAAACAACATTGAGGTCGGGATCAGTAGTTCGATATCAGTTTTTGCAGATGACACAAAATTGGGCAGGGCAATAACTTCACAACATGAAGCAGATATCCTGCAGAATGACCTGGACAAAATAACAGAGTGGGCAACGACATGGCAAATGAGGTTTAACGTGGAGAAGTGTAAGGTCTTGCACTTGGGGACTAAAAACATAAAATCACAATACACGTTAGGAGGGGAGCCCTTGGGGGAATCAAAAATGGAGAAGGAGGAGGGCGTGGCCTGGAGCAGCATGGGATAGGACGTGAGTGAGAGCAGCTCCGCCGATACACACACTCCTTACCTTGTAAATCCTGCACTTGGAGATTCTTAATAGCCTCCCCGACATCCTCGCACCTGAAACCGGACTGTCTGCAGTATGTCTCCGCCGAAGAAGCAGACAGATACAGCCGCCAAACTTGAGAAATATCGCCGCACGGACAAGGATCTCCCCGCTCCAGATGGCGCTCAGGCAGGACCGGAGACGAGCGCCATGGGCGCTGAGACAGCTAAGGTGCTGGAGGCTATTTCTCAATGTCAGGCTTCACTAACTAGTAAGATCGAGGAGGTGAAAGCCGATATCTCCCTGATCAGACAGGATCTCCAGAAGGTGAGGGAGAGAGTGACCGAGGCTGAGCAGCGGATCAGTGCTGTGGAGGATTCCCTCCCACCTCTGCAAAACTCCTTAGACCGTCTCCAGCTCCAAGTTACTCAGTTAATGATTAAACAGGATGATATGGAGAACCGACTGCGAAGATGTAATATTCGGATGATCGGATTGCCTGAGGGAGCAGAGGGGGCCCATCCATCAGATTTTCTTGAGCAACTCCTGATTAACACCTATGGCCGTGCGGCTTTTTCCTCGACCTTTGCAGTGGAGAGAGCCCACCGCCTATTCGGCAGACCACCGCCGCAGGGGGCCCCCCCTCGCACTTTCATAGCCAAACTATTAAATTTTAGAGATAGGGACGCTGTGCTGCGTCTCACCAGGGAGAAGGGCAATATCCCCTTTGGGAATAGCAGGCTTGCAATTTTCCCGGATTTCTCGGCGGATGTCCAGAAAAAACGCAAAACCTTTATAGAGGCAAAACGCAGGCTCCGCATAAAGAACATTAAGTATGCCATGTTATTCCCTGCCCGCCTCCGTGTGGAGGGCGAAGACAGAGTACACTTCTTCGATGATCCGGAGGCAGTTATTTCCTGGTTGGAACATCTCGAGGCGCGGGGTTAGGGCTGCCTCATGCCTCATCTCCCCTGTCGTGCTGGATCCTGGTTGGATCTTCTGAATCTCTGAGTTTCTAAACTATTGGATTGTTCTCTCCTCTCCTTGGCTGGAAGATACATTTGCTTATTTTTTTTTCTTTTTTTTTTTCTCGAGACCACCCAGATTCTTATTTTTGTAGACATGATAGATAGAACCTGAGATGGTCAGGTATCACCCGGGTCCTTCGGTGGGGTGGCTGGTACCTCCCCCCCCCCCCCCCCTATGGATGTTTCCCCTTTTTTTTTTTCCTTCCTTTTTTTTTTTTGGGGTATTTCGTCCATGGAGGGGGGGGGGGGTTAAAATAAGGAAAAAAGGAGGGGAGGAGGGGAAAAAAAAGGAAAGGGAAAGGAGGGTAAAAAATGTTTTCCTTTTTTTTTTTTTTTTTTTGGCGGAGTCATTGAAGTCTCTCACTTTCTGTCCTAGATACATGTTCTGTTAACCAGCGAAGTTTCGCCATATGATTGCCTATGTTAGGCACATGCACCAACCATCCCTCTGCTACCGCCCTGCGGGACAGAAGGGATATCTCTCACACGTTTTTGTATTTGATCCCTTCCATTTGTTTTTTTTTTCTGTGTGTGTGTTTTTTTTCTTTTTTCTCCTGGGTTTTTCACGGGTTGATAGGGTGGATGGAGTTTTCTTTCTTGGATCAAGAGCCCGCACTAGTTGGAGTAGGAGCGGGGCGGGGTGGGTGGTTGGGATGTCTTTATTGTCGCTATATGTTTTTTCTTTTTATGTATCAAGGAATGAGTACTGCAATATTTTTTTACTGTGTTATTTTTCCCCCTTCTTGCCGAGTGAAATTATATATTTTTTCATGTCTTTTACTGATATATATTCTGTTTTTTTCATTTTTAGTATGTATTTCCCTAGATATCAGAACCGAACGGAACCCATGGAGCTCCTGCATGATATTATGCTGATCCATCTCCATGGCGCACCTTAAACTCCTTACTTGGAATGTTCGGGGCATGAGGGACAGACTTAAGAGGTCAGCTGTTTTTGATGCCTTAAAACGCCATAGGGCAGACGTTATAGTTTTACTTGAGACCCATCTAGAAGGTACTCTTCAAAGGGCGCTGAAGCGCCCTTGGTTGGGATGGACGTTCCATTCCATGTACACTTCTCATTCCCGTGGTGTGGCAGTCTTGGTTGCCAAAGCAGTGCATTTTGAGCTCCGGGGGTCCTTAGTAGATTCGCAGGGCAGATATGTGTTTTTAGATGTACTGCTGTATGGTGAGCCTTATTTGTTATTAGCCTTTTATGTTCCTCCACCGTTTTCGGCTTCTATACTGCATGAGGGCCTGGACTTCATGGTGTTGCATCCACGGATACCAGCGATCTGGTTAGGGGATTTCAACAACACCTTGAACCCCAGTTTGGATAGGTTACTTGCTCCCGGAGCCACACAGCCCCAGACATTGACAACTAGGTTTGCACGGTTGATGGAGGAATTTAATTTGCTGGACACTTGGAGGGTTTGTAACCCGTCATTAAGGGCGTACTCCTATTTTTCTGCCTCTCATAATTCTATGTCTCGTATCGACTTTATTTTTATATCCCCCTTTTTACTCCCCAGACTTTTGGATGCAGGCTTTTCAGCCCGCAGTCTTTCAGATCATTGTCCCTATTGGGTTACGCTCCGGATTCATAGTGAACGAATTCGGCCAGCCTGGCGATTAAACCCGTTTTGGCTCCCCCTCATCCCTGAGGAGATAGACTTGGCCGCTAGGTGGCAACAATTTTTTGCCGATAACGTCGGCTCGGCCTCCCCCTTGGTAGTGTGGGAGACCTTTAAGCTTCATGCTAGATCGACATTAATGACCACCATTAATTCTATTAAAGCAACTTCTGCTCAGGCGCATACCGAGGCAATTGGAACCTTGGCCTCTGCAGAAGCTGCGTATACAGCTGACCCGACACCCACTGGTGCGGATCAATTAAAATTAATGACAAGGGTAGTTGAGCAGCTGGAGTATGAAAAAGCCCGTAGGACACTTTTTTTTCAAAAACAAAAGTTGTATGAGCATGGAGAACGGGCGGGTAAACTTTTGGCCTATCTAGTACATTGCAACGATAGGCCTCCGGTAGTGATCACTCTTCATCCTCCAATGGGACCTCCTGTAACCGACCCTGGGTTAGTGGCTGACCGATTTCGGGATTTTTTCCGCGACCTTTACACTTCTACAGCCCCGGCCGATGACTCTCCGATTTCCCTGTATATGTCCCCGGATGTTCTTCCCCAATTGTCGGTCGAGCAGCTGGAGCTTCTCGAGGCCCCGCTGTCGCAGGAAGAGATTATTGAGGCTATGGCTAGAATTCCCAGGTCTAAGTCCCCGGGAACAGATGGAATGCCCATAGAATTTTATTCCACATACTCTGAGGTATTGGTGCCACACTTGTTGTCTATGTTTGAATGCGCATTTGAATCCTACACACTGCCCCCTACTATGCGGGAAGCTTTAATTGTTCTTATTCCTAAACCAGGTAAAGATCCCCATCAACCCACCTCTTATCGCCCAATTTCTTTGTTACAAGTTGACGTTAAGATTCTGGCTAAAATCCTGTCTATTCGCCTCAGTAAGGTCATTCTTTCTCTTGTTCATGCGGACCAGTCGGGTTTTATGCCAGGCAGGAACACCTCATTCAACTTGAGGCGTCTCTTTATGAATTTACAGGCTGCTCATGACAACATTGGCTCAAGAGTTGTGGTGTCCTTAGACACAGCAAGGGCATTTGACTCAGTAGAATGGGGTTTTCTCTGGAGATGCCTGGAGGGATATGGCTTTGGCCCCAATTTCATCCGGTGGGTAGGGATTCTCTACCAGGCACCGGTGGCTAAAGTACTGGCTAATGGGAGGACATCGGAGGGGTTTTCTCTTACTAGGGGTACTAGGCAAGGTTGTCCCCTTTCGCCCCTTTTGTATGCGCTGGTAGCAGAGCCACTTGCGATAGCGATCCGGTCGCACTCTGATATACATGGTCTCCGGGTGGGAAGATTAGAAGAAAAAATTAGTATGTATGCAGATGATACCCTGTTGTACCTGGCTGACCCAGATTCATCCCTCTCGGTAGCCCTTTCCCTTATTAAACAGTTTGGCCGATTTTCTGGATTACAAATCAATTGGGACAAATCTCAAATTCTCCCCATAGATAATATTTCCCCCTTCCCTGTAAACCCACTTTTCCCTTTGCAGGTAGTGAATTGTATTAAATATTTAGGGATCCAGGTGACTAAATCTTCAGTGGATTATATACAGAACAACATACAACCCTTGTTTACATTGTTAAAAGCTAAGACACAGATATGGGCGCGTCTTCCGCTGGGGGTTTGCGGCCGGATTAACCTCGTAAAAATGGTGTTACTACCTAAGTTTTTGTATATTTTGTGGCATTCTCCAATTTACCTTCCCCTTAAGTTTTTTCTTCAGATAGAAGCTATACTTAAGCCCTTTATTTGGGGATCCAGTAGACATAAGTTGGCATGGCGGAAGCTTAAGAGTCCCGTTGACCTGGGTGGTATGGCTCTCCCAGATTTTAATTTATATTACCTGGCATCACAGTTATCCCACTTCTTTCATCTTCATAGTTTTGATAGGGAGAGATTCCTGGCCCTTCTAGCCCCTGCATGGGCCCATGCATTAGTTGAACCCCTATCCTTGATTCTGGTGGGCGTACGGGGGGCTGAAACCCGGGGGGATAAGACCTCTATGTTATATCAGTATAGGCGAATATGGGAGGTGGTGTCAACCAAATTGGATATACCCTCGCTACATGCATATACGCCGCTGTGGCATAATACCAGTCTCCGTGAGTGTGCCTCTATTCTGGATGCACATGTGTGGGCCCACTATGGAATTTCCTATTTGGTTGATATACTTACCAATGGTGAACTCCAATCTTTTGATGAGTTAAAAGGGCAACACGATCTCCCTAACCATATGTATTTTAGGTACCTGCAGCTTAGGCACGCTTTCGCAGTTCAATTTCCCCGTCCTATTCAAGAATTGACCGTAATCCCAGTCTTGGAGGTGGTAATGGGCTTTGAATCTAAACAACTTATTTCATATATGTATAATGCACTCCTTTTGCCAGAATCAACGGTCTTGGCGTATGCCATCAAGACTAAATGGGAGGGAGATATCGGGACGCTTGAGGATAAGGAATGGGGGGAAGCCTTAGATAACTGCAAATTGGTTTCTCCGAAACTCTCGGATCGCCTGACTCAATTATATATTCTACATAGAGCCTACCTGACACCGGCTGTGGTGGCTACCTATAGTAGCGAGGCTACTGGCCAGTGTCCCATGTGCAGGGTGGAGCGTGGCACCGTTTACCATTTGCTCTGGACATGTACCGAGGTCCAGGGCTTTTGGGAGCAGGTGGTTAGATTTCTACATGATACCATGGGGTCTCCTTTGACCCTGGTTCCGAAATTCTGTTTACTAGGAATACCCCCTGATATTAATATAGATAAATATACCACACTGTTTTTGCATGAGACACTGTTTCTCGCTAGGAAGTGTTTGGCCCGCCGCTGGATGAGAGATTCACCTCCATCTATACAGGACTGGCTCCGGGAGATCAATGTAACCTTGCCCTATAAAAAACTGATCTACTCCCATAGAGGAAGTGTATCCAAGTATAATAAGATATGGGATAGGTGGGTTCAGGCCCCAGAGACGTGCATGCCATCTGAATAAAGCCACATAAGAGATCGTTCTAATTTCAGGGAGTGGTACAGCTGTTTGTTTTCATTCTTTGTGTTTCCTCTGTTTCCTTTCCTTCCCTAGGGAGGGGACGTATTAGTAATGCATATTATTAGTAGTATGTACAAAATGACAGATATCAGTCTACTTGTATTGTGTTCCTCGGCTTCCTTTAATTGCAGTACAGGTTCCTCTATATGAACCCTTGTTTGATATATGTAAATTAGTTTGGTTTACTCATTCCTTAAAATTTCAAGATGTGTATTGTACAAAGTTGTATAGTTTTTGCTTTGATTTATTACAATAAAGAACTTGTTGAGAGAAAAAATGGAGAAGGATCTGGGAGTATTGGTTGATGATAGATTAGGAAACAGCATGCAATGTCAAGCGGCAGCTTCCAAAGCCAACAGAATATTAGCATGCATAAAGAAAGGGATGCATTCCAGAGATAAGACTATAATCCTTCCACTTTATAAAACTCTGGTCCGACCACATCTGGAGTATTCCGTCCAGTTCTGGTCGCCAGTCCTCAGGAGGGATGTGTTGGAGCTGGAGAGAGTCCAGAGAAGGGCAACTAAACTAATTAGGGGATTGGAGGACCTTGACTATGAAGAGCGTCTACAATCGCTCGATTTATTCTCCCTGGAGAAGAGACGTCTGAGGGGGGACATGATAGCAATTTATAAATATCTTAATGGGGATCCCAGCTTAGAAAAAAAGCTGTTCATTCGAAGGGATTGCATGAGGACTCGAGGGCATACAATGCGATTAGAGGAGAAGCGTTTTAACCTCAGGCAACGCGGGGGGTTCTTTACTGTTAGGGCAACAAGATTGTGGAATTCTCTACCACAAGAGGTGGTTTCTGCGGGTAGTATGGTGGCTTTCAAAAGACTCTTAGACTTACATCTCAAGGATCAGAACATTCAGGGGTATGGGAGATGATTACAGCCACACATGCCTACACAGGTTGAACGGGATGGACTATTGTCTTTATTCAACCTCACCTACTATGTAACTATGTAACTATGCATTTCAGCGACAATTAAATCTGTCGTCCTCGGGGAGACCATGCATATGATCGGCTCCACAAAATTCGGCCCCTCATAGACCACTTCAATCAGCGGTTTGCAGCCTTATTCACCCCTGAACAAGTTGTCTGCGTTGACGAGTCCCTGATTAAATTTACTGGCCGCCTTGCTATGAAACAGTACCTCCCCAGCAAGCATGCCAAGTACGGGGTCAAGCTGTATAAATTGTGTGACAGGGCCACAGGTTATACAGTTAGTTTCCGGGTCTATGAGGGAAAAGATAGCTGTGTGGAGCCCCTCAACTGTCCAGACTACATAGGGAGCAGCGGCAAGATTGTTTGGGGCTTGGTGTCACCCTTATCCGGAAAGGGGTACCATTTGTACGTGGACAACTTTTACACAAGCGTTCCACTATTTAGTCACCTGCTCGAATTACAAATTGGAGCATGTGGCACCGTGTGACCTAATCGCCGGGGCTTCCCCCAACGGCTTGTAGATTCCCGTCTTAGTCGGGGGGCGAGAGCCTGCTTGAAAACTGACAAAATGCTTGCGGTGAAGTTGAAGGATACACGGGATGTTTATGTTCTGTCCTCCCTTCACGCAGACACGACGATCCAAATCCCTACGGCAACTGGCGTTATGGAGAAACCCCTCTGTGTCCACGAATATAACCTTAATATGGAAGCGGTGGACCTTAATGACCAGCCTTTGGCGCCGTATTTAGTTGTCCGTAAAGCCAGATGCTGGTAAAAAAAAGTGTCTGTTTATTTATTCCAATTGGCGATGCTGAACACCTTTGTCCTATACAGGGCGTCAGGACGAACGGGATCCTTCCGGGAATTCCAGGAAGAGATCATCCTTGCCTACCTGTACCCAGGAGGCATGCCTGCCCAACTTCTCCTTCCAGATGCAGTGAGCCGGCTGCATGAGAGGCATTTTTGACATGTCCTCCCGAGTACCCCTACCCAAAGATACCCCCAAAGAAGATGTCGTGTCTGTAGCAGGCGCGGATTTAGGCGTGACACCCGTTATTATTGTCCCAAATGTCCTGACTAGAGTTGAGCGGACACCTGGATGTCCGTGTTCGGCGGGTTCAGCCGATCTTGAAAAAAAAGTCCGGGTCCGTGTCCCGGACTTTTTCCGAACTTTACTTGGACACCGAACTCCATTGAAGTCAATGGGGACCTGAACTTTCAGGCACTAAAATGGCTCTAAAATACCAATGGAAAGGGCTAGAGTGCTGAAAATGGCAGCAAAATGTAGTTAAGAGCATGGCAAGTGCTCTGCAAACAAATGTGGATAGGGAAATAACTTAAAACAACAAAAAAAAACTGAAAAATAAAACAATGTTCTTCATCTGTGAAGGACGAGGCCCATATGGAGTAGGAGGGAGGTTGAGGTGGTGGTGGATGTGGCGGTGTCATAGGCGTGCGCACAGGGTGTGCCTGGGCACACCCTAATCACCTAGGATACATTAGCATTATTGCTCTGTTTGCCAGTGAGGAGATGGGAAAGATCTCCCTCGGACCTGCTCTGCCATAAGAGAAGTGCCACACACTTCTATTTCACTTTGCCAGCAGAGAGAGTAATGTACCGGGGCCATGTACATGTAGGCAAACACATGCATGTGTATTTAAACTTTGGGGTGCACACCCTAATTCAATAGGCTGCGCACACCTATGGGCGGTGTAGGTGGAAGCGGCGGTGGAGGAGGACGAGGTAGATAACACTGCTTTTTTTCAGTCATTTTAACCGCTTGCCGACCGCCGCAAGTAAATTTACTGCGGTGGTCAGCTGCGGCCAGGCAGAGTGACGTTAATTAACGTCACTAGCCTGGGAGGGTCTGGGGAGCGAGCACGCGCCCGCGGAGGTGCGCTCCCGCTCCCGCGCACGGACCCCCCCGCGCGTGTGACCGGCGGACCCGATGTCCGCCGGTCACTCAGCGATCGTAGGGTGGGAGGGAGAAATTCAGGCGGCTTGTGTAAACAAGCCACCTGTCATTCTCCTCGGTGTAAAAACACTGATCACACGGTTCTACTATATAGAACCGTTGATCAGTGTCCTTACACCTCAAGCCACAGCCAATCACAGTAGAAAGCACGCCCCTAGGGACACACATAGCCCCTCCCTCTCAAATAAAGTTAACCCCTTCACTACCAGTGTATTTTTACAGTAACAGTGCATATGTATAGCACTGATTACTGTAGAAATGTCACTGGTAACCCCAAAAGTGTCAAAAATGTCAGTCAAGGGTCCGATCTGTCTGCCACAATGTCGCAGTACCGCAAAAGAAAATCGCAGATCGCCGCCATTACGCGTTAAAAAAAAAATAACAAAAATGACAAAAATCTTTCCCTTTGTTAGTAAACGCGGTAACTTTTGCGCAAACCAATAAAAAAAACGCTTTTTGCGATTTTTTTTACCAAACATATGTAGCATAAAACAAATTGGCCGAAAATGTTAAAAAATTTTGATTTTTACATTTTTTTTTGGGGGAATATCATATAAAAAAATGTGAAAAATATTGTTATTTTTGCAAAATTTACGCTCTTTTTTTGTTTATAGCGCAAAAAGTAAAAATCTCACAGGTGATCAAATACCACCAAAAGAAAGCTCTGTTTGTGGGGAAAAAAAAGGACATCAAATTTGTTTAGGTACAGCGTTGCACGACCGTGCAATTGTCCGTTAAATTCACGCAGTGCCGAATCGCAAAATACCCCCTGGTCTTTTAGCAGCCAAATCCTCCGGGGCTTAAGTGGTTAAATGAGGGTACACCCCAAAAGAGTGAGAAAGATCAAAAATAGAACAATGGCTTGGTAAGGTCGGTATCCATCTCTATTCTGCACAAGGTACGGAAAAGTCCTGAGGGATCCATGCCTGGTTCATTTTAATGAACGTGAGCTTGTCCACATTGTCTCTGGACAGGCGGATGCGCTTGTCTGTGATAACGCCCCCAGCCGTGCTAAATACACGTTCAGATAATACACTGGCTGCAGGGCACGCCAGCACCTCCAAGGTGTAAAGGGCAAGCTCAGGCCATGTGCCCAATTTGGAGACCCAGAAGTTGAAGGGGGCAGACCCGTCATTCACTACATGTAGGCGTGTGCACACATACTGCTCCACCATGTTGGTGAAATGCTGCCTCCTGCTAATACGTTCCATATGAGCTGCTGGTGCTGCTGTTTGTTGTGGCATGCTGGCAAAGCTTTTCCACATTTCGGCCATGCTAACTCTGCCTTCTGAGGTGCTGGCAGTGCCCTGGTTGCGTTGGCGACCTCTTCCTCCTCCTCCTCCTCTGCCTTGGCCTTGTGCTTTCACTGTGGCCCCGCTGTCAGGTGGGAATGCCAGCAGCATCGCGTCTACCAGCGTGCCCTTGTACTCGCGCATCTTGCGATCACGCTACAGTGAGTGAATTAAGGACGGTACGTTGTCCTTGTAACGGGGATCCAGCAGCGTGGCCACCCAGTAATCAGCACAAGTTAGAATGTGGGCAACTCGGCGGTCGTTGTGGAGACAATGCAGCATGTAATCGCTCATGTGTGCCAGGCTGCCCAGAGGCAACGAAAGGCTGTCCTCTGTTTGAGGTGTATCGTCTGTGTACTCTGTATCCCCCCAGCCACGCACCAGTGATGGCCATGAGCTGGCCTGGGTGCCACCCTGCTGTGAACATGGTTCCATCTCCTCCTCCATCTCCTCCTCCTCATCCTCCAGAACTGTGCCCCTGCTGGACAATTGTGTCCCTGGCGTTTGTGGGTGCAGGAACCCACCCTCTTAGCCACTTGCGAATGACGGCCCTGAAAGCCTTGGAAATGTTACCTCTTCATCCTCCTCCTCCTCCTCCTCATCCTGTGCCACATCCTCTTCCATCACCGCCCGAATCGTTTTTTGAAGTAGGCATAGAAGTGGGATAGTTAAGCTGACAACGGCGTCATCGGCACTGGTCATGTTGGTGGAGTACTCAAAACAAGGCACACAGGACTCGCATGGAGGCCCAGTTATTGGTGGTGAAGTGGTGCTGTTCCGCAGAGCGACTCACGCGTGCGTGCTGCAGCTGAAACTCCACTATGGCCTGCTGCTGCTCGCACAGTCTTTCCAGCATGTGCAAGGTGGAGTTCCACCTTGTGGGCACGTCACATATGAGGTGGTGAGCGGGAAGGCCGAAGTTACGCTGCAGCGCTGACAGGCGAGCAGCAGCAGGGTGAGAACGCCGAAAGTGCGCACAGACGGCCCGAACTTTCTGCAGCAGCTCTGACATATCGGGGTAATTTTTAAGGAACCTCTGCACCACCAAATTCAGCACATGCGCCAGGCAAGGGATGTGCATCAAACCGGCTCGGCCCAGAGCTGCTATGAGATTTCGTCCGTTATCGCACACCACCAGGCCGGGCTTTAGGCTCGCTGGCAGCAACCACTCATTTGTCTGCTGTTCCATGCTCCTCCACAACTCCTGCGCGATGTGTGGTTTTTCCCCCAAACAGGCAAGTTTTAAAACTGCCTGCTGTCGTTTACCCCTGACTGTGCTGAAGTTGGTGGTGAAGGTGTTACGCTGACCGGATGAGGAGGCGGTAGAGGATGAGGAAGCGGAGTAGGAGGAGTTAGGAAAAGGAGGCAAACTGAAGCGCCCTGCAATCCTCGGTGGTGCAAGGACATGCGCCAAATTGCTATCCGCCTCAGGCCCATCCGCCACTGCATTTACCCAGTGTGCCGTTAGGGAGATATAACGCCCCTGACCGTGCTTACTGGTCCACGTATCGGTAGTTAGGTGGACCTTGGCACAGATGGCGTTGCTCAGTGCACACCTGATTTTTTCCCCCACTTTGTTGTGCAGGGAAGGGATGGCTTGCCTGGAAAAGTAGTGGCGGCTTGGCATGACGTACTGTGGGACAGCCACCGACATAAGGCTTTTAAAACTGCGTCTCCACCAGTTGGAATGACAGCATTTCAAAGGCCAAGAATTTTGAAATGCTGGCATTCAGGGCCAGGGATCGCAGGTGGGTAGGGGGGTACTTCCTCTTCCTCTGAAGTGTTTGGGAGATGGAAAGCTGAACGCTTCCACGGGACATTGTGGAGATGGTTAGGGACCCAGGTGGTGGTGTTGCTGACAGATCGTCTGTTTGCGGGGTGGCAGGTGCCGGTATCACTACAGAGGTGGATGGAGAGGCCGAGACTGCAGCAGAAGAGGAAGCAGGAGGAGCCAGAGACCTTTCTTGGTTTTGAAGGTGTCTACTCCACTGCAGCTCGTGCTTTGCACTTAGATGCCTGATCATGCAGGTTGTGCTCAGGTTGAGAAGGTTTATGCCTCGCTTCAGGCTCTGATTGCACAGGGTGCAAACCACTCGTGTCCTGTCATCAGCACATTTTCTGAAGAACTTCCACGCTAGAGAACTCCTTTGAGCTGGCTTTGGTGCGCTCGGTCCCTTGCTGCGTTGGGCAGTAGCAGGCGTAGTGTCTAGGGCACGGTCGCTCCGCTTCTGCACCCTGCTCCCTCTTCTGCTGTGCTGGTGGTTCTGTGCGACCACCGCCTCTTCCTCCAAACTACTCAGGTCACCTGCATGACCTTCATTCCATGTGGGGTCGAGGACCTCATCGTCCTCCACGTCATCTTCCACCCAGTCTTCCAACCCTGCCCTCCTTGTCGGTCTCCACAATTCTGAGTGCCGCAGCAGTTGGCATCTGCGTTTCGTCATCATCAGAGACGTGCTGCGATGGTACTTCCATGTACTCATCTTGAGAAATAAGTGGTTGGGCATCGCTGCACTCAATCTCTTCCACTTCTGGGGCAGGGCTAGGTGGAATGGGCCTGGGAAACCCTGCTAACAGAGTCATCAAAAAGAAGAAGAGACTGCTGCATGACTTGGGGCACAGACTGCTTGCCTGATTTGCAAGGGGGTGAGGTGATAGACGGTTGGACATTGGCTGCAGGTGCCAACTCTGACCTTTCTGCATTAGACTGGGTGGGAGACAATGTGAAGGAACTGGAGGCACTGTCAGCAAACCAATCTACTATCGCCTGTACTTCTTCTGGCCTCATCACTTCTAGAGGTGCATGATGCCCTACCAAATACTGCTGCAGGTTCTGTCATCTACTCACACTTGAGGAAGGTGTTTCTCTTGTGCGTGTAGCTGGCACAGATCGACCACGTCCTCTCCTTGCAACAGGAGCTCTACAAGCAGCACCACGACCCAGGCCACGGCCCCTATTTGACGGTCTCCTCATATTTCTGTAATTTATGATCTTGCCCTAGAAAGGTGTTTATTGAATAGCGGAACAAAACAACAACAGTATCGCACGGGTGTATCTCACAGTCAAATATGCAAACTATGCCGCAATTTAATTTTTTTTACCCCAAAAGGGTGTTTATTAAATAGCGGAATAAAAAAACAGTATGCAAATACAACGGGTGTATCTCACAGTCAAATATGCAAAGTATGACACAAATTTAATTTTTTTCACCCCAAAAGGGTGTATATTGAATAGCGGAATAGAAAAAAGGATATAAAACGGTGTATCTCACACGTACAAACACAGACTAGGCCCCGATTACAATTTTTTGTACCCTAAAGGGAGGATGAGGAAGAGGAGTAGGAGGAGTTCAGAACAGGAGGCAAACTGAAGCACCCTGCAATCCTTGGCGGTGGAAGGAGATGCGCCAAACAAAATTTAAAAGGTGTATCTCACACGTACCGATACAGACTATGCCGTAATTTAATTTTTTACACTCCAAAAGGGTGTATATTGAATAGCGGAATAGGAAAAATTTGATAAAATGGTGTATCTCACACGTACAAACACAGACTAGGCCCCGATTACAATTTTTTGTACCCTAAAGGCAGGATGAGGATGAGGAAGAGGAGTAGGAGGAGTTTGGAACAGGAGGCAAACTGAAGCGCCCTGCAATCCTCGGCGGTGGAAGGAGATGCTCAAAACAAATTTGAAAAGGTGTATCTCACATGTACCGATACAGACTATGCCGTAATTTAATTTTTTACTCTCCAAAAGGGTGTATATTGAATAGCGGAATAGGAAACATTTTATAAAACGGTGTATCTCACACGTACAAACACAGATTAGGCCCCGATTACAATTTTTTGTACCCTAAAGGCAGGATGAGGAAGAGGAGTAGGAGGAGTTCGGAACAGGAGGCAAACTGAAGCGCCCTGCAATCCTCGGCGGTGGAAGGAGATGCACCAAACAAATTTAAAAAGGTGTATCTCACATGTACCGATACAGACTATGCCGTAATTTAATTTTTTACACTCAAACAGGGTGTATATTGAATAGCGGAATAGAAAAAAATTTACAAAACGGTGTATCTCACACGTACAAACACAGACTAGGCCCCGATTACAATTTTTTGTACCCTAAAGGCAGGATGAGGATGAGGAGTAGGAGGAGGTCCGAACAGGAGGCAAACTGAAGCACCCTGCAATCCTCAGCGGTGGAAGATGCGCCCCCAAAATTTGGAAGGTTTATCTCACACGTACCGATACAGACTATCCCGCAATTTAATTGTTTTTACCCCAAGGGTGTAGATTGAATAGCGGAATAGAAAATATGATATCAAAAGGTGTATGTATCTCACATGTACAGACCAGACTAGGCCCCGATTACTATTTTTTGTACCCCAAAGGCAGGATGAGGAGTAGGAGGAGTTCGGAACAGGCAGGAGGAACACTGAAGCACCCTGCAATCCTCGGTGGTATGAGATGCGCCCCAAAAATTGGAAAGGTGTATCTCACACGTACCAATACAGACTATCCCGCAATTTAATTGTTTTTACCCCAAGGGTGTAGATTGAATAGCGGAATAGAAAATATGATATCAAAAGGTGTATGTATCTCACACGTACAGACCCAGACTAGGCCCCGATTACTATTTTTTGTACCCCAAAGGCAGGATGAGGAGTAGGAGGAGTTCGGAACAGGCAGGAGGCAAACTGAAGCACCCTGCAATCCTCGGCGGTATGAGATGCGCCCCAAAAATTGGAAAGATGTATCTCACACGTACCGATACAGACTATCCCGCAATTTAATTGTTTTTACCCCAAGGGTGTAGATTGAATAGCGGAATAGAAAATATGATATCAAAAGGTGTAGGTATCTCACACGTATAAACCCAGACTAGGCCCCGATTACTATTTTTTGTACCCCAAAGGCAGGATGAGGAGTAGGAGGAGTTCGGAACAGGCAGGAGGCACACTGAAGCACCCTGCAATCCTCGGCGGTATGAGATGCGCCCCAAAAATTGGAAAGATGTATCTCACACGTACCAATACAGACTATCCCGCAATTTAATTGTTTTTATCCCAAGGGTGTAGATTGAATAGCGGAATAGAAAATATGATATCAAAAGGTGTGTTGTATCTCACACGTACAGACCCAGACTAGGCCCAGATTACTATTTTTTGTACCCCCAAAGGCAGGATGAGGAGTAGGAGGAGTTCGGAACAAGCAGGAGGCACACTGAAGCACCCTGCAATCCTCGGCGGTATGAGATGCGCCCCAAAAATTGGAAAGGTGTATCTCACACGTACCGATACAGACTATCCCGCAATTTAATTGTTTTTACCCCAAGGGTGTAGATTGAATAGCGGAATAGAAAATATGATATCAAAAGGTGTATGTATCTCACATGTACAGACCCAGACTAGGCCCCGATTACTATTTTTTGTACCCCCAAAGGCAGGATGAGGAGTAGGAGGAGTTCGGAACAGGCAGGAGGCACACTGAAGCACCATGCAATCCTCGGCGGTATGAGATGCGCCCCAAAAATTGGAAAGGTGTATCTCACACGTACCGATACAGACTATCCCGCAATTTAATTGTTTTTACCCCAAGGGTGTAGATTGAATAGCGGAATAGAAAATATGATATCAAAAGGTGTATGTATCTCACACGTACAGACCCAGACTAGGCCCAGATTACTATTTTTTGTACCCCAAAGGCAGGATGAGGAGTAGGAGGAGTTCGGAACAGGCAGGAGGCACACTGAAGCACCCTGCAATCCTAGGCGGTATGAGATGCGCCCCAAAAATTGGAAAGGTGTATCTCACACGTACCGATACAGACTATCCCGCAATTTAATTGTTTTTACCCCAAGGGTGTAGATTGAATAGCGGAATAGAAAATATGATATCAAAAGGTGTATGTATCTCACACGTACAGACCCAGACTAGGCCCCGATTACTATTTTTTGTACCCCCAAAGGCAGGATGAGGAGTAGGAGGAGTTCGGAACAGGTAGGAGGCACACTGAAGCACCCTGCAATCCTCGGCGGTATGAGATGCGCCCCAAAAATTGGAAAGGTGTATCTCACACGTACCGATACAGACTATCCCGCAATTTAATTGTTTTTACCCCAAGGGTGTAGATTGAATAGCGGAATAGAAAATATGATATAAAATTGGTGATTTTTCAATAGCACATGTGAACACAGCAGTGTCTTATATCAGTCAGCTCTGCTGCAGGCTATGAAGGGAAAAAAAAAAAAGAAAATTCCCCTTTAAGTTTGTAATTTTTAAATAGATTAGTACAGACTATGCCACAATTTAATTTTTTTAACCCAAAAGGGTGTATATATTGAATAGTGGAATAGAAAAAAGTGTATAAATTTTAAAATCACTAGCACATGTGAACACAGCAGTGTCTTATATCAGTCAGCCCTGCTGCAGGCTATGAAGGGAAAAAAAAAGAAAATTCCCCTTTTAAGTTTGTAATTTTTAAATAGATTAGTACAGACTGTGCCACAATTTAATTTTTTTAACCCAAAAGGGTGTATATTGAATAGTGGAATAGAAAAAAGTGTATAAATCTTAAAATCACTCAATAATAGCACATGTGAACACAGCAGTGTCTTATCACAGTCAGCAGCACTGAAGGAAAAACGCTGCACACAACTGACTGATAAAAAAGATTTTTTTCTCCCTCCTCCTCAGCGGGCAAAAAGATTGTGTTCACACCACCCCACACACAGCAAAATCGATGTAGAACACTGACCCTGCCTATTCTTCAGCCTCGCCCTAAAATGATCGATAAGATCGGTCACTGGCACTGCAAACCCCCCACACAGCAAAATCGATGTAGAACACTGACCCTGCCTATTCTCCAGCCTCGCCCTAAAATGCCCTAATAACTCGCCCTGCCTGCAGCACTCCGACCTGTCCCTGAATTCTTTTCGGACACAATATCATTTTTGACTGTCTGTCCCTAATCAGCAGCCAGCACGTCTGATGTGTGCTCTGTCCCTATACTACAGCAGAATGACGCAGCGGCGCTCGGTCTCGAACTTATAAAGACATGGTCACATGCTTCAGATGGCCAATCACAGCTACTAATACATTAGTAGGCATGGCTGGGATGGCTTAAGGCACACCAGTTAAACGCTTGTTGATTGAACACGGATTTTAAACCCGAACACACAGTAAAGTTTTCGGGTCCGTGTTCGGGTTACAAAAATCCAATTATTCGGTACGAACACGAATAATACAGTCCGTGTTCGCTCAACACTAGTCCTGACCAACCTGGTCTCTGCATCAGGGAATGTTTTGAGCGCTACCATACACTAGTTAGTGTAGGGTACAGCACGACACAGTGTAGGGCACACAAACACAGGGTCTCGAAAGATGTTGGATGTCCATCGACATTTTGAGAGAGGCTGGAAGATCGCAGTCTCAAATCAAGAAACAACAGTTAGGAAAATAAAAGGATCCAAAAACTGTTGTTGTGTCAGTCATTTTATATGTTCTTCTACTCTTCTTACTGTACTTTTAATGTACTTTGTTTGTTTTTTCATTCTTTTGTGACCTGTTTCTCTTGCAGGTACTCGTCGGCTGCCACGACATTGATTTTATATATTCTGACACAAACAGCGTTTGCGCTCAGCATATATGGATAACTTTGCTGGCAGCAGCTGTGGTGATTTTCTGATTTCAGCACTGCAGTTAAAATCCTATTTTGGTATACGTGAATAGTGTCGTGTATACCCATCATTAAATTCAGTGGGTGGTTGTTTGGGCGGTTAATGATGAGTAATACTACACATTATTCCTGTGCTTATTTCTGATAGGTTCTCTTTTTTTTCGTTCAGCCCACAGGCTGCATGAAAAAAAAAAAAAACCTACACTATATGCCAAACAAGGACCAGCAATGTACTGGTACGTTGCTGGACTTT
Organism: Pelophylax lessonae; assembly: GCF_965119305.1. Lineage (NCBI taxonomy): Eukaryota > Metazoa > Chordata > Amphibia > Anura > Ranidae > Pelophylax > Pelophylax lessonae. Next base: position 155,234,112 of record NC_138779.1, on the reverse strand, counting down.
GAGTGGTTATACCAGGATGATGCCTGCAGATTTAGGCATCATCTTGGTATCGTTTTTTACAGCCAGCGGTCACCTTACATGTAAAAGCAATCCTAGCAGGTAATTGGTCGCTAGACTGCTTTTACATGCAGTGGGAGGGGACTCCCCCCCCCCTCCGCTGCTTTCCGCAGCCTTCCGTGGTTTTTCTTAGGCTCTCCTGTCCCACCGGTTAACCCGAGAGTGCAGCCGGTGGTTCAATTATCTAACCATAGAGCTAATTGGAGATGAGAATGGCTCCAATCATCTCTATAACATAAGATACCGGAAGCTACGAGCGTTTCATGACTTCTGTTTCGCCAGAAAATAAACAGGGCCATTGGGAAATTGGGAAAGTATTTTATCACACCAATTTTGGTGTGGTCAGATGCGTTAAGGTCAGAGGAGAGATCTAGAGCCTAAAAGACCCCACATTTTTTAAAAAAGAGTACCTGTCACTACAGATTGCTATCATAGGGGATATTTAAATCCACTGTGATAACAATAAAAATGATAAAAAAAAAAAGATGAAAGGAAAGGTGTCAAAATAACATAAAAAAGCAAAAAAAAAAAAAAAAATCAAGCCCCCCCCCCTGTCCCCCCGTGCTTGCGCGCAATGGCGCACGCAAACGTTGGTCTAGTGACATATGTAAATCGCAATTGCAGCATGCATGTGAGGTATCGCCAGGTCGTGTGCAGTAATTCTTGCAGTAGACCTCCTCTGTAAGTCTAAAGTGGTAACCTGTAAAGACTTTTAAAGGTTTTTAAAAATGTACGTACTTTGTTGCCGCTGCAGAGGCGTGCGCAATATTTAAAGCATGTCATGTTTGGTATCTATGTACTCGGCATAAGATCATCTTTTAAATTTTACCAAACAAATTGGAATATAGTGTATTTGTGGAATAAATTTAAAAAAAAATTATTTTTTTCGCAGAAATTGCGTTTGGAAAATCTGTGCGCAAATACCGTGTGACATAAAAATTTGCAACATCCACCATTTTATTCTATAGGGCCTCTGCTTTAAAGAAATATATAATGTTTGGGGGTTCAAATTAATTTTCTAGTAAAAAAAATATATTTTTTCATGTAAACAAAAAGTCACAGAAAATGCTTGGTTTTCAAGTGGTTAGAAGAGTGGGTGATGTGTGGATAAGAGCATAAAATATGAGCATAAAATGCCGGGACAGTTAAAACACCCCCCAAATGACCCCTTTTTGAAAAGTAGACACCCAAAGCTATTTGCTGAGAGGCATGGTGAGTCCATGGAATATTTTATATTTTGCCACAAGTGTCGGGAAAATTATTATTTCTTTTTTTTGTTGTTTTTTTTACAGAAAGTTGTCACTAAATGATATATTGCTCACACATGCCATGGGTATATGTGAAAAAACACCCCAAAATACATTCTGCTGCTTCTCCTGAGTACAGGGATACCACGTGTGTGAGACTTTTTGGCAGCCTAGCTGTGTACGCGACCCCGAAAACCAATCTACATCTTCAGGTTTTCTAATGGCGTAAATTGCTGATTTTACCCCTGACTACCTGTCACAGTTTCAGAGGCCCTGAAATTACAAGATAGCACAAAACCCCCCCAAATGACCCCATTTTGCAAAGTAGACACTCCAAGCTATTGTCTGAGAAGCATGGTGAGTCCATGGAATAGTTTATATTTTGCCGCAAGTTTCGGTAATATTATTATTTTTTTTATTTATTTTTTTTACACAAAGTTGTCAGTAAATGATATAATGCTCACACATTCCATGGGTATATGTGAAATGACACCCCAAAATACATTCTGCTGCTTCTCCTGAGTACAGGGATACCCCATGTGTGAGACTTTTTGGCAGTCTAGCCGCGTACAGGACCCGGAAATCCAATCCGCACCTTCTGGCTTTCTAAGGGCGTAAATTGTTGATCTCACTCCTTACTACCTATCACACTTTTGAAGTCCATAAAAAGCCAAGATGGCACAAAACCCCCCCAAATGACCCCATTTTGCAAAGTAGACACTCCAATCTATTTGCTGAGAGGCATGGTGAGTATTTTCAGTACTAGAAAAAAAAGGGTGGCCCTCACTGGTGTCTATAAGTGACTGTCCTCTATGGATGAAAGACTGTAAGATAGATAGAATTGGCATTTATTGAAAACATAAGTGAATAAACAGTTAAAATGTTGCCACAACAGTCCCAACAATCCTGAACCTCCTTGGATTGCTGTGAGATATCAAGGAGAATGTAAATCAGCAGATAATGCTCGGTGTGACCTGGAGATATGCTAGCGTCCCACTTGATAGATAAATAACTGATGGGGAATAAGATACCTCGAGTGGCGCCTAAGCGCCGTTGACAAGCTCAGAGGGGGACGCTGTGCGCGGCCGCCGCACAGTCCCACAGTTGGTGACAGTCTGCCTGCATACGAGTTCCCGAGTCCTCCGCTGCTTCCGCGATAGCCGGAAGTGACGTGGGGACCGCGTCACCGGAAGTGACGATGGTCTGTGGTCAGGAAGTCGGGGCTGGTCACGGGCATAAACAAACTTGCTTTCTGGTTGCCGCAACTACATGTTTCGCGCGCATGCGCTTTGTCAAGTTATGTCACTTATGTTTCTATCTAAAGAGACATCTTACAGTCTTTCATCCATAGAGGACAGTCACTTTGTGCTGCCTTCACACTATATTTCATGTGCTCGGCACTCAGCAGTGTCTGTCCCTTTAAGACCCTCCATTTTCCTGTAGCCTAGGGGCGGGTCTTCTCCCTTCTGATATGGGCAAGTCTAAACTTGTCTATCCATTACAGCGTGAGACTCCAAAGGGAACAGACATAGGACCTCTCAAGCTAAGCTATTGCAAGTCTGATGAGCACCAAAAGCCTGTAAGTAAAGGATTTGTTAGTTCAGCCTGCATAGAGGGATGGTAGATCTTTGTATAGATAATATGTTCAAGTATGTAGTAAGCACATGTTAGTTAGTCCCTATCTTCTGCATAATTATGTATAATGTATGATGTTGAATAGCCATACTTATACCTGTCCTTTATATGTTTGTTTTACAGTTTTACCTCACGCTCACATACTTTTATGTCCTCTCATGTCTACCACATATCTGCTTATTCATATGTAAAGGCACATGTATGGATTATACCTCAGTAAAGGCTGCATCAAAGAAACCAGCGCTTCCTTTATTGAGATTTGGTTATTACTTGATGTGAAGCTGTGTACCTCAGGCAACACACAGCCAAGACATTACAGTAAAAAGGCTGAGGTACACAGCTTCACATCAAGTAATAACCAAATCTCAATAAAGGAAGCGCTGGTTTCTTTGATGCCTCCTAAACCGTTATAGGTAGTGAGAAAATGCAATGAAAAATGTACGCCCGTTGAAATTCTGATGGTGATTTGTTTTCGGGCTCCCGTACACTGCTAGGCTCCCAAAAAGTCTCACATATGTGGTATCCCTGTACTCAGGAGAAGCAGCAGAATATATTTTGGGGTGTAATTACACATATACCCATGGCATGTACTCAGGAGAAGTAGCAGAATGTATTTTGGGGGGTCATTTCACATATACCCATGGCATGTGTGAGCAATATATCATTTCAATGACAACTTTGTGTAATAAAAATATTCAATGAGCTCAACATGCCTCTCAGAACCTTCCTTAGGATGTCTACTTTCCAAAAAGTGGTAGTTTGGGGTTTTTTTTACTGCCCTGCCATTTTAGCACTTCATGAAATGAGATAGGCAGTCAGAAATTAAAGCTGCGTAAATTTCAGTATTTACACCATAGTTTGTAGACGCTATAACTTTTGCGCAAACCAATAAAAATACGCTTATTTAATTTTTTTTTGTCAAAGACATGTAGCTAAATATATTTTGGCCAAAAAAAAAATACATAAATTGAGTATATTGGATATTTTTTAAAAGACAAAGTTGAAAATGTTATTTTTTGCAAAATTTTCCCTGTTTTTTTATTAATATCGCAAAAAATAAAAAGCGCAGAGGTGATAAAATACCACCAAAAGAAAGCTCTGTTTGTGGGAAAAAAAGGACGTAAATATCGTTTGGGTACCACATTGCATGACCGCACAATTGTCAGTTAAAGTCATGAAGTGCCAAGTTGAAAAAAGGGGTCTGGTCAGGAAGGGGGTAAAATCTTCCGGGGCTTAAGTGGTTAACACATAGCATGTACATACCAAGAATTACACTACAAAATACATTATATAAAGGAAAGTGTAAAAAAAAGTATTACCTGGGTTTTTAGTAGTGCAGTTGTCCACAGAGGAGAGCATTAGTCAGCACAGCCGCAGCATTTGTCCAAAGGAATTTTCCAGGCAGAGACATGGTCAGCACAGCCATAATATTGGCCCCGCTACACTGCAGACAATCATTGTACCACTCTCCAGCCCTTCATTAACATACTGCCTCTTGCTACAGCTAATATCATGCAGCAGGCAGAGGCATGATGGTAGTAAGTCAGCTGAGGGCCTCGGTTAGGTAAGACCTGGGGACAGGGGTGGAGGCTTCTCCCACCCAAATCTCTTTGAAGCCTCCGGACTCCAGACCCTAATCTGGAATTGGTTTTCTCCATCCGGAAAAAAAACTCTGGAGCTACTTACATATGTGAGACCCCTGTGTACTACAGTAGCAGGGCAACAGATCAGTTCAAGTGGTAGGCAGAAGCATAGTCGGTAAAACAGGCCAGGATCAGTTCACGTGCAAGCAATCCAAGCGGCAGGCAAAAGCGTAGTTGATAAAACAGGCCAGGGTCAGCTCACAAGGAAGCAATCCAAACTGTAGGAAGAAGCGTAATCGGTAAAACAGGCCAGGGTCAGTTCACGTGAAAGCAGTCCAAACAGTAGGCCGAGGCATAGTGGAAAAGCAGGCCAGGGTCAGTTTATGTGGAAGGCAGTGGCATGGTTATATGAGGAAAATTGGTCAGCAGAGATGAAAACGGGGAAATTATTAAAATATGGACTAGTAATTTATCGATGTATGATAACGTCTGAAGCATTCTCCAATGCACAGGCCAGGTTGAAAGGGACAGTCCGGACAATAGAAGCTGGTATCTTTACGAAATCCCCTTTTGCTGCAGGATTGTGGGAAGCCCTTCCTGTTCTTCCTGGTGGTACCGCAGGCCAGGGTTTTTTCAAGGTACAGATGTTTGAAAAGGGGCATGCTGGTATAATAATTATCCAGGTATATGTGGTAACCTTTCTTCAGCAGTGGGTACGCCAAGTCCCATACAACCTTTCAGTTTGTGCCCAAGTAGGCCGGGCAATCAGGGGGATCGAGCTGGGAATCTCTTCCTTCGTATATGCGGAATGCATACAGATATCCCGTAGCTCTGTCGCACAGTTTATATAATTTTACCCCATATTTGGACCTTTTGCTCGGAATATACTGCTTTATTCCTAGCCGGCCTGTGAAGTGTAGCAGGGACTCATCCACACATACAGTATGTTTTGATCAGGGACGTAAAGTTCTGCAAAACTTTGGGAAAAAAAATTTATGAGGGGGCGAATTTTATATAACTTGTCAAAATTTGGATGATTTTAGGGGGGCACTGGCTGTTGTCACTGAAATGAAGGAAGCGCATGATAATTTCATACCTGGACCTGGACATTAGGGAAGAATATATTGGCATATGGTGTATGGGGTGGGTGGACCAATAGGCATGTCCTTCATTTTTTTTTTTGTAACCCCCATGTTTATCGTGAGGCCCAAAAACATTTTAAAATCCTCCAAGGCCAAATTTCTCCACTCAAACGGACAGGAATAGGATGATTGGGGGTTGTTTACAATAAACTGCTGGGCATACAGATTTGTTTGGTCCACGATGAATTGCAGAAAATTGTTGGGCAAAAATAAATGGAGAAAATCAATTAACGCAAAATTCTCTGTATTGGCCTGCACACCTGGCTTTGCGGTGAAAGGGGGAATATTTGCTGATCCCGAGTTGGAGGGCAGCCATCTTGGGTTGGCAAGAGCATCTGGGAGGTGGGTAGTGGCCCTGGCTCTTTGGGGATGTGACACTGCAGTGCTGGTAGTAGGGGGATTTGAAATTCGCTCCTGAAATGGCGTAAATTGTGCATGTCACCTCTGCACTACCTGTCACAGTTTCGGAGGCCCTAAAATTCCAAGATAGCACAAACCCCCCCCAAATGACCCCATTTTGGAAAGTAGACACCCCAAGCTATTTGCTGAGAGGCATGGTGAGTCCATGGATTTTATTGTGGAACTTACCGCGTCTCGAGGTTACAGGGTTATCCTCATGGTTGTCGACCGGTTCTCCAAAATGTGCCACTGTATTCCACTTAGGAAGCTGCCTACCGCTCAGGAGCTTGCCTCTGTTTTTGCCAGGGAGGTTTTTCACTTACATGGGTTGCCTAGGGATATTATAATAATAGATAAAAATTCAGCGCAACTGTATAAAATAATATAATAGAAAGCTGCTATGCACTAAAGGATCAATAAACCAAAAGTCCCAATAACAAATATATAACAAAAAGTGCAGCGCTATCAAATATGGATTATGAAGAAGATATCGAGGAGAGCAGTCCACAGGTGAAAATTATGGTGAAGCATGCACAAGATATAAACATTCAGTGCTCTTCAATGTGCTGGTAATCCTCCACCCAGTCTCATTAGCCTCTCACCTCACACTTAGCCCCTGTGTCACCAGACGGGCTAGTAAGACAAACTTTCTCCAAGGATATCACCAATATAGATCAAATCAGTATTCCTCTTCATCAGAAGATAAGGCTCACAGGTAACAGATCACAGGTCCATAAAGCGGGTCACAGGTCCATAGGAAAACAAAGGTCCGGACATAGTGCATTACCGCAATAAATTACTTTATTGAACATAGCATAAAATCATAAAAATTACCTTGTAAAGCACTATACAAGTGCATGTGATGAGCAGATTGTATTACACACAGCGGTCTCGACCGCAATGGATGGCGGGTGACGTCACCGGCCCCTCCCCCTTCGCACGCGTTACGTCCCACTGCACGGGACTTCCTCAGCTATTGGTAAGGGAGAAGGACAGGGCTACTTATAGGCTACTTATAGGGTTCACTTCCTGTGTGAAGGGTTCACTTCCTGTGTGAAGGGTTCACTTCCTGTGTGAGGGGTTCACTTCCTGTGTGAAGGGTTCACTTCCTGTGTGAGGGGTTCACTTCCTGTGTGAGGGGTTCACTTCCTGTGTGAGGTGTTCTCTTGGTTGCACTTCCGGGTCTGATGGCTATGAGTGACTATAAGTAGCCCTGTCCTTCTCCCTTACCAATAGCTGAGGAAGTCCCGTGCAGTGGGACGTAACGCGTGCGAAGGGGGAGGGGCCGGTGACGTCACCCGCCATCCATTGCGGTCGAGACCGCTGTGTGTAATACAATCTGCTCATCACATGCACTTGTATAGTGCTTTACAAGGTAATTTTTATGATTTTATGCTATGTTCAATAAAGTAATTTATTGCGGTAATGCACTATGTCCGGACCTTTGTTTTCCTATGGACCTGTGACCCGCTTTATGGACCTGTGATCTGTTACCTGTGAGCCTTATCTTCTGATGAAGAGGAATACTGATTTGATCTATATTGGTGATATCCTTGGAGAAAGTTTGTCTTACTAGCCCGTCTGGTGACACAGGGGCTAAGTGTGAGGTGAGAGGCTAATGAGACTGGGTGGAGGATTACCAGCACATTGAAGAGCACTGAATGTTTATATCTTGTGCATGCTTCACCATAATTTTCACCTGTGGACTGCTCTCCTCGATATCTTCTTCATAATCCATATTTGATAGCGCTGCACTTTTTGTTATATATTTGCCTAGGGATATTGTCTCGGACCGTAGGAGTCAGTTTGTTTCCAGGTTCTGGCACGCCTTTTGCTCCCAGTTGGGTATTCAACTCTCTTTCTCCTCAGGCTACTATCCGCAGTCAAATGGTTACATAGTTACGTAGTTACATAGTTACATAGTAGGTGAGGTTGAATAAAGACAATAGTCCATCCAGTTCAACCTGTGTAAGTGTGTGTGGCTGTAATCATCTCACATAGCCCTGAATGTTCTGATCCTTGAGATGTACGTCTAAGAGTCTTTTGAAAGCCACCATACTTCCCGCAGAAACCACCACCTTGTAGCCCTAACAGTAAAGAACCCCCCACGTTGCCTGAGGTTAAAACACTTCTCCTCTAATCGCATTGTATGCCCTCGAGTCCTCATGCAATCCCTTCGACTGAACAGCTGTTTTTCTAAGCTGAGATCCCCGTTGAGATATTTATAAATTGCTATCATGTCCCCCCTCAGGCGTCTCTTCTTTAGGGAGAATAAATCAAGCGATTGCAGACGCTCTTCATAATTAAGGTCCTCCAATCCCCTAATCAGTTTAGTTGCCCTTCTCTGGACTCTCTCCAGCTCCAACACATCCCTCCTGAGGACTGGCGACCAGAACTGGATAGAATACTCCAGATGTGGTCGGACCAGAGTTTTATAAAGTGGAAGGATTATAGTCTTATCTCTGGAATACATCCCTTTCTTTATGCATGCTAATATTCTGCTGGCTTTGGCAGCTGCCGCTTGACATTGCATGCTATTGCCTAATCTATCATCAACCAAGACTCCCAGATCTTTCTCCATTTTTGATTCCCCCAAGGGTTCCCCTCCTAACGTGTATTGTGTTTTTATGTTTCTAGTCCCCAAGTGCAAAACCTTACACTTCTCCACATTAAACCTCATTTGCCATGTCGTTGCCCCCTCTATTATTTTGTCCAGGTCATTCTGTAGGATATCTGCTTCATGCTGTGCAGTTATTGCCCTGGCCAATTTTGTGTCATCTGCAAAAACTGATATCGAACTCCTGATCCCGACCTCAATGCTGTTTATGAATAAATTGAACAAGGTTGGTCCCAGGACTGAGCCTTGGTGGACCCCGCTTACTACCTCAGACCAGTCTGAGTATGTCTGAGTATGCGCTGTTTATTATCACCCTTTGGACACGCCCTTTTAGCCAGTTCCGTATCCAAGAGCAAACCCTGCTGTCGATACCTGCAGACCTTATTTTATAAATTAAGCGCTTATGGGGAACTGTATCAAACGCCTTAGCGAAATCCATGTACACCACATCCACTGGTCTGCCCCTATCTAGCTCACAGCTCACCTCCTCGTAGAATGTTAAGAGATTGGTTTGACAAGAACGCCCATTTGTAAACCCGTGCTGATTACTGCTGATGATGCTGTTGTCTTTAGCAAACTCTACGATATAGTCCCTTATCATCCCCTCCAGAAGTTTACATACTATTGATGTCAAAATGACAGGCCTATAATTTCCTGGGATATGCCTCTGCCCCTTTTTGAATATCGGAATCACGTTAGCTTTCCTCCAATCCCCTGGTACATCTACTGTCCTAATACTGTCAGCAAAGATCAGGAACAGTGGTCTAGATATAACCTTACTGAATTACTTGAGTACTCTCGGATGTACGCCACTCGGGCCCGGTGATTTGTTTGTGTTAAGTTTATCCAGCCTTTCCCTGATTTCACCCTCTGTTAGCCATAGTTGCAAGTCCTGTGTATTACTACTAACAATACAGTCATGGTCAGTGTACCCCTCCGTTTCCTGTGTAAAGACTGGCGAGAAAAAAGCATTCAGCGCGGTTGCTTTTTCAGTGTCCTCTGTAACCATCCTCTCATTATCGTTAATTATGTGTGCAATATGCTCTGCCCTAGTTTTTTTGCTGTTGATATATTTAAAGAATTTCTTTGGGTTCTTTTTACTATCCTCCGCTATTTGTCTCTCAAAGTTGATTTTAGCCATCTTGATTTCGTGTTTACTTTTCTTATTTGCCTCCTTGTATTACTCGAAAGCCGATACTGTGCCCTCTGCTTTATATTTCTTGAAGGGCAATTTTTTTCCCCTAATAAGTTTTTTAACGCTACGGTTGAGCCAGCCAGGTTTGGCTTTGTCTCTTCTAAATCTATTTCCCATAGGAATGCACTGCAAGATGCATTTGCTTAATATGTTCCTAAAGCATTCCCATTTTTCCCAAATGGTGGCGCTAAGCGTTCCAACCAAGCTCTGGAGAAATGTATCCGCTGCTATATCTCTGACCATCAGGACATTTGGGTTGATCTGCTACCCTGGACTGAGTTTGCCAGAATCTCTGCCATCAACTCGTCTTCCGGAATGTCTCCATTCATGACCAATTATGGGTTCCATCCTGTTGTGTTGCCTGAGTCATTCTTGCCACAGGACATCCTAGCTGTGGAGGTCAGAGGATCATCTTCGTGTCTTCCCTTCCTCTTGGGTGCAGATTCAAGAGTCTTTACGGGTCTCCGCACAGCGTCAAATTCTCCAGGCAGACCGGAGATATTTATCTGCTCCTTTGTACCAGGTCAGGTAGAGGGTGTGGTTGTTTACCTGTAATCTCAACCTTAGGGTACCCACTCCCAAACTGGCAATCCACATTGTTGGGTATTTTCGCATTCCTCCGTAAGGTGAACCCGCTGGCCTATGCCCTTGATCTTCCTCCTGGCATGCGTATCTCCAATGTCTTTCACTCTTTCACGTGTCACTTTTGAAGCCACTGGTTTGCAATCGCTATACTTCTTCTCTTTCTTGCCCTCGTCCTATTCCTGTGGGCAATCATGAGGAGTATGAGGTTAGCAGCATCTTGGATTCTCGTCTGTTCGGAGGTCAGATTCAATACCTGGTTCACTGGAAGGGTTATGGTCCTGAGGAGCGCTTCTGAGTTACCTAAACTGATGTTCATGCTCCCACCCTTCTCTGCGCTTTCCGTGCTCGCTTTCCTCAGAAACAGTTTTTTGCTCCGCAGAGGAGGGGCTGTTGAGGGTAGGGTACTGTCATTACCTTGCCTTCCTGTTGGCAGCCAACTTGGACATGTGCAGACTGCTGTCTTTTTTAAACTCTGCATGGGCATCGCTCGGTGATGATGCTGCAAACCTGACTATATATATCAACTGTTGGCTTGTAGTCCTTTTCCCTTGTGTTTGTGCTCCAAGGTGCATCACTTCTAGCAGTCTTCTGTTCTCCATGTTCCTCCGTACATTACCTGGCATGGCTGGCGACTTTTCTGGCTCTCGATTCCGCATCGGCAGACAACCCAGCATCAGCAGACTATCCTCCTCTGGACTCGACTCCGGATTGGAGGACTACCCGCTTTTAGACTCGATCCTGGCTTGGATGACTACCCACTCTGGACTTGACCTCGGCTGTTCTTGATTTTGCTCCTCACTCTTGCTGTGTGTTTATTGCTGTTGCTCTAATACACTGCTTTATTTTGCTTGTATCTCGTGTGGTCTGGTATCCTGGCACCCTGACACTCTGATTGCATAATCACTTGCTTGCTGCCTGGGTTTTACACAGTGATGATGCTGCACACCTGACTATATCTATCACCTGATGAGTTGCAGTCCTTGCCCTTGTGTATATGCACCAAGATGCATCTCTGCTGTCAGTCTTTTGTTCTCCATGTTCCTCTGTGTATGACCTGGCTTGGCTGACAACTCTCCTGGATCTCGACCAGGCATCGGCAGATGACCAGACATCGGCAGACTACCCGCTTCTGGACTCGACCCTGGCTTGGATGACTACCCGCTTCTGGACTTGACCCTGGATTGTTCCTGCTCCCACTTCCTCACTCTTGCTGCACGTCCAATAAACTGCTTTATTTTACCTGGATTCCTACGTGGTCTAGTTTCTTGGCACCCTGGCATTGTGTATACCAGGATCCACCGTGGTCTTAATAGCTGGGACCCTGATGTTAACCTAGTACCTTAGTTTCCTTTCCTCATCATTCCTACCCAGAGGCGTAACTAGATTTTTTAGGGCCCCGGTGCAAGAAATCATGAAGGCCCCCCCCCCCAAAAAGCATGTTGTTGACCCTATTTTTTTTTTGCAATATAACAAAGTAAAACATTTCTGTTTCTGGTGAGGGGTGTGGGATTAGGGGCGGTAATGGTGGTGGGGAGGGATGTGGGATCAGGGGCGGTAATGGTGGTGGTGAGGGGTGTGGGATCAGGGGCAGTAATGGTGGTGGGGAGGGATGTGGGATCAGGGGCGGTAATGGTGGTGGTGAGGGGTGTGGGATCAGGGGCGGTAATGGTGGTGGTGGTGAGGGGTGTGGGATCAGGGGCAGTAATGGTGGTGGTGGTGAGGGGTGTGGGATCAGGGGCAGTAATGGTGGTGGTGGTGAGGGGTGTGGGATCAGGGGCAGTAATGGTGGTGGTGAGGGGTGTGGGATCAGGGGCAGTAATGGTGGTGGTGAGGGGTGTGGGATCAGGGGCAGTAATGGTGGTGGGGAGGGATGTGGGATCAGGGGCGGTAATGGTGGTGGTGAGGGGTGTGGGATCAGGGGCAGTAATGGTGGTGGGGAGGGATGTGGGATCAGGGGCGGTAATGGTGGTGGTGAAGGGTGTGGGATCAGGGGCGGTAATGGTGGTGGGGAGGGATGTGGGATCAGGGGCGGTAATGGTGGTGGGGAGGGATGTGGGATCAGGGGCGGTAATGGTGGTGGGGAGGGATGTGGGATCAGGGGCGGTAATGGTGGTGGGGAGGGATGTGGGATCAGGGGCGGTAATGGTGGTGGGGAGGGATGTGGGATCAGGGGCGGTAATGGTGGTGGGGAGGGCTGTGGGATCAGGGGAAGTAATGGTGGTGAGGGGTGTGGGATCAGGGGCAGTAATGGTGGTGGTGAGGGGTGTGGGATCAGGGGCGGTAATGGTGGTGGGGAGGGGTGTGGGATCAGGGGCGGTAATGGTGGTGGGGAGGGGTGTGGGATCAGAGGTGGTGATGGTGGTGAAGGGGGGGTGAGATTAGTGGCGGCAATGGTGAGGGGGGTGGGTGGATGGTGGGGTGGGATCAATGGCGGTTATGAGAGGGGGTGATGGATTGGAGGGGGTGGGATCAATGGCAGTGGTGAAGGGTTGATGGTAGAGAGGGATTAGTGGGGGCAATGGTGGGGGGGTGGAGGAGGGGTGGGATGTGGTGTCACCACTACCTCTGTCTTACTGATCCCATCCCCCCACCACCGCAAATCTCATCCCTACACCCCCAAAAGCTCTGTTGTAGAGGATGAGATCCGTTCTGTGCCAGGCATGGGATGGGATTATTAAGAGGCAGTAAGCCAGCAAGGGTGGAGTTTGGGAAGGCAAGTTGAAGTTCACTTACGATTAGCAGTCAGTCACTCAGGCTCAGGCAAACACAGCATTGATCCCTTCACACTCGTCTGGCAGAGGGGAGAACTCCTCCTCCCCCTGCACTCTATTGGTGTCAGCTGGTCAGCTGACTTTCAGTGACTGTTCACCCCTGCTGCCTCACTGCATCAGCCCTCTCTCGGATTGGAGGATAGGCAGGGCTGAGGGCGGTGCAGGCAGCATAGCAGCAGGATGCACAGAATGCAGGTACTCGTAGATTGCTTTACAGTACACTGACTCTGACTGCACACATGACATGCCTGTACCTCTCCTCTCCGCCCCCCCCCCGCACAACGATCGGGGAAGGCGCAAGGCGGCATCCAGCCTAGTCTCTCACTCACTGAGCCACCACTAGCGATTAGCGATCATCAGGCGGACGGACGGCCCCCTCACGCCGCGGCCGCTGTAAGAAAACAGGGGCTGGCGGGCCCCCCCTCAGGTAGCGGAACTCCAGGGCCCGGTCTCAACCGCGACCGCTGCGACCCTGATAGTTCCGCTACTGTTCCTACCCACATTCACTGCCCCTCAGGTGCCAACTGTTCTGTGCACGCTGTGTGCACTGTGAATTATTGAGTTTGTTTCTCTTTATAACTGTTGCTAACATAGGTTACACTGTTTATTACAAAATGTATTTGATACATTTTTCTTATTTGTCTCGAGTATGAGTGCTGTCTGAAGTCTGTTTATTTATATTCGTCATACATAGTTACATACTTAGTCAGGCTGAAAAAAGACATATCCATCCATTTAAGTCCATCCAGTTCAACCAATAGAAAGAAAATAAATAAATAACAAACCTCATATACAAAGATATGTGAATCTAAAGCCCTTCTTCTGTTGTTGGTGATCCAGTTTAAATAGTCTGTGTGACTACCCATCAGCCACTAGATGGTGGTGTGCATACAGCAAATACATAAACCAGGGCTCTGTGATCTTTCTATGTTAAGTGGAAATTTACAAGCATTAGGCCTCATTCACACTGCAAAAAAACTAAAAAAACACAGTTACAACCATTTTTTATTTATGAATCTGAGCTGCATAAACATGCATTTAGTTCAGATCAATAAACAAATTCCAAACATCTGCATCTGAGGGCATGCGTATACACATACTGTATACCATATATCATGACTATTGATATGCATTAAAAAATGTATCTATTTACTGATTATTAAGCAGGGAATTTTCTTCCTTGACCTAACCATTTGCCAACTGGGCCATAACAGAATGACGGCGACAGCATGGTCGGCTAGTTCTGGGAGGGCGTACAATGATATCCTCCCAGACTTGCGACTTCCTGATGACACCTTCTGGTGAAATGCCTTGAGGTCTGACTAGTAGCGGAAATTCTGGGTCCTTTACTGACGTCACGTCCGACTCAGGTGGAACGCACGCTGGTTCGACGAGCAGTGGATAAGTTTGCGTATTGATCAGGCTTTACACAGTGGGTGCCGCTTTATGGCACATTAAAATGTGAGTGTATTGGCTTATACTTTAATGAATGTATTGCATGATTACTGCGCTATTGTTCTCTCATTCTGGGTGAATCCTGCTGGTGGCATTGGATGTAAGCACTAAGGAAGTGGATGTAAACTACATACCAAGCATAGGAGTAGGCATTAAAGCGATGAGGGTCCTGGTGTCCCAAAGCCTTCTGGTAAGTGGCCCCCGATGTACTAGGTGGTGGAACACAGCATTTAAGTGGAGCACTGTAAAGTAAGAAGAGCATGCCTCACTAATACACATGTGGTGAAAAAAGAAGTGGAAAAGAAGATTTGATTGCTTTGCATTAATTTTTATCCTTCTGAGGACTTTCACATTGTTCATTTTTATATATGTTTTTGGTGATTATTTTAACAAGATAGTATTGGTGGCATTCATTGCCATTAGATCATTTTCACATATACTAATGCCTCAACAATTAACAATATAAACGATATGTGGAATTTGTGCTCCTAGATTGCCTGGAGGCGCTTCTTGCATGTTGGGCCTCTGTATGTGGCCAGGCTGTGTCAAAAAAGTCTCACACATGTGGTATTGCTATACTCAGGAGGAGTAGCAGAATGTATTATGGGGTGCAGTTGCAAGTATTCCTATACAGTGTTGGAGAAATAACTTGGTAATGTGGCAATTTTGTGAAAAAAATCTTCATTTTGCAAAGAATTGTGGGAAAAAATTACAAAATCAAAAACTCACCAGGCCTCCTACTAAATGTCACCATGCCTCTTACTTACCTTGCAATGTCTACTTTCCAAAAAGGGGTAATTTGGGGGGGGGGGGGGTGGTATGTGTACTTTCCTGGCTTGTTAGTATTTCAAGAAATGAGATTGGTACCATAACTTGTAGACTCTATAAGTCTATAACCTTCACAAAGACCAAATAATATACAGTATACTTATGTGGCTTATTTTTACCAAAGATATTTAGCAGTAACACCTTTGGTCAAAATTTATGAAGAAAAATTACTAATTTGAAAAATGTTATAAGTAAAACGAAGAAAATGCATTTATAGCGCAAAAAAAAAAAAAAACCATTGATATTAATTATCACCAAAAGAAAGCTCTATGTGTGTGAAAAAAGGACAACAATTTCTTATGGGTACAGTGTGGCAGGAAATTACATTACTCATGACATTAATTGTATTCAAAATGTGAGAGCACTAAAAGCTGAAAATTGGCCTGGTTAGGAAGGGGGTATAAGTGCCCAATGGGCAAGTGGATAATGATCAGTAAAAATTTAATGACTGTATTACGGCAATGTGAATGAGGCCTTATACAATACACCTTGCCAGTGAACAAAAACTTGCTGTAGACACATAGGTTATTTTTAATTTTTACACTCATAGTTGTGCTGCTAATGGCGAGTTAAACTTGGTAATTCATATTATTACTGGTACACACACAAAATACATTTATACGGTATTTACTGTCAACATGTACTGAACTAGACTTATGGTGGCCATACACTAGACGAAAAATCATTAGAAAATCTGTCATTTGGACAGTTCGTTCATTTGTTTTTCAGCCAGTTAATGGGTGCAAATCATTATTCGTTTGTGACGTCTTTGTAGCAAAAATCAAAGGACAAGTTTGGAAAACTTCTGCCGATGAAACGATAAATTGCAAGGTTAATGCATGTATCGTCCATCGTCCAATGGTTGCTACTGCGCATGGGTGAATAACATTTAACCCAGAAATAAATGTAGCAACCTCCTAGATAGGTGGTAGGTAAAGGCATCTAACGCTCCTTCTGCTTATCAGGGGAGCCTGACCTTTAGTTAGGCCTGCTCTCTGTGCTCAGTGTATATTCATCTGGTCTGAGGGAGTGTCCCCACTGTGTCCAATGGGGAGCCCTGTTGGACAATGGAGGAAACCTGGTGAATGATACACAAGCTTTTGTAACTGTGCCAGTGGGTTGGCACATGGAGAGGTGCATCATGGGATTGGTGATAAAAGCGGGGAGCACATGAGGCAGGGTGTCTTTTGGCAGGAGAAAAGTCCCAGGAGGAGGTGGACGGCTGTCTCTCCTCCTGCAGGTGTGAGGAAGGTGGTTCAGGCGGTCGGCCTCGTGAACCAGGTGCGTGGAGCTGAACTGCAGAGGATCCAGAGCGCTGACAAGTGGAGCTGCTGGCAGAGACTGTTGGGAAAAACAGTATTGTGAGTAACAGGAGTTCTGCCTAAGGGTCTGCCTAAGAAAGGGGCCACTACAGAGAAGTCAGGGGATCAAGGAGCTAGCTCACACAGGAAGTTTATCAGTAAAGGGGGTGCCGTGTAGTTGACCCTGAAGATTAGGAACAAAGGGGGTGCCAGGAAGGGCCCTGAAGTTGTTCAGCAGTACAGTACGGATTACCTCAGAAAGTTCATTCACTTATACTTCACAGCTAAGGGCAAAGTGAAGGAGCGTCCTAGCCATGACTAGCGTTACTCAGCATTTTCAAGTCGTCTCAGCAAATTGTGCATAGTTGTATAAAGTTGGAGTATCCCACTCATTCCCTTCTCCTATCCAAGTTCCAAATAAAAACACAAAAACCAAAGCTACTGGACTTCTACGTTTCCTGACTGAGTTGAAATACTTGGGAAAATGTCAAACTGTCATGTTGTTGCTAATGGTAACCCAGGGGAACCCATAACCAGCAGCTCCCAAGGGAGTACTGCTACATAAATAATAAATATTCGTGTCAAGGAATGGTCACGTCGACAGGTCATGCCGAATAGTACACACTACCAACTATATAACCTGTAACATTGTCAAACAAGTAGAGGTGACTCGCTGCACAAACTTTAATGACAGCTTTGCTCAAACCAGGTTTTTCCTAGGCAGGCCTGCAGCATAAATGTGAATAAAGCACCCACATTACAAATACGTAAAACATATTATTTCCACAATAAAGTTCTTGTCCTCAACATTGGAAATAGTTTAACTACTGTATGAAGTTTTTGTGCAAATTCTTGTAAACAATGACCACATGAACTGAACTGAATTCTACAAAAAGGTGAAGAAAAAAACATTGAAAAACGTTTAAAAAAAAAATTTACATAGTGTGTCAACTACAACCATAAAACTTCGTTAGACAGAGGTCAAGTGATCTTTGCATTTCTCTAACTCAGATGAGCACTTCAAAAGATCAGCTACCAGGGTGCATGTGCGGCATTCTTCTGCTGAGAGCTCTGTTCGTCTCAGGGCATAAAGCTTTTTGGCACCAAATATTAACCTCCTTGTCAGACAAAGCCCGTGCATGCTTACAACAAAGAAGAAAAGCCATGGAGGAGCGCAGAAATGACTAACACACTATCTGCTGAGATTCAGGGAGAGATTCAGCATGGCAGGAAATGGGGCCTTGGCCCTGCCTGCCTCTTCTGCAGCCTCTCCTATCACTCCTCTTTTTACAGCAGAACCTCCACAACTACCTACAGAATCTGCTCAGAACTGTGAGTACACTCCTCTAAAAAAATTAGACCCGGAGAATAGCCTAGATTCACTTTGTTTTAAACTACTAAACAGATTTCAATCCAAATTACAAAAATCGACTACAACACTCCCGCACTGATTTACTTGAGAACAAGCATGATGAACTAGCCATTGCATATAATGACCTCTCAAGAGAACACAAAGCTTTGTCATCAGCATTTTCCCAGCTGCAATCACATTTTGAGGATCTTGACAACAGAAAAAGGAGGAACAACCTTAGGGTTAGAGGAGCTCCGGAATCCATTACTGATCTGTCAGCTTTTACCCTTAAACTTTTTCAAAGTTTACTCCCACGTGCCTTGAAGTGCGATAGAATTCACTGGGCCTTAAGAGCAACCCCCCCGACAAACCAACCCAGGGACATTGTATTATGCGTGAAGGATTTTCTTACTAAAGAAGATATTTTAAGAGTGGCAAGAAACACAAGAAACCTAAAGCTTGAAGGAGTTCCGATCCAAATACTGTATAGCCAGATGTCTCTCAAGGCACACTTGACAGAAGAAGGAAGATGAAGGAAACCACTTGGGTCCTTTCTACAGCCAGGATCTGGTATAGATGGGGATTCCTCTTTAAAGAAATCGTACCCCACAACGGCTCCACCTATATTGCATCTTCTATCTCTGAAGGTCAAGATAACTTGATCAAATTAGGTCTCCTGGACCTGGGATCTATAACACGTACCCCCTCAACATCTCGCCCTGTCCATATCTGGAATGCACCTACCCCTCGCAGAGACAGAAGAAGATTCCAGAACGAAGCAGGTCCTCATTATCCTGGATAAACAAAACTCCTTCCTAAAGTTTGTCTCTATTCCATTTTGAAAAACTTCATTTTCATTCACTTTATTATACTTTTGTACACTGGAATCACAGATGCTATTTATCGACTTTTGATTCTCTAGTGACATCTAGTGATCAGTTAATGTTTCAACGCTTTCTTTTTTTGTTGTTTTTTGGAGATATCTCACTCAGCTTGATAATACATTGGTTATGTGTTAAACTGCAAATAATGAATCTTAATTATCCCAGTATCTATTCACATTGTTTTGTTATGTGATCCATGTTCTTTATTTTATTTCCCTGGTGCATTTATTATGCTTCTAAGGGAAATATTGTTAGCCACATATGGTCCCTTCCCGTAAGTAGACCATGCTGAGAACAATTTTCTAAGGTCAAATTTTCAGATCCACAGCTGTCAGTGAACACATGACCAGGCATTCATACATGGTGTCAGGTCTAGAGCCTTGCATTATTACGAAAGTCCTGTGTCACTTTTTTATTCAAATCTTACCTGTTAATACAGTGGCTCACCCTGACTATTACTCAAGAGGTTAGTTAATTTCAAAGCTAGTTTTCCTTTAGAAAAAAAAAAGGAGGTTCCTACAAGACCCTCATTTTAAAATATTTGAAGTTAATGTTTATAGGTTCACATACTGCTGTTTTTTGTTGTATAAACTTGATAAGCACAGGAAAATATACCTATTAACATGCGGCTGCCTGTTCTTATGTCGTCATGATTTTTCCCCACCCGGCCACCCCACGGACTTTGAGGGCAGCGGTGGAGTAGCAGTTTTCCCTTCCCCCACTGTTGAAGCTCTTGGCCTCCTTTTTTTTGGCTCCCTACCTCAGTCCCTGAGACGGTTGGGCAGAGATTGAGACGGTATAGTCTCGTGCAGATTTTAGTTTGTCTGGGATGGTTTTTTAGCCCAGACCCATGGTTAAAATTTGATATTCTTGTAATTCATACTTTGATAACCCTCACTACTAAAAATTTTAAAAAATATTTTACAAACATATTCGTGGTACCACCATACTGTATATTCTCAAAAAATTAATACAGACATGTTGTATCTATATGATAGATCATTGGTATATTAGGTTAATTGCAGAGGTAATACATGTATTCCATCACATTCCCCAATTTAATTTATATTAAACAATCATATATTTTGATATGCTTGATATTATTACTCACTCATTATGGCTATAGTCATTCTTTCGCATAAAGTTAAAGGTTTTAACTTCCCCATTAAAAGGAAAAAGGCCTTCATTCAATATAAAAAATCAAACGCCAAAGTGATCTTATTACAGGAAACACATTTTCTCAAAGACTATCACCCCACTTATTTCCATAAGGCTTACAACCATTCCTTTTACACGACTGCATCTTCCAAAACTAAAGGAGTAGCTATTTTATTACATCACTCCTTTCCTTTGGAATGAAATGAAGCTCAGGCATCCTTTTTTTAAATCTTTTTTGAAGTGCTCCAATGCTATCACTGAATTCACATTATTCTAGGTGGAGACTTTAATTCAGTTTCACAACCTAACCTCGACAGAAGCGAATACACCCCTAATTCCCATGCCTTCTCTAAAACATAAAATTATCATCTTAACTCCCTACAACTCATTGACTCATGGAGATCCCTTAACCTCCCTGACGGTCTGATTATGTCCAGATTTCTGTGCTTATAGCGGTACATTCTTTTGCATGGAAATCTGTTGTTTTACATTTTAAAACTCACCTTCCCTCTGGAAAAGCACAAGCAGGGCACTGGAAAAGTATCCAGGTGCAATCCTGTGCTGAAATGGCGTGATACAGTGTAATCCGTTAGGATCACAGTTTTGTATCATGTCATTTGTGTTTTTACACTTTTGCCGGCAGCTCCACCCCCCTGTGTCGCAAAGCTCGCAGGGAAGGGAACCGGAAGGCAAGTGCCAGCAATCGGCAGTGCACAGAGAGGGGAGAGAGTGTGAGGACGGCGGGGAGGACGGCAGGGAATCGCAGGGAAGGTGAGTAACATTCTGGGGTAATCCCAAATGTGGCTCGGGGTTACCGCTTTTGGTACTGAAAGTTAACCCCAAGCCACACTCGAGAATACCGCCAGGGGGGTTAATATTGGGGCTAGAGAATATACATTCTATTTAAACCCACACAATTCTTACTCACGCCTTGACTATATATTCTGCACCCCAATAATTCTATCTAACTCCTCAGATGCATCTATACACCCCTGTGTATGGTCAGACCATCATATAAATTCATTTTCTACACACTTTATTGGCCTTTCACCTACTCCATATTCTTGGAGACTCAAGGAATCCCTCTTAACAGACCCTTCACAGCAACAAGAAATAGCATCGGTCATAGAAGAATATTTTGATCTTAATGATACACCAGATACATCAATTTCTTCATTATGGTTAGCACACAAAGCAGTAATCCAAGGTAGACTAATCAAGTTAGCAGCAGCACATAACAAACAAAAATGGAATAAAATACTATCCATCACAAAAGAACTACAAAAAATATATAAAACCCATATGAACAGGCATGACCCTAGCATCGCGGAAGGTATCACAAACAAGCATTTAGAGTTAGACTCCCTTTTATCATACAAAGCAGAAAAAGATCTTAGATGGTCCAAAGCAAAATTCTTTCTATCTGGCAACTTGTACTCCACAATGTTCGCTAGAAAACAAAATCAATCAATTAAACCCCCTTACATCTATAAACTCAGAAACACCTCAGACCAAATAATATCCAACCCCAAAGACATTATTTCCCTTTTTCAGAAATTTTTCTCAGACCTCCTAGCAAAACCCTCCTCTAATATATCCCCCATAGACCCTTCATGGTTAGAGAAAATCAATTTCCCCACATTAACATCTACCCAAATATATTAAATGCCCCTCGTACATCAGAAGAAATCACACAAATTATTAAATCTCTTAAAAGAGGCTCTGCACCTGGTCCTGACGGCTTTACATCATTTTACTATAAACAATTTGCAGCTATACTATCCCCAAAACTAACTGAACTATATAACAATATCCTTAACCACTTTAAGAGCGCTCACTGTGCTGTTACTGTGGCACTGTGGCTCTGCTGTGTCCAGCGATGTAGACCTACATCGGGCGCATTCACGGCTCCAGGGCGCGCCCTGCAAGCTCAATCCTGGTCTGATTTGCCTCAGAACCGATTAGTCACCAGATTCAGACCAATGATTTTTGGTCTGGATCTGGTGATCGGTTCTGGCCAATGCGATCACGTCCCCTGCCTGTGTAATGTAAACACAGGCAGGGGAAGTGATGTAATTTTCCCTCCTGGAGCCCTTTAGGTTCCAGGAGAAGAAGGAGACGCATGTAAAAACGTGAGTTCCACAACACTACACTGACAATACCACACATAGGTACACTTCTAACCCCTTGATCACCCCTGATCACCCCCCAAACTTCTCACAGTGTACACCATATACAGTGGCATACAGATTTTTTACTGATCACTGAATTTAGTGTCACTTGTGGCCCTAATTCGCGCTTGTGCTAGGCCCAAATAGGTTTAGGGCACCCGCCATCTATCCACTAATACATTTTTAACCCCTTGATCACCCCCAGTTAACCCCTTCACTCCCTATCACACTGTGCATTAAATACAGTATATAGGTAAATACTGATCACTGTATTAGTGTCACTTGTGACCCTAAATTGCACTTACACTAGGCCCAAATAGGTTTAGGGTACCCGCCATCTATCCCCTAATAAAGTTTTAACCCCTTGATCTCCCCCAGTTAACCCCTTCACTCTCTTTCACACTGTGCACTAATATACAGTATATTATCTAACTACTGATCACTGTATAAGTGTCACTTGTGACCCCAGTTTGCGCTTGCGCTAGGCCCAGATAGGTTTAGGCCACCTGGCAAAAAGTCCCTCTATAAAGGTCCCACCACATTTTTTAACAGTTATTCAGCGTCAGTTAGAGTCAATTACAGATTGCCAGTAACACTAACACACACACACACACACACACACACACACACACACACAAACACACACTATACACCTCCATTATTAGTATAGTGTTTGAACAGATCAATATCTGATCTGATCAGAACTATACTAGTGTTCCCATAGTTTAGTGTTCCCAAAAAGCGGTGTTTGCACGATCAGCACTGATTCCTGCCAGCACCTGCGTTTAGCCCCTCTGCCCAGCCCAGCCCAGCCCAGCCCACCCAGGCAAGTGCAGTAATCAATAGATTACTGTCACTTCCAAGAAACACAACACACAAAACCACTGCGTTAGCAGAGTCAGGCCTGATCTCTGCTAGCACTAGCATTTTTTTTTGTAGCGATCAAATAGTCCGCGACAACAAGGGGCTTTTTTACCTGTGAGTTACACTAGTGTACCTGTAAATTTAGTGGCTAAAATGTCCAAACGTTTGTACACTAGTGAAGAGGCCTACAGTATACTGACCATGTCAGATAATAGCGATAGGAAAGCCTCACTGGCAGAATCAGGGTCAGTATATGAACCTGTAGAGAGCAGTGGCTCCCTGACAGATAGCTCCGATAGTGGAGGGGTCCCTGCTAAGGTCAGGTGTACCCGACCCCATTCTGGAGTTGCTGAGATGCAAGAACCGGATTTTTCTTGTATGCAGCAGAGTACCAGTACTAGTGCAGCTCACGCTTCTGGTGAACTGGCAAGCACCAGCAGCCTAGTACATCCTGGACCTAGACATACCAGCACTGCGGTATCACTTGGTGACGTGGCGAGTCATATAAGTGCAGTTGAAGCTGGTGCGGTGGCTAGCACGAGTAGTGGCCTGCAGCCACCGCAAATTTGAAGACAGACCCATAGAGCCCATAGTGTCCTTCCTGATGGGCTTGCAAATCCCAATTGGCAGCCCACAGATTCTGCAGCGCCCATACTTCCCCCATTCACTGCCCAACCCGGAATTCAAGTGGAAACAGCTGATTTTAATCCCCTTAATTTGTTTGAGCTGTTTTTCACTGAAGATCTTTACAGATCTATTGTGGATCAAAGTAATTTGTATGCTAACTAATCTATCACCACCAATCCAGATTCGTCCCTTGCCAGACCATTCGGCTGGAAACCTATAACGGTTTCCGAATTTAAGACCTTTCTGGGCCTATCCTTCAACATGGGCATTACTAAAAAGAGTGAGTTGCGGTCATATTGGTCCACTGACCAAATTCACCATATGCACGTGTTCTCTGCTGCTATGTCCAGGACTCGATACGAACAAATATTTTGGTTCATGCATTTCAATGACAATGAACTCTGTCGTCCTCAGGGAGACCCTGGACATGACTGACTCCACAAAATTCTGCCCCTCGTAAACCACTTCAATCAGCAATTTGCAGCCTTGTTTATCCCCCAACAAGATATCTGCATTGACGAGTCCCTGATTAAGTTTACTGGCCGTCTTGCTATCAAGCAGTATCTCCCCAGCAAGTGTGCCAGATATGGGGTCAAGATAGTTTGGGACTTGGTGTCACCCTTATTCGGACAGGGGTACCACTTGTACGTGGACAATTTTTATTCAAGCATGCTACTTTTTAGACACCTCTTTCAATTACAAATTGGCCCATGTAACACCGTACAATCTAATCCCCGGGGCTTCCCCCAACGGCTTGTAAATGCCTCATTTAGTCAGGGGGAGAGAGCCTGCTTGAGGTGCTATGAATTGCTCGCAGTGAAGTGGAGGGACAAACGGAACGTTTTCGTTCGGTTCTCCATTCACCCAGACACGGCAGTTGAAATTACTACAGCCACTGGTGTGGCTGAGAAGCCCCTCTGTGTCCACGACTACAACTGTAAAATGGAAGGGGTGGACTTTAACGACCAGATGATGGGACCGTTCTTAATTGCCCGTAAGGCCAGACGCTGGTACAAAAAAGTATCTGTATACTTATTCCAATTGGCTTTTTACAACGCTTATGTCTTATACAAAGCATCTGCCGGAACATTATCCTTCCTACATTTCCAAGAAGAGATAATCAGAGCCCTTCTGTATCCAGGAGGTGCTCCTGCCCAACTTCCCCATCCAGATGCAGTGAGCCGGCTGCATGAGAGGCATTTTCCGGTATTCCTCCCGAGTACCCCTACCCAAAGATACCCCCAAAATAGATGTCGTGTCTGCAGCAAGCGTGGATTTAGGTGTGACACCTGTAATTATTGTCCCGACTGTCCTGACCGACCTGGTCTTTGCCACGGTGGCTGTTTCCATCGCTACCACACATTAGTGGATAATTAGTGTAGGGTACAGCACGGCACAGTTTAGGGCACACTTACACAAGGTCTCTAAAAAGGTTCAATGGCTATCGCCAATTTGAGAGGCCCTAAGCTAGAACGTTAATGTTGAAGAAAAAAAAAAGTGTAAAAAAAAAGTGTAAAAAAACATAAAATAAAAAAGCCAAAAATAGTTATCGTTTAAGTTATTTTTCTGTTCTTACTCTGCTCTTCTACTTCTACTCTTCCTACTTTTACTGTTTTTCATTGGTATTTTTCAGTTACCAATGTAATGTTCTATGTTTACTGTTCAGTTTGCTTTGCAGGTACACTCATCAGCTGCCACACTGATATATACATATTCTGACACAAACAGCGTTTGCGCTCAGCATACATGGAAATCTCCGATGGCAGCACTGTAGGAGGTGATTTCACCACCACAGTTAAAAAAAAAAAGGAAAAAAGGTATACATGGCGTTTGGTCATGTATACCCATCATTAGAAAGTGGGTTTGGATGGGTGTACTACATATACTATATCTGGCGGATATTTCTTCATCCACATTGATCGATGTGGATCAAGGAATCTGTTAGGTTCTCTTTTTTTCAGTCAGCCCGCAGGCTGAAAAAAAAAGCATACAATATGTGCCAAACAAGGACCAGCAATGTATTGGTATGTTGCTGGACTTTGAGTGGGGTTTACCAGGATGATGCCTGCAGATTTAGGCATCATCTTGGTATTGTTTTTTACAGCCAGCGGTCGGCTTACATATAAAAGTGAGGGAGGGGACTCCCCCCCCCCTCCCGCTGCTTTTCGCTTTTTTTTTTAGGGCTCTTCTGTCTCACCGGTTAACCCGAGAGTGCAGCCAGTATTTCCATTATCTGACCATAGAGCTGATTGGAGACGAGAATGGCTCCAGTCATCTCTATGGCCTAAGATACCGGAAGCTATGAGCCTTTCATGACTTCTGTTTCGCCAGAAATAAACAGCGCCATTGGGAAATTGGGAAAGCATCTTATCACACCAATCTTGGTGTGGTCAGATTCTTTAAGGTCAGAGGAGAGATCTAAAAGACCCCAATTTTTTTAAAAAAAGAGTACCTGTCACTACAGATTGCTATCATAGGGGATATATAACAATAAACATTATTGAAAAAAAAAAAGAAAAGAAAAGAAAGGTGTCAAAATAACATAAAAAAGCAAAATAAAAAATAAAATAAAAAATTTAAGTCCAAAGTAACCTGTAAAGACCTTTAAATGCTTTTAAAAATGTATATAGTTTGTTGCCGCTGCACGGGCGTGCGCAATTTTAAAGCATGTCATGTTTGGTATCTATGTACTCGGCATAAGATCATCTTTTAAATTTTACCAAACAATTAGGAATTATATAGTGTATTTGTGCATTTTTAAAAAAAGTGTTTTTTTGCCGCAAATTTTATTTCCGCAAAAGGTGCTGTTGGAAAATCTGTGCACAAATACAATTTTGTTCTGTAGGACCTCTGCTTTGAAAAAATATATAATGTTTGGAGGTTCAAAGTAATTTCCTAGTAAAAAAAATATTTTTTCATGTAAACAAAAAGTCAGAAAAGGCATGGTCTTCAAGTGGTTAGAAGAGTGGGTGATGTGTGGCTAAGATTGAGCATAAAATGCAGGACAGTTCAAACACCCCCCAAATGACCCCTTTCTGGAAAATAGACATGCAAAGCTATTTGCTGAGAGGCATATTGAGTCCATGGAGTATTTTATATTTTGCCCTAAGTTTCAGGAATGTTACAATTTGTTTTTTTTGTTGTTTTTTTACACAAAGTTGTCACTAAATGATATATTGCTGACGCATGCCATGGGTATATGTGAAATGACACCCCAAAATACATTCTGCTGCTTTTCCTGAGTACAGGGATACCACATGTGTGAGAATTTTTTGGAGCCTTGCTGTGTACAGGACCCCGAAAACCAATCACCACCTTCAGGTTTTCTAATGGCATAAATTGCTTATTTTACTTCCTCACTACCTGTCTGTCAGAGCCCAGATTTGAACCCAGGTCCTCAGTTGCTTCTGGCAGTGCTTCTTCTTGCTGAGCTATCCAGCAGCTGATAGCTATGCATTCTAGATCTATGTGGTGACCGTGACCGTGACCTAGACCTTGTCCAGTTTCCTGTCTAGTTCCTTGCACAGCCTCCTGTGAACTCTGAACCTTTGGCCACTCCTTTGAACTTACTATTTAAATCTGATCTGGAAACTTCCTGATGCCAGATTATTGTACTTTTGCAAAGATCTAGCTTAGTGTGCTTCATCCTCCCGAATCTTCTACTTGTGTACCGACCTCCAGCTACGTTCCAGGACTACGCCTCTGCCTGCTGCCATTTTGCTCTTCACTGCTTGTGTACCGATCTTTGGCTAAGACTACGACAACTCTTCTGCTTGTCCCCTCACTCCGGCTGATCTCTTGTGTATCAGACTCTGCTTGTTGACCACGGTTGTGCTGCTTCCTGCAACTGGACTCTGAGCCTGACCCAGTAATCGTGACACTGTCACAGTTCCGGAGGCCCTGACATTTCAAGATAGAACAAAACCCCCCAAATTACCCCATTTTGCAAAGTGGACACTCCGAGCTATTTCCTGAGAGGCATGGTGAGCCCATGGAATATTTTATATTTTTAAAGTTTCAAGAAAATTATTATTATTATTTTTTTTGTTTTTTTTTTTTACACAAAGTTATCACTAAATGATATTGCTCACACATGCCATGGGTATATGTGAAATGACACCCCAAAATACATTCTGCTGCTTCTCCTGAGTATGGGGATACCCCTTGTGTGAGAGTTTTTGGCAGTCTAGCTGCATACAGGACCCCGAAAACCAATCACTGCCTTCAGGCTTTCTAAGGGCGTAAATTGTTGATTTCACTCCTTACTACCTATCACAGTTTTGAAGGCCACGAAATTCCAAGATAGCACAAAACCCCCCCAAATGAACCCTACTCCGAATTTATTAAACACACTTCAAAAATTTTCTTCTATTTCAGGTCTCTCAATTAATTTTTCAAAATCAATTGAAATGCCAATAAACATACCAATTGCTCAACTCAGCACTCTCAAAGATTTGTTTAAATTTTACTGGTCATTAAGCTCAATTTCATATTTAGGGATCTATCTTAACCCAGATATTAAATGTTTAGTTGCTAAAAATGACACCCCTCTATTGTTAAGAATTAGGAGAACTCTCAAGCTATGGAAATCTTATCATATCTAATTTTTAGGTAGAATCACTGCAATAAAAAATGATAATTCTGCCAAAACTGTTATTCTTCTTTAGAGCCATCCCCATTAGGGTAAACAAAATGTTTATAACAAAAATTCCAAAGTCAATAAATTTGTTTGGGCTGACTCTCGCTTCTCTAAGGTGGTATTATACATACCACAACAGAGGGGGGGGGGGGGGATTGGGTTTACCTGACTTCTGGCTATATTATCTAGCTTCGCTCTTTACCCAAATTTCCCAATGGCACATACTTAACGCAAAAATACCATGGATACAGTTTGAAGAAAACTGTATTTTACCTTACAACATCTCAGGCATATTATGTTCCAAAAACATCCATTTAAATGTTATATCCTCTCATAACCAATTAGTCTCTCAATCGTTATCGTCATGGAGAAGTTTCAGGAAGAAATATAGATTCATTTCAAAAGCCCCGCCCAATGCTTCATACATAGGTGACCCAAAATTTCTACCTGGTTTATACAATAGACATAATTTCACCATATCAATAAAAATTGAACAACATTACATAAACTTATTCATAACTCCAACTTCATTTCATTTGCATGTCTTCAGTCCAGTTATCAGCTACCTAACAGTGAACACTGTAATTTTCTACAAATTAGTCACTTTTATCAAACCCAATTTCAGTTCATAATTATGGACCCTCCCACTTTCAGTTGCATATACCCTATATTGATCTCTCTCTATATAGGGCAATTGATTAGATAATATTAGGCCATTGAGTATCTATTGGTCAGTTGCGTATACCCTATATTGATCTATATCTATATATAGGGCAATTGATTAGATCATATTAAGCCATTGAGTATCTATCGGTCAATTGTGTATACTCTATATTGATCTCTATCTATATATAGGGCTATCCACATCATGTCTGAAAGGCTGACAAGGGGAGGCAGATGCTAACAGGCTATGAAAAGAGGGCAAGCAGCCTCTGTGTCCACAGTTATAGTGGTGGTCACAGCTGACATGGTGCATCCTCTGCAGGCGCGGCACGCCTGTCCTTTATTCCCCGTGCTGCCCGTGTTATTCAGCCACAACATGTTGGTGGAGGTGTGGAGTGGATGGTGGAGTGGATAAATGAGCCGTCCTTATCTTCCTCGTCCTCTGACACCCACGCTCACAGTAGTTTGCCTTCCAACGCAGCTGCCAAAGCGGCCCATTCCACAAGCTCTTTCTCCACAGCTACTCCTTCTGTCGCCCCACCATCATGCACGGAAGGAGTCACCTGAACTATTCGATCATAGTGTCAGTGACATGCTGCTGCTGGAGGATGCGGAGCAATTTGAAAGCTGTGATGTTGGTTCACAGGCTGATGAAGGGAAGAACGTGAGCCTAGAAAGAGGGGGTGACAACGACTTACAAGAAACTAGCAGTGAGGTTGCCACAGCTGCAGCATACTTCCAAGTTTGCTCCAGTGACGAGGAGGGAGGGGATGATGAGGTCACTGACTGTACTTGGGTGCCTGACAGGATAGAGGAGGAAAGTGAGGGGGGTGGAGGAACAACTCCAACGAGACAGGATGTGCTCCAATCCTAACTTCTCTCCCCCTTGTCCCCCCCTCTTCCCTATTCTCGGGAACCCTGATTTTCCTCCAGGCTTCGAGTCGGTGGATATTCCGCACTCTAACGGAACAGGGCTGCTTCCAAGCTTCTCACTTTATGGAAACACAGTCCTGGTCCTCATATCAATGCTTGGTTGACCCCCTAGGAAGATATGAATTGAAACCATGGCAAGCCATTCAACTCCAACATTTCCTTATCTCCTTGGGACCCGCATCTTCTTTCTGCTGTTCAAAGACAATATTTGAAGAATACTGCTTTGGTTCTGACCCCCTTCCGCGCAGCCTCTCCAAGTTATACTCCCTCCTCATTGTTCCCTCAGGTTACGATACGGTGCCAGGCATCATTAAATAGGAGAGAGCTCTCAACAGATCGTTCACGCCTAACCAAAGTTGAAACATTGTCCACCTCGCCTTAAAATCCTCTATCTGCACATGTATACAGGAAACCAACTACAAAGTGTTAAATCACTGGTACTATACCCCGATAGCCTTATGCAAGTACTTTCCAGAGGCCTCGGACTGTTGCTGGAGATGCCAGGAGGAACCGGGGACCATGCTCCATATTTTCTGGAGCTGCCCCCAAGCTCCACCTTATCTGGAGGGAGGTGAGATGCATATCCCAAAGGTTTACAGACTACTGGATCCCAGAGGATCCTGCCTTCTTTCTGCTTCACTGCACGCACATCCCTCTTACACAATACAAAAACTCTGTCTTACTCCACCTGCTTAATGCTGCCAAGGCCTGCTTTGGTCTGACTTGGAAGAGTACGGAACCCCATTCTATTGCTTTGTGGCTTAATAAGGTTAGAAATATTAATTCTTTGGAAGATATGGTGCTGTCCTCGCAAAATAAAATAGATCAATATACCAAAACCTGGTCTGGTTGGAACACCTTCACCTACTCAGATGAGGGCAAAAATCTATATGGAGATTTTCAGGAAATTGAATTTCAACAGCCTAATACTCTAGTAGCGGAGCCGTTTCCTTCTGTCCTTCTTGAACCAAGTCTCTTTATCCCTACCCTCTTTATTTACACAACCCCCCTGTCCACCCCCCCATTCCTTTTTTTTCCCCTCCTGCTCTCCCTTCCCCCCTCCCTCTTTCCATTCTTATCTCCTACCTCTACTCTAGTGATGTTACAATTTATCTTAATTGTACATTTTCTGGATTATATGCTTGAAAACCAAATTATACTTGAAATAGACGAAAATTGACAGTTATTTCCTTTAACTCTGTAATGTCTACGCTCAGAGAATGCCTGTTATACCTACTCATGTGACATATTGTTATTTTGATTTTACTTTTGGGTTG
The DNA here is from genome assembly GCF_965119305.1 of Pelophylax lessonae. Taxonomy (NCBI): domain Eukaryota; kingdom Metazoa; phylum Chordata; class Amphibia; order Anura; family Ranidae; genus Pelophylax; species Pelophylax lessonae. The sequence goes on along the minus strand of NC_138779.1, from coordinate 155,202,730 downwards.
GTACACACGATTTGACTGTCTGTTTATACACCTGTCTGAATAAATAAAGAATTTGAAAAAAAAAAAAAACATTCCCATAGACACACTCCTAAACCTTGTGGACAGTCTTCCCAGAAGAGTTAAGACTGGTATAGCTGCAAAGGGTTGGCCAGCTCAATGTTGAACCCTACGGACTAAGACTGGGATGCCATTAAAGTTCAAGTGCATTTAAAGGCAGGCGTCCCAATACTTTTGGTAATATAAATCCTAACTTCCCATTCTGGTGACCACAGAAGAAAGGATATGAAACTCACGAAAGGGGTCACAATCTGCAAGAAAAACTTTTTCTACTATGCAAATCTAATCTGCAATAATGTAACTGAAGGCAGAAGGCATATTAAAAATTAGCTCAAATCAAATCAGCTCTGGTCTCAACTAAACAGCTTTCAAATGAAACTTTAAAAGAGATAATGGATTAAAAGTAAATTAAGGGTATGCCCCACTCTTAAAAAGACAATCATTTTTTTTGTATATCCAATTAATAATCAACTTCTTTCCCTATTAAACCCTCTTCCACACCTCTAATACCTTCATGTTACCTTTTCCAATCCTCTAGGAAATACGGTTAAAGCAGAGCTCCACCCAGAAGGGGAAGCTACGCTTATTTGCCCCCCCCCCCCTCTGCTGGCACATTTGGCATTCTTTTTGTGGGGGGGGAGAGGGTACTTGGTTCGGCACTTCTCCTCCTTCCCCCACCGCCAGGCCATTTTCAAAGCACAGCGCGTTTCACGCATGCGCAGTAGGGAACCAGCTGTGAAGCTACAAGGCTTTACTACTGGTTTCCCTTACCGATTGAACAATTGGCTCTGGTGAAGACACTGCTGGATTCGTGGACAGGTAAGTGTGCTAATATTAAAAGTCAGCAGCTACAGTATTTGTAACTGCTTACTTTAATTTTTTTCCTGAAGGAGCCAGGAGTTTCGCGTTGGATTTTTCTCTCTTCCATAACCCTTGCCGCCACCCCATTTTTTTCTTCGCCCTCCTTTCTTTCTTGTCCTTTTTTAATAATATATGTAATCATTAAACAACTGAAAAAATAGGCGCTGCTGGTGATGTGGGCTTGTAGCATATGTGTTGTGATGGTAAGTGATAATATTCAAGGTGAATAAGGATATTATATATACAGCTGCAAGAAAAAGTATGTGAACCCTTTGTAATGATATGGATTTCTGCTCAAATTGGTCATAAAATGTGATCTGATCATCATCTAAGTCACAACAATAGACAATCACAGTCTGCTTAAACTAATAACACACAAAGAATGAAATGTTGCCATGGTTTTATTGAACACACCATGTAAACATTCACAGTGCAGGTGGAAAAAGTATGTGAACCCTTGGATTTAATAACTGGTTGAACCTCCTTTGGCAGCAATAACTTCAACCAAACGTTTCCTGTAGTTGCAGGCGGGTGCAGAGAGGAAGACTGACCGGCTGAGGGAGGAGGGAGGAATCACCGTCAGGAACTGCAAGTGACAGGCTTAAAGGGACACACACTAGGTAAGTAAGACTGGTGACTGAGATTGAACACTGACTAAGGGTGGAGTATCTGTGAGTACCTATTACTACCTGAGTGTCTGGGAGTACCTATTACTACCTGAGTGTCTGGGATACATATTACTACCTGAGTGTCTGGGAGTACCTATTACTACCTGAGTGTCTGGGAGTACCTATTACTACCTGAGGGCCTGTGAGTACCGATTACTACCTGTGCGACTGACCGGGCTGTGTGTCTGTGAGTGTTGTGCGACTGACCGGGCTGTGCCACTGGGAGTGTGGTGCGACTGTGAGTGTGGTGCGACTGTGAGTGTTGTGCGACTGACCAGGTGGTGCCACTGGGAGTGTTGTGCGACTGACCGGGCTGTGAGATTGTGAGTGTTGTGCAACTGAGTGTCAAGTGAGGGTAGTGGAGTACCAGAGGGTGAGAAGGTAGAGTTGGAAGCCAGGAAATAGCCACATAGGATAGACTTAAATCACTGAATCCCCATTAGATTAGTAGGTACAATGCCCGGCGGGTGTGGAGATGCGACTCGGTGTACATCTTGTGATATGTATGCGTTCCTCGGTCATGCGATCGAGAGCGAATACAAATGTGCAAAAATGTAAGCAAATTGCTTCCCTGGAAGCTCAGGTCCTGAATCTAGGGAAGCAGCTGGCAACACTGAGACGAATGTCCATACCAGAGGAGAGCCAGGATCGTACCAGTCAGGTGCAGACAGGGGTCTGCACAGAGGTGGGCGGAGTATTGGAGGTGCAGGCATCAGAGCAGAGTAGAGGGGTGACAGTTAGTAGGGGTAGAAGGGGACAAGGCAAGGAGGCTGATCCTGGGCTGGAGCACCCCAATATATACGCCCCTTGGTGTGATGTTGGGGAAACCCTAGCTGCCAGGGGAAGAACTCCTCCAGTGAGGCCGGGAGAAAGGGAAAGGAAAGACAGGTGCTGGTGGTAGGGGACTCAATTATTAGAAGGACAGACAGTGTAATCTGTCCCAAAGACCATGTGCGCCGAACAGTCTGTTGTTTGCCGGGCGCTCGGGTTCGGCACATCGCGGATCGGGTGGACAGATTATTGGGTGGGGCTGGGGAAGACCCAGCTGTCATGGTACACGTGAGTACCAATGACATAGGCAGAGCAAGATGGAGAGTCCTAAACGATTTCAGGGACTTAGGAGCTAAGTTGAGCAGTAGGACCTCCAAGGTAGTATTTTCCGAAATACTACCTGTACCTCGAGCCACACCAGAGAGGCAGCGGGAGACTAGGGAAGTTAACAAGTGGCTGAGGAGCTGGTGTAGTAAGGAGGGTTTCGGGTTCCTGGAGAACTGGGGCAACTTCTCAGTCGGCCACCGGCTCTTTGGTAGGGACGGATTGCACCTAAATGGGGAGGGTGTAGCCGTACTGGGTGAGAGGATGGCCGATAAGTTAGAGGGGCTTTTAAACTAGGTGACGGGGGGGGGAGGGTACAGATGTAGAATTAGCCAGTGGAAAGCAAGATTCAGAGGGCAGAAATGGGGGCATTAGCGGTAGGGTGTTCGGAACTCCTAAACCCAGGGTGGGTATGGGGAAAAATCAAGAGAGCAGCCTAAAAACATCAAATGAGGATATATGTAACCGGTCAAAATTAAGAGGTTTGTTTACCAATGCCAGAAGCCTGGCCAACAAGATGGGAGAGCTGGAGCTACTGATGTTTAAGGAGGACTTAGATTTTGTGGGGATAACAGAGACTTGGTTTGACAGTTCACATGACTGGATGGCGACCATTCAGGGGTATTCCCTTTATCGCAGAGATAGAGAAGGTAAAAAAGGGGGAGGGGTATGTCTGTATATTAAGAACAGTATACAGATAAATATGAGAGATGATATTAATAATGGAGCTAAGGAAAAGGCAGAATCCCTATGGGTAGAGCTTCAAAGGGAAGGCACGGTGGGGAAGGTAATATTGGGCGTATGCTATAGGCCCCCCAACCAGAGGGAGGAGGGGGAGGCGGACCTCATTTTACAGATAGGATTGGCAGCAAGGATGGGAAATGTCATTATAATGGGGGACTTTAATTATCCAGATATACACTGGGCAGAAGGAACCGCACACTCAGCCAAGGCTAGGCAGTTCCTAAATGTTTTGCAGGACAATTTCATGGGTCAGATGGTGAATGCACCGACAAGAAACAATGCGGTACTTGACCTACTGATTACCAACAATACAGACCTGCTCACGGATATAGAAATATGGGACAACTTAGGAAACAGTGACCATAGGTCAATAAGTTTCAGTATTAATTACAGTAATAGGAAGCACAGGGGTAATATAAGGACACTGAATTTCAAAAGAGCCAATTTCCCAAAACTGCGCTCTCTGCTAGAAAATATCAAATGGGATAGAACCCTGGGAACAAAGAACATGGAGGAAAAATGGGAGTGCTTCAAGAGCATACTTAACAAGGGGATTGGCCAGTGCATTCCAAAGGGAAATAAATTTAAAAGAGCAAAACTAAACCCTGGGTGGCTAAACTCCAACATAAAAATGCATATTAGTGCTAAAGAAAAGGCCTTCAAAAAATACAAGACTGAGGGGTCATTGGCAGCATTTAAGCATTACAAAGAGTGTAATAAGAAATGTAAAGACGAAATCAGGGCGGCTAAAATAGAACACGAGAGACATATAGCGGAGGAGAGTAAAAAGAACCCCAAGAAATTCTTTAAGTATATAAACAGTAAGAAAGCGAGGCCAGAACACATTGGCCCCATAAAAGACGACAAAGGAAATATGGCCACTGAGGACAGAGAAAAGGCGGAAGTGTTAAATAATTTCTTCTCTTCAGTCTTCACAAAAGAATCGGGGGGCTACACGAACCTAGCTTGTAAGGCCAAACTAAACAACACACCTCAGGAAGTGCCGCCATGGCTAACAGAAGATAGACTTAGAACCAAACTAGAGAAACTTAACATAAATAAATCACCGGGACCGGATGGCTTGCACCCGAGGGTTCTTAAAGAGCTCAGCCAGGTGATTGCCAGACCATTATTCTTGATCTTTAAGGATAGTTTACAGACGGGTATGGTGCCAGCTGATTGGAAAAAAGCCAACGTGGTACCAATATTTAAAAAGGGGCCGAGCTATATCCCGGGTAACATCTGTAGTCTGCAAAATTTTGGAGGGGATGTTAAGGGACCACATACAAGACTTTAGTAATGAAAACTGTATTATTAGTAGTAATCAGCATGGATTCATGAAAAATCGTTCTTGCCAAACCAATCTATTAACCTTCTACGATGAAGTGAGCTGCCACCTAGATAAAGGAAAGCCTGTGGATGTGGTGTATCTGGACTTTGCAAAGGCCTTTGACACCGTTCCCCACAAACGCTTACTGTACAAACTAAGGAAGGTAGGTATGGACCATAAGGTGAGTACCTGGATAGAGAACTGGCTCCAGGGGAGAGTCCAGAGGGTGATGATTAATGGGGAGTACTCGGATTGGGCGGGTGTGGAAAGTGGGGTCCCCCAGGGTTCTGTCCTGGGACCAATCCTGTTTAATTTATTCATAAATGATCTAGAGGAGGGGACATCGAGCAAAATCTCAGTATTTGTGGATGATACTAAACTAAGCTTGCCAATATCTTCTATGCAGGATGTGGAAACCTTACAAGCGGACCTGAACAAAATAATGGGGTGGGCAACTACATGGCAGATGAGGTTTAATGTTGACTGGTAGACAACAGGCTTGGCAGTGGCATGCAATGCCAAGCCGCTGCAAGCAAATCCAACAGAATACTGGGATGTATAAAAAAGGGGATTCACTCAAGAAATAAAGAGATTATTCTCCCGCTCTACAAGACTCTGGTCCGGGCCACATCTGGAGTATGCTGTCCAATTCTGGGCACCGGTCCTCAGGAAGGATGTGCTGGAACTGGAAAGAGTCCAGAGAAGGGCAACAAAAATAATTAGGGGAATGGAGGACATCAGCTATGAGGAAAGACTACAAGCACTGAACTTATTCTCTCTGGAGAAGAGACGATTGAGGGGGGATATGATATCAATGTACAAATACTGTACTGGCGACCCTAGCATAAGGAACAAACTATTCAGAGAAAGGAGATACAATAAGACACGTGGCCACTCACTAAAACTAGAGGAAAGGCGGTTTAACCTTAAAGTGCGTAAGGGGTTCTTCACTGTAAGAGCGGTAAGGATGTGGAATTCTCTTCCACAAGCAGTCGTATCAGCAGGGAGCATTGATAGTTTCAAAAAACTATTAGATGGGCACCTTAGAGACCACAACATACAGGGGTATACAATGTACGGTTAAAAGCAAACACACACACACACATCATAGGTTGAACTGGATGGACTGATGTCTTTTTTCAACCTCACTAACTATGTAACTATGTAACTATATAACAGATCAGACGTGCACAATGGTCAGGAGTAATTCTTGACCATTCCTCTTTATAGAACTGTTTTAGTTCAGCAATATTCTTGGGATGTCTGGTGTGAATCGCTTTCTTGAGGTCATGCCACAGCATCTCAATTGGCTGAGGTCAGGACTCTGACTGGGCCACTTCAGAAGGTGTATTTTCTTCTGTTTAAGCCGTTCTGTTGTGGATTTGCTTCTGTGCTTGGGGTCATTGTCCTGTTGCAACACCCATCTTCTGTTGAGATTCAGCTGGTAGACAGATGGCCTTAAGTTCTCCTGAAAAATGTCTTGATAAACTTGGGAATTCATTTTTCCTTCGATGATAGCAATCCGTCCAGGCCCTGATGCAGCAAAGCAGCCCCAAACCGTGATGCCCCCACCACCATACTTCACAGTTAGGGTGAGCTTTTGATGTTGGTGTGCTGTGCCTCTTTTTCGCCACAAATAGTGTTGTGTGTTTCTTCCAAACAATTCAACTTTGGTTTCCATCTGTCCACAGAATATTTTGCCAGTACTGCTGTGGAACATCCAGGTGCTCTTGTGCAAACTGTAAATGTGCAGCAATGTTTTATTTCGACAGCAGTGGCTTCCTCTGTGGTATCCTCCCATGAAATCCATTCTTGTTTAGTGTTTTACGTATTGTAGATTTGCTAATAGGGATGTTAGCATTTGCCAGTGACTTTTGTAAGTCTTTAACCACTTTACCACTGGAGGATTTTGCTGTCTTAAGTCTGGGCCACTTTTTGCGATTCGGCGCTTTGCGACTTTAAAAGACAATTGCGCGGTCGTGCGACGCTGTACCCAAACAAAATGTACGTCCTTTTTTTCCCACAAACAGAGCTTTCTTTTGGTGGTATTTGATCACCTGTGCGATTTTTACTTTTTGCACTATAAACAAAAAAAGAGCGTTTGAAAAAATAACAATATTTTTAACATTTTTTTATATGAAATTCCCCCCCAAAAAAATGTAAAAATCAAAATTTTTTTTAATTTTTGGCCAATTTGTTTTCTGCTACCTATGTTTGGTAAAAAAAATCACAATAAGCGTATTTTGATTGGTTTGCACAAAAGTTATTGCGTTTACTAAGGGAAAGATTTTTGTAATTTTTGGTGGTTTTGTTTTTAACGAGTAATGGCGGCGATCTGCGAATTTTTTTGCGGGACTGCGACATTGCGGCGGACAGATCGGACCCTTGACTGACATTTTTTACACTTTTGGGGGTACCAGTGACATTACTGCAGTAATCAGTGCTATATATATGCACTGTTACTGTAAAAATGACACTGGCAGGGAAGGGTTAATTTTATTGGAGAGGGAGGGGTTAATGTATGCCTGGTGCTTACTGACATGTGTGGGGGGAGGTGACTGAGTGAGCCAGGGACAGATCACATGTTCAGCTATGCTGAACACTGCAATCTGTCACTCCCTGTCACTTAGGAGATCCGCCCGCTCTGATGTCCAAACTAGATTCCCCGACGATCGCCGCTGCTCCTCCCCTGGCCCGACTCCCGCTGTGACTGAAAACAGCGGGAGCGCACCTCCGGCGGCGCGTGAGCGCCGCTTACAGGGGGAGGATTCCAGCGACGTAGTACTACGTCGCTAGACGATAACGAGCCACATTGCTGCAGTAGCAGCAATGTGAGCAGATGGCAAGTGGTTAACTGACACTCTAGGATTCTTTTTCACCTTATTGAGCAGTCTGTGCTGTGCTCTTGCAGTCATCTTTACAGGACGACCACTCCTAGGGAGAGTAGCAGCAGTGCTGAACTTTCTCCATTTATAGACAATTTGTCTTACCGTGGACTGATGAACAACAAGGCTTTTGGAGATACTTTTATAACCCTGTCCAGCTTTATGCAAGTCAACAATTCTTAATCGTAGGTCTTCTGAGAGCTCTTTTGTGCGAGGCATCATTCACATCAGGCAATGCTTCTTGTGAAAAGCAAACCCAGAACTGGTGTGTGTGTGTTTTATAGGACAGGGCAGCTGTAACCAATACCTCCAATCTCATCTCATTGATTGGACTCCAGTTGGCTGACATCTCACGCAATTAGCTCTTGGAGATGTCATTAGTCTAGGGGTTCACATACTTTTTCCACCTGCACTGTGAATGTTTACATGGTTTGTTCAATAAAAACATGGCAACATTTCATTATTTGTGTGTTATTAGTTTAAGCAGACTGTGATTGTCTATTGTTGCGACTTAGATGATGATCAGATCACATTTTATGACGAATTTGTACAGAAATCCATATCATTCCAAAGGGTTCACATACTTTTTCTTGCAGCTGTATATATATAGTATATATATAGTGTCCTTGCCAATAAAATATACCAATATATAAAATGAAGGTGGACCATAAATCAATTATAATACCTTATTAAAATAATAATAATGACAACCTCTTAAAAAGTGAAAAAAAAAATTGAAAAATATATGTATATATATATATATATATATATATATATATAAAATATTGTGACTTTAGTGATAACTAAAATAATGCAAAAGTGTGACACTTGTGATTATTCGTTAACACTTGCATAGCATAAAAAACGCATATGATTGACAATAAAATTCGTAGTTCATATATATTATTCGTGCAACTGGTGAAAATAGTCCGTGATAATTCAATAAAATCTTCAAAGTGCTTTTGTGCTCCAATTTGTGCTTTTGATAAAAGTAAGCAATATTTGCTTCTTACCAGATGGCCTTAGGTCGCAAAGACCTAAATCGCTTTTGATCCCTTTAAGGATGGATCAATCCTCCACCGAACTCATCCAATCCAAACAGGTGGTAGATGTTACAATCTGGATCTGGACCATAGGGTATGGGTCTCAAGCAGGTGTGTATGGAAAGAAATATGTTAGGGAAGCCAAAATATAGTGTAAATCCATTTTTTATTAAAGTGACAAAATAAAAATAAAAATTGGCTGCTTACAGTGTATAGTGCCTATCCTGGCACTGGGTGAAAACGCTGTTTGTTTTGGGGTCTGTGGAGGTGACACCTCTGGTGCTCTGTAATATACACAGTCTCCTGCACAGCCCTAGTAGCGTGGCAGCAGTGGCGTGCATTCCAGACAGGGCGGAAAGGACTAGGGCTGTGCAGGAGAACCATTCCATTGTAGATTTTGCTTTATGTTTTGGATCATTGTCTTGTTGGAAGACAAATCTCCGTCCCAGTCTCAGGTCTTTTGCAGACTCCATTCGGTTTTCTTCCAGAATGGTCCTGTATTTGGCTCCATCCATCTTCCCATCAATTTTAACCATCTTCCCTGTCCCTGCTGAAGAAAAGCAATCCCAAACCATGATGCTGCCACCACCATGTTTGACAGTGGGAATGGTGTGTTCAGGGTGATGAGCTGTGTTGCTTTTACGCCAAACATAACGTTTTGCATTGTTGCCACAAAGTTCGATTTTGGTTTCATCTGACCAGAGCACCTTCTTCCACATGTTTGGTGTGTCTCCCAGGTGGCTTGTGGCAAACTTTAAACTACACTTTTTATGGATATCTTTAAGAAATGGCTTTCTTCTTGCCACTCTTCCATAAAGGCCAGATCTGTGCAGTATACGACTGATTGTTGTCCTATGGACAGAGTCTCCCACCTCAGCTGTAGATCTGCAAACAAGTTTAAGGGGGAGGAGTACCGCACTTCAAAGGTGGATAGGTGCTCTAAAGTGTCTTGTAACGCTCCGGCATTTGTTTAGTGAACTGGATATGCAGCTGCAGAATTTCCACTCAGTAGTCGTGCAGAGATGTGTTGAATCACCATATCCAACTCTCCAGACTCATAATTGTGGCCCAGCCTGCCTCAGCATGCAAATATACAGGCACTCAGATAAGATGTTCCTGGAGTGATAGGTTGTATACGATAGTATAGAGGTGATGTGCTGAAAGGACAGGCGTGAGTAGTGATAGCAATGATAGGCACTCAATAGTAATGTTCAGGAGTGTTAGCAGATGGTGATAGATAGTATGCAGATAGGTTAGCAATCATGTACAATTAACAGGTGGTAGGGGACAGCAGATGAAGTGTACAGGAATTGCTAACTCAGTGCAAGGATATAGGTGGTAGTAGACTCAAGAGCTAGCAATCTATGTAACAGTGCAGATGATAGAAATAGTAATGCATAGATAGCAACAGTCTTTAGTATACAAGAGTAGATAGTGCAAGTTGATAGGAAGGAATCCCCTGCGGGGTACTTATCACTAGTTGGTTTTAGAGAGATGAGGGGCCTGGTAATGAGGAGAAGGATCGGTAGCGAGATACAGGATCCGTAGCGAGATACAGGAAATAGCTGGAGGCTTCGGCAGCGTCAGACAAGGCTGTGTAACAAGCGGTTTGTACGAACACCTTGTGAGTGAAAACCGGCGATTGAAATAGCCGCTCAGAGCGGCGCCTAGTGATGACGTCACGAGATTTAAAGGGACAGGTAGCTATATGCGGAAGAATTGGGCTGGAAGGGTACCGAAGGTACCAGAATCTTACAGTACCCCCCCCCTTAAGGCCGGCTCCGGAAGGCCTATAGCACTGGTCTCTCCGGGTATTTGGAGTGGAACCTTCGTATAAGCCTGGGAGCGTGAACGTCAGAAGTATCCAACCAGGTGTCGTCTTGGGGTCCATAGTTTTTCCATCTTATGAGATATTGGAGTTTCCCTCGTGGATACGAGAATCCAAAATCTCCTTAATCTCAAATTCTTCTCCGCCTTCAACTTGTACTGGAGGTGGAGGTGAGATGGTAGGTCTTATTCCTTGGTTGGGAACATGTGGTTTCAGTAGCGACACGTGAAAGATGGGGTGTATTTTAAGATCTGCCGGTAAGGTGAGTTGAACTGCAGCTCTCCCAATGAGCTTCTCAATTGGGAAAGGTCCTAGAAACAAAGGCCCAAGCTTTTTACTGGGGATCTTTAACCTTAAGTTTTTCGTAGATAGCCAAACGAGATCCCCAATAGCATATTGAGGAGAAGGTCTTCTACGGAGGTCGTAGTACCTTTTTTGTTGGCTATGGGCATGTTAGATGGTGGTGTTAAGTAAACCCAGAGAGTCTTTTATTTGGGTAAGATAGTCAGAGGCTACTGGGTTACTTGATGGCAGGATGCGTGGTGGAAGAAGTGTGGGATGAAACCCATAGTTTAGGTAGAATGGACTTTGCTTAGTAGTACTGTGGGTTGCGTTATTGTAAGCAAATTCTGCCAGAGGGAGGAGGTCCACCCAATCATCCTGTAGGTATGAGGTGTAGCAACGCAAATATTGTTCAATGCACTGGTTGACTCTTTCAGTTTGTCCATTGGTCTGAGGGTGGTAGGGAGAAGTAAGTTTTTGCTCAATTCGTAGTATATGACATAGAGCTTGCCAAAACTTGGAGATGAACTGTGAACCTCGGTCAGATAAAAGAGTCTTTGGAATTCCATGTAGCTTGAACACATGTTTCACTAGTAATTCCGCTGTTTCCTTAGATGAAGGTAATCTGCGAATAGAAATGAAATGTGCCATCTTTGTCAGATGGTCCACTGACACTAGAATGGTAGTGAATCCTTTGGAAGGTGGTAATTCTACTATAAAGTCTAAGGACACAACTTCCCATGGAACTTTGGGTATTGGTAGACTGCAAAGTAGACCAGATGGTTTTGTAGTGTCAATTTTGGACCTTGCACAGATGTCACATGAGGAAACAAATTTTTGTACAGACGTCTTCATATCAGGCCACCAAAATTGCCTGGTGAGCAAATTGAATGTCTTAGTCATACCCATATGTCCTGCCATAGGTACGTCATGTGATAATTCCAAGATCTTGGTACGCATACCAGGAGGTATGTAGAGTTTGTCGTTAAAGTAGAGGAAGCCTTCTGCATCAGCACTTAGTTGTGGTGGTGGTGAATCCAGTCCTAAACTGTGCAGAATCTCTTCCTTCAAGGAACGAACAACACCAATAATACGGTCATGGGGTATTATAGGAAGTGAAGGGATTTCGGCGCAGTTATCTTCGGTTAGCCGTGATAGCGCATCCGCTTTTTTGTTTTTGTCTGCAGGCGTGTAGGTCACTAGGAAGTTGAATCTTAGGAAGAATAATGACCAACGTACCTGCCGGTGGGAAAGAGTCTTGTTGGTCTGAAGGTATTGGAGATTCTTATGATCTGTATATATGAGTATTGGCAATCGAGTACCTTCAAGTAAATGTCGCCAATTTTCTAGTGCCAATTTTATGGCAAGCAACTCTTTTTCACCCACTGGGTAATTCACCTCTGGGCTACTTAGTGATTTAGAGAAAAAAGCAACTGGGTGGAGTGGTGAAGTATTCGTTGGTCGTTGGGAAAGAACTGCTCCTACAGCCATATTTGACGCATCTACCTCCAGGATGTATTGAAGGGATGGGTCTGGATGGCGTAGTATGGGAGCAGAAGTGAAGCTTGATTTTAACAAGCGGAAAGCTTTATTTGCTTCTTCAGACCATTTGAATGGTTTCTTTACACTTGTAAGTTGTGTGAGTGGTCTCACAATAGAAGAGAAGTTCTTGATGAACTTCCTATAGAAGTTTGAAAATCCAAGGAATCGTTGTAATGCCTTACGAGTTGTTGGTACAGGCCAATCCAGTATACATGATATCTTGCTCATATCCATCTTTATACCGTTCTTAGATATGATGTATCCTAGGAATAGTACTTCTTCCTTGTGAAATAGGCATTTTTTTAATTTTACGTATAAGTTGTGTGCGAGTAATCTGGATAGCACAAGTCTTACATGTCTTACATGTTCGGACAAGGACTGAGAATAAATGAGTATATCATCCAGATATACCACAACACAAACATCAAGTAAGTCTCTGAAGATGTCATTTATGAATCGTTGAAATGCTGCGGGAGCATTACACAACCCAAAAGGCATCACTAGATATTCGAATAATCCGTATCTGGTTCTGAATTCCGTCTTCCACTCATCCCCATTACGGATTCGGATAAGGTTGTATGCCCCTTTTAGGTCCAATTTTGAAAAGTAGGCAGCTCCACGCACTTGTTCAATAAGTTCGGGAATGAGAGGTAAAGGATAGCGATCCTTTATCGTAATGGTATTTAATTGCCTATAGTCAATAATAGGCCTGAGACTTAAATCCTTATTGCGGACAAAGAAAAGTCCTACAGCTGTGGAAGAAGTAGAGGGTCTAATAAACCCTTTCGCTAAATTCTCATCCAAGTATTCCTTGAGATGAGAAACTTCATCCTGAGAAAGAGGATAAACATGACCGAAAGGTAGATTACTATTAGGGAGTAGATCAATAGAACAATCGTAGTCCCTATGGGGAGGCAATACATGAGCATTTTTCTCAAGGAAGACTTCTGATAGATCCTGATAACATGGTGGTGGTGAAATTTCATCTGACACCATGGACAGGATTTTTTTATATGATTGAAGGTTACACGTGGTCTCGCAGTAGTGAGAGGGGAAGGTTAAAGTCCGTGTTTTCCAATCAATGATTGGTTGATGTATGTGTAACCAGGGAAGTCCCAAAATAATGGGAAAATGGGGTGAAGGTAATACATCAAAAGTGGTGGTCTCAGCATGAGACTCGTTAGCAGTAGCAAGGAGTGCTTGTGTCTGATTGGTAATTGGACCAGAAGATAACGGAATACCGTTAATAAAACTAACAGAGACAGGTTTAGATTTTGAAATAATAGGTATTTTATTTAAAGCAACAAAACTAGTGTCAATGTAGTTCCCACAAGATCCTGTGTCGATCATAGTCTTGGTGGTGATCCTATTATGGTCCCACTGTAAGGTCAAATGAATAAAAAGATAGGGATTAGAAAAAGAAGTCGTTAATCCCCCCAGCAAGACATGTGAACACTCACCCTCTTTTTTGCGGACAAGGGGACAGACGCTTATCAAATGATCCGGGGAGGCGCAGTACATGCAGAGATTTTCAGATCTTCTCCTGGCTCGTTCAGTAGACGATAATGGTGGGCTTATGGTTCCTACCTCCATAGGAGTAGGGTCAACGGGCGAAACCCGAGAAGGATTGGATAATGGTATTCCCATTTTCTCAGCCTTTCTTTCTCGCAGTCGCCTGTCAATATTGATGCTGAGTTGTATTAAGGAATCCAAAGTGCCAGGTAAATCCGCTCGGGCGAGCTCGTCTTTAACGGCTTCTGATAACCCGAGTCTGAACTGGGTTCGCAAAGATGCATCATTCCACCCTGAATCAAGGGTCCATCTTTTGAACTCTGCTACGAAGTCTTCAACAGGTCTCCTTCCTTGTTTTAAAGCCCTCAATTGGCTGTCAGCAGTACTCTGCCTATTTGGGTCTTCATATAGGCTAGCGAGTTCTGCTAAAAATAAAGGATAGGAGTTAAGAAGAGGGTCATTTTTCTCAAAGAGAGAGTCTGCCCAAGCCCGTGGATCACCCGACAAATATGAGATAGTGGTGCAGACTTTAATTTGGTCTGTAGTGTAAGTACGAGGTTTTAGATTAAAAAGCAATTGACATGCGTTTTTAAATTCACTAAATTTTTTTCGATCACCTGTAAACACTAGAGGAGGGTTTATTTTGGGCTCACGAGGTTGAGCAGCAGTAAGCTGTGAAATACGAGCTACCTGCTGTCTCAAAGTCTGATTTTCATTTTTCACTTTGGTAAGGGAAAGGATTAGTGCATCTACCTTTTGTGTTAGTTGTAACACATGAGTGGCTAATTCTGCTGAATCCATTTTTTTTTTCTGGGGTTCGTACAATCTGTAACGCTCCGGCGTTTGTTTAGTGAACTGGATATGCAGCTGCAGAATTTCCACTCAGTAGTCGTGCAGAGATGTGTTGAATCACCATATCCAACTCTCCAGACTCATCATTGTGGCCCAGCCTGCCTCAGCATGCAAATATACAGGCACTCAGATAAGATGTTCCTGGAGTGATAGGTTGTATACGATAGTATAGAGGTGATGTGCTGAAAGGACAGGCGTGAGTAGTGATAGCAATGATAGGCACTCAATAGTAATGTTCAGGAGTGTTAGCAGATGGTGATAGATAGTATGCAGATAGGTTAGCAATCATGTACAATTAACAGGTGGTAGGGGACAGCAGATGAAGTGTACAGGAATTGCTAACTCAGTGCAAGGATATAGATGGTAGTAGACTCAAGAGCTAGCAATCTATGTAACAGTGCAGATGATAGAAATAGTAATGCATAGATAGCAACAGTCTTTAGTATACAAGAGTAGATAGTGCAAGTTGATAGGAAGGAATCCCCTGCGGGGTACTTATCACTAGTTGGTTTTAGAGAGATGAGGGGTCCGGTAATGAGGAGAAGGATCGGTAGCGAGATACAGGATCCGTAGCGAGATACAGGAAATAGCTGGAGGCTTCGGCAGCGTCAGACAAGGCTGTGTAACAAGCGGTTTGTACGAACACCTTGTGAGTGAAAACCGGCGATTGAAATAGCCGCTCAGAGCGGCGCCTAGTGATGACGTCACGAGATTTAAAGGGACAGGTAGCTATATGTGGAAGAATTGGGCTGGAAGGGTACCGAAGGTACCAGAATCTTACATGTCTTCGTGTAGCTTCAATGTATGTATAAATACAACTGGTGAAAAAAACTGCCTGGTGCTATAAAGTGTCTTAGTGTCAAACAAATAAATAAATATTCAATTATGCTTGATGTGAAAAAATCATATAAATATTACCGTAATATTAATAGGTGTATAAAATCCCATACATATATGCATATATAGAAATATAAACTCTAAAATCTTTCAATAACTGGTGCTTATGGTGATATAGAATTCCAAAAAGTGCTCTGTGCTTCAAACAAATCTATAACGTTGTATCTGAATAATGCTACAAGTCTCTATATGAATTCACAGGTGATTCAATGTTGTTGATATTTCTAAAGTGCTCAAGTGTCCCAAATAGTGATAGCAGTGATCAAGGTCTTCCTCCTAAATTCAAAAAGCATGCAGGTGCTCTTCAGTGCTCGTGACCACTAGGTGTCCTATGTGCTCACCTCCATCTCTTTAATAATAGCCTTATAGTGTCTCCCAGGGGTATACTCCTTGCTCCTCTCTTCCTCTGGAGCCCTATAGAAAAGCTGGCTGGCGGTTTTCTCCTGGTGATGGTGATCGGCTTTACAGGGTCATAGAGGGGACCTCTCAATATGATCGAATGGTTCCACTTTAAGTCCGTTGTTCATTTTTCACTTCCAGCCTTGTAGGATAATCAGAAAAGGGGTCCTCTGTGGAAGGCTCCAGACCGGTATTGTCAGGTTCTCCTCAGGCCGCTTCAGGTTCCCCTTATCTAGGGAAAGTACCGAACACCCCTGTATGTAGATCTCTGCAGTTCTTCCACAGTGATCATGGGCCTCTTGACTGCATCTCTGATCAGTCTTCTCCTTGTATGAGCTGAAAGTTTAGAGGGACGGCCAGGTCTTCGTAGATTTGCAATGGTCTGATACTCCTTCCATTTCAATATTATTGCTTGCAGAGTGCTCCTTGGGATGTTTAAAGCTTGGGAAATCTTTTTGTATCCAAATCTGGCTTTAAACTTCTCCACAACAGTATCTCTGACCTGCCTGGTCTGTTCCTTGTTCTTCATGATGCTCTCTGCGCTTTAAACGGACCTCTGAGACTATCACAGTGCAGGTGCATTTATACAGAGACTTGATTACACACAGGTGGATTCTATTTATCATCATTAGTCATTTAGGTTAACATTGGATCATTCAGAGATCCTCACTGAACTTCTGGAGAGAGTTTGCTGCACTGAAAGTAAAGGGGCTGAATAATTTTGCACGCCCAATTTTTCAGTTTTTTATTTGTTAAAAAAGTTTGAAATATCCAATAAATTTTGTTCCACTTCATGATTGTGTCCCACTTGTTGATTCTTCAAAAAAAATTACAGTTTTATATCTTTATGTTTGAAGCCTGAAATGTGGCAAAAGTTTGAAAAGTTCAAGGGGGCCGAATACTTTCGCAATGCACTGTATGTTTGTCATCTGTTTCCTAAATATCCTTTGTTCTCCATTGATGTTTTTGCATCTGCTCTTCTCTGCTCTCCTTTATATTGGATTTACATGTAACTGTTGAAATATCTAACACAATGCTGTATCAACATACATGTCTTTTGGCAGATGTTTATGATGTATTTGAATATGTTTATATCTATCTTACTATCTTATTCATTTGTGGTATTATTGTGAAAAAAATGTATTTGTTTGGTTTATTATATCCATAACAATAATGAAAATTTGTACATGTTTGGTGCTTTGACTTTATGCACAATAGTGTCATCCGTCTTTCACTCATTTATCATAACCTATATATGGATGCACCCTCTGGTGGTCACGGGCTGCTGGGCGGAGAGCGACGGCCACCTGCCCCACATTAGAATCTCCCATACAGACGCTCGAGGCGTCTTCATTTCTTTCCTTACTCCCCTTGTCAAGGAGATAGGGTGAGATTTGGGGCGCCGCCCCTTCTGGCCGCGTCATGTAAGTGTGTTCCTGCCCCTTTGCCTGCCCTTCTCACCACTCCACCGTGTTGCGCTGCACAGATCGTCACTTCCCCCTGCCGGGGACACCTCCCAAATGTTTTTTCTTATAATCATTGCAGTATAATACTGCTCTATTATACATTGCACATTGCATTGGATTGAAAAATCTAAAAGATTGACACCAAGATATCCTCTGCCCCTAAAATGGCGCGCTCGACATGACAGTCTTAATTTCATAATTCTTATTTCCTTGATTTTGTGTAAGTATATAATGACAAACAATCCTTTTAGATATATATACAAATATGTAAAGTGTTTTATACACTATTTATATACAAACACTGATATGTATTGTATCTTTCTATTAATCAGTGGAAGATCCACTGGGTGGGGACCCTCGCTTATAGGCCTTTTGGCCTCTGATCTCCAGCGGGTGTGATCCTTTTGACCAACTTCACATAATAACCTCCAGGATTTCAAATACAGGTATGACACTACTCACTTTTTTTTGTGCATTGACTCATTTGTCCCAACATCAAGTCAATTTATACATGTTGTTTATTTAATTTTTCTGTTTTCTTTCTTTTGGTATATATATATATATCTTGTTATAGTTCATGTTTTCAAATCCCTGAAGAAGCCAACCCGGCGAAACCGGTCGGATTTAGAACTTTTCAATTCATGTATAATTTCATGAATGGTATGCTTTTAACAAAAAAATAGTCTTATGTCTATATGTACAAATAAAATAAATATTTTTATATTTATCCAATTGTTTTTACTTTCTTACTGAAGACATATGCTTATGTTTTATTGGATTTAAGTGAGTACCCTAAAAGTCCCATACCCTAGAATTTTCTATATTCTTTTTCCATATCTATATAGGGATGTTGGTACTCCATTAAGCCTTATTACAGCCCCTTCCATTATTTCTTAATACCTTACTCAAGTGTCAAAACCAGGGGGCCGCGGAGTCAACAAAGAATCTATTGAGGTAGCTGTAAAAATAACCAGAAATATCCAAAGACAGTCAAAAGGCAGAGGAGGACTAAGGTGATCTGACAAAACATCAGGGAAAGCTGAGCACATTCACAGCCAGCCAGCAAAATCTTAAGCGGGAGACAGAGGTCAGCATGGGGGATAGAGCCAGTGGCGTAGCATGGGTTGTCAGCACCCGAGGCAAGGCAAGTAATTTGCGCCCCCTAATCCGACTTTGAGGTCACAAAAGTGTGAAAGGGGCCTTCAATAATCAAGGTATAGTGTGCCCCCTTTCAATGCAGAGTGACCAGCGTTCCCCTTTTCAATGCAGAGTGACCAGCGTGCCCCCTTTCCATGCAGAGAGACCAGCGTGCCCCCTTTCCATGCAGAGTGACCAGCGTGCCCCATTTCAATGCAGAGTGACCAGCGTTCCCCCTTTCAATGCAGAGTGACCAGCGTTCCCCCTTTCAATGCAGAGTGTCCAGCGTTCCCCCTTTCAATGCAGAGTGACCAGCATTCCCCCTTTCAATGCAGAGTGACCAGTGTTCCCCCTTGCAATGCAGAGTGACCAGCGTTCCCCCTTTCAAAGCAGAGTGACCAGCGTGCCCCCTTTCAATGCAGAGAGACCAGCGTGCCCCCTTTCAATGCAGAGAGACCAGCGTGCCCCCTTTCCATGCAGAGAGACCAGCGTGCCCCCTTTCCATGCAGAGAGACCAGCATGCCCCCTTTCCATGCAGAGAGACCAGCGTGCCCCCTTTCCATGTAGAGAGACCAGCGTGCCCCCCTTCAATGCAGAATGACCAGCGTGCCCCCTTTCAATGCAGAGAGACCAATGTGCCCCCTTTCAATGCAGAAGGACCAGCGTGCCCCCTTTCAATGCAGAATGACCAGCGTGAGATGGCATAGGCGAGGCTTGGCTTGCAACGCCACCCCACCCTACACCAATGGACAGGTGAGGCACAGTCCAGCCCCGCCCCGACCCGCCATTTTCAGCCATAGGGCGCGCTGGACTTATCCCAGCCTAAAGATGGAGGCAGCCACAGACAGTGTGTGAACTGTGTATGTCAGAGTCAGACAGACAGAGTGACACTGCGGATGCGCCCCCCCAGATGTTGCGCCCGGTGCGGCCGCCCCCCCTGCACCCCCCACGCTACGCCACTGGATAGAGCGACTCTAAAAGCTGCAGTCACCCTTCCTCCACACAACACACAATCAGTCTGTCTCCTCCTCTCAGCACCTCTTAGAACAGCACTGTCTTTCCAGGCTCCACAGCTCCACAATAATTATCACCCCCAATGCAGAGATTCCTGGCACCGCCAGCTGTCACGATATGAGCGAGTGAGCTGTTCACCACACAGATCACAACCCATGCCGGCTCAGCTGATCCATCCGACAGGATTAAGGAGCATAGGTGGATTTGGGCGTGTTCACATTACGCCCAACCACTCCCTCCTCGCCAGGGTTTTTTTTTTTTGGTCGAAAGCATAGCCGTATCTATCCAGGATAGGAATAAAATTGAGTATGAACCAGGCACATTGGAATATTATCACGGAAACATGTTTTGAAAGTTGTTCAAGAGTAGTCACTATATGGGAAGAGGTAAAGGGCATATATTTTTTCCTTTTTTGCTCTTTATTACCCCGAAATAGGATGGGTGGGGAAATAAGGATTTGTTCATGGAATGTGAGGGGTCTGGGAAATTCGTTAAAAAAAATAGCTTTTTTTAAGACTGTATTAACCCTTAGGATATCGGTACTATGCCTACAGGAGAAGCATTTTATTGATGAAACAATAACACATTTAAAGCATAAAGGTTTTACAAACCAATACCACTCAGTGTATACATCATATTCCAGAGGTATGAGCATCCTAATACAAAGGACAGTGGGGTTCTCCTGTAGACAAATTAAAATAGATAAAGGAGGATGATATATATTTTTGCATTGCTTATTGGCTGGGAGGCCAAGTGTGCTGGCAAATGTATACATCCCTCCCCCCTTTAAAAAAAGGTGATTAAGTATCGGTTAGAATTTATAACTGATAAACCAGTGGTGCCAGTCTTATTGATTGGAGATTTCAACACGGTCATGAATACTCAGGTGGATGGATTCCCTTCAGGAAGGGGACTGGAATGGGGCCCTTACACACCATTATTTAGGATACTCAAGGAAGTGGGCCTGAGGGACATTTGGCAGGAATGCTTCCCACCAAGCCTATTCATGTCAATCTGAAACACATGCTTTACTTTCTAGAATAGATATGGCAATAGGAAATGACAGTCTTGCCTCTGTAGTAACAAACATTAGATATGAGGCTAGGGGATTGTCAGACCATTCTCCTTTGGTTTTGAGGTTCGGGAGGTGTGGAGACAGGGGGGATTGGAAAATTAATTATTTTTGGTTACAATTAATTTCCCCTAAAGAACACATAATATAGCTACTATTATAGTAATACCAAAAAAAAGGGAAATACCTAACTTACCTCGCATCATATAGACTAATATCTTTGCTTTGTACAAATACTGGCAAAGATATTGGCTAGTAGATTAAGTAAATTAATTCACACTATAATTCCCCCGGATCAATGTGGATTCATTCCAGGAAGATCAACATCACTAAATGTTTTATTCGTAAATCTACAAATCCCAACAGAAAGGTTGGGATCACCTGCTATATTGTCCCTCGATGCTGTCAAAGCATTTTATAGCATTGAGTGGTAATATTTGTGGCAGGTTTTAACAATTTAAGGTGGGTCCCATCTTTACGAATTAGGTTAAATTGTATGCCAATCCAAGAGCGAAAGTGAAACAGCGGAGAGTATAAGAGGGTTTAGAAGGGGGAAAGAGAAGGATGGATAAAATCTGGTTAAGGAAAGTTAATAATATAATTATAATTATTTGAGAAAAAATGGCTTACATAAGAATAGGAAATATAAAAAGGTTTGAAAGAATATGGAAAGCATGGATAGAAACTCCTGGCCTGATATCTGGGGTAGTAGATATGTAAAAAAACATCTAGTTGAATAGTATAATTATAAGAAGGCTTTGGGGAGGGTGAGAGGAGGGGGGGATGTTTAAGAAATTATTGTATGTTTGTTTTTTATATTTACATGTAACTTGTTTTGAAGGAATTAAAAAATTATAAAATAAAATTTGTGCTGTGGTGACACAAAAAAAAACCCCACTGCTGATTCAGAAGGAATATCACCTGTGAAACAGAAGGGGGAGTACTAATAATGCAGCAACAGAACCTGATGCTGAAAAAAAAAAAATAAAAAAAAAAAAATATATCAATGAAAAAAAAAACGGGATCAGTGGGGTGACACAGACATGTTGTATACACCAACACTTCAGTGGCCCCACTACATTGTGTTACACAAGAATCACAGCACAGCACCACACTGACTGCACTACTCCGTGTTACACAAGAATCAGCCCTACACTATACTGCACTGCAGTACACTGTGTTACACAAGAATCAGCCCTACACTACACTGCACTGCAGTACACTGTGTTACACAAGATTAATCAGCACAGCACTACACTACACTGACTGCAGTACGCTGTGTTACACAAGAATCAGCCCTACACTACACTGCAGTACACTGTGTTACACAAGATTAATCAGCACAGCACTACACTACACTGACTACACTACACTGTGTTACACAAGAATCAGCCCTACACTACACTGCACTGACTGCATTGAATATGAAAGCACAATCCAATAACTACCTGCCTAATCTCCACTAACACACTACACACGGCTGCCGTGTAAGCAGCCCTATATAGTGTGGGGCGGAGACTTAACCCCTGAGCCATGATTGGCTAAAGGCACCCTGCCTTTGACCAATCATGGCTCTGACAGGACATTGTGCTGTGATTGGCCAAAGCATACAGGTCAGGTGCATGCTTTGGCCAATCACAAGAACTTAATGCACTGCAATCGCGCAGTGCATTATGGGGTGCTCATCGGCAGGGGGAACTTCCCACCGAGCGCCACATTTGTTTGTGTCTTCAGCGAACACATGAACACACAATGTTCAAGTCCAACTTACGCTCGACTCAAATGTTCAGTCCATCACTACTCAGTAGATTGGATGCATTTGCTAAGGCCAATGTGTAAGGTAAAATCTACAGGCTTGGAAAGGTTAGTTTGTAAATGGATAGAAAATGTTCTAAAAGATAGAATTCAGAGAGTAGTGGTTAATGATTCTTACTCTAAATGGTCTAAGGTTATCAGTGGTGTA
This sequence comes from Pelophylax lessonae, assembly GCF_965119305.1. Classification (NCBI taxonomy): domain Eukaryota; kingdom Metazoa; phylum Chordata; class Amphibia; order Anura; family Ranidae; genus Pelophylax; species Pelophylax lessonae. Next base: position 155,180,083 of record NC_138779.1, on the reverse strand, counting down.
CCCCAAAGTTCAGTGTCGGGTCCCTTACTTTTTAATATCTTTATAAATGATATAGGGTCTGGGATTAAAAGTACCATTTCAGTCTTTGCAGATGACACCAATCTTTGCAGTGGAATAACTTCTTTACTGGATGTCTGCAACTTACAAGCTGACCTCAATGCACTGTTTTATTTGGCAACTATGTGGCAAATAAGGTTTAATGTTGATAAATATAAAGTTATGCACTTGGGGGCTAATAATATGCATGCAGCATACGTACTAGGGGTAGTAGGAACTGGGGAATCCATAACGGAGAAGGATCTGGGTGTTCTGTAGTGATGAGCTGAACACCCCCCTGTTGGGTTCGCACCAGAACATCTCGAACAGGGGAAATGTTCTAGCGAACATGCAAACTTCATTAAAGTCTATGGGACATGAACATGAACAATCAAAAGTCCTAATTTTAAAGGCTTAAATGCAAGTTATTGGCCCAAAAATGTGTATGGGGACCCGGGTACAGCCCTGGGGGACATGAATCAATGCAAAATCTTTTTTTTAAAACAATCCTTTTTACAGGAGCAGTGATTTTAATAATTCTTAAAGTGAAACAATAAAAAAATTCCTTTAAATATCGTACCTGGGGGGCCCCCTTAATGTGCCTGTAAACTGGCGCATTTGTGCGATGTATGTAGCCCACTGCAGCAATACTGACATTTCCAAAGGAAAACATGTCATTTAAACTTGCTCGTGGCTGTAATGTATTGGCGGCTCCCAGCAATACAGATGAAAAAATGAAAAAAAACTGTGTGGGGTCCCCCCAAAATCCATACCAGGCCCCTCTCGGGTCTGGTATGGATTTTAAGGGGAAACCCACGCCAAAAAACCCCACATCCCAAGCCGCCCCATAATGCACTGCTCTGGTGCAGTGAATAAATTACTTATGTCGTGTAATTTATTCACTGAACCTGAGCAGTGCATTGTGGGGCGGCCCGTGATCATCAGATCCCTATAAAAGAGCTGTCAAACTCAAAACAGCTCATAACGTGGGAAGCGTCCGAAGAAGTTATTTTTTCTATTTTTCGGACGAGCGAGCGACTGATCATCGGGGGACACTATTTTTTTAGTTTTATTTTTTAATAAAGGACTTGTCCAAAACTGGCTTTTGTCTTTATTGTTTTTGTACACTTTTTTGTTGTATACTCGATATCCATTCACATAGGGGAGGCGGGATCTGGGGGGGACCCCTTGTTAAAGGGGGCTTCCAGACTCCGATAAGCCCCCCCCGCAGACCCCCATAATCACAGCCCAGGGTTGTCAGGAAGAGACCCCTGTCCCCATCAACATGGGGGAAAGGTGCTTTGGGGTGGGGGGCAGAGCCCCCTCTGCCCTTAAGCACCCACCCCCCCCCATTTTGAGGGCATGTGGCCTTGTATGGTTCAGGAGGGGGGGTGCGCTCGCTCACCCCACCCCCATCCTGACCAGCCAGGCTGTGTGCTCGGAAAAGGGTCTGGTATGGATTTTAGGGGGAACCCCATGCTGTTTTTTTTTTTAATTTTGGCACAATACTGACATAAACTGAAGTGCCTATATATATATATATATATATATATATATATATATATATATATATATATATATATATATATACACTACACTATTTGAACTATTTCAACAAACTGTAAGAAGCAAAAATATCTCTCCCTGCCAGCAATGTATTATTAACTATAGAATTCCACTTAAAAATCACCCACTGGTCAAGGGAATCAAACCCGCAACCTCGCAATTGCAAGCCTGGTATTCTACCACCTACAGCACCATCAAGCACGCTTAGGCTGAACACACTCTCCCTGCCTAACTAGCTAACTTCTATCCCACCCTACACACAGTGGATGAGAAGTTAGGCAGAGTGTATTTAGCCTAAGCAGGCTTGACAGTGGCATAGGTGGTAGAATACCAGGCTTGCAGTTGTGATGGTTGTAAAAAAAATGGTTGTTTGGAAGTGGTTAAATGGTTCCTAAACATGATGATCTGCTTTTAAATTTCTTGAAATATTGTTGTGAAAGCAGAACTATGCTTGAAAGTCTGAGAAGAGATAAATTCACGCTGTTTTTAGAACTCTGTACTGACACAACTGAGCATGCCCAGACTAGAAAACTAGTCACAAACCTACACATTTTGTTTTAGCACCGTGCTTTAGTGAATTCCGAAATGTGTAAATGCCAATCAAGCATGAATTTGTGAGAGCTAGCAAACTACGTACTATTTATATACAAATGCAAGTGTCAGCCATCGATTCCTATTGTATAACTGTTACTTCCACAAAAACATACATTTTCATTTTGGATGAACTCTTTAATTCCTAAAATAAATTGTCCTTGCTGGGTCCTTTTATGTTGCCTCTTATTCCTTTTTCTTTTTAAAACAATGCTAGTAATGTGTAGTGTTTTCCTGTTTTTGGAACATATATTATTCACTCACTCTCTCTCTCTACACACACACACACACACACACACACACACACACACACACACACACACACACACACACACACACACACACACACACACACACACACACACACACACATACAGTATCTCACAAAAGTGAGTACACTCCTCACATTTTTGTAAATATTTTATTCTATCTTTTCATGTGACAACACTGAAGAAATTCCACTTTGCTACAATGTAAATTAGTGAGTGTACAGCTTGTATAACAGTGTGTATTTGCTGTCCACTCAAAATAACTCAAAACACAGCCATTAATGTCTAAACCGCTGGCAACGGTTTACACCCCTAAGTGAAAATGTCCAAATCTGGCCCAATAAGCCATTTTCCCTCCCCGATGTAATGTGACTCGTTAGGGTACAAGGTCTCAGGTGTGAATGGGGAGCAGGTGTGTTAAATTTTGTGCTATCGCTCTCACTCTCTCATACTGGTCACTGGAAGTTCAACATGGCACCGCATGGCAAAGAACTTTCTGAGGATCTGAAAAAAAAAGAATTGTTGCTTTACATAAAGATGGTCTAGGCCAGTGGTCCTCAACCCTGGCCTACAGGGCCCACTAACAGGCCAGATTTTAGGTATTACCTTGGGGAGATGCAGACTAGAGTACTGCAATCACTGAGCAGCAAATTATATCACCTGGGATGTATTTCAGTTATCTTGAAAATCTTGCCTGTTAGTGGGCCTTGTAGGCCAGCGTTGAGGACCACTGGTCTAGGCTATAAGAAGATTGCTAAGACCCTGAAACTGAGCTGCAGAACGGTGCCCAAGACCATACAGCGGTTTAACAGGACAGGTTCCACTCAGAACAGGCCTCGCCATGGTTGACCAAAGAAGTTGAGTGCACATGCTCAGCGTCATATCCAGAGGCTGTCTTTGGGAAATAAACGTATGGGTGCTGCCAGCATTGCTGCAGAGGTTGAAAGGGTGGGGGGTCAGCCTGTTAGTGCTCAGACCATACGCCGCACACTGCATCAAATTGGTCTGCATACCTGTTGTCCCAGAAGGAAGACTCTTATAAAGATGATGCACAAGAAAGCCCGCAAAGAGTTTGCTGAAGACAAGCAGACTGAGGACATGGATTACTGGAACCATGTCCTGTGTTCTGATGAGACCAAAATAAACCTATTTGGTTCAGATGGTGTCAATCGTGTGTGGCAGCAACCAGGTGAGGGTACAAAGACAAGTGCGTCTTGCCTACAGTCAAGCATGGTTGTGGGAGTGTCATGGTATGGGGCTGCTGGCACTGGGAGCTACAGTTTATTCAGAGAACTATGAATGCCAACATGTACTGTGACATACTGAAGCAGAGCATGATCCCCTCCCTTCAGAGACTGGGCAGTATTCCAACATGATAACGACACCAAACATACCTCCAAAACGACCACTGCCTTCCTAAAGAAGCTGAGGGTAAAGGTGATGGACTGACCAAGCATGTCTCCAGACCTAAACCCTATTGAGAATCTGTGAGGTATCCTCAAATGGAAGGTGGAGGAGTGCAAGGTCTCTAACATCCACCAGCTCTGTGATGTCATCATGGAGGAGTGGCAACCTGTGAAGCTCTGGTGAACTCCATGCCCAAGAGGGTTAAGGCAGTGGTGGAAAATAATAGTGGCAACACAAAATATTGATACTTTGGGCCCAATTTGGACATTTTGACTGTACTCACTTTTGTTGCCAGCGGTTTAGACATTAATGGCTGTGTGTTGAGTTATTTTGAGGGGACAGCAAATTTACACTGTTAAACAAGCTGTCCCCTCACTACTTTACATTGGAGCAAAGTGCCATTTCTTCAGTGTTGTCACATGAAAAGATAGAATAAAATATTTACAAAAATGTGAGGGGTGTACTCACTTTTGTGAGATACTGTGTATATATAAATATATATATATATATATATATATATATATATATTTATATATATATATATATATATATATATATATATATATTTTAACATATTTTAGATAGATGGTTTAGAAATTAACTATGCATTCTCTGCAGAATATATATTTGTGTATATACTGCCACGTGCATTGTGTATGCCAGGGACTTTGCCATTTGTGAAATATCTTTTGTTACACTGAGCATGCTCAGCCACTTTGCCATTTGAGCCATATCTCTGGTTACGCCGAGCATGCTCAGAGACGTAGCCGTTTGATCCTTATGTTCAGACGTTTTACCAGGTGGTGTTCTCTGAGATTAAAAAGATTTGTAACCAGTCGGATAATAAATCCTCCCAAAAAACTCCAATCTGGATCATGGAGAGAGACAGGCCCTTACTGAGTTATCTAGAAATTATGAGTTGATCATTAAAAATGCAGACAAAGGAGGAGGTATAGTCATCCAAGACAGAGTGGACTATCTTAGGGAAGCCCATCGCCTCTTGGCAGATACTGCCACATATTGTAAACTTCAATCAGACCCCCAACTCAGTTATATCAGTGAGGCAACAGGGCTCCTAACACAGGCCAAGGAAGCAGGCATCATTAACAAATTAGAATGCTCCTTCTTTAACTACCTCAATACTGGGCACTTAAACCCCCTTCCTTCCCAGACCAATTTTCAGCTTTTAGCGCTGTTGCATTTTGAATGACAATTGCGCAGTCATGCAACACTGTACCTAAACCAAATTTATGTCATTTTTACCCCACAAATAGAGCTTTCTTTTGGTGGTATTTGATCACCGCCAGGTTTTTTCTTTTTTGGTGCACAAATAAAAAAAGACCGAAAAGTTTGAAAAAAAAAAAGGTTTTTTTGTTTAGGTTATAAAATGTTGTAAATAGATAAGTTCTTTCCTGCACTGATGAGCACTGATGATGCCGCACTGACAGGCACTGATGAGGAGACACTGATGGGGTGGCACTGATGGGGTGGCACTGATGGGGTGGCACTGATGGGGTGGCACTGATATGCAGCACTGATGGGCACTGATAGGTAGCACTGATGGGCACTGATATGTGGCACTGATAGATAGCACTGATATGCAGCATTGGTGGGCACTGATAGGCAGTGCTGATGGGCACTGATAGGCAGCACTGATGGGCACTGATGGGCAGCACTGATGGGCACTGATGGGCACTGATAGGCAGCACTGATGGGCACTGATGGGTGGCACTGATCGGCACTGATGGGGGGCACTGATAGGCACTGATAGGCAGCACTGGTGGGCAATAATGGGCACTGGTGGGCGGCACTGATAGATGGCAATAACGGGCACTGGTGGGCAGCACTGATAGATGGCATTGGTCAGCAGCACTGATAGGGGGCACCACTGGCAGGCTCTCTGAGCCCTGTTTGCCATCCCTGGTGGCCATGGTGGGCATCCCTGGTGGTCATGGGTGGGCATCCCTGGTGGCTCTAGTGGCATCCCCTCCCCCCAGGGCTGCACTGGTAATCAATCATCTGATTACCAGCACAGACCCCCCCTGTGACCAGTGAGTAACTGATCACCCCGGCTGCAGAATCGATCCTCTGATCTTCTCCTCACTGACAGGATCTGTCAGGAGGAGAAGAGATCGAAGCCGTTAAAACGGCTGTATTGACATTACATGACGGCTGTGATTGGTCACAGCCGTCATGTGATCAGGAGGGCCAATCACAGGGCCCTCCTGCCTAGTCTTGTTGCTCTGTGTCCTAGGGACACAGGCACATCGAGATCGCACCGCTGCGCGTGCCCGCGGCGGCGCAATCTCTCTCCTTCTGAAGGACGTTCCGGAACGTCCATTCAGAAGGACGAGACTCCCACCCGGCCGTATATGTACTATGGCCCGGGTGGGAGGTGGTTAATAGAGATTTCTTTTCTACACCTTATTTTTATCACATTCCAAAAGTGCATAAAAATTCAGAGAATCCACCAGGTAGACCGATAGTTGCGGCCATGGATAGTATTACGAATCCATTCTCACAATATGTGGACCAATTTTTACAACCCCTGGACCAAAGTTTGACATCTTATATCCGGGATGGAGTCCACCTCCTGGAATTATTATCACCTTATAGTTGGGAACCCACATATTTGTGGGTTTCTCTGGATGTAGAATCTCTATATACCTCCATCCCCCATTCTGTTGGGCTTGAAGCAGTGGCGCGGGCCCTTACGAACCCTCCCACCATCAATCCTTCACAGGCCCAGTTTGTTGTGGAAGCAACCAGGTTTTGTCTCACCCACAATTGCTTCCAATTTGATGGGGAGTACTACCTGCAAGTCAATGGCACAGCTATGGGGGCAAATTTTGCCCCCAGCTATGCCAATTTGACAATGGGCATGTGGGAGGACAATTATGTCTGGAAAAACAATCCGCATACCTCCCATATTATCTTTTATGGGAGGTATATAGACAACATAATTGTAATCTGGGATGGCACAGACACTCTACTCTCAGAATTTGTTAGTCACTGCAATTCTAACAACTACAGTCTATCATTTACCTCAGTCCATCATCCTGCTGAGTTGGCCTTCCTGGATCTCCTTCTTTACCACTGTGAAGGTAAAATAGAGGCCAGGAACTACACTAAACCCACAGCGGGTAATTCTTTTTTGCATTATAAAAGCTGCCACCACCCCAGGTGGATAAATAACATCCCGAAGAGCCAATTCTGCAGACTTCGTAGAAATTGTACCAATGATGGAGATTATGTAGAGCAAAGTGTCATGTTAAAGAAAAAATTCACAGATAAGGCCTTCCCAGAACCTTTATTAAATTCTGCCCAAGATACGTATAAGACTGGCTATGTACGGAATGAAAAGAGGACCCCTAACACAGAGATCACTATGCCGAGATTTATTACCCAATTTCACACCAAATTTAAAAAGATGGAACAAGTCTTGGCGAAACATTGGCCGATTTTACTGGAGGACCCTCATCTTAAGGATAATTTACCATCCAAACCCAAGGTTACTTACCGAAAGGCTAGAAACATTAAGAGTTTGGTGGCTCCTAGTAAACTGAAAAACCCACCTACATCCTTCCAAGTGAGACCGTGTCTTATCCCGCTTATAGGCATGTTTCAATGCCACAAAACATTATGTTTAACATGTAAGCATGTAACCCATGAGCAAAAAAGTTTTGAGGTCAAGGGCAAAACATACCCTATCACAAAATTCTACAACTGTTCCACGGACTATGTCATCTATTGTTTGACATGCACCTGCGGCCAGTTTTATGTAGGAAGAACCATTCGTCCATTGAGGAAAAGGTTTGGGGAACATCGCAGATTTGTAGAAGCAGGGGAGGACAAGCACAGCATTCCACGTCATTTTTTACTGTCACATGACAAATCATCCCTTGGTCTGAGAGTGTGGATCATAGAGTCCATTCCAGCCACCTTTGCGCCAGCCGAGCGCTACAAGCGGCTGTGCCAAAGGGAGGCGTATTGGATCTACATTCTAGACACGTTAGTGCCGGGCGGCCTAAATGAGGAAATCGAAACGAGTTCGCTCATATAGTCCTCTTTGAATAGGGTCCTTAGTTTTACCTCCAATATCTTTTTATCCTATTGAATATTTTTACTTTTCTTGGTGATATTTAATTATGGTGTATTTTTATCCTTTTAATGGGTTCTAGATGTCTTAATATATCAGATCCTTTCGGAAGTATCTGAAATATTTGAGACATTCTTAATATATTTCCTCATTTCCCAATATTTTTAATATTATTAATATTTTTAATATTTTTAATATTTACCCATTAATTTAATATTTATTTATTTCTCACATATGCAACTCATGGCTGTCTTGTATGTACATGAGTTCACCATGAAGCCATTATATATATAAATAATTTGTATATATTTATTACATTACATCAATTAACATATCCTTGGTACATCTATCATATGTTTATATTTTTATTTCTTATTATAATTTTATTTTATTTTTCAGTATATTATTATTTTTTCAGCATATAATTTTCAATACATCTTTTATTATTCCCATGTGCTGATGATATTGTTAATTTTATGCTAATTTATTTTATTTTTATTTATTATTTTTCAAATCAATGCACTTATTTCTTTTGATATTTCGCCCATGAACTGTTTATTATCATTCCCTGTGTGTTTTCAACCACTGCTCATTCTTTGTTGTATATACTGTAGTCCAATATGCTAAAATTCCTTATCCATGAATCAGATGCTGTTTGTTGTATTAGAATTACATTATGTGCCGTTTAATTTGAAAATAAGACGGGCTTTAGGACCGAGCAGGTTCAGGCTCCTTCTCGACTTAAATCCCATTTCCAAAACGGAGCAATATCGGCCTGAGGAAGGAGCGCATGCTCCGAGAACGCGTCGCCGGCACCCTGATGTCATCACACTACCGGAAGTGACGACAGATCGGCTTCTGAGTGTCCCCGGGACCAGGAAGAGCGGCCAGCCACGGCTTACAGCCTGTCGACCGTTACCGCTCCAGCCATCCTGATCCAACCGGAGTGTTGTCATGAGCTTTTATATTTATACAATTTGTGAGTACCCTTTGTTCCATTGATCTTATGCAATAAATCTCAAGTTACTGCACTCAGAGTGGCGCCTGTGTTTCCCCCCTGTCTTGCAATGGCCCCAACCGACCACTTTGAAGGGACTCCAAAGCTTTCTGGGGTTTGCAAATTACTACAGGCGTTTCATCAAGGGTTTTGCCTCCATAGCTCCCCCCCTTACTGCTATGACTAGGAAAGGCACCAATTGCAAACTGTGGCCCTCTGAAGCAGAATCATCTTTCCAGCTTTTAAAGGGTATGTTCAGCAAGGCTCCAATTCTTCAGCATCTAAACCCTGATCTCCAATACATTGTTGAGGTGGATGCCTCTGAGGTAGGAGCAGGTGCCGTGCTGTCCCAGAGACAACCTAAGACCAGTAAGATTCATCCAGTGGCGTTTTTTTCTAAAAAGTTTTCTTCAGCGGAGATGAATTATGATGTTGGGAATCGAGAACTACTTGCTATAAAACTTGCATTACCCGAATGGCGACATCTTCTGGAAGGGGCTCTAAAGCCTTTTTCTATCCTGACCGACCATAAAAACCTGCTGTATCTTCAGACTGCTAAACGTTTGAATTCACGTCAAGCTTGATGGGCTCTGTTCTTTTTCCGTTTTAATTTTGTCCTTTCCTATGTCCCTTGTCATAAGAACAGGAAGGCCGATGCTCTTTCCAGACAGTTTGTTACTTCTGAAGAAGATCAACCTTATTATTCCACCTCACAAGATTGTCACACAGATCTCTGCAGCTCTTTACCAACAGTTACAGGAAACCCAGAATTGTGTTCCTCAAGGGCTGAAGGTACCACCAGGTCGCCTGTTTGTAGCCCCCAGCCTCAGGAGAGCTGTACTCCTCTGGGCACATGATGGAGTGTTATCTGGTCATCACTCTTAAGACCTTGCAGCATCATGTTTGGTGGCCTCATATGAAAAGAGATGTTACAGCCTATGTGGCTGCCTGTCCAACCTGTGCTGCTAATAAAGTACCTCGCACATTGCCTGCTGGGCTATTACAACCGCTTCCTGCACCTCGCCAGCCTTGGACCCATTTAACTATGGACTTCATTACAGAATTACCCAAATCTGATGGCATGACTGCTACAGTATATGGATTATAGTGGATCGCTTTTCAAAGATGTCTCATTTTGTACCACTCTCTGGATTACCTACAGCGGAAGCTCTGTCTACCCTCTTCCTTTCTCATGTTGTGAAACATCATGGTATACCTACCAATATCGTCTCAGACCGCGGATCTCAGTTCATTTCCCTATTCTGGAGAGCGTTTTGTAAGAAACTGGGAGTAACGATCTCACTCTCTACCTCACATACCCACAAACAAATGGTCAAACCGAACGCATGAACCAGACCCTTGAAACCTATCTTCGGCATTACATCAACTCGCTACACTCCAATTGGTCTAAATATTTGCCCTTGGCTAAATTCGCCATTAACTCTCGTTGGCACAGTGCCCTGCATACCACGCCATTCTACGCAGCATTGGGCTATCACTAAGGGTGTGCTGCTTGCTCTTTGATAGACTTTTGTGCATGAACTTTTGCCTGTATTCTTCACCCCTCTTCAGCCTGCAGAATCTGTACTTCACCGCCAGCTTGTGTATGACTTCTGCCTGCCTGACCATTATTTGGATTACGTTTGGATATCGCTTTGCCCGATCTGTTGCTGGCCTGATCCCTGACTACGTTTTCGCCTGAATCCTCAGCACTCAAACTCCACTTCGGACTTTACCTAACAGGTACCTAACAGCGACAGCCTAATTGCCACTGCCACATCAGAATGGTTGTTTCTATAATTTGTATGCTCAATTGCATGCAATGGTATGTTATTTAGCAAAAATATTATTTTGTGGAAACTAAATATTCAAACACTAGGGAACACACAGGGTGTTAGCATGGTTGGGATTTGAACCCATGACTTAAGTGCTTATTGTTCATGAACACAGATCACTAAGCCAATGAGTACAATTTGGCGTGCATAATATTAGGCGTGCATAATAGTTTAGTGTGATTAAAGCGGAGTTCCACCCTAAAAACTATCTTTGCACTGTCCGCTAGCTTAGATGAACCTGAAAAAGAATTGGATAATTAAATTTTTTTTTTCTTTCGCTTACCTTGTTTTTAATGAAAATATACTTACCTTCCTTCCTCTTCCTCCCTCTGTGGCCGCGGGTCACAACGTCACTTCCTCCTTGCATTGACTCCTGGGAGATGAGCGGCATTGATCCCAGGAGTCAATGCGCCTGCACCAGAGTCACTCGTCACTTCTGGTGCAGGCACGTCATTCCCTGCTGAACAGCTTCTGCGCATGCGAGCAGGGCATTCTGGGACTCCAACGTCACCGAAGAGGACACGAAGAGGGACGCTCCAACTTCAGCTGCCCACACATGAGATGGCAGCGCTGGACAAGACATTTTCAAGGTAAGTATTTCTTCTTACAGGTAAGTGAAACAGGGGACAGTTCAGAGGCTATCGTTGCTTAAATGCACTAACCCTGACTGTCCTGGGGGGTATTTTTAGGTAAAATAATTGTTTCTGCCCGGAACTCCGCTTTAAAGAATGAACATAGATAATTAGAACTCTATAGTCACCAAAAAAAATAAATGTAACATGAAAAAAAAATTAACATAGATATAGAAATGTAAATGATAAATTCATGTAACCTCATGGAATAGCAGACATTACCCTGTAATAATCATTCAGAACAGCATTCATTAGCAAAAGAAGAAAACATACTATGCACAACAATTGTAATAAAAATAAATAGCCACACACGAGGTAGAGCATACCCTATAATTATTGGCATACATGTACACACATGATCATAGCTAAATACTGCAGTGCAGTTTCAAATAAGAAACCTCGTTGGCAATTGCCAGTTATGGAAACGCAACTATGCTGATTTGGAATTCACTAATGCATATTCGTCTATTTGTACTCACTTTTCCTTTCACATGTTCACCTAGTTGAGGTCTCAATTGTTTTAATTGGGAGTAATTAAATGTAGAATGACTATTTCTTCTCTTCTTTCTTAGTGAATTAGGCCCTATGTAACTATTACCAATAAAGGAGTGACTGGAAATGTAGCAGCCCACCAATTAGTAACATGCTGTTGCCAAGTAGCTCTCACAATCCTCCAACAGTGCATTCTAGCAGTAGATTTTACTAAAATATATTTAAATAAAACAAGAGGTAGAGCTTGTTCAAAAGCATGTCTGACATTCCTAAGGCAGTGTGATATCTCTATATAGCCCAGGGCAGGACCAGAATGTTTCCTCAAATACTAATAAACACAAGGTAACTAAAGCTGGCCATAAAGTATAGATTTCTTTCATTCAGCCCATAAACTGAATAAAATAAATTTAATAGATTTCTCTATCCACTCTAAACAGCATAGACCTCCAATCTCCAACAGCCGGTAATGCCAACTGTCAAAATGCCCAAACAGTGTCTGCATCTTATTGGACGTAGGAGCTGTTCATCTGAGAAGTTCCCAGGCTGCCCTGTTAATTTTTTAATTTCTTGACTGAGTTTATGGGCAGCTTTATTTACAAACTTTTTAATGGGGATAAAATGGTGGTACAAAAGAACATTGTATATCAACAAGCATGGTATTACAAATAGAATATTATCAGGGTACAAAAGATAGGATATATATTCTAATAACAGGGTCATTGCAGTTGTCAGTCAGATAAAAATAGAAGAAATATTTAGTGGTTGGTGTCACAGTATATTGTATATATCTAAAGGCATCTTTACCCAGCAAAGCAATTCCAACCAATTGAATTAAATTGTGAATTAAATTGGTTGGAATAGAATTTCCGCATATTTTAACCAGGGGTCCCATTTATTGTCATAGAAGTGGGTAGAGTTGTAAAGAGTGTCAAAGATTTTTTCCATGAGGCTGATTGCATTAATTCTTGTTTTGGGTTGGGAAGAGGGAAACAATGGGGATATAGCTAGCTTTAAAGGCTATCTCTACCTTTCCTACCATGTTATATGTTACACCCATTTTAAGGTTTGCAATGTTCTTCTACCTGTTGGCTCCTGTCACTTTTGAATTTGTGAAGCTGCGGGGGCAGAAATCTATGAATGAATCAAAGGAACAGTACAGTGATCACAGGACTTGTATTCCATTCAAACTTTCTGCAGCTCTGTACCTGAAGGCCCATACTTCGGTATGGACCAGTGGTTGCAGAAAGAGTCTACAGGAGTCTGTGCATTGAAATGTTTTGCAGGCTCATATGCAAATAAATAAATAAATACAATATAAACACTATTTTTTTGTTCTGCAAATATGAGTGCACATATATATATTTTTTATTTTTTGCAAAAGGTGGCCTTAGCCTTTAATTCTTTCAAAGTCTGCAAACATAAACTGAGATAGAAGTTTTAATTGAAGCAACCCTTAGAAGGAAAATTACTTTAGGAAAGACAGGAACCTAATAGTTTGCTTTTGTGGTTAGCATTATGTATAATAAAATGGTTTCATCAGGTGATGTTAAAGAATGGCGATGTTCTGGAAATCCTTAAAAGAGCCTGGACTGATCCAGCCTCTTATGTGAAATCCTATTGTTCTGCTATTGTAGTCACTGGGGACCCTAACAGACACATCTGTGGATCTGTTGTAATCAGTGTTTCTGAGCCAGGATAAGATGAAAGTGTCTGCCTCTTATCCTTATTCCTCTGTTCTCCCACACACACATCTAAAGGCAACACATGGGAACACTGCACTCAGAAAGCAAAGTCATTAAATACGTATATAGATCTGTGGAGGATGAGGAGAGCTGAAAGGATGATTCATGAAGAAGACACAAAATAGAGGGAATGGTGCTTGGGGTGCTGGGGAAAGCATGCTTCTGTCAACTTTCCATGTCCGTGATGCTGTCTTTGCTGCTATTGCCAGCAGCACAATTTTTCTCTCTTGACTACAGGGAAATTATCTGAACAGATGCATGAACTTCCACAGGGGGTGTGTGCTGCATCATGATTGGAGGGCTTGTCTGCTCATCTGAGTGTAAGGACACCCCAGAGAGGGATGCTGGCCAGGCTTGGTGTCCCATATTCCAACTGTTTATAAATCTGCTGACAGTTGGCAGCCCCTGAGACCAGGACATTAGTGTATAATTAATATTTACCTATGAATAAATGTACATATAATATGTGTATGTGTATCTTCATATCCCTGTTGCTATCTTATATAAACATTTATGGTATTTACTTGTACCTCTCTGTTTAACATTTTATTATATACTAGTTACTAGAATGAGTAATTTGTAATGTTGTTTTATTTATGTGTGTCATTAGTTTGTAGCTTACCTAGTGTTAGTTTGTAGCTTACCTAATGTTTTATATTACTTCAGTGGTTTTAGTAAGGATTCAGAAACATGGTGGGGAGGATAACAGTATTTTATTGTGGCTGCACCATAGTCACACAGCTTTGTTCTATGTTTCTAAATGGATTTCACGAGCATGGAGGTTGTTTGCTCATGCACAGTTAATACTATAGTATGACCATCTGAAACACAACATACTCCAATCAGCCATAATATTACTACTGACAGGTAAAGTGAATAACATTGATTATCTTGTTGCAATGGCCCTAATTCACTAAAAGGAAGGAGTAGAAATGCTCGTTCCCTATTTACTACTCTCATCTAGAGTAATTAAGACCTCAACTAGGCGAACCTGCAAACGTAGAATTACGGCTAGATGCAATAGTGAATTCCAATTAGAGTGCACGGATTTGCGGTAGCGTTTTCATAGCTGGAAATTCCTATATTCTGAATGAATATTACAGAGCAATGTCAGATATTATGGTTACTTTTTTATGTATAGTTATGTATTTGTTATGTGTTTTAACCTTTAGATTTCCGATTAGCAGACTACAGAGCTCTCTAATTATCAACATTCATTCTTTATTCATCCTAAACTTTCAGGCATCTCTGATTGTACTTGGCACATTGCTGTAGTGGTCTATGCTCATGGACAAAGACTGCTAAGTTATGAGTTCTAGTCCCAACCATGATAACATTTTCTGTGTTCGCCGGTGTGTGAGTATTGTTTTGCCAAATAGTAACACCTTGGCTACATCACATAAAATTGCATGTAAATGGCCATGTACATTCGGGAAACAGACATGCATATGTGCCGGTTGCAATTAGGCGTTGGCCAAGTTTCAGCATTCAAAAATCTAAATTTACATAGGTGATGGCATACTTGGGATATGAACCCATGGTTTCAGTGTTTATAAATAGGAGTGCTAACCATTGAGCTGAGCACAATTATGCTTGGAATATTAAGTAGTCCCATGCTTCAATAATTAATTAACATAAATATAGAAAATATATATATATAGTTCTCAAATTCATGATCAGTGAAAAATTGACACCAATTTGTAATGTATTGTCGGCTCCCAGCAATACAGATAAAAAAAATAACGTAGGGTTCCCCCCCCCCCCCAGTCTATACCATGTCCTTCGGGTCTGGTATGGATTTTAAGGGGAACCCCAACCCACAATAAAAAAATGGCTTGGGGTCCCCCTCAAAAACCATACCACACCCGTATTCGAGCCCCCAGATCCCGCCCCCCCCCCCATGTGAATTGGTATCGGGTACATCGTACCCCTTCCCATTCACCAAAAAAGGGTAAAAAAGGAAAAACCACAGAGCACAGTTCTTTATTAAAAAGAGAAAGAAAAATTGTGTCCCTCGATGTAAATCCATCGTCAATCATAACGCCTGCCAAACCAAAAAAAAGCAAAATAAAAAAAAAAGCTTTGCCTCTTCTGAGGCTCCCCGCTATATGCCGCTTTTGAGCTTTGACAACTCTTTTATGGGCAAGGGAAGGGGCCATTTATCCGGAGCATCCGATACCCTGGGATCTGGGGGCCTCTTGTTAAAGGGGCTTCCGGATTCTGATAAGCCCCCTATCCGCAGACCCCCACAACCATCCTCCCAATGTTGAGGGCAAGCGACCTGGTATGGTTCGGGGGCGCTCGCTCATCCCCCTCCTATCCTGGCCTGCCAGACTGCATGCTCAAATAAGGGTCTGGTATGGATTTTGGGGGGGGCACGCCGTTTTTTTTGGAGGGAATTTTGGCTTGGGGTTCCCCTTAAAAGCCATACCAGACCCGAAGGGTCATAGGGTTCCCCTTAACCACTTAAATACAGTGCACTCTCACCCCCTTCCTGCCTAGACAAATTTTCAGCTTTCAGTGCTCATTGACATCTATAAGAAATCTTGGTCAGACTGACATGGCACTGCTCCCTGTCTTTAACATTGCTGTCTATGGGAAATATTGGTCAGCTTGGTATGACACTGCTCCCAAACCATAAGTGACCAAACTTGTGGAGTCCGAGAGGGGACCCAGGACTGCAACATATCTATACATTTTAAAAGTGGGGTATGTCTGTACACTACACTGACTGCACTAAACTAACTCAACACAGTATCCACTAACTACCTGCCTAATCTCTATTGTCACACACTGTACACGGCTGCCGTATAAGTGGCAGCCTTATTTAGTGTGGGGCGTGGACTTAACCCCCTGCCTTTGGCCAATCATGGCTCTCACAGGACATTTTGCTGTGATTGGCTAAATACATAATTAAATATATAAAATTGAGGCACATGCACGGAGCAAGATGGCCGCTTAAGCCCGGAGCTCCGTGCCACCCCGGCATTCCACCCCGCCCTGAGCCAGTGAACAGCCGCCTTTCAGCACCTAGAGACACAGGATTGACAGCTCACGACTCCAAGGATCCAGTACATGTCCCAAAGCCGAGTCAGGAGGGACCTCCGACCGGAATACCAGGCCACAATAGCGGAGACCGCTCGCTCTAAGATGGCGGATTCGGTGCCACAAACAGCAGAGATGGAGGAGGGGGATCACACTCAGGCCGTCCCTGCTACAAGCAGCGCTCAACACTTCACTCCAAGGGGCACAGTGAGTACGCACCTGCTTCTCACCCCATCACCAGCATCCACGGAATCCCTGTTGGGACGGATGGCGGCTGATTTCTCACTGTCCCTGGCCTGTGATTCCCCCACTATGCACCAGGACCGCCCCGGCCTACTGTGCACCACTAGGCCTGACCTCCCCACGCCAGACGATATCATCTCTAAGATGTCGGTCCTCCTGGACACAGGACTTACTCAAATAGCATCTAAAATCACATTTGATCTCCAGATTGATTTCCAAAACCTGGGATCGCGCATGGAGGTGATCGAAAACAAACTGGACATGACAATAGCTAAGACTAACCAGCATACCGGTCTAATCCAAACTCTGCAAGAACAACTGGACTCTGCCCTAAAGATGTGGTAGTTAAGCCACACTTTTATACAGTAAAAGAGGAGATCATCAAAAGGGCCAGGAATGTCACGCAGCTCACCTGTCTTGGACACCAGGTTCAAATCTTTTCTGATTTAGCCCCATCTACCATTCAACAAAGAAGGGCGCTGAGACCACTACTTACCGTCTTAACGCAAAAAGAGATAAAGTACTGGTGGGCTTTTCTTTTTGCTCTAAAGTTTTCTCACAAACAAAACCTACTAATTCTCCAGTCTTCATGAAGGTGAGAGGCTGCTCCTTCACCTCAACCTTCTACCGCAGTCACCGGAACAACAGAGTCCATCTACCAGCTCGGGCTCCTCCAAGCGCCCGAACCCGACGAGCCCTTTGACGCCCATGTGGAACAGATCCAAATTAAAGCGCTCCAAGGACTGTAACCCTCCATGAACTTCCCAGCTACTCCTCAACATTCTCCACCCATGAGGACACGGTCCTCCAAAGTTACTTCGATCTGAAGTCTATTTTCACCCTGGTCACACCTGACTCACTAAATCACCAGTTGGGTTGATATGCTGATTGCATCTCCCCCTTTTTATTGCAATTTTTTGATCTCTATGCAGAATTCCTAATTTTGTTTTTTATTTTTCCTTTTTTTTATTTTTTTTTTCTCTCCTCGTAATTATTTTTTTTTTCATGCGGGGCCAGGAACTTACACTGCTACTAACGTTCTATTGTATTACTTAGATATCCTCACCTTCACCCCATATGGCATATCTGCTACCATTCTCAACCCATACCTGTTACAAGTTATTGTAGTCTCTAAGCCTAGTTATGTATTATTTTGTCTCACCCATTCATGAATGCTTTGGTATTCCTTTGTTATATTTCAGTTGGGCGGGAGCCCTGCCGGAGTGGTCGGATGACGCCTCCACCTGTCACCGGGGAATTCTCTATATTGGTCTTTCCTGTGTGACTTATCCGTTCGGATTGATGCAGACCACAATCCGCTCACGGGAGTCCTTTTTGGACATTGGTCTGCTACTTTTCTTTCTTATCTCTTTTCTGATCTCTCCCTCCCCTCTTCCCCCTGCAGCCGTGCTCCGGAGTGGTGGCGCTCCATCTCGCAACAATCCACGATCCATCCTATCACGAACTATCAATGGCCATACTGTGGAAGCCGCACACGGGGTAAGTGGTTTGCTATTCCATGGGCTTCCCCCCTTCAGGCATGATGTCTTCTTCTAAGGTCTCCGCTCCACGTCTTCGCATAGCCACACATAATGCTCAGGGTCTCAACTCACCCATGAAACGCAGGAAATCATTTCGGGAATTACACCATAGGAAAATTGATGTTCTTATGCTTCAGGAAACACACTTTCCGAAAACATATAAACCCGATTTTCTCCATGCCAAGTTCCCCACCTTCTACTTAGCAAACGCAGAAACCAAAACACATGGTGTTCCGGTTCTATTCGCCAAATTTTGAAGATTCACGTGTACCTCGGAATTAGCGGACGAGGAAGGTAGATTTCTTCTAGTTAAGGGCACGATTGATGGTCAATTATACTCCTTCGTGTCTTATTATGCCCCTAATCACAATCAGTTGAAATTTTTTCAATCTATGTTCAAAAAGCTCCTCCCACACTTGGAGGGCCATATAATTTTTGGGGGAGACTCCAACACAGCTTTCGATTTTAGCCTGGATAAGTCCAGACCCCCGGGATCCCAGTCATTAAGACCCCCTAAGTACAGCTTGAAACTAGCCAAATTGCTTCACCAAACTGGATTGATAGATTGCTGGAGGGAATTCAATCCCACAACCAAAGATTATACTCACTTCTCCCACCCACACCAGATGTACGCACGCATTGACCACATCCTAATGTCTTCTTCTCTGCTTCCGTATGTCCGCTCGGCATCCATTAAAGACACGGTGTGGTCGGACCACTCAATGGTGGTGACAACGATCTCTCGGCCCCACCCCACTAACGCCACCTTCCACTGGAGACTTAATGAATCTATACTTAGCGAGTCCTGTAGGGTATCTGAAATTGCAACGGCTATCTCCGAATATTTCCTAATTAAGGATACAGGGGACACCTCCTCAGAGGTACTATGGGTCGGCTCATAAATCCACTATTAGGGGCAAACTGATCCAAATGACTTCTAAACTTAAACGAGATAGACGGGCACATATTGACAAATTGGAACAAGACTATTCTCTCCAACTCTCCAAACACAAGGCTAACCCCACTTCAGTTCCCATACGCATCCTGGATGAGGCCAGGGCCGCACTTAACCTGGCCCTCACCGGTTTTGGCCGAAAAGTACCTGAGATGGCAGGGAGCCAAGTTTTATCATCACAGGACAAGATAGGCTCCATGCTAGCATCTAAACTGAGACCCCAAGTTTGTTCGACCCACATACCCAAGTTCTCTATTCCAGGGGGCCAGAAATCCCAAAACCCCAAACGTATACTACCGACCTTTGCAGATTTTTTCAGACAGTTGTACTCTTCTGATAGGACAGGGGTTGATCCTGATCTGGATGGTTTCCTTTGTGACCTCCACATTCCTACCTTATCTACTGACCACAAAGATGTGCTTGACCCGCCCTTTAAAGAGGCGGAGTTCGCAGCAGTTATCAAATCGCTTAAGTTGGGCTCGGCCCCTGGCCGGACGGGTTCTCTAATTTGTATTACAAAACTTTCCAAGAATCTTTAACCCCTCATCTGGTCAGATATTTTAACACCGTACACTCAGGCAATCCACTAGATAAAGACAGTAACTCAGCCTTCATCTCAGTGATCCCCAAGCCCGATAAAGACCCTGGAGAGGAGAGCAACTACAGACCCATATCCCTGATTAATAGCGACTTGAAAATACTAACTAAAATGCTAGCTAATAGGTTGTCCTCTTTTATAACTACAAGTACATACATCCATAAGGATCAAGTTGGTTTTATGCCAGGCAGGCAAGGTCCGGACCAAATTAGAAGGGCAGTGGATATTATCACAGTACTCCAATCAGGGTGGGACGGCTCGGACATCAGGAAGGACTACTGCTTTCAGTAGATCTGCAGAAAGCATTCGACTCTGTCGAATGGCCATACCTTTTCGCGCTACTAACTAAATGGGGATTTGGTCGCAAATTCATGGGTATCATGCACTCCCTATTCTCAACACCAACAGCTAAAATTAGGTATCAGGGGTTCTACTCAGATCCTTTTCCAATTTCAAAAGGCACAAGGCAGGGATGTTCCCTCTTACCACTAATCTTTGCAATAGCTATAGAAACTTTGGCGTTGGCCATCCGTGCGGATCCCAACATCAAAGGAGTCTTCTGTGGGCCTTCTGAACACAAGTGTGCTCTGTTTGCGGACGATCTCCTATTATTTGTCACATCCCCCACGACTACTCTTCCGAACATTTGCTCCTTACTGGACAAATTTGCAAAAATCTCGGGCCTACAGGTGAACTTTGCCAAATCCTCCATTCTCAATATCTCAGTTAACCCACAGGAGGTCCTTTGCCTCCAATCTTCTTTAAGTGGAGCGAGTCTCACATTAAATATCTCGGCATAAACTTAACTTCCAGAAAAGAACATCTCCATAAATTGAACTACACAGCAATTTATCAATCCTTGGGGAGGGAATTGGCGGACTGGTCTTCCCATAACCTATCTTGGCTGGGCAGAATTAACTCAATTAAGATGAATGTACTTCCGAGATTATTATATCTTTTTAGAGCCTTACCTATTCCCATACTCAGGGATCAGCTGAAAAAATTTCAAAATACAGTACTTAAATTTATCTGGGGCAAAACGAGTCACAGACTGCACCGCAAGGTACTATTTAAGCCACGAAAGCAAGGGGGACTAGGCGTTCCGAATTTCTGGGCTTATTACCAGGCAGCAAGGCTAGCTCAACTCTCAATAGTGTATTCACGGTTTGAAAAACCAGACTGGGTGCAAATGGAGAGACAGGCAGTACCAACGTACACTTTGGATTTCCTGCTCTGGACCTCATCTAGACAAAAACCGCCCATTTTAGCTCCTACGCTTTCAGCGTCTTTTACACTCTGGGATTCCCTAAAAACCCTACCGGCCCTGACATCCTCCCTCCAACCGATCTCCCATATTTTTAACAACCCAAAATTCCCACCGGGTTTGAACATCAAAGCATTTCAATGGTGGCTAGATAAGGGTCTCTACCGTATAGGGCAATTCTTCACCTCTAGGGGCCCTTACTCCCTGAAACATTGCTACGACAAGCTAAAGATGCCCAAAACGGAAACCTTCAGGTTTCTACAAATCTCTCACTTCCTACAATCAATTTCTACAGGGATGGTTCCCCCAATACAATTTACGGCGTATGAGACGTGGTGCGGAAACTCGGAGGCACAAAGGGGTGGCATATCACTGATATACTTGTCACTCATGTCTGAGTGCTCTAAACTACCCTACATGGAAGCATGGGAAAAGGACCTGGTGGAGTCATGGGAGGCAGAGGAGTGGGGAAATATGTTTTTTCGCTCTTTTAAAGGAATCAAAAACATATTCCTGATTGAGGCAAACATAAAAGTTTCAACTCGCTGGTACTTGGTGCCTACGAGAATCCATGAAATGTTTCCCTCCTCCTCTCCATTATGTTTCCGAGGCTGCCAGAGTCCTGGTGATATGCTCCACATATGGTGGCATTGGTGGGACTGCCCACAGCTGAGAGGCACATAGAATAGAGTATTCCACATGATATTGAAAGTCACTGGACTCAGAATCCCCAGACAGACGGCCATTGCCTTGTTGAATGCTAAAATACCAAAAATACATAAACATACACAACAACTATTATTTTTTATTTTCCTGGGTGCCAAAATGACAATTGCTGCAGCCTGGAAACAACGAACAGTGCCTATTAGGAAAATCAAAAATATAATTACGTGGATCATGTCACGATCAAGATGGTGGGCACCCTAAGGGATGCGGTAACTAAGTTTGAAATGATTTGGGAACCATGGGCAGCTTACCTGGGAATATCTTTTGTTCCGGGCTTAACTTAAGCTATGAAGTATGGACGTGCCTCTCCGGTTCATGGCTGCTCCCTCCCTCCCTTTGCTTCTCTCTTCCCCCATGCTTTGCACCCCTCGCTTTTTTCTTTCTTTCTTACTGAGACCTGGGTCGGTCAACCTCGGCGGGATCTTCATCTAAGATTTTGCTCGCGCTATCCCTCCTCCTTTTCTCGACCTATCTGTGGAGAGAGGGTCCTGGATAGGATGTCACTGCCTTACTATTTGTATATCCAGTTGTAGGGAAGTTTGAACCCTCTTTAAACGGTCTAGACTGGATTTAACATATACTGGAAGTTTTTTTCTCTCTCTTTTGATCACTTTATCTGTTCATATTCAGTATCATAACTCCCATAAATGTATGTTGTTATATATCCTATTTCTAGAGCAATTCAAGCATTACGAACACTTTTGGACCTCTTCTCTCCTGTAATTATCGTATGTAACCCAGTTTCCACTTGCCACGATTGTTGTATTTCTTTTGTTCTTGTTCTTATTATATCAAAATAAAATTTTTTGAAAGTAAATATATAAAATTATTCTAAAAAATAATTAAACAGCAAGGGCTGATCAGCAGAAGGACCAACCTCCATTTGCCATTCCAAATATTGGATGCGGCGGGCCGCCCACCGCAGCAGCTCCCTCATGTTTCCCATTGATGGGTCTGTCAACACTAGGGTGAAAAAGAGACAAGATAATTACTAGAGGCAAAATGCATAAACAAAGGAGTCACAAAACCACTCCATCAAAAACTAGGCACTGTAGCATATTTGCCCTGTTTTTACATACTTTCTTGCTCAGACATGATATATTGCTGGTCTACATAGTCAGATTCAAATGCCTAATCCCAAAAAATGTTTAGGGCACGTGTAGGGTGAATTTCTTGGCCAACATGATGACATTTTTATGTTCAATCTCCATGGATATATCTACTGTATGTTGGGAATGCTATCCAATTCAATCCACACAGGGTGAGAGTTTCCTATTGACCTAATGGTTTGATTAATCAGGTGTGGTAGAAGGGAGGAGGCCCAGCTCCTAGGAAGCTGAGGTGTGGTCTTTTATCTCTTAGCATTGAAGCCTGAAGATGGTAGAGATCATAGTGGAGGAAGCACTTTTTTTGGCCTAACAGGTAAATACTCACTAGATTCTCCAGTTTTTTTGGACTATTCTACCAAATGTGGAACAACTTTAAGAGGCCATAAGCATAGGCAACAAGCTGTCCGGGGAAAGTGTTCAAGGTTCAAAAAGCTGACTTATGACTTTATTAGCTTGTCAGAATGTTTATACTGCTCTGATATAACAGTGTCTATTTATACAAATAAGCAAAGATCTGTAAGTTAGGAGAATCTCAACTTATTTCTATAAATCATAAAAATGCAAGATCGTTTTAAGTGACACTAAACTGAAGATAGAGGATACAATTCTGTGCAAAAATATATATATTTATTAAATACTTCAGTGCAAAATAAATGTCAAAAATATAATTGGTGATAAACACAAAGTTTCAATAAAATGCAATAATATATATCACAAAGGTGATATGAACATAAAATCAAAGAATATTATCTCAGAATAATAAAATGATCATAACCAAACACTTTTAAATATGAGTGACAGTCTACATAAAAGATGGCAACCAATATGACAGATTTGGCATGTGACTTCTCTCATCCAACAGATATACAATTTCTATGTTTTAAATACAGTTGCATGGATCAACATTGTTGGACCATGCCTTAAAAAGTCCAGATTGTATTGATAAAATATGTTTCTATTTTCTTAACCTACCATAAAGAATACATCAACTGAACCCTTTTAATAAAAGCCAGAATCAGCTTAAATCCCAAAAGAATTAAACCAATCATACTGCAGTTAAAATGATTTAACTTCAAATCTTGATGCTAACAAGTTAGGTGATGGGTCAGTTAGGTGCATCTAAATAAGGCAGATCAAATATCTATATGAAGAATAGGAACATACTTTACCAGCCAAATTCTATTGTCTGAGAAGTCACGTTGTCTTGGTTATAGGATCAATGGTCTCCCCTGAGTTCAGAACTCCCTCACGATCTTTTCAGTCCTCAGCTCTCTCCTCTCTAGCTGACTAGCACTTTTTAAACCCCCCCTGGAGTATGGGCGGGGATCTCATTACCATATAATCTCCACGTCACTAAAAGCATCTAATTACTATAATCAATTATTGGAAATTAAAATTAAACATCCACTAGGGGCAGTGTTGCATTACTTATTAAATTTTGTTTTAACATACGTCATAACATACAATGGCCTACTATTAAAAGTGACCTTGATGACCTGTTGACTAGTGAGAGCCCATTAAATCACTTGTCTGTGTCTTACACTGTCAATTAAGATGTCTGGCCTGTAGGATTTACAACACCTTGATCAGTCCAAAGTAATTCTTATATAAACACTCCTACCACATGCCTTGAAATGAAGTAATACGTTTTTAAGACGCACAAGTCCTTACACATCATAGAAAAGTATACTTATGTATATATATATATTATATATCTAATATTATATAAGTATCAAGTTCACACTTCTATATTAATAAGAATACAATGTACTATCGTTAATATACATCTTACATATGATGATGTTTTCTAAAACTTATTTTTAAATAATCCTTAAAAAGAAATATACTGACTATATTGTTCATTGTTATATACAGATAAGATAACAGGCCAGACTAGCCATGAGTGACTAGTACGATGTCTCGCCAATTGATTCTTATCTGATGAGATGTGTAAAGGGGTCTTATTTATGACTGCAGACTTACAAGGATTTTCTGTAGAACTTAAGACTATGTAAAGGCATCTTGTAAAAGAACATGAACTTCCCATGAACTCCTAACAAAATGGATCCTGTCCTGTTCAGAATCTTATATGCATAATATGGCATATACATGGCTTTTAAAATCATTTTTATTCTATTAGTTAATTACACCCAATAGTCCCGACAAGCTGTTCCAAAAAACAATGTAAAAGGCTTGCCATGTAAACCTCAGCAAGTTAAGAGAAACAAACATTTTTAACAATGGTATGTGTTGTGTCCAATTGCTAGCTAGGCTTCATGTGCACATATCTCTCTCTATCAAAAACTAGATGTAGATTGAGAGCTCTCTCTCTCTCTTGCTATCTATATATTTAGAGAGACACATTGTAGAGACTCACCACTCTGAGTCTGCTGCTGGGCCTGTGGAGGGGGCTGGGCCTGCTGCTGAGCAGCCCTTGATGCCTGAGGAGAATCTGTGTGAAGAGAGGTCAAAAAGAAGAAAACTAAGTTTAGCCATGAAATTCAAACAACAAATGGAGGATAGTCAGTCAGGGAAAACATCAAACCCCCTCTCCCATTCTCTCATCTTTATCCACACCATATCCACCCTCCCCCTTCTTTCTCTTTCACTAAATGTTCACCCATTAACCCCCCTACTCTTTTACACCTTTCTCTCTCTTCCATCCTCTTCTCTCCCACCTCTATCTCTCTCTCTCTGCTTACCACCTCCTGAAGGTGTGCTTTTTGCATCTTTTCGGTGCTGAAGTTGGTTTCTACACTGCAAGCTTCCTGCTTCAGGGAGAAGCATGAAGCCTTTTAGATATGTACTCCATGCTTCTGTGCTGAAGGGGGTTCTGTGAAAAGGTATGTCTGAGGCACAAATAACATCAAAGTGTTTTGAACATCTAATTTTTTTGATGCTTAAAAAACAATCATATTACACTTACCTGCTGCCACCTGTGCAGTGGTTTTCCGCAGAGCATCCCTGATCCTCCTCTTCACAGGTCCCTCTCCAACCCCTCTGGGCACCTCCCTCCTGTTGAGTGCCCCCACAGCAGGCAGCTTGCTATGGATGCGCCGGAGCTGAGGCCAAGCTTCCTGTGTCCATTAAGACACTGAGCCATGACCCAGCCCTGCCCCTTCTTTCTCCTGATTATCTCAGTGATTTGGACTGACAGCATGGGGAGGCAATGGTGCCACACTGCCATCTCAGCCAATGAGGAGGGAGAGTGTTGACCAGCCGAGTGTCTCCTGCAACATTGCTGGAGTGAGATGGGCTCAGGTAAGTCCAAGGGGGGCTGAGGGGGCTGCTGCACACAGAAGCCTATTAATCCTAATGCATATAATGCATTAAGAGAAAAAACCTGTTGCCTTTACAAACACTTTAAGTCTGCTCTGCCCCACAAACATTTGCTTTCTACAAATAATGTCTATTGGACATTACTGCAAAAACACAGTTTACTTAACTTCAAAATCTTGGCCATGTGCCTGGGGGGCCGAGGTCGATGGCCTCTGGTCAGAACCTTAAAAAAAAAGAAAAGGTGAACTCAAATTTGTTGGATTTAGGGCCGGACTGGGAATAAAAACCAGCCCTGGAAATAATTTCATACCAGCCCCATAGCATTATTATACCGGCCCAACAGCATAGCGTCATTATTTTCTTGATCATAAAAGGGAAAACCATGCATTTTAAAGCACATGTAAAGCGTGTATTATATGTAGATAAGACAGATATAAAATCACATAGGGTTTTATATCTATATGTATATAGATAGATACATACATACATACTGTACATAAGAGCAAATTCCAGTTAAAAGTGGAGCAATTATCAAGAACAGTCCACTTATTGCGATGGTGATATATTAAGAGAATAAAAAATAATCAAAGTCTGTCTTTACACGAGGGTCCGCAGAGTTCCCCCTTGCATTGTAATGGTGAATCCTGCAGACTGATGTAAAGGGGAATCCCAGAAACTCTGGAAATGTGACCAGAGACTACCTTCTGCAGAAAGAAGGGGGGTTACTGTATTCACTTCCCCCTTACGTCACTGACCCCTACTCAGACTGGTCTGGCGGAGCTGTCACTGACCTCCTCTCAGGTGCACCGTGCAGGGCCCAGTCAGTTGGTTCCAGCTTGTTGGCTCTGGGTTTATCCTATAGTCGTCTCTCCACAGTCCACATACATCTTTCTTCTCCCCTGACCCCCATCCTGGTGGCACTCCCACACCTGACTCCTCTCCAGACTCCCCCCTCAGACTGCAGACATGATAAAAGACAAGAGATGATCATAGGCTGTGCAGACATGATACAGGAGATGTCAGAGGTTGCAGACATGATACAGGAGATGTCAGAGGTTGCAGACATGGCACAGGAGATGTCAGAGGTTGCAGACATGGCACAGGAGATGTCAGAGGTTGCAGACATGGCACAGGAGATGTCAGAGTTTGCAGACATGGTACAGGAGATGTCAGAGGCTGCGGAGGGGTCCAGTCTTACCCGCCCCTGGTGTAGAAAGGCGCGCTTCACCATCCCGACCAAGATCAGTGCCCTTCTATAAAAATGACACCGCCCAGTGCCATTACGTCACTACTGGCCTTCCCCGGCCTAGCTGCAGCCATATACTATACGGGTGCCACCAGGGCTGGTGGAAAGATTTTTGACACCCTAGGCAACCCCCCCCCAGCTAGGAAGCAGGGCCAAGAGGAGTGAGCTGGGTACGGGCCTCCTGTATGAGGCCCAGGCCCCATCAGTTCAGCAGGAGGGCCCAGGCAGTAGGAGGAATCAGATCATGGAAAAGGGGGGTGACTGGTGTGGCGGAAGGAAAATTACAGGAACCGATCCCCTGTATGGGTCTCCCTGCAGCAGCTGAAAGCTGGCTTTTCCTCCTCCCTCTCCTGCTGCTTTGGTTCTTGCAATTGCCCCCCTCTATACTGATCACCCCCTCCTGTCCATGATCAGATGCCCCCTTTTCCCTACTGCCCAGGCTCCCCTGTATGTGTCCCCCTTACTCGCAGCGCTGCTGGCTTCATCTTCTCTCCCTCCCATATGTTTTCAGTTGCTGCAGAGGGAAGGGGGGAACCACAGGAGATCTGTTCTAGTAAACAACTGTTGATGACCACTTTCCGCCTGCTGTCCTTTGTGCCCCTACAGCAGCTCTGACGCTTCTTCTCTTTTTTCTGCTGCCGGCTGCTGCAGGGTAGGGGAGAATAGCTTCAGGATAAAAAACAGGTCTGGTAGGCTATACAAGGCCCCATAATTTCTAACAGCAGCCCTGGTTGTAGTGGTGAGGAGGGTGATATCAGTGGCAGTGCTGAAGGGGGTGGGATAAGTGGCAGTGGATGTGGTGAGGGGGTGGGATCATTGGCAGCAGTGGTGATGAAGATGGTGGTGGTGAGGGGGGGTTGGGATCAGTGGCAGTGGTGAGGGTGGTGGTGAGGGGGTGGGATCAGTGGCAGCGGTGGTGGTGAGGTGGGGAGGGATCGGTGGCAGCGGTGGTGGTGATGAGGGGGGTGGGATCAGTGGTAGCGGTGGTGGTGGTGAGGGGGGTGGGATCAGTGGCAGCGGTGGTGGTGGTGAGGGCGGTGGGATCAGTGGCAGCGGTGGTGGTGATGAGGGGGGTGGGATCGGTGGCAGCGGTGGTGGTGATGAGGGGGGTGGGATCGGTGGCAGTGGTGGTGGTGATGAGGGGGGTGGGATCGGTGGCAGCGGTGGTGAGGGGGTGGGATTGGTGGCAGCGATGGTGGTAGTGATGAGGGGGGTGGGATGAGTGGCGGCAGGGGTGGGCAGCAGGGGGGGTGGTGAGGGGGATGGGATCAGTGCTGGTGGTGGTGGGATCAGTGGTGGTGGTGGGGGTGTGGGATCAGTGGCAAGGGTGGTGGTGGTGGTGGTGGGGGGGTTGGATCAGTGATGGTGGTGAGGGGAGTGGGATCAGTGGCAGCTATAGTGGTGACTGAGGGGAGATTAGTGGCAGTGGTGATGGGGGGCGGGAGTGCCCCCCCCCCATCCTATCAGGGATAAAATCTGTGGGGGTGTCGGTGGTGGGATCAGCAGGGGGCAGTGGTGATGGAGGATGGGATCAATTGCACTGCTGATTACTGTACTTACTTTGTCAGTCGATTCAGCCTCAGTGCCTCTTCACACGTGCTGCCCTGCAGGGATGCTTCTTCTGAAGTGTGGCGGCGGGTCTCCCAGCAGAGAGCAGAGCTCCTCCCCCTCACTCTATTGGTCGTCAGCGACAGCGTCGGCTGACTTTCTCCTTCCACCGGTGTACTGCCGACACCGGAACCTTCAGCTTCTCTCGCTGAAGCAATGGGCGATTGGGCGGAGTCGAGAGGATAGGCGGTCTGCAGTGACACTGCTCACTCAGCCAGCCTCCCCTTAGCAGCGAGCAGACAGCGGTGGCCAGGCCACTCCCCCAGTCACACAGCGGCGGAACGGAACTTGCGGGCGAGCGGCCGAGAATGGCGGGCAGGCGGCCGGAACTTGCGAGCGAGCGGCCGAGAATGGTTATGGCGGGCAGGCGGCCGGAACTTGCGGACGAGCGGCCGAGAATGGTTATGGCGGGCAGGCGGCCGGAACTTGCGGGCAGCTGGAATTTGCGCACGGGCGGGCCCTCTGAGTGCTGCTGCTCTCAAAGCGGCCCCAGGGCAGTCGGCCTACCGGGAAATCTCCCGGTATCCCGGTAGGCCAGTCCGGCCCTGATTGGATTCCAGGGGTTAATCATTTAGAAGCTTAAGAACAATACACACAATGTTGAAGCCAAGCCACCCCCATTTTTAATGGTATAAACACCAGGACAAGATGAGGCTAACACGCCCTAGAGTTGTAACTAGAATTACAAAATGTGGCAAATGAGGTTTAATGTTGATAAATGTACAGTCATGCACTTGGGGGCTAAGAATATGCATGCATCATACATACTAGGTGGAGTAGAACTGGGGGAATCCATAGCGGAGAAGGATCTGGGTGTTCTGGTAGATCCTAAGCTTAATAATAGCATGCAATGCCAAGCTGCCGTTTCCAAAGCAAGCAAAGTCCTTTCTTGTATTAACAGAGGCATGGACTCCAGAGAGAGAGATTTAATTTTGCCCCTGTACAAATCATTAGTAAGACCTCATCTGGAATATGCCATTCAGCTTTGGGCACCAGTTCTTAAAAAGGATATCGGGGGAACTGGAGAAAGTGCAGAGAAGGGCAACCAAACTCATAAGAGGCATGGAGGAGCTCAGCTATTAGAAAAGATTAGAGGAACTGAATTTATTCTCTTTTGAGAAGAGGAGATTAAGGGGGGATATGATCAACATATATAAATACATAAGGGGTCCTAAAAGTGAACTTGGTGTTCAGTTATTCCCTTTAACCGCTTGCCGACCGCCGCAAGTAGATTTACTGCGGCGGTCAGCCCCGGCCAGGCAGAGTGACGTTAATTAACGTCACTAGCCTGAGCCGCTCTGGCGCGCGCGCGCGCGCTCCCGAGGTCCCGCCGATGACTCGATTGGGTTCAGAACCGATCAGTCATCAGGTCCAGGCCAATCATTTTTGGTCTGGACCTGTTGATCGGTCCTGCCCAATCAGATCATCCTCTAAGCCTGTGAAATGTAAACACAGGCTTAGAGGAGATGTGCCCTCCCCCCACAACGGTCTTTTTGGATCCAGCGTGAGAGGAGAGCACATCTAACTGTAAGTAAGCACAAAGCACACACTTCTACACTTAGATAGGCACATTTACCCCCCGATCGCCCCCCCAATTAACCCCTACAGTCCCTGACACAATACACACTGTATACAGCATATAGCAGTTACCTATATACCTGTATACGTGTGATTTGTGGTCAGGTGTAGCGCTTGCGACCCCCCCTTTTCCACTCAAATTACCCCCCACCCCCCCTAATAAAGATTTAACCCACTGATCTCCCCTGACCCCCCCCCTGATCACCGCCGTTAACCCCTACACCCTCTGTCACATCAGCACTAATACAAACGCAATATACGGTGTTATTGTATTTTTGTATTAGTGTCATTGTGATCAGAATTAGCGCAGGCGACTAAGTTTCTGTCCCAAGAAGGTTTAGGGTCCCCGCCACCCGCCCAATAAAGATTTAAGCCCCTGACCCCCCCCTGATCACCCCTACACCCCCTGCCATAACACACACCGTATACAGTATATAGCATTTTGCTATATACCCGTATAAGTGTGATTTGTGGTCAGGTCTAGCGCTTGCGACCCCCCCTTTTCCACTTAAATTACCCGCCACCCCCCCCAAATAAAGATTTAAACCCCTGATCCCCCCTGATTCCCCCCTGATCACCGCTAGTTAACCCCTACACCCTCTGTCACATCAGCACTAATACAAACGTAATATACTGTGCTTTTGTATTTTTGTATTAGTGTGATTGTGATCAGAATTAGCGCAGGCGACTAAGTTTCTGTCCCAAGGAGGTTTAGGGTCCCCGCCACCCGCCCAATAAAGATTTAATCCCCTGATCCCCCCCTGATCACCCCTACACCCCCTGCCACAACGCACACTGTATACAGTATATAGCATTTTCTATATACCCGTATAAGTGTGACTTGTGACCAGGTTTAGCGCTTGCCACCGTTCCTTTTATCCTTAGGATACCCGCCAGCCCCTTCCAATAAAGATTTAAACCCCTGATCCCCCCCTGATCACATCCAGTTAACCCCTACACCCTCTGTCACATTAGCACTAATACACACATAATATATTGTTTTTACTGTATTTTGTATTGGTGTCATTGTGACTTGAGGTTGCGCTAGCTAGCTAGTTTCTTTCCCAAAGGAGGTTTAGGGTCCCCGCCACCCCCCCCAGATCCCCGGCGCATAGTTTAGAAGTAACCCCTTGATTGCCACACACACACGCACGCACGCACATACACTTCCATTTCTAGTATAGTGTTTGAACAGATCAATATCTGATCTGATCAGAACTATACTAGCGCCCCCATAGTTTAGGGTTCCCAAAACGCGGTGTTTGCACGGTCAGCACTGATTCCTGCCAGCACCTGCGTTTAACCCTTTCACCCAGGTAAGTGTAGTAATCAATAGATTACTGTCACTTACAAAAAAACACAAGACACAAAACCGCTGTGTTAGCAGAGTCAGGCCTGATCCCTGCTAGCATTAGCAGTTTTTTTGGTAGCGCTTGAAATAGCCTTCGACAACCAGGTGCTTTTATTACCTATGAGTCGCATCACTGTACGGGTAAATTTAGTTACCAAAATGACCAAACGTTCGTACAGAGATGAAGAGCTTCTCAGTTATATGCTGTCCGAGTCATCTGATAGCGATGGGGAAGCTACAATGACCGAATTAGTGTCAGTATATGAACCTGATGACAGCAGCGGCTCCCTGACAGACAGCTCTGACGACAGATGGGTCCCTGTTAGACCCAGGCGTACCCGACCCCATTCTGAAGTTGTTGAGATGCAGGAATCGCAGGGTGCTCGTATGGAGCAGAGTGTGGGTACTAGTGCCGCTCATTTTTCTGGCGACCTGGCAAGCGCCAGCGGCCTAGTACACCCTGGACCTAGTACAACCAGCACTGCAGTAAGACCTGGTGACGTGGCGAGTCCCCTAAGTGCAGTTGAAGCTGGTGCGGTGGCTAGCACGAGTAGTGGCCCGCAGCCACCGCGTATTCGAAGACAGGCCCGTAGAGCCCATAGTGCCCTCCCTGATGCGCTGGCATATCCCAATTGGCAACCCACTGATTCTACAGCGCCAGTACTTCCCCCATTCACCGCCCAACCTGGAATCCACGTGGAGACAGCTGGTTTTACGCCCCTGAACTTTTTTGAGCTGTTCTTCACGGAAGATTTTTACAGATCTATTGTGGATCAATCAAATTTATATGCTCAACAATTTATCGCCGCCAACCCAAATTCGCACCTTGCCAGACCATTCGGCTGGAATCCTATAACGGTTTCCGAATTTAAGATCTTTCTGGGCCTTTCCCTCCACATGGGCATAACTAAACAGAGTGAATTGCGGCTATATTGGTCCACTAGCCCAGCTCACCATATGCGCATGTACTCTGCCTCCATGTCCAGGGGGAGATACGAGCAAATTCTGCGATTTATGCATTTCAGCAACAATGAACTCTGTCGTCCTCGGGGAGACCCTGAATACGATCGGCTCCACAAAATTCGGCCCCTCATAGACCACTTCAATCAGCGGTTTGCAGCCTTGTTTACCCCCGAACAAGTTGTCTGCGTTGACGAGTCCCTGATTAAATTTACTGGCCGCCTTGCTATGAAACAGTACCTCCCCAGCAAGCGTGCCAAGTACGGGGTCAAACTGTATAAATTGTGTGACAGGGCCACAGGCTATACAGTTAGTTTCCGGGTCTATGAGGGAAAAGATAGCACTGTGGAGCCCCCCAACTGCCCAGACTACATAGGGAGCAGCGGTAAGATCGTTTGGGACTTGGTGTCACCCTTATCCGGAAAGGGGTACCATTTGTACGTGGACAACTTTTATACAAGCGTGCCACTATTTAGTCACCTGCTCGAATTACAAATTGGCGCATGTGGCACCGTGCGACGTAATCGCCGGGGCTTCCCCCAACGGCTTGTAAATTCCCGTCTTAGTCGGGGGGCGAGAGCCTGCTTGAAAACGGACAAATTACTTGCGGTGAAGTGGAAGGATACACGGGATGTTTATGTTCTGTCCTCCCTTCACCCAGACACGACAGTCCAAATCCCTACGGCAACTGGCGTTGTGGAGAAACCCCTCTGTGTCCACGAATATAACCTTAACATGGGAGGGGTGGACCTTAACGACCAGCTTTTGGCGCCGTATTTAGTTGCCCGTAAAGCCAGACGCTGGTACAAAAAAGTGTCTGTTTATCTTTACCAATTGGCTATGCTGAACGCCTTTGTCCTATACAGGGCGTCAGGACGAACTGGATCCTTCCGGGAATTCCAGGAAGCGGTCATCCTTGCCTACCTGTACCCAGGAGGCATGCCTGCCCAACTTCCCCTTCCAGATGCAGTGAGCCGGCTGCATGAGAGGCATTTTCCTTATGCCATCCCGCGTACCCCTACCCAAAGATACCCCCAAAAAAGATGTCGTGTCTGTAGCAAGCACGGAGGCAGGAGTGACACCCGCTATTATTGTCCCAAATGTCCTGACCAACCTGGTCTCTGCATCGGGGAATGTTTCGAGCGCTACCATACACTAGTGGAGTATTAGCGTAGGGTACAGCACGACACAGTGTAGGGCACACAAACACAGGGTCTCGAAGGATGTTGGATGTCCATCGACATTTTGAGAGACCCAAGCTGGAAGAGAAGATCGCAGAAGATCGCTGTCCCAAATCAAGAAACAGTTAGAAAAATAAAAGGATCCAAAAACTGTTGTTGTGTCAGTAATTTTATATGTCCTTCTACTCTTCTTACTGTACATATAAATGTCCTTTGTTTGTTTTTTCATTCTTTTGTGACCTGTTTCTCTTGCAGGTACTGGTCGGCTACCACGCATTGATTTTATATATTCTGACACAAACAGCGTTTGCGCTCAGCATATATGGATACCTTTGCTGATAGCAGCTGTGGTGATTTTCTGATTTCAGCACTGCAGTTAAAATCTTATTTTGGTATACGTGGATAGCGCCGTGTATACCCATCATTAAATTCAGTGGGTGGTTGTTTGGGCGGTTAATGATGAGTAATACTACGCATTATTCCTGTGCTGATTTCGGATAGGTTCTCTTTTTTTCCGTTCAGCCCACAGGCTGCATGAAAAAAAAAAAAACCTATATGCCAAACAAGGACCAGCAATGTACTGGTACGTTGCTGGACTTTGAGTGGTTATACCAGGATGATGCCTTCAGATTTAGGCATCATCTTGGTATCGTTTTTTACAGCCAGTGGTCAGCTTACATGTAAAAGCAATCCTAGCAGGTAATTGGCCGCTAGACTGCTTTTACATGCAGTGGGATGAGCCTCCCCCCCCCACCGCCGCCTTCCGCAGCCTTCCGTGGTTTTTCTCGGGCTCTCCTGTCCCACCGGTTAACCCGAGAGTGCAGCCGGGGGTTCAGTTGTCTAACCATAGAGCTAATTGGAGATGAGAATGGCTCCAATCATCTCTATGGCCTAAGATGCCGGAGGCTACGAGCATTTTATGACTTCTGTTTCGCCAGAAATAAGCAGGGCCATTGGGAAATTGGGAAAGTATTTTATCACACCAATTTTGGTGTGGTCAGATGCGTTAAGGTCAGAGGAGAGATCTGGAGTCTAAAATACCCCAATTTTTTTAAAAAAGAGTACCTGTCACCACAGATTGCTATCATAGGGGATATTTAAATTCACTGTGATAACAATAAAAATGATTTAAAAAAAAAAAAAAATTAAAGGAAAGGTGTCAAAATAACATAAAAAAGCAAAAGAAAAAAGAAAAAAAAAAAAAAAAAATTGAGCCCCCACCTTTCCCCCGGTGCTTGCGCGCAATGGCGCACGCAAGCGGTGGTCTAGTGTCATATGTAAACCGCAATTGCAGCATGCATGTGAGGTATTGCCGCGATCGCCAGATCGAGGGCAGTAATTCTTGCAGTAGACCTCCTCTGTAAGTCTAAAGTGGTAACCTGTAGAGACTTTTAAAGGTTTTTAAAAATGTACGAAGGTTTTTGCCGCTGCGCAGGCATGCGCAATTTTTAAAGCATGTCATGTTGGGTGTCTATGAACTCGGCATAAGATCATCTTTTAAATTTTACCAAAAAAATTGGAATTATATAGTGTATTTGTGCAATAAATTAAATAAAAATGTATTTTTTTCGCAAAAATTGCGTTTGGAAAATCTGTGCGCAAATACCGTGTGACAAAAAAATTTGCAACATCCACCATTTTATTCTATAGGGCCTCTGCTTTAAAAAAATATATAATGTTTGGGGGTTCAAAGTAATTTTCTAGTAAAAAAAAAAATATTTTTTCATGTAAACAAAAAGGCACAGAAAAGGCTTGGTTTTCAAGTGGTTAGAAGAGTGGGTGATGTGTGGCTAAGATTGAGCATAAAATGCCGGGACAGTTCAAAAACCCCCCAAATGACCCCTTTTTGAAAAGTAGACACCCAAAGCTTTTTTCTGAGAGGCATGGTGAGTCCATGGAGTATTTTATATTTTGCCACAATTTTCGGGAAAATTATAATTTTTTTTTTTTTTGTTGTTTTTTTACAGAAAGTTGTCACTAAATGATATATTGCTCACACATGCCATGTGTATATGTGAAATGACACCCCAAAATACATTCTGCTGCTTCTCCTGAGTACAGGGATACCCCATGTGTGAGACTTTTTGGGAGCCTAGCTGTGTACGCGACCCCGACAACCAGTCCACATCTTCAGGTTTTCTAATGGCGTAAATTGCTGATTTTACCCCTGACTACCTGTCACAGTTTCAGAGGCCCTGAAATTTCAAGATAGCACAAAACCCCCCCAAATGACCCCATTTTGCAAAGTAGACACTCCAAGCTACTGGCTGAGAAGCATGGTGAGTCCATGGAATAGTTTATATTTTGCCACAAGTTTCGGGAAAAAAATTTTTTTTTATTTTTTTATTTTTTTTTACACAAAGTTGTCAGTAAATGATATATTGCTCACACATGCCATGGGTATAT
Source organism: Pelophylax lessonae (assembly GCF_965119305.1). Lineage (NCBI taxonomy): Eukaryota > Metazoa > Chordata > Amphibia > Anura > Ranidae > Pelophylax > Pelophylax lessonae. The sequence continues at coordinate 155,143,327 of NC_138779.1, read as the reverse complement.
GTGAAATGACACCCCAAAATACATTCTGCTGCTTCTCCTGAGTACAGGGATACCCCATGTGTGAGACTTTTTGCCAGTCTAGCCGCGTACAGGACCCGGAAAACCAATGCGCACCTTTTGGCTTTCCAAGGGCGTAAATTGTTGATCTCACTCCTTACTACCTATCACACTTTTGAAGTCCATAAAAAGCCAAGATGGCACAAAACCCCCCCAAATTACCCCATTTTGCAAAGTAGACACTCCAATCTATTTGCTGAGAGGCATGGTGAGTATTTTGCAGCTCTCATTTTTTTGGAAAATGAAGAAAAAACAGGAAAATGCATTTTTTTTCCTCTTTTTTTCAATTTCCAAAGCTTTGTGACAAAAAGTGAGATCTGCAAAATACTCAACATGCCTCTCTGCAAATAGCTCAGGGTGTCTACTTTCCGAAAAGGGGTCATTTGGGGGGGGGGTTGTGCTGTCTTGGCATTTCATGGCCTCCAAAACTGTGATAGGTAGTCAGGAGTGAAATCAACAATTTACGCCCTTGGAAAGCCTGAAAGTGGGGACTGGTTTTCGGGGTCCTGTACTCGGCTAGACTGCAAAAACGTCTCACACATGGGGTATCCCTGTACTCAGGAGAAGCAGCAGAATGAATTTTGGGGTGTCAGTTCACATATACCCATGGCATGTGTGAGCAATATATCATTTAATGACAACTTTGTGTAAAAAAAAAAAAAATATATACATATATATATATTTCCCGGAACTTGTGGCAAAATATAAAATATTCCATGGACTCACCATGCCTCTCAGCAAATAGCTTGGGGTGTCTACTTTCCAAAATGGGGTCATTTGGGGGGGTTTTGTGCTATCTTGGAATTTTAGGGCCTCCGAAACTGTGATAGGTAGTCAGGAGTGAAATCAACAATTTACGCCCTTGGAAAGCCTGAAAGCGGGGACTGGTTTTCGGGGACCTGTACTCGGCTAGACTGCAAAAAAGTCTCACACATGGGGTATCCCTGTACTCAGGAGAAGCAGCAGAATGTATTTTGGGGTGTCAGTTCACATATACCCATGGCATGTGTGAGCAATATATCATTTAATGACAACTTTGTGTAAAAAAAAAAAAAATATATACATATATATATATTTCCCGGAACTTGTGGCAAAATATAAAATATTCCATGGACTCACCATGCCTCTCAGCAAATAGCTTGGGGTGTCTACTTTCCAAAATGGGGTCATTTGGGGGGGTTTTGTGCTATCTTGGAATTTTAGGGCCTCCGAAACTGTGATAGGTAGTCAGGAGTGAAATCAACAATTTACGCCCTTGGAAAGCCTGAAAGCGGGGACTGGTTTTCGGGGACCTGTACTCGGCTAGACTGCAAAAAAGTCTCACACATGGGGTATCCCTGTACTCAGGAGAAGCAGCAGAATGTATTTTGGGGTGTCAGTTCACATATACCCATGGCATGTGTGAGCAATATATCATTTACTGACAACTTTGTGTAAAAAAAAAAAAATATATATATATATATATATATATATATTTCCCGGAACTTGTGGCAAAATATAAAATATTCCATGGACTCACCATGCCTCTCAGCAAACAGCTTGGGGTGTCTACTTTCCAAAATGGGGTCATTTGGGGGGGTTTTGTGCTATCTTGGAATTTTAGGGCCTCCGAAACTGTGACAGGTAGTGCAGAGATGACATGAACAATTTACGCCATTAGAAAACCTGAGAGTGTTGATTGGCTTTTGCGGTCCTGTACACAGCTAGGCTCCCAAAAAGTCTCACACATGGGGTATCCCCATACTCAGGAGAAGCAGCAGAATGTATTTTGGGGTGTCATTCCACATATACCCATGTCATGTGTGAGAAATTTATCTTTTAGTGACAACATTGTGTAAAAAAAAAAAATTAAAAAAAAAAATTGTAATTTTCCCAAAACTTGTGGCAAAATATAAAATATTCCATGGACTCACCATGCCTCTCAGCAAACAGCTTGGGGTGTCTACTTTCCAAAATGGGGTAATTTGGGGGGGTTTTGTGGTATCTTGACATTTCAGGGCCTCCTAAACCGTTAGAGGTAGTGAGAAAATGCAATGAAAAATGTACGCCCTTTGAAATTCTGATGGTGGTGATTTGTTTTTGGGGACCCCTACACAGCTAGGCTCCCAAAAAGTCCCACATATGTGGTATCGCTGTACTCAGGAGAAGCAGAAGAATATATTTTGGGGTGTAATTACACATATACCCATGGCATGTGTGAGCAGTATATCATTTCAATGACAACTTTGTGTAAAAAAAAAAAAAAATTTTTTTTTAGTCATTTTTCAAACACCTGTGACAAAAAAATGAAATATTCAATGAGCTCAACATGCCTGTCAGGACATTCCTTAGGATGTCTACTTTCCAAAAAGTGGTAGTTTGGGGGGGTTTTGTACTGCCCCGCCATTTTAGCACTTCATGAAATGAGATAGGCAGTCAGAAATTAAAGCTGCGTAAATTTCACTATTTACACCATAGTTTGTAGACGCTATAACTTTTGCGCAAACCAATAAAAATACGCTCATTGATTTTTTTTTTGTCAAAGACATGTAGCTAAATATATTTTGGCAAAAAAAAATGACATAAATTGAGTATATTGGATATTTTTTAAAAGACAAAGTTGAAAATGTCATTTTTTTGCAAAATTTTCGCTCTTTTTTTATTAATATCGCAAAAAATAAAAAGCGCAGAGGCGATCAAATACCACCAAAAGAAAGCTCTGTTTGTGGGAAAAAAAGGACGTAAATTTCGTTTAGGTACAGCATTGCATGACCGAGCAATTATCAGTTAAAGTCACGAAGTGCCAAGTTGAAAAAAGGGGTCTGGTCTTTAAGCTGCAAAATCCTCCGGTAGGAAAGTGGTTAATGTCAACACAAAGGACAAGGGGGCACGCATTACGTCTAGAGGAAAACAGATTTCATCTCCAAATACGGAAAGGTTTCTTCACCATAAGAGCTGTGAAAAAGTGGAATAGACTCCCTTCAGAGTTGCTTCTGGCTAGCTCACTAGATTGCTTTAACCACTTTACCACCGGAGGATTTTGCTGTCTTCCGTCTAGGCCACTTTTTGCGATTCGGCGCTGTGCGACTTTAACTGACAATTGCGCGGTCGTGCGACGCCGTACCCAAACAAAATTTACGTCCTTTTTTTACCACAAACAGAGCTTTCTTTTGGTGATATTTGATTACCTGTGTGATTTTTACTTTTTGCGCTATAAACAAAAAAAGAGCGTTTATTTTGAAAAAATAACAATATTTTTCACATTTTTTTATATGAAATTCCCCCCAAAAAAAATGTAAAAATCAAAATTTTTTTTAATTTTTGGCCAATTTGTTTTTTGCTACATATTTTTGGTAAAAAAAATCACAATAAGCGTATTTTTATTGGTTTGCGCAAAAGTTATTGCGTTTACTAACTAAGGGAAAGATTTCTGTCATTTTTGGTGTTTTTTTTTTTAACGCGTAATGGCGGCGATCTGCGATTTTTTTTTTGCAGGACTGCGACATTGCGGCGGACAGATCGGACCCTTGACTGACATTTTTGACACTTTTGGGGGTACCAGTGACATTACTGCAGTAATCAGTGCTATATATATGCACTGTTACTGTAAAAATGACACTGGCAGGGAAGGGGTTAATTTTATTGGAGAGGGAGGGGTTAATGTATGCCTGGTGCTTACTGACGTGTGTGGGGGGAGGTGACAGAGTGACACAAGGACAGATCCAGGGTTCAGCTATGCTGAACCCTGCAATCTGACCCTGCCTGTCACTTCAGAGATCCGCCCGCTGTGTTTACACACAGCGGGCGGATCTCCACACTCGATCCCCGACGATCGGGTAAGAGCAGCGGCGATCGCCGCTGTTCCTCCCCTGGCCCGACTCCCGCTGTGACTGAAAACAGCGGGAGCGAGCCTCCGGCAGGAACGAGCCACTTTGCTGCAGTGGCAGCAAGGTGAGCGGGGGTAAAGTGGTTAAAAAAGGCCTGGATTCTTTCCTGGGTGTACATAATATAAATGGGTACTAATATTTATAGGTAAAATTGATCCAGGGAATATCCGATAGCCTCTTGGGGGATCAGGAAGGAATTTTTTTCCCCTGCTGTAGTGAATTGGATTATGCTTTGTTGGGGGTTTTTTCTTGCCTTCCTCTGGATCAACTGCGGGTAGATGGACTTGTGTCTTTGTTCAACCTGACTATCTATGTACCTATGTAACTATGTAAAATACACCATGTACACTTCAGGGAACTCAACAAAAAATTAGAAGAGGGTGGCCTCATGTAACCGACTAAAGCCTAAAATGTCCAGCAATGCTCCACACTACCAGATTCCAATAGGGCAAGTTAACCACTACTCTCTCCACACTGACTGTGTTGATAAAATAATCTTGCAATTAGTGGCCATTGGTAGGGGATATAAAAATATCATGGATGGGCAGCCTTACATTGGCCCTGATGGGATCTGTCCTTGAATTTCCCAATCCTCCATGTCCAAAACTTTAACCTTCCTGTCACATCTAGCTAAAATACACTGAATCTTCACCAAACTTTAATTTGCATATATACACATCCTCCTAGCACACACATTATATGTGAGAATACCATTGAAGGTACTTACAGTGGGCTCCAGGCAGAGGGGCGTCCTCTGTTGAGGGATGGCCTGCTGCGTCCTCCTCCTCTATGTCCACCATAGCTGATGCTACATAAACCCCAAAATAAAAGAAAACACCCAAAAAATTGCAGTCCTTTAAGTTTGAACAAGGACACAGAACACATACATTCACAGTAAAAGTACTTACAGTGGGCCTGAGGGGAAGTGGCCTCCTGCTGCTCCGGCTCCTCCTCATAATCCTCATCACTCACATCTACAGAAAAGAACAGCACAAAATACACACAATTTTAGGACACAAACATCCAGCTACTTATCCACATGGCAGCAATATACTCAATGACCCAACAATTTGTGTTCCAAAGCTAGTAACGCATTAGGGCATGTCCATTGGCCATTTCTTTGGGGAAGGCAGTACATATAGGAACAATGACATCAATAAGATTCATTGTGCATGTTTTGAACCAGGAGTTCACTGTCCATCCACTATGGTGCGTCCCCCTCTATCCACCACACTAAAGTAGCTTGTGGCTCACACTTTCAGGTCATTTGAAGCAGCCTGAAGATCATGTGTTCACTATGCAGTCACATTAGTCCAAGCTCCACAAAGCTGTTCTGAAAGCAGGTTATTCAGAACAGTTGTTCTTTGTTTTGCCGTGAGCTGTGTTTTGCGCCCAGCTAGCAAATACTACCTGGCCCAATCACACCACTTTTTACCATGCAATTAGGTATAGGCAAGCCCAGATCACTGCTCCCTCGAGTAGTTGACTTACAATGTTGCTCCCAAACTGTTAAGACAGAAGTGTATGGATCAATAGGAGCCAAATTACATTTAAAAATTATTTAGGCTCCACACTCCCCCCTAAGGGCTAAAAATTTAGCAAGTACAAAATTCTCATGCTTCTGCTTACCATCCACCACTTCCAGCCTTCTCAATGGCTCACTCCCTGGGGCCACATACTTTAACAGCGCCTCCTCCGCTTCTTCACCTTGGCAGCCATCAGCTGTGTCTAGAACAAGAAGGCAAAGAGGATATAATTTACTGACAAATTTCAAATGGAGTTCAAAAGGCTGTGAATACACACACACACACACACACACACACACGCATATTTTTGCATACTTAGTACACATATTGACTCACCAGAGATTCTCGCCGCTGCCTTCCTTTGCGCTCTTGGATTGCGCCGTTTCACGTTGCTCCAAGAGCACTGAATATTGAAGATGGTGGTGCAATGGCAGAATCTCTGCCACAGTTGATTTCTTTCCCGTCGCACAATGGTCTGCTTGACGAAATTAGTGAGGGGTCCATCATATTTGCAAAAGAGGAGGATCTGTGGAAACAGAAATGTATGTTTTATTTACATTCTAAAGGATTGTGTTATCAAAACTCAAAACATACATAACAAACCTTTAGAGATTTGTCAAAAAGGAAATACATGTTTATAGCTTCTGATGATACACATATCTACACACCTCAAATTATCCAGCGTCATATCCAGAGGTTGTCTTTGGGAAATAGACGTACGAGGGCTGCCAGAATTGCTGCAGAGGTTGAAGGGGTGGGGGGTCAGCCTGTCAGTGCTCACACTATACGCCGCACACTGCATCAAATTGGTCTGCATGGCTGTCGTCCCAGAAGGAAGCCTCTTCTAAAGATGATGCACAAGAAAGCCCGCAAACAGTTTGCTGAAGACAAGCAGACTAAGGGCATGGATTACTGGAACCATGTCCTGTGGTCTGATGAGACCAAAATAAACTTATTTGGTTCATATGGTGTCAAGCGTGTGTGGCGGCAACCAGGTGAAGAGTACAAAGCAAGTGTGTCTTGCCTACAGTCAAGCACGTGGTGGGAGTGTCATGGTCTGGGGCTGCATGAGTGCTGCCGGCACTAGGGAGCTACAGTTCATTGAGGGAACCATGAATGCCAACATGTACTGTGACATATTGAAGCAAAGCATGATCCCTCTGCTTCAGAGACTGGGCCGCAGGGCAGTATTTTAACATGATAACGACCCCAAACATACCTCCAAGATGAACACTGTCTTGCTAAAGAAGCTGAGAGTAAAGGCGATGGACTAGCCAAGCATGTCTCCAGACTTAAACCCTACTGAGCATCTGTAAGGCCACCTCAAATGTAAGGTGGAAAAGCGTAAGGTCTCTAACATCCACCAGCTCCGTGATGTCGTCATGGAGGAGTGGAAGAGGACTCCAGTGGCAACCTGTGAAGCTCTGATGAACTCCATGCCCAAGAGGGATAAGGCAGTGCTGGAAAATGATGGTGGCCACACAAAATATTAGCAATTTGGGTCCAGTTTGGACATTTTAACTTAGGGGTGTACTCACTTTTGTTGCCAGCAGCTTAGACATTAATGGCTGTTTGTTGAGTTATTTTGAGGGGGCAGAAAATTTACACTGTTATACAAGCTGTACACTCACTACTTTACATTGTAGCAAAGTGTCATTTCTGCAGTGTTGTCACATGAAAAGATATAATAAAATATTTACAAAAATGTGAGGGGTGTACTCATTTTTGTGAGATACTGTATAAATATGTGTATATATACAATCTTAATTGTCTTGAATATTGAACCCTTTGCTCCTCCCATGAACTTCCTGATTTAAGCCATGTCTCTGCACTTCCTGGTTGCAAGAATATTGTGCCTTCACCAGCCAATATCTCGCTTGTCTCTCCTGCTGCCGTCCGTATCTTCGCTACCATTCGTTATCGACATTTGGCTTGTTCCTTGTCTACGCTTTTGCTTAATCCCAACCTGCAACTACTCGTTACCAACCTTTGGCTACTCCTAGACTACGCTTCTGCTTGATCCCAACCTGCAATATCTGCTACTGGACCCTGGCTTGCTCACCTCCTGGTAGGTCAATCCTGAGGACCGTGACCTGGTACTAACACGCAGCAAAATCCATCTCCACCATTAGGCGCACTGGTGAACACCGGTTAGTACTTGGATTCCGCACCTTGGATGAGCCTGCGTCATCTGCCAGAGTGACCTGCCTGGGTTCCTAACCTGCTGTTTTCTGTGTAAGCTGCTATAGCTACTGGTCTTTGAGCCTGACTCCAGACCGTGACACCGTCAGAAATATAATACCTTGTGAAAATGACACAAGAACAACAAAGAAACTTCTAGCTAGGTAGGAGAAGGCTTGTGACTCAAACTAACGACCCCAGTGCTGCAAGGCAGAAGCGCTAACCATTTAGCCACTGTGCTGCCACATGCATAGAGCCTCTATCTCTGTGGTGTTAAACAGCCCTAAGTCCCGGGGTGCCTAAAGTTAATCAATGCACATGTACCCTGGAAGTCCTGGGTGTCATTGAGCAACCTGTTTCTGTGATATGCCATCTGGGCCCAATGCTGGGTATGTCTGATTAGTGTCAACATGCTCCCATAGGTGTTACCATCTCTAATTTTGAGGCTTTTTTTGTTGGTAAGAGGCTGCATGTGGTGCTGGTGTGGAATTCACAAGGCTGCTTCTTGTCCTTTCCTGTGGAACACATATGGGAACATTTTCAATGGTGGTGGAACCCTCCTACAACAAATAAGTACATTTCTTGGGGCATTTACCTATAGGTGGTGTAATTACATCAGTCGGGAGTTCTGTTTCCTGATTTATTCTGTGATCTTTTTTGAATATTGATGTGTGCGTGTAGAATAGTGGTGTTACCCTCTGAATTTTTGTAATGACATTTTGAATTGGAATAATGATGTTGGTTTTTGTGGTAAAAAAAGCATTTGTAAATACCAAACAACACACAAATTGTTATTCATTTGTGTAGCACCCTCCTAGATAGGTGCTAGGTAGGTAAAGCCTAGTAGCTTATCAGGGGAGCCTGATTGTTAGTTAGGCCTGCTCATGTGTACCATGTGTAACTCATATGGGCTGAGGGAGTGTCCCCATTGTATCCAGTCGAGAGGTAAGTTGTACACTGGAGGAAACCCAGCCAATGACACACAGGCTTAGGTAACGTGCCATGGGTTTGGCAGAGAAAGCGGTGCATCATGGGATAGGGTATAAAAGCCAGGAGCACATGAGGCAGGGGGTCTTTGGGCAGGAAGCCAGGTTCCAGAAGGAGGGTGACCGTTGTCTCTCCTTCTGCTGCTGTGGATGGTGGTCACAGGCGGTCGGCCTTGTGAGCCAGGACTGGTGGAGTTGGAGGCAGAGCGACTCTGGGAAAAACAGTGTTCGTGAGTACTGGGAAGTTACTGGGGGTCTGCCCAGGAAGGGGACCACTCCAGTGGATAGTCATCGGACATGTGTCAGTACACACAGTAAGAGAGAAAGGGGGTGCCAAATTAGAACCCTGAAGAGAAATTCAAGCAGGAACACTTAATCTATCTTCACTTCAGTGGCAGGCTGAAGCAGCAGCCTTGCTGCATTCTAAAGTCAGTTGTCCTCACCATTGTAAATAGTTGTGATTTGGAGTATCCCACTCATCCCTTCTCCTATCCAAGTTCTACAATAAACTACAAAACAACATCCTCTGGGCTATTTATTGTCTGAGCCAAGTATTTAAAGTGATACATTTCCATAGACTGTTGCTATGGGTAACCCAGGGGAATCCAGAAGATACTATATCCAGTGTCCCTCTATGGGGCAGTGCTACATTTAGGGGCTCGTCCAGGATATAGCCCTGGGTTATTAGAATGGTTGCTAACGGCAACGACCAAAGTCATTTTTCTCTAAAGAAATGTGTTCTAATGCTCAAGTGGAGTGCAAGGCCTGCTCTACAGGAGATAGGGAGAGTGGGATGAAGAATCAAATTCACAGTGATGGTTGCCAATGGCAACGGAAGAACCTTTGTCGGGACTGTTAATTGTCTGCTCAAGTTATATGCTGCAGAGCCTGAGAGTTGCATCTTGCTGTAAAAATGGACTGTGTCTGCTTAACAGTAGATGGTGAAAGTGTGGACGGAGAAAATCGCAGCCCAGGGCACTTGGATCGGTGTGCCGAGGGCCATGTGAGTTATGCAGGAAAATGTTGGCTGTGCATCTAATGGCAGCGGAACATTTTTTCTAGACAGTATGGCGAGTCTTGCCTGTACAACTAGAGAAATTTCGGCTGTGCATCTAACAGCGGGACAATTCTACTAAATAGCAAAGAGGGTCAGCTGGCCTGGAGACATGGAGGTGCAGCTGGGGCCCTGGTACAGACAAGGATGGTGGATGTGTGTGGATTGAACATCACGATTCACCTTACAGTGACTTTCATGCTGGCTGAGCTGAGATGGAGCGGCATTGAAGGAGTAACTGTACCGTACGGGAAAGCGTGAGCTGGAAAAATCTGCCTAACAGGAGGAGCCACCCCCAATCCAAAGTCATGGGCGTATACGCCACCTACGCACAGCCACTCCAGAAAGAGGAAGGGAGTCCATAAGTTACTTCCACTTTTGGGTGGGGCTGAGAGGGAGACACGTGTGTAGAGGAGCAAGATGGCGAGTACCGGAGTGAGCCAGAGCGCGGAGGCTATCCCATGTGTTGGCGGAGATTTTGTGGAGCAGACCGGAAAGCCGACATCGACCCTGTGGGATGCGGGGGTGCGATTAGTGCCCGATGGAAGACTGGCATTGTGCACAGGAGGAGGCGTGGAGCACTTGGGCCTGGTATGTAGTCAGTGTCTGAGTGTGACCATGCGGATGCAAGCTTGGGGCCAGCGTGGACACTGCGGCAATCTGCTGCTGTGGGCAGAGAGGAGTAAAGGTCAGCCAAGAAGATTGAGTGTGACATGGGAGACGGGGGTCACTCATGCCCTGTCGGCTGCGGAATCCGGACCCTTTGTGGGCAGAGGAAGAGGAGTCCTTAGAGTGCTAGCGGAACTGGGCTCTATACAATCTACTGGTGATATAGTGTGTAAAGTGAGGGAAACCCCAACTTCCGAGTCTGTGTGCATGCAGGTAGTGCGAGCCGGGGAGCGGCCACCTTATGTACAGAAAGCTGCAGCGGCAGGAACAAAATCTGCTCCAATTAAGGCAGAGGGGAATAGATGGCCTGCAATGATCAAGGCTGTGAGTGTGAGCAGTGAGGAAGAGGCCGGGGTCATTGATGTGGATTCTCCCAGTTTCCAGCATCGGTATGGATCCTTGGAGGAGGGATTGGATGTGTGGAAATTGGAGGAAGAGACCGAATGGGACTGGGAGTCGGATGACCGGAGCAGTTCAGCCAGTCCCAGTGCTCCTGATAAGGAGACTAGGGATTCTGTGGTGCGTGGACAGTGCGCCAGAAATCTGGGGTTCTATGAGGCCTATGCTAATTGGGTCCCAGATCTATCCCCACCTCGGAACTATGCCTGGGCTCAGGATCAAAATGAGGCCTATGCCTCCCTCATCACAAAGGAGGAGACCCTATATTTCCCACCTGGGAGAGGTAACCAGAAAACCCTCCATAGATTCTTCAGGATGCAAAGATGGATACAGCAGAAGGTGGCCTTAGAGTATTGGTATGACTATCCCTATGCTCCATGGGAGGTCATGCTGGAAATAGAGGCCAAAAGAGAAGCCTGGTGTGATGAGGGAGTTTGGGTTAAGATTTAAGTGAGATGGAGAGCAAGGAGTGCATTCTCTACCATTTAATTTCAAATGTCAAACAGCAATGTGGCTGAGCATGCTCAGTGTATCTAAAGATATGGCCCAAATGGCAAAGTGGCTGATCATGCTCAGTGTATCCAAGGATCATCAAAAGCAAAATGCTGTTGAACATGGTAGCCAAAAGTGATAAATTGTCTTTCTTTATATTTTTACTTAATATAACTGTCTATAACCTAGTGCTGTCTTCCAGTCACCCTTTGCACGTTGTGAGTGCATTGTGTGCCTCCATGTTGGCAAAGACTTTTTTATCAGAGGGTTGTCTCCATCTCCTGTATGTTGCTGAACACACTGAATTTGCACACCAACCAATCCAAGTGCTGAAATGCAACTGGTAAATCTCATTCATCATTACACAACATGTAAGAAGAATATCAGTAAAATGTTTGGAGTAGGAATACAGCCCCAACATGTGGCTGCTGTACTCTTCTAACAAAACTTTCTACAACATCAACAGCTGGTATTATAAAGTATATATGAGCTCTTGATGTGCATGTGCTGTGTGTTGTAAGGGCTCTGAGTGTATTGTATAAAGAGATGTAAAATTTCCGGGTATTTAGAAGCCATGAGAAAAAAAAAAGTGCCCCTGTTTTTTTTCAAAAATATTATTCATTTTTGGAACAATTAGAGAAATTAGTGTGGAGTAGTTTTACAAATTGAAAGTCATTTTGTTTTACTGGGAGCAAGAGATGCAGTGTATATAAGTATTATGCTTGAAATAAAAGTACAGCTTATTCAGTAAATAAACTAAACTTGCTTTTTAAAATGTTAAGCATATATTGCTCTTGCTAATGTTTGTAGATGGGGTGCAGCGTGAGTTCGGCGGCAATGCCAAACACAGTCCAAGTGCAATGTAAGAACTTGTATTGAAATAATGCAAAGTCAATCCACAATGAACCCAGTGGGAAGACAGCCCAACACTCATGGATCCACAGCGTGTGGAGAGCACGTTTCAGCCAAACCGACAACGCCTGTTAGGAGGAGCAGAATGCAGCCTAGCCGTCTCCTGCCCAAGCGGGAAGGTGTCGAGAAAATGTATAAATTCTACGCATTTCCTCTTTATCAGGCACCTTTCCCTGCTGCTAATTTTGTCCCTATTTTACCCACTTGCAAGCTGCACAGTATGCAAAATCGAGCCACGGAAGTGTGGCTGGATGAGCGTTTTTACTTATATGTTTGTGAGTAACTTATTTTATCTCTTAATTATTATACTCCTTTGGATAATGCACTAGGTCTGTACGCCCTCTCTTATTAGCTTTTTCAGTGGTCTTAGTACATTCCCAGTCCTAGATGGCAGCAGGGCTTCAAGCGGCTATCCATATGTGCAGTGGAATAGTTTTTATACTTTACCCGGCTATCACACGCATGCGCAGGAGATACATGTTGCTGTTGGTAAAATTACAGATTAACTGTATCAGCTGAGCTGCAATGAGGTGGTTAATACTGCCAAGCAGGAAAAACATTCAAACTGCATTCACACATGGCACAGACAACTTGTTCACGGAGTCCCCATGTATTAAAGAAATTAACTGAGAAAGCCTATGCAAGTGGAATACAAATGAGTCTATGAGATAAAACAATAAATTGAACCAGCTGTATGAAAGAATCCAAAAGTACCAGCTGACCCCGGAAGTGTACCGGAAGCGATTTAGATCCCTGCAAAAGGGGCCTGGGGACTCATATATGGATGTGGTAAGCCGCTTACGCACCACATTCCGGCAGTGGACTAAAGGCTTGAACGCCATTTCTTTTGAGTCCCTGGAGGATATCATGATTGGAGATCAACTCTTGCACATCTGTCCTACAGACGTCCGACAGTTTGTGTTGGAACGGAAGCCAGTCTCTGCCCAAGCAGCAGCAGAACTGGCAGATACCTACATCCATGCTCGGGTATCTGACCATCGCAAGGCTCCTCTGTATGGCGCGAAATGAGGGAAATTCCACAGGGAAACACCTCCTGCACCTGTGAGTCAAGTTCCCCAGCAACCAGCCCCTGCAGTTCCTGGTGCCAAGCCATTCCTGATGGACAACCGCAGATGTTACACCTGTGGAAAAGCTGGACATCTCAGGACACAGTGCCCTGAGCAGAAGCAGATGACATTACCTGGTCAGCCGGCCAGCAACTCTTCCTCAGTGCTTTTTGTCCGCAGGAGATCCCGGGTGACCGCCCCCAACTTGCAGCCCGTCACCGTGGGCAACCAGACTGTAAGTGGTTTTTGGGACAGAGGAGCTGAAGTCACCTTGGTCAGACCAGAAGTGATAAGAAGAAGGGACATCATCCCTGGAAAGTTTTTTGCCCTCACTGGAGTTGGGGGGACCCACTCACGAGTACCCCGTGCCCATGTTTTCATTGATTGGGGTGCTGAGAGTGGGATGAGGGAGGTGGGAGTCTCTGAGAAATTCCCCACAGCTGTTTTGTTGGGTGCCGATTTAGGTACCCTTGTTTCTTACTACACCCCTGCTAAGAGCACCCTTGATGCCTCCACGGAACTCTCTGGACTTAACAAGGTACTGTGTGCAGATGTTGGGTTAATGTCTGGGCAACCTATGGATGGTCAGAGGGGGGGGGGGAGGAGTGGGGTAGAGTTGAATCACAAGGTCCTCCATCTTCTGAAGGAGAGGAGGCCCCCTTGCATGTGAAGTTTCCAAGGGTATGCTTTAATAATGCTACAAAGAGTAAACATGATGTTGATGATGATGATGATACTGCTAAATCTAATGATGATAATGATGATGGTGCTAATAATGCTGATGATAGCTACAGATGACGCTGTGTTTACAGCGAAACGCGTCTAGCCATTGGCCGAGAGGCAGCCACGTGACTTCCGGTCGATGAACCGCACCGTGTATAGGATTTATGATACAGGCTTTTATTTTACTATGTTTGTGAGTATTCCCTTTGTTTTTACTGCAATAAAAGAATTTTAAAACGGTCCTCACTATGATGAGCCTTTTTATCTTTATGAGGATACCTGGGATTACTCTACCTTGAGACAGGATCGCTTCCAACAACAGCACAACAGCCCTTCAGGAGCCAAAGGAACTCAGTGTCAGCACATTCTGCTTCAATCAAACCACATTGTGGTAAGTAGATACCCAAAGCGGGACACCCCAAAGCAGCACGGAACAAGCATCAGGCTTCTGTTTTCCACTGAAGGACTGTTATATGGACTTTTTTGATTATGCACTACGTTTGCACTTTATTATATAGTTACATAGTTACATAGTAGGTGAGGTTGAATAAAGACAATAGTCCATCCAGTTCAACCTGTGTAGGTGTGTGTGACTGTAATCATCTAACATAGCCTTTAATCTCCTGATCCTTGAGATGCAAGTCTAAGAGTCTTTTGAAAGTCACCATACTACCCGCAGAAACCACCTCTTGTGGTAGACAATTCCACAATCTTGTAGCCCTAACAGTAAAGAACCCCCCCACGTTGTGTAGTTATTGCCCTGGCCAATTTTGTGTCATCTGCAAAAACTGATAACGAACTACTGATCCCGTCCTCAATTCTGTTTATGAATAAATTGAACAAGGTTGGTCCCAAGACTGAGCCTTGGGGGACCCCGCTTACCACCTCAGACCAGTCTGAGTATGCGCTGTTTATTACCACCCTTTGGACACGGCCTTTTAGCCAGTTCCGTATCCAAGAGCAAACCCTGCTGTCGATACCTGCAGACCTTATTTTATAAATTAAGCGCTTGTGGGGAACTGTATCAAACGCCTTAGCGAAATCCAAGTACACCACATCCACTGGTCTGCCCCTATCTAGCTCACAGCTCACCTCCTCGTAGAATGCTAAGAGATTGGTTTGACAAGAACGCCCATTTGTAAACCCGTGCTGGTTACTACTGATGATGTTGTTGTCTTTAGCATATTCTACGATATAGTCCCTTATCATCCCCTCCAAAAGTTTACAAATTATTGATGTCAACCTGACAGGCCTATAATTTCCCGGGATATGCCTCTGGCCCTTTGTGAATATCGGAATCACGTTAGCCTTCCTCCAATCCCCTGGTACATCTCCTGTCCTAATACTGTCAGCAAAGATCAGGAACAGTGGTCTAGATATTACCATACTGAGTTCCTTGAGCACTCTCGGATGTACGCCATCCGGGCCTGGTGATTTGTTTGTGTTAAGTTTATCCAGTCTTTCCCTGATTTCACCCTCTGTTAGCCATAGAGGCAAGTCCTGTGTATTACTACTAACCAAACAGTCGTGGTCAGTGTACCCCTCCTTTTCCTCCGTAAAGACTGACGAGAAAAAAGCATTCAGCACGGTTGCTTTTTCAGTGTCCTCTGTAACCATCCTCCCATCATCGTTAATTATGTGTGCAATATGCTCTGCCCTAGTTTTTTTGCTGTTGATATATTTAAAGAATTTCTTTGGTTTTTTTTTACTATCCTCCGCTATTTGTCTCTCAAAGTTGATTTTAGCCATCTTGATTTCGTGTTTACACTTCTTATTTGTCTCCTTGTATTGCTGGAAGGCCGATACTGTGCCCTCTGATTTATGTTTCTTGAAGGCCAATTTTTTTCCCCTAATAAGTTTTTTAACGCTACGGTTTAGCCAGCCAGGTTTGGCTCTGTCTCTTCTAAATTTATTCCCCATAGGAATGCACTGCAAGATGCCTTTGCTTAATATACAACTCTGGTTACATAGTAGGTGAGGTTGAATAAAGACAATAGTCCATCCAGTTCAACCTGTGTAGGTGTGTGTGACTGTAATCATCTAACATAGCCCTCAATCTCCTGATCCTTGAGATGTAAGTCTAAGAGTCTTTTGAAAGTCACCATACTACCCGCAGAAACCACCTCTTGTGGTAGACAATTCCACAATCTTGTAGCCCTAACAGTAAAGAACCCCCCACGTTGCCTGAGGTTAAAACGCTTCTCCTCTAATCGCATTGTATGTCCTCGAGTCCTCATGCAATTCCTTCGAATGAACAGCTTTTCTTCTAAGCTGAGATCCCCATTAAGATATTTATAAATTGCTATCATGTCCCCTCTCAGACGTCTTTTCTCCAGGGAAAATAAATCGAGCGATTGCAGCCGCTCTTCATAGGTAAGGTCCTCCAACCCCCTAATCAGTTTAGTTGCCCTTCTCTGGACTTTCTCCAGCTCCAACACATCCCTCCTGAGGACTGGCGACCAGAACTGGAAAGAATACTCCAGATGCGGTCGGACCAGAGTTTTATAAAGTGGAAGGATTATAGTCTTATCTCTGGAATACATCCCTTTCTTTATGCATGCTAATATTCTGTTGGCTTTGGAAGCTGCCGCTTGGCATTGCATGCTGTTGCCTAATCTATCATCAACTAAGACTCCCAGATCCTTCTCCATTTTTGATTCCCCCAAGGGTTCCCCTCCTAACGTGTATTGTGTTTTTATGTTTTTGGTCCCCAAGTGCAAAACCTTACACTTCTCCACATTAAACCTCATTTGCCATGTCGTTGCCCACTCCGTAATTTTGTCCAGGTCATTCTGTAGGATATCTGCTTCATGCTGTGCAGTTATTGCCCTGGCCAATTTTGTGTCATCTGCAAAAACTGATAACGAACTACTGATCCCGTCCTCAATGCTGTTTATGAATAAA
This sequence comes from Pelophylax lessonae, assembly GCF_965119305.1. Taxonomy (NCBI): domain Eukaryota; kingdom Metazoa; phylum Chordata; class Amphibia; order Anura; family Ranidae; genus Pelophylax; species Pelophylax lessonae. The sequence continues at coordinate 155,126,491 of NC_138779.1, read as the reverse complement.
TTGAACAAGGTTGGTCCCAGGACTGAGCCCTGGGGCACCCCGCTTACTACCTCAGACCAGTCTGAGTATGCGCTGTTTATTACTACCCTTTGGACACGGCCTTTTAGCCAATTCCGTATCCAAGAGCAAACCCTGCTGTCGATACCTGCAGACCTTATTTTATAAATTAAGCGCTTGTGGGGAACTGTATCAAACGCCTTAGCGAAATCCAAGTACACCACATCCACTGGTCTCCCCCTATCTAGCTCACAGCTCACTTCCTCGTAGAATGCTAAGAGATTGGTTTGACAAGATCGCCCATTTGTAAACCCGTGCTGGTTACTACTGATGATGTTGTTATCTTTAGCATACTCTACGATATAGTCCCTTATCATCCCCTCCAAAAGTTTACATATTATTGATGTCAGACTGACAGGCCTATAATTTCCCGGGATATGTCTCTGGCCCTTTTTGAATATCGGAATCACGTTAGCCTTCCTCCAATCCCCTGGTACATCTCCTGTCCTAATACTGTCAGCAAAGATCAGGAACAGTGGTCTAGATATAACCATACTGAGTTCCTTGAGCACTCTCGGATGTACGCCATCCGGGCCTGGTGATTTGTTTGTGTTAAGTTTATCCAGTCTTTCCCTGATTTCCCCCTCTGTTAGCCATAGTGGCAAGTCCTGTGTATTACTACTAACCATACAGTCATGGTCAGTGTACCCTTCCTTTTCCTGCGTAAAGACTGACGAGAAAAAAGAATTCAGCACGGTTGCTTTTTCAGTGTCCTCTGTAACCATCCTCCCATCATCGCTAATTATGTGTGCAATATGCTCTGCCCTAGTTTTTTTGCTGTTGATATATTTAAAGAATTTCTTTGGGTTTTTTTTACTATCCTCCGCTATTTGTCTCTCAAAGTTGATTTTAGCCATCTTGATTTCGTGTTTACACTTCTTATTTTCCTCCTTGTATTGCTGGAAGGCCGATACAGTGCCCTCTGATTTATATTTCTTGAAGGCCAATTTTTTTCCCCTAATATGTTCCTAAAGCATTCCCATTTTTCCTCTGTGGTCAGGGATCCCAGGGTTTGGTCCCAGTTTACCCTTTCCATCAATGAGTACAATTTTGGAAAGTTTGCCCGTCTGAAGTTTAGGGTTCTTATGTTCCCCACTTGCCTTTTTATATTGTTATTTATACTAAATGTGATCATCCTGTGATCGCTAGAGCCCAGGTTGTCCTGGACTCCTACCTCCGAGATTATGTCTGGGTCATTAGTGATCAATAGATCCAGGATTGCGTTTTCTCTGGTAGGGGAATCCACCAATTGTGACATGTAGTTGTCCTGTAAGGTTTCCGTGAATAGACGGGCCTTATGTGAGTGTGCAGTCCCCTCTTCCCAGTCAATGTCGGGATAATTGAAGTTCCCCAATACGATGACTGATCCCAGTTTTGCCACTTTACCCATTAGTGCTAAAAATTCCTGCTCTACCTCCTCCCCTTGGTTAGCTGGCCTATAGCAAACCCCCACAACTACTTTTCCCTTATCTTCTTCCCTATCGAGTTCAACCCACACAGATTCTAAATCCATACTCATCCCATCCGTAATGTCACTCCTTTCTAGCACCTTTATATTGTTCTTGACATAGAGACATACCCCTCCCCCTCTTTTTCCTACCCTGTCCTTCCGGTACACCGAATACCCTTGGATATTGGCCAGCCAGTCATGTGATGGGTCGATGATTTTTACATTGCATTATTTGCACATTTTCATTGTTTTTTTTGCACAGATATTGCACAGTATTGGCACTTTATTGATTAGTTATATTATTAGTAATCTACTAGCACAGATGAGCTTTTAAGGATACATTGAATTTAGTTAATCTATAGCAGCGCTGCAAACACTGACCTTAACCATCAAAAAGCACTTTTTTCCTGCAGCAGGCAGCTAACTTCAAGACAAACACAATATATATGGTATTTACAATCTCCATAAGCGCGAGGTTCACAGTCCCACTATGATGTTGATGATGATGATGATACTGTTGATTCTAATGATGATAATGATGATGATGCTAATAATGCTGATGATAGTGATAATGATATTTTGCCAAGGTTGGTGGTCACTCGTAGTGCTGCAAAGGCAGCGGAGATGCAGGCCCTGGTCGCAGAGCAGCAGGAGGAGGTCTCTGTGCCCGCTCCTTGTTCTGACCCAGTGAACTCCACCTCTGTTAAGCCTCAGCAGCTGTCTTTGTTTGCCACAGGACGGCTGGCTGGGACTTGTAGTTCTGCCTGTCAGCCAGAACGGCAGATCGACCAGGCTCTCAAACAACTCAGGAGTGGAGCTGATTGGCCCCCTGCTGAGAAGAGTAAACAACAGTTTGACTGGGACAGTGAGTAGATAGGTGTGACAGGCCAACAGGCAGGAGGCCTGGAGACTGAAGGGGTTAAACAGCTGCTCATTGTGTCCAGTCAACTTCACAGACATGTATTGAAAGTTTCACTTGATCTGTTTTGTAAGGATCCCTGTGAGAGCAGGAGGACCAGGTCTGGAGTAACACACAATGGTCTGTGGCCTAACCTGATTATTACACCGCATCCTAGCACAGGGGCAAAGGTAGTACCCTTGAACTGGGAAAGACAGGTGTCCTGTTAGCAGTAGCTGACACTCAGGGAGTGGGCTTGGGCCTTCAGCTGAAGCCACCCTTCCCCTTCCAGGTATCTATGCTGCTGGCAGTGCTTACAGCATGCCGCGTCAGAGATATTGGAGACTCTGGGAGGGAACACCTTGACGTCCACAAGGTGGGAGCCTGGGTGTCTGCTCCCCCCATGCCTGCGACCTCCCCTGTCCCACAGGAGGCGCAGGCCGATGGGGAACAGGAGACAGAGAGAAGGCTTTGTGGAGCCTTTAGCAGGCTGAATGCCAGCCCTGCGATTGTGGCCTACCCCATGCCCAGGAACCATGAGGTGTCAAAGCAGCTGGCTGGTGCCCTCTGCCTAACCACCTTGAACCTGAGCAGGGGGTGGGGACCAAACCCTCTAACCTGGAAGGCTCAGGACAAGCCAGCCTTCCCCACCCCCCTGTGGCTTAACTGTGTCTATGGCAAAGCTAGATGGGGTTAAGAATGCATCAGACACCTCCCTAAGCGTCACGTGTGATCTACGGGGAGAGGTCGAACCTGGTGCAGTGGCCTGCTTTAGGGGCCTGGTAGTGTTTGGCCCTGTCTGGGTGGAGCACCCAGGGCTCCTGTCAGCAGTCCCAAACAATCTGGCACGGCCTAGTTTGACAGTTCTGCACAGTAACTTCAGTTCTGCACTAGTAAATTCAGAACTTTAAACCCAAACAAGATATGCCTCTAGAAAGTATATATTTGAATGCCAAATAAAATACTGAACAAAACTAGACCATGCATGATCCCCCTATCACACACGGAATAGAAAAGAGCGATAAGATATTCCCTGTGTGATAAAAATATATTCATGTTTGTTATCGTTTGAAAGCAAATCACATGCGGAGTGAGGAACTAGCAGTTTAAAGAATGTAACCCTTACATATTTCAGGATATGAATTCTGTTATAAATCTGTCTAATCGGGAGGTTCCTTGGCATTTTCTGAGCCTCAGGGCTGCCCATGGCCCCTGTGTTTATTGGTCAAGGACCTCTGGTGACACCCCCTGCGGGTCAGAGAAAAGGGAGAGAAGCAGATGAGTTTTCAGTTCTCATTTTAACATCAAGTGAGGAACATTGAACAAGTGGGAGAACCGATCACACATGCTCAGCTTCTGAAACTCTTATACACTTGGGACATTGAATGCAATTATTTCCATTTCTAATTCTTTATCTGATTCTTCTGCATTGCTGAATTGTGTCTCTATTTCCTTGTAACCCAGTTTTCTGTAAATATTTTTATTTGCACCAATTTTAACCTTTTTTATAATTAAACCTTATTTTGAAAAGTGTTAATTTTGTCTCTAAGCTCTTAAAGCAAACTAACCAAAGAACCTGTCTCTTGAAGAGCGCTACTGTCTAGAATAAATTCTCTGGACACTCCTGTCTGCGGTGACAACGCGTGTTACAGATGATTATTCTAAAGTCATAATTGGTATTTCTAAAATTACGAGCGTCCGCTGGGCTCAAACGTAGCGGTGGTGGCAGAGAAAGGGTTAGTTGTTTAATTGGCCCAGTGACAATCGCTCTCAGCCTGGCATCTAGATTGCGGTCCCACAAGCTGGAAGAATCTTTGTGCCAGGTGCAGCTGAGAGTGGCATTGTTACGCAAGTGACGGCAGGGTGTGAGATTGCCTGGTCCTTGGTCACGAGTTGGATGAGAAGGCCAGGGGTCTGATACCCGCCACCATCAGTGTCCACCTAATTCCAAGCCTTGGATGTTTGGGTTTAAGCAGATCAGTAAAGCCAGAGGTTCAATAGCTAGGGCAAAGAGGAGAGGGACAGAAGGCATCCTTGGCGAAGTGATCAGAAAAAAAACCAGAGTAAGAAACATAAGCCCTTGGGCTCTGGTAGAGGGCAGATATCCATTGCAGAAAATGTGTACCAAGGCCCCAACAGTGTAGGATGGAGTGGAGGTATGGCCATGAAAGTGTATCAAACACTTTGCGTATGTCTAGAGAGAGATGAATCTCATGCACATTACCAACCTTGCAATGTCCGCTACCCTTCTCTGAAAGTCTCTCCATTGGCTCTGTTCACACAACAAAAAAAAATCAAAATTCTTAAACAACTTTTAAAGCCATCCACAATTCTGCCCCTAGCTACATTACTAACCTGGTCTCAAAAACCAATCAAATCACTCTCTTTGGTCCTCTCAAGACCTCCTGCTTTCTAGCTCCCTTGTCACCTTCTTCCATGCTCACCTCCAGGACTTCTCCAGAGCCTCTCCCATTCTCTGGACTCTTTACTACAATCTGTCCAACTATCTCCTAATCTATCCACCTTTAGGAGATCCCTGGAAACCTGTCTTTTTAACCACTTGCCTACTGTGCACTTAAACCCCCTTCCCATCCAGGCCAATTTTCAGCTTTCAGCGCTCTCACACTTTGAATGACAATTGCGCGGTCATGCTACTCTGTACCCATATGAAATTTTTATAATTTTTTTCACACAAATAGAGCTTTCTTTTGGTGGTATTTAATCATCTCTGGGTTTTTTATTTTTTACAAAAAAAAAAAGACAGAAAATTTTGAAAAAAAAAAAGTTTTTCTTATTTTCTGCGAGTAAATTTTGAAAATAAAATTTTCTCCTTCACTGATGAGCACTGATAGGCGGCACTGATGAGCACTGATAGGCGGCACTGCTGAGCACTGAGAGGTGGCACTGCTGGGCACTGAGAGGCGGCACTGACGGGCGGCACTGATGGGCACTGATAGGCGGCACTGATGGGCACTGGCGGATGGCACTGATGGACACTGACGGGTGGCACTGATGAGCACTGATGGGCGGCACTGATGAGCACTGATGGGCAGCACCATCAGTGCCCACACTCAGTGCCCATAGTTCTGCCAATCAGTGCTCATCAGTGCCTAGATGAGCAGGCACTGATGGGCACTGACTGGCAGCACTATGGGCACTGATTGTGGACATTGATGGGGGGCACTGATGGCAGGCACTGTGGGCACTTTGTGTATGTTTTTTTACCTCTAGTAATCAGGGCACTGGTGATTGGTGCCCTGATTACATTCCTGTGTGTCCCCGGCGGCTGACAGCTCTCCTCCTTCCTCACACTGCAGGCTCTGTGTGAGGAAGGAGCGCTGGCGATGAGAGATGATCTCATATGTTTACATATGAGATCATCTCTCATTGGACGGTCCGATCACGTGGTGAATGGCCGCTGTGATTGGCCATTCACCACGATCTGTGATCGGCTGTGTCCAAGGGGCACGGCCGACACAGATTTTCCCTGATGCGCGCTCGCGGGAGCGCACGGGGAGCGTGTTACTGGGAGGCCGTATAAAGACGGCCTCCCGAAAATGTGAGTCTGTGCTGCAGCCATATATAGGCTGTAGCGCGGATGGGAAGAAGTTAAAGAAGCCTATCCTGCTTTTAATTAATACACTGTGTTTTTACTTTCTCCATCAGCTTACCCCCCACAGTTATTACCTTTTTTATCACTTGACCCTCCCTCTTAAATTGTAAGCTCTAACAAGCAGAGCCCTCTGATTCCTCTTGTATTGAATTGCATTGTAACTGTAATGTCTGCCTTAATTTTGTAAAGCACTGAGCAAACTGTTGGCGATACATAAATCCTGTATAATAATAATATAACAGAACACATAAAAAGGAAATCAAGGCCTCAAAAATTCTAAACAAATGTCAGGATCCACCAATTGGCCCTGCTTCTAGTGGTCTCTAGAGATAGTTACATAGTTACATAGTTACATAGTTAGTGAGGTTGAAAAAAGACATCAGTCCATCCAGTTCAACCTATGATGTGTGTGTGTGTTTGCTTTTAACCGTACATTGTATACCCCTGTATGTTGTGGTCTTTAAGGTGTCCATCTAATAGTTTTTTGAAACTATCAATGCTCCCTGCTGATACGACTGCTTGTGGAAGAGAATTCCACATCCTTACCGCTCTTACAGTGAAGAACCCCTTACGCACTTTAAGGTTAAACCGCCTTTCCTCTAGTTTTAGTGAGTGGCCACGTGTCTTATTGTATCTCCTTTCTCTGAATAGTTTGTTCCTTATGCTAGGGTCGCCAGTACAGTATTTGTACATTGATATCATATCCCCCTCAATCGTCTCTTCTCCAGAGAGAATAGGTTCAGTGCTTGTAGTCTTTCCTCATAGCTGATGTCCTCCATTCCCCTAATTATTTTTGTTGCCCTTCTCTGGACTTTCTCCAGTTCCAGCACATCCTTCCTGAGGACCGGTGCCCAGAACTGGACAGCATACTCCAGATGTGGCCGGACCAGAGTCTTGTAGAGTGGAAGAATAATCTCTTTATTTCTGGAGTGAATCCCCTTTTTTATACAACCCAGCATTCTGTTGGCTTTGCTTGCGGCGGCTTGGCATTGCATGCCACTGCCAAGCCTGTTATCTACCAGTACCCCCAGGTCCCTTTCCATCCTAGACTCACCCAGAGGTTCCCCCCCTAGTGAGTAGCTTGCTTTCTGGTTTCTGGCCCCCAAGTGCATTACTTTACATTTTTCAACATTAAATCTCATCTGCCATGTAGTTGCCCACCCCGTTATTTTGTTCAGGTCTGCTTGCAAGATTTCCACATCCTGCATAGAAGATATTGGCAAGCCTAATTTAGTATCATCTGCAAATACTGAGATTGTACTAGATATCCCCTCCTCTAGATCATTTATGAATAAATTAAACAGGATTGGTCCCAGGACAGAACCCTGGGGGACCCCACTTTCCACACCCGCCCAATCCAAGTACTCCCCATTAATCACCACCCTCTGTACTCTCCCCTGGAGCCAGTTCTCTATCCAGGTACTCACCTTATGGTCCATACCTACCTTCCTTAGTTTGTACAGTAAGCGTTTGTGGGGAACGGTGTCAAAGGCCTTTGCAAAGTCCAGATACACCACATCCACAGGCTTACCTTTATCTAAGTGGCAGCTCACTTCATCGTAGAAGGTTAATAGATTGGTTTGGCACGAACGATTTTTCATGAATCCATGCTGATTACTACTTATAATACCGTTTTCATTACTAAAGTCTTGTATGTGGTCCCTTATCATCCCCTCCAAAATTTTGCAGACTACTGATGTTAGGCTGACCGGCCTATAGTTACCCGGGATATATCTCGGCCCCTTTTTAAATATTGGTACCATGTTGGCTTTTTTCCAATCAGCTGGCACCATACCCGTCTGTAAACTATCCTTAAAGATCAAGAATAATGGTCTGGCAATCACCTGGCTGAGCTCATTAAGAACCCTTGGGTGCAAGCCATCCGGTCCCGGGGATTTATTTATGTTAAGTTTCTCTAGTTTAGCTCTAAGTCTATCCTCTGTTAGCCATGGCGGCACTTCCTGAGGTGTATTATTTAGTTCGGCCTTACAAGCTGGGTTCGTGTAGCCCCCCGATTCCTTTGTGAAGACTGAAGAAAAGAAATTATTTAACACTTCCGCCTTTTCTCTGTCCTCTGTGGCCAATTTTCCTTTATCATCTTTTATGGGGCCGATGTGCTCTGGCCTCGCTTTCCAACTGTTTATATACTTAAAGAACTTCTTGGGGTTCTTTTTGCTCTCCTCCGCTATATGTCTCTCGTGTTCTATTTTAGCCGCCCTGATTTCGTCTTTACATTTCTTATTACACTCTTTGTAGTGCTTAAATGCTGCCAATGACCCCTCAGTCTTGTGTTTTTTGAAGGCCTTTTCTTTAGCTCTAATATACATTTTTATGTTGGAGTTTAGCCACCCAGGGTTTAGTTTTGCTCTTTTAAATTTATTTCCCTGTGGAATGCACTGGCCCACCCCCTTGTTAAGTATGCTCTTGAAGCACTCCCATTTTTCCTCTGTGTTCTTTGCTCCCAGTGTTCTATCCCAATTGATATTTTCTAGCAGCGAGCGCAGTTTAGGGAAATTGGCTCTTTTTCTTTCTTTTTCTTTTTCTTTTAGGAGTCCAAACAACCTCAGCCCATGAACTTTATGATTATTTGAATTCACACATGTAGGGGGAACACATAAGGTGTTAGCAGCAGTGACATATTATTATTTATTTGTTTATTCATGTAGGTTGGTATTTTTTATTTTATTTTGTAAGTGTGGTTTTGGTAGCACAGGAGTTCATTTCTAGTTTTTTTGGTAAAACAATGGGGAGCTGGAGATTGAGCGATAGTCTGCTCTGCAACCATGTGACTGTGGAAGCAAACATCAGGGAACATTTTGCAATCAATGATTCCATGGAACTTTCATCATGGATGGTATGGGAGGCACACACCGTGTGTAATTTGGAGCATTCTTATCGAACTAAGTGCCAGGATCAAGAAAGATAAATAACAAGAAAATGCTGATAATATTGGCACAATTTCCAATACTCATGTGGCTACATGCCCAGCTTATATGCTCAGGGGCCCTTCCCATTAAAGCTCCTTGATTGGCATACTTATATTTCCAAAGAGTCATTTCTGATCCCCTTAGAGTAACTCCAGTCTTTTCCTCCAGCCTTACTTACTTTTTTTTTCTTCTCTTTTTTTGTTTCCCCCCCTCAACTGTTTTGTTCATTTGTACTTTGCAGCCTCCTTTTACCCAACAAATATTTTTGTGGATAATTAATCCTCTTAGCATAAGCACCACTTTTGTGCATTACCTACATGTGGAAAAACCCGAAAGTTACCAACCTGCATTTTTTTATATTACATCTAACAATGGTTTCCATGCATGCTATGTCTTTGACTGCCTGGGATAAATGATGTATCTTGCTCTGGAACCGAATTTTCATGTATTGTGTGTTTTTTTCTTTTAGTAGTTTTTTTGTTCTGTATGCTTTGCTAAAGGATAACATAAAACTTATAGATTAAAAAAAAACAAAAAAACAAAAAACAAAATGTCAAATTCTTTAAATATATTAATAGTAAAAAGGTCAGTACTAAGCGTGTAGGTCCTGTACAAGATCATTTAGAGTTGGTAACTTGGGACAAAGAGAAGGCAAATGTATTAAATACCTTCTTCAGCTCTGTGTGTGCATAGGAAAGTTGAGGAGCTCAAGTCCATAATGGGGATAGTATTGGTACAGTCCTTAAAGTATCTCAAATTTTATATAGTCTCGAAACACTAAGAAAAAACCTGGAATAGATGCCGTAAACCAGGCATCACTAAATGGCGGACCGCGGTCCGAATCCGGACCCAGTTAATGTCTCATCTGGACCCCTGTGGTCCCACCCTTTAGACCTGTTCTGCCTACAGCCATCACCACTGCCAGTCTCACAGAGCCAACAGCTGGAGGCAGGACAGCTATAGACAGAGGGCAGGGGCTATACAAGTTAACAAGCAGGTGATTGCTTGCGAGGATACAGGGCGGTCATTGCACAAACATGCGATTCGGACCTCTGCTGGAAGAATATTTTACTGACTGGACCTTTGTAAATTTTAATTCAATACCCCTGCCGTAAACCCACATTCCCTCAAAGAGTTTAGTTCAGGTAATTCAAAGCCATTGTTTTTTAATTTTTAGACTCTTTAATGTCTGTCTTACTAATTCTGGCCAGCTCAGTAGATTGTTTCAAAAAATAGCTGGATGCATTCCTAAATGCACAAAATATAACTGGCTATTAACATTTAAAGGTCATAACACAAGGGATTGTTGATCCAGGGAATATATAATTGCCTTCTGTGGGGATCAAATGGGAATGTATTTTTCCCACTCTTGACTGAAATGAGAGAGCCTTTATAGCTTTTTGTTTTTATTTTGTGCTTTCTGGATCAACAGTGTTAATCATGGGTGTAGGATTCAGAATATGGAGATTTTCTACTTTTTTCTTTTTTATTGGTTGAAACTAAATGAATTTGTGTCTTTTTCAAACGTTACTATTTTGTATCTATGAAATGCACAAGTTCTCTTTAAAGCCCAATAAAACCCTTTTATTGTATTAATGAAATACAATAAATATAGCTGGGACCTGCTGTTGCTCTTGTGGTACTTTATTTACTTGAGGCAATACAACATACAATCCTCTAGGTTTAAATGTATCAACCCTCAGTGGCTCTTAATCTTATACTCGATAAGGGTCGATACACGTGAGCCTTGGGGTTTGTTTGTTGTATTCCCTCAAATAAATAAAGTATCGCAAGAGCTACAGGTTCTGGCTATATTCCTCCATTTGCATGTGTTGAAGATGACAGGAGCTTTCCGTTGCACCACACTTGCAGACATGGAGACCTGACACAGGTGAGCAGCAGTTTGTTGTATACTTGTATTAATGTAATTCAGCTGGATTCCTTATACAGTAATGAATTAGCTTTTTTAAGCCTTTTTCATTTACGTGCTCTATTAAAACTTGAAAAACCCTGTGCTAGTTGTATTAGAAGAGACTTACACACCAGCAACAAACTAGAATTCTCACATGTCCCCCTGAACACTGTTGTAATCAACAGCTCTGCTCATGTAGCAAGCATGATGTTGATTAGAGCAGTGTTTAGTGGGGCATGTCGGAGAGCATTTGTTCGAGGGCCATGTTTTTTTAAATTCTACTGCACTAGTTGGCAAAAAAAAAAAAAAAATTAAAAAGACATTCCTATTACAGGCGGTCCCGGGTTACAAACATCTGACTTATAAACGACTCCTACTTACAAATGGAGGGAGACGATGGGAAGTGAGGAGAAATCTAGCCCTAGGAAGTGAAATTCCCTCCTGTAAGAGTTCTCATGGGAAAAAGGTGTCTCCACTGAAGCTTTATCACCAATCCTTGTTTCCACAACAACCCAAAATTTTCAAAATCCAATTGTCGTAGGGACAGAACTTGAGGTGAAATCTTCTGAACAGGGGCACAGACAGCAAAACAAATGGTACAAGGGTGTTCCCTATGCTATCCAAAAAGCTTAAAAATTATTCTTTTGGCTGAAGCTAAACTTAAAAAATGTACCTGTTCCGACTTACCCACAAATTCGACTTAAGAACAAACCTACAGTTCCTATCTTGTTTGTAACCCGGGGACCGCCTGCTCTTTATATGGAGCCTAGTCACATTACAGGAATAAATTAAGCTTACTCAATTGAGTATTAAAGATATAGCCAGCCAGTCATGAAAATTTTGTTTATTATCATTGTGGAACTCACCCTTTCATAAATATCGGCAAGGTTCCCTGTTTTCTGATTGACCCTTAAATGCCCCTCTGAAGCCTCTGCTACATACAATAAACCATGAAAAAGAAATTAACAGAATCACGTGACAAGAGGCTACATCTCACGCAGGAGCATTTTGATAATGTTGGTTAATCTACTTTGAATGTACTAAATACTTCATAAATATATTTTTAATTATAATATAATTATTATATTTAACTTTAGTGGTGTGATTTTACTTGTTACCTGGAGCTACTTTTAATCAAGTTTTATTTTTCAGTATGGTAGCTTTACACGCTTAATGTTACCATTTCCTTTTTTATAAATTTAAAACCACGTAGACACTTAAAAATACAATTACTTATTAATGCAAAAAAAGAAAAAAAAACTGGGCTGTGATAGAAACATCAATTTTACAATATATGTTCTAGACATCTCACACAGGATCTTGTGCAGTTAAACATCAAAATACGACCTTTACAGTGGCTGTAACAGAACAAGTCTCATTAAAAAAAGGAGGAGATGAGAACATTCATCAGGCTGCATTAATGGCGATAGAGGCTGAACCAAGCAAAGATTCCTATGCAGCGGTTCAGTCTTTCCTCTGCTCAGTCCTACCTTGATTGATCAGAAAAAAAAGGTACAGAGGATAAAAACATAAGGTCAGCAAACCACAGATATTTTCATCCACTTTGTTTTTCATGTAGCCAAATCTACTGATCTCCAAACAAAATAATTAAACAGAACAAATGTGGAAAATGAACAAAAAAATAATTTACAGTATAAAGCATGTTAGAAATATAATATAATATAATATAATATAATATAATATAATATAATATAATATAATATAACAGTATTGGCTATTGCAGATCCTGTTTTCATTTAAACCTGTTATGCAATTAAAAATTAACATTTTGAGATTTTACATGCCAAAAGGTTTTATAGCTGAGCTCTAAGCAGATATATCAGCCATTATTTAATTAAGTTAGGTATTGTTAAAAAAGAATGAATTGTCTTAAAAAAAAAAAAAAGTCACTATAAATACCTGAATCTCTTTTTATACCAGTCTCATGTGTTTTCCTGTATATCAGGACTGTTAGAAAGAGGCAGTCCAGTGTGAGCCAGTTAGGCCCTACTGCATTGTCTAGTGTTGTCAATATATCGTTGCTGGGGGAGCACGTTGCAGGGCATCTTTCCTTAAGGTTTTTGGTGGATGCAGTCTAATTTGACCCCAGTTTTTTCATATACAGGGATGGAGACCATAGCATGACCTGCTTGTCTCATGTAAAGTCCCAAATATTTTATGAAATTAGGGATGGAGGCACTATGCTATACGGGCAAATTGCCTCATATAAAGTCCCAATCTGTGTTTTACACTGCATCCACCAAGGGGTTGGAGGTGTAAGCTTCTCAGCTGGTAGTTTTCAGTTTGTACCATCTTAAGAACATTGCTATTAGAGCATTGAGATACTAGACCAGTCATGGATGGAGGTGGGTTGGGGGAAGTTTGGGCTGCTCCCTCCCACCTGCCTCCTATCCACCCATTAGCAGCCATGTGCTCCCAGAGTGGAGACACTCAAATTTAAAAGTGTTAGGACTGCAGATAAAACAAGGTGCCATGTCCTGACTCTGCAGCTTACACATGCGTTTGCAAATGCGTGTCAACTAAACCCCTGTTCTTTATTTATATTGAAACAGGTCTACTTGGTTGGTGGCAGACTGGAGGGTGAGTACATCAGACTGGGGGCTGGCTGGCCTCCATGCACCTCTCTTAATCCTTTTCAATTCATTCTTTCCTTAAGGCTTCTTTCTCGAAATGATTCTTTCTACAAGTGATATGCACTTCAAGCTCTGCACTTCAGCGATTGCACGAGGTGAGCATACACAGCAAACTACACTAACAAGCACCAAACAGGCTGCAGATGACCCTGTCTCTCTATTCAACTCTTTTCACACTCTGTAACATGCACTCCCTACCACTCCTGCTGACAGTTGTGTCCTCTCTTCTCACACTCACTCACCTTCACCCCTCTTCTCCCCCCCAACAGCTTATACATATCATCCTGTCTTCTGTCCTCTCCCTATTACTGCTCCTACAAACTCTTGCTAATCTTACATCCACATACTGATAAAACCTCCAGGACTCTGGGGCATGTCCCTTCATATAAATCGCACTCCCACAATATCTCCCTCACCCTTCTCATTCTCCTTGCCTCTGGTGACATATTCCCAAACCCAGGGCCTCCATTTGGCTTTTCACCATGCTCCAACCACCCTACGCCCTCTGCCAACAGCCGCAACCCACAGAACCTAGTCTCGATTCCTCTTCTTTCCAATACCAGACTCCCCTTCTCCTGTGCCCTCTGGAACGCCAGCTCTGTCTGTAACAAACTCACCTCCCTTCACGACCTCTTCATCACAAACTTTTTTAACCTACTCACCATCACCGAACCCTAGCGTCATAATTCCAGTATTACTTCTCCTGCTTCCCTCTCCCAATGGCGGCCTTCTCTGGACTCTCTCCCCTAGACCAAGTGGACGGAAGGGAGGTGGAGTGGAAATCCTTCTAGCCCCATACAGCACCTATCAGGTACTTCACCCACCTCCCTCTCTGAAATTCTCCTCTTTGGAGGCGCATTACACTTGTTTATTTTCTCCTGTTTTTTTAAGAATCACTGTCATCTATCGGCCCCCTGGACCAGTATCAACCTTCCTTGATGACTTCTCTGCCTATCCTACTTTCTCTCTTCTGAAATCCCCACAATCATTCTTGGCGACTTCAACATCCCTGTTAATGCTAATACTACTATTGCTTCTAAACTTCTCAGTCTAACCTCATCTCTTGACCTGAAGCAATGGATACAGGTTCCTACACACTCCACTGGTAACACCCTTGACCTTGTCTTCTCCTATCTATGCACTCCATGCAACCTCTCCAACAAACCTCTCCCACTCTCTGATCACCACCTTATTAGTTTCTCACTCTCCCTGTCTTCCACCTCCTCTCCCTCTAACCGCCTAACAGTTACCTGTAGAAACCTTTGCCACCTCAACCGTTCTATGCTCTTCTCTGCCACTGACCATCTATATGACAAAATCTCACCCTTGTCATGCCCCAACCTAGCCACTTCCATCTATAACAGCTCATTGTCATCCTCCCTAGACATGCCTCCCCTCACTACACGCAGAATTCGGCCCCAACCGATTCAATCCTGGCAAACAGACGACACCAGAAGTCTCAGAAAACGTAGCCGCGGTCTTGAGCGCCTGTGGCGTAAGACTAAGTCCCTGGAAGACTTCAACCAATATAAATCTGCCCTCCTAAAATACTATTTCTGCCTCCTCACTGCCAAACAAACCTATTTTATCACGCTCATCCAAACATTCTCATCTAGTCCCCTTCATTTCTTCTCTACCTTTAACTCTCTACTCTGTCCTCCACCAACTCTACCCTCTAACTCACTCACTGCCCAGGAGATCGCCAATAACTTAAAAAAAAAAGATTGATACAATTCGCGAGGAGATCTCCAATGTGCAAAAACCTTCCCCACTTAACAAACCATATCCACAGGTACAATCATTACTTCCTTCGTTCCACCGTGCTAGTATTAATGAGGTTGCTGGACTTTTATCTAACACCCATCTAACCACCTGCCCCCTGGATCCTGCTCCCTCGCACATGCTATGCTCACCCTCTGACTCTATTCTATGCTCTCTAACTCACATCTTCAACCTCTCCCTCTCTTCTGGCATCTTCCCTAATACTCTAAAACACATGCTAGTCACTCCCATCCTTAAAAAGCCCTCACTGGACCCCACCAATCTTCACAATCTACTCCCCATCTACTTACTCCCCTTCTCCTCCAAATTCCTTGAACGATTAGTCTACAACTGACTGAGCGACCATCTGACTAAGAACAATCTTCTTGATCCAGTTCAGTCTGGATTTCGCCCTCAACATTCCACTGAAACTGCTCTCCTTAAACTTACAAACAACCTACTAATAGTAAACACCAATGGACACTATTCTGTACTACTCCTCCTGGACCTCTCTTCTGCCTTTGACACAGTAGACCACTCCTTCCTCCTAAAAAAAGTCCACTCCCTTGGCCTCCGTGACTTAACTCTTCACTGGTTCTCATCCTACCTATCCCAATGCACCTTCAGTGCTACTTACAACTCTACTACCTCCTCTCCTCTTTCTTTCTCTGTCGGGGTCCCCCAAGGTTCTGTTCTTGGACCGCTCCTTTTCTCAATCTACACCTCCTCCCAGGGTCAGCTGATTGCCTCCCATGGCTTTCAATATCATCCCTACGCTGATGACACCCAAATCTATCTCTCCACCCCTCAGCTCACTCCATCAGTCTCCTCACACATCACCAGCTTACTAACAGACATATCAGCCTGGATGTCACATCACTTCCTCAAACTCAACCTACCCAAAACTGAGCTCTTGATATTTCCTCCCCCACGTTCCTCTTCCCCTGATTTCTCTGTCAACATCAATGGTGCAACTATCAACTCGTCTACCCATGCCAAGGTCCTAGGTATAATACTGGACTCTGAACTATGCTTTCAGTCACACATCCAGTCACTGTCCAAATCCATTTGTAATCCACAAAAGATCCTGGCCTGATGGCCCAAGGGATCTGGCACAACAATGCAGAAGGCCCAGGATGACTATAAGAAGTACTACAACAGGGGAAGGAAGGAGAACGCGGTTTTCAAGGTCGGTGAGGAAGTTTGGTTATTTTCAGCAAACCTCAGATTACCTTTTCCCTCACGGAAGTTGGGCCCAAAGTTCATGGGGCCATTCAAAATCAAGAGGATGGTTAACCCTGTGGCCTTTGAATTGGCCTTACCCAGCTCTTACAGAATTCATTCTGTTTTTCATGCATCCTTACTAAAACCAGTGATTCCTAGCCCCTTCCCGGGAAGAGAGTAGCCGTGTCCTCCACTGGTGGATGGAGAAAATTAATTTGAGGTTGAAGCCATACTGAACTGCAGGAAGAGGGGTAGACTTCTCCAATACCTAATCAAGTGGAAGGGGTACCCACCTGAAAACAACTCTTGGGAACCCTCAAGAAACATACACGCCCCTCGCATGATCCAAGCTTTTCATGTGGATCACTCAGAGTTAATGTCCAGTTTGGGCGTCCAGAGGCATAATTCCAATTCTACTTCTCCTGGGGGGGGGGGGGCACTGTCAGAGAAACCATTAGCCACGTACAGGGCCCTGAAACCAACCACTTTCTAAGGGCGTAAATTGTTGATTTCACTCCTCACTACCTATCACAATTGAGTGAAATCAACAATTTACGCCCTTAGAAACACAGTTTCAGAGGCCATGAAATGCCAAGATAGCACAACCCCCCCTCCCCTCCCCCCAAATGACCTCTTTTCGGAAATTAGAAACCCTAAGCCATTCGCTGAGAGGCATTTTGAGTCCATGGAATATTTTATATTTTGCCACATGTTTTGGGAAAATTAAATTTTTTTTTTTTTTACACAAAGTATTCACTTAAATGATATATTGCTCAAACATGCCATGGCTATATGTGAAATGACACCCCAAAATACATTCTGCTGCTTCTCCTAAATATTGGGGTAACCCCATGTGTGAAAAATTTTTGGCAGTCTAGCTGCGTACAGGACCCCAAATCCAATCCTTCAGGCTTTCTAAGGGCGTAAATTGTTGATTTCACGCCTCACTACCTTTAGCAGTTTAGGAGGTACTGACATGTCAAGACAGCCCAACTCCCCCCCTCTACCCAAATGACCCCTTTTTGGAATATAGACACCCTAAGCTATTTGTTGAGAGGCATTTTGAGCATTTTGCAGATCTCGTTTTTTGTCACAAAGTTTTGAAAATTGAAAAAAAAAATGTCCTTTTCTTTCTTCATTTTCCAAAACAAATGAAAGCTGCAAAATACTCACTATGCCTCTTAGCAAATATCTTGGGGTGTCTATTTTCCAAAATGGGGTAATTTGGGGGAGGGGGGGATTGTGCTATTTTGGAATTTCATGGCCTCCGAAACTGTGATAGGTAGTGAGGAATGAAATCAACAATTTGTGTCCTTAGAAAGCCTGAAGGCAGTGATTGGTTTTCGGGGCCTGTACGCAGCTAGACTGCCAAAAAGTCTCACACATGTGGTATTTCCATACGTAAGTTCGACTTGAATATCAGCTGTTCGTGCACACACAAATAAATTGGGTGCTCGGCGGGAAGTTTGCCCGCCGCACCCGAAAAATAGAAGGAAAAAAAAACACTCCCACCTCTTCACACGCCTCCCGCATAATGAGCTGTTTGAACTGTGACAGCTCTTTTATAGGAAAGGGACGGGGACACCCCGTCCCCTTCTGACGTCACAAGCGCCCCATAATGCACTGCGCTGGTGCAGTGAATAAAGACGCAAGGTCAGAAGGGGCGGTGCCACCGGGTGATGTAACTGGGTGTCCCCGCCCTTTCCTATAAAAGCTGCCACAGCTCAAACAGCTCATTACGCTGGAGGCGGGACGTCTTTTTTTTCTATTTTTCGGGTGCGGCGGGCGATGTGATTGAAGATGGATTTACATCGGGGGATGCTTTTTTTTATTTTTATTTTTTAATAAAGGACTTGTCTTTTGTGTTTATTTTTTGTACACTTTTTTGGTGAATGGGTAGGGGTATGATGTACCCAATATCCATTCACATGGGGGGGGGGGCAGGGATCTGGGCACCCCTTTGTTAAAGGGGGCTTCCAGATTCCGATAAGCCCCCCACTCGCAGACCCTGACAACCATAGCCCAGGGTTGTCTGGAAGAGGCTCTTGTCTCCAAAGCATCCTCCCCATGTTGAGGGAAAGCGGCCTGGTATGGTTCAGGGGAGCTGCTCGCTCATCCCCCCCATTCTGGCCAGCCAGGCTGCTTGCTCGGATAAGGGTCTGGTATGGATTTGGGGGGGGGGGGCCATGCCATTTTTTTTCAATTTTTGGCTTAAAATCCGTACCAGATCCGAAGGGTCTGGTATGGACTGGGGGGACCCCACGCCATTTTTTCTTTTTTTTTTTTATCTGTGTTGCCAGGGGCCGACAATACATTACAGCCGCAAGCAAGTTTAACTGCCTCCGTACCGTCCGCCGCAGTTTTACTGCGACAGGCAGCCCCTCCTGCACGAACCGACTTAGCTCTACGTTGGACACGCGCCTGCAGTTAGGGGGCGAGCGCGCGCCGCCAACGGCGCACACCCGCCAGAGGCATGCTCCCGCTCCCACTTGTCAGTGGGGACTCTAATGCACGGGGCAGGTGGCTCCAATTGCCGCCTGGCACGCATGATTGATAAACACAGCTGACCGTTCTTCTCTCTGGAATGATCACAGAGTGCCTGTGATCCTTCTATGTAGGATCACAGGTCTCTGTGATAATTTCAAAAGCCCATCCCCCATACAGTTAGAATCACTCCCCTAGGCTTACATTTAACCCCTTGATCACCCAAAGTGTTAACCCCTTCCCTGCCAGTTTAATTTTTACAGTAACAGTGCATATTTTTAGCACTGATTACTGTAGTATTGTCACTGGTCCCCCCAAAAGTGTAAAAAAATGTCAGTTAGCGGTCCAATCTGTCCACCGCAATGTCGCAGTCCTGCACAAAATCGCAAATCGCCGCCATTACTAGTAAAAAAAAAAAAAAAACCAATAAAAATGACATAAATCTTTGCAATTTTTTTTACCAAAAATGTGTAGCAGAAAAGAAATTGACATAACATGTTAAAAAATTAGGATTTTTAATTTTTTTTTTGGGAATCATATAGCAGAAAGTGAAAATTATTGTTTTTTCTTTCAGAATTGTCGCTCTTTTTTTGTTTATAGCACAAAAAATAAAAATCGCACAGGTGATTAAATACCACCAAAAGAAAGCTCCATTTGTGGAAAAAAAAGACATCAATTTTATACGGGTACAGCGTCGCACAACCGCACAATTGTCAGTTAAACTGCAGTGCTGAATCACAAAAAATGGCCTGGTCATTAGGGGGCAAATTCTTCCAGTCCAGAAATGGTTAAATAACATTTTTCCTTTAGAAATGTCAGTATTGCTGCAGCAGGCTACATACATCACACAAATACGCCACTTTACAGGCTCATTAAGTGGACCCCCCAGATACGATATTTAAAGGAATTTTTAATTTTTATTGTTTCACTTTAAGCATTATTAAAATCACTGCTCCTGTAAAAATTATAATTTAAAAATTTTTTTTTGCATTGATGCATGTTCCCCATGGCAGTATCTGGGTCCCCGTACATTTTTTTTATGGCAATAACTTGCATATAAGCCTTTTAAAAATAAGGACTTTTGATTTTTCATGTTCATGTCCCATAGACTTTAATAGAGTTTGCATGTTCGCTAGAACTTTTTCCCTGTTTGAGATGTACTGGTGCGAACCGAACAGGGGGGTGTTTGGCCCATCACTACTCAATATGCCTTTCAGCAAATAGATTGGGGTGTCTACTTTCCAAAATAAGGGGGGGTTGTGCTAACTTTACATTTCAGGGTCTCCGAAACTGTGATAGGTAGTGAGGAAGTAAAATAGGCAATTTACGCCTTTAGAAAACCTGAAGGCGGTGGTTGGTTTTCGGGGTCCCGTACACAGCTAGGCTCTCAAAAAGTCTCACACATGTGGTCTTCCTGTACTCAGAAGAAGAAGCCGAATGTATTTTGGGGTGTAATTCCACATATACTCATGGCATGTGTGAGCAATATATCATTAAGTGACAACTTTGTGTAAAAAAACCCAAAATAAATTGTCTTTTTCCCAAAACCTGTGGCAAAATATAAAATATTCCATTGGCTCAACATGCCTCTCAGCAAATAGCTTGGGGTGCCTACTTTCCAAAAAGTGGTCATTTGGGGGGGGGGGGGTGTTTAAACTGTCCTGGCATTTTGTGCCCAATATTAGAAGCTTATGCCACACATCACCCACTCTTCTAACCACTTGAAGACCAAGCCTTTTCTGACACTTTTTGTTTACATGAAAATTTTTTTTTTTTTACTACAAAATTACTTTGAACCCCCAAACATTATATATTTTCTTAAAGCAGAGGCTCTACAGAACACAATGGTGGGTGTTGCAATTTTTTTTTTCACTTAGTATTTGCGCAAAGTTTTTCCAAACGCAACTTTTTGGAAAAAAAATATTTTTTAAATTTAATGCACAAATACACTTTATGTTGCCCAACATTTTGGTAAAATATAAAATATGATGCCAAGTACATAGATACCAAATAATGACATGCTTTAAAATTGCGTACGTCTGTGAAGCGGCAACAAACGATGTACATTTTTAAAAGCCTTTAAAAGCCTTCACAGGTTACCACTTTAGATTTACAGAGGACATCTACTGCAAGAATCACTGCCCTCGAACAGACGTACATGACGATATCTCACATGCATGCTGAAATTGCTGTTTACATATGACACCAAACCGATGATTGCGTTCGCCTTTGAGCGCAAAAACGGGGGTGACAAGGGAGCTTGTATTCTTTTTTTTATTTATTTTTTATTATTTATTTTGCTTTTTTATTTTTTTTTTTGACCCCTTACCTTTCTTTTTTTTTTTTTTTTATCATTTTTATTGTTATCACAGGGAATCTAAATATCCCCTATGATTGCAATAGGTAGTGACAGGTACTCTATTTAAAAAAAAAAAAATAGGGTCTATTAGACTCTAGATCTCCCTCTGCCCTTAAAACATCTGACCACACCAAGATTGGTGTGATCAGATGCTTTTCCAATTTCCCAATGACGCTGTTTATATCTGGCAAAACCGAAGTCATGAAATGCTCGTAGCTTCCAGTATCTTAGGCCATATAATTTATTGGAGCCATTCTGGTCTCCAATCAGCTCTATGGCCAGCTGACAGAACCACCGACTGCAGTCTCGGGTGGGACAGGAGAGCCTGAGAAGACCATGTAAGATGGCGGGGGGAGGGAGTCCCTTCCCACTGCTTGTAAAAGCAGTCTAGCGGCTAATTATCTTCTAGAATTGCTTTTACATGACGGAAGGCTTGGTAGGGTGCTTTAAAAAGACTCTTAAGTCAATGTCCAAGAGAGTGGTACAAAGGGATGGGAAAGACTAGGACTGCTTGTTACCAGCTCTCCTATTTGCTATTCGGAAAGTGCCTCAGGCCTCCACTGGGTTTTCCCCCTTTGAGTTGGTGTATGGGCGGAGACCTCATGTATTGCTTGATTTTGTTAAAGAGGAATGGAAAAGTAAACCTATTCAGCATAAGAGTGTTCTTAAATATGTCTCCCAAATGCAGGAAAGAATCAAATGTGTGATGCCAAGTCACAAGTCAAGGACCATTTTCAAAAAGCCCAGGAGGCTCAACGGAGGGTATATAATAGGTCCGCTAAAATAAGGCACTTCCAAGTGGGGGATCGAGTGGCAGTACTGATTCCCACTGTGAAAAGTAAGTTCTTGGCCAGATGGCAAGGCCCCTTTTAAATTGTGGAAAAAATGGAGGAGGTAAATTATAAAGTCCACCAACCAGGCAAGAGGAAGCCGTATCAAATATATCACGTAAACTTGTTAAAGCCCTGGACGGACAAGGAACCGGTGACGTCCCTGGCTGGTGCAAGACATGAGCCTCAGGTTGGGGTGGAGAGTGTCCAAGTAGCAAATACCCTGTCTAAAATCCAAAGTCAGCAAGAAACGAGTTCTTGCAGAGGAAAAAAAAAAAAGTTCAGACTTGCCAGGTCTTACTAAGGTCATCGAGCATGATATTATCACAGAACCAGGAGTCAAACTTTGTGTCTGACCGTACCGTATCCCGGAAGCTCAGAGAAAGGCCGTTTCAGAGGAAGTAAAGAAGATGTTAGACCTAGAGGTTATTGAGGAATTACTGAGTGAGTGGTCAAGTCCAATTGTGTTGGTACTGAAGCCAAACGGGACTCTGCAGTACTGCAATGATTTTCGGAAACCTAATGAAGTTTCAAGGTTTGATGCCTACCCTATGCCCTGGGTAGATGAGCTTATTGAGAGGCTAGGTCCAGCTAGGTATATCACTACATTAGACCTTACTAGGTTCTATTGGCAAATCCCCCTGACTAAGACTGCTAGAGAGAAAACTGCTTTTTCTACCCCAGAGGGGAGTTTTCAGTACAAAAGAATGCCTTTTGGACAACAAACTGCTCCAGCCACGTTCCAGCGAGCAATGGATAGGATTTTATGACCTCACCGAGAGTATACCTCCATATATTTAGATGACATAATAATTTTTAGCAGAGACTGGGAATCACACTTGCCCAAAGTCCAGGCAGCGCTGGACTCCTTTTGGAAGGAGGGGTTCACAGTGAACCCTTAAAAATGTGCATTACGAATAGAGCAGGTGAAATACTTGGGGTATATCGTAGGTAGAGGGCTGGTAAAACCTTTAGGTCAACAAGGTAGAGGCAATGCAGAACTGACCCCGCCCCCTAACAATGAAGCAGGTATGTGCATTCCTGGGCATAGTGGGATACTACAGGAGATTTGTACTCAACTTTGCCACTTTGGCGGCTCCATTAACTGATCTGACCAAAGGTCGGAATTCGGTCATGGTTGAGAGGAATGCAGATACTGAAAGGGATTTTTTGGAGCTTAAGTCAGCACTGTACCAAAACCCTGTCCTGATAGTGCCAAACTTTTCAAAATAATTAATTGTCCAGACTGATGCTTCAGATGTGGGGTTGGGAGCAGTCTTGTCACCTTGTTCATGGTGAGGAGCACCTGGTAGTCTTCCTCAGTAGGAAGTTGACACTAGCGGAAAAGAACTATGCAATGTTTGAGTGACAGTGCCTAGCCATTAAGTGGGCCTTAGAGTCCCTCAGATATTATCTCTTGGGGAGGAAATTTAGGCTGCTCCTTAAACGTGGATGGGACAAAGTAAAGGGACTAATGCTAGGATTACCCGTTGGTTCCTGGCACTCCCGGAATTTAGGTTTGTAGTGGAGCACAGGCCCGGGGGACAGCATCAAAATGCATATGCCCTCTCACAAGCCCATTGTCTCTGCTCCACTGTTGTCTCCACTTCCTTGGCGTGGGGGCAGAGGGGTGGGGGGATATGTACAGGTCGCCGAGGGTGGGTCCTGGAAGCTATATTTCCCTCTGTTTGGACTGTGGTTCCTTTAAAGGAACAAAAAGGGTTAACTTATTGGTCAGAGGAAGTAGTTTTAAAAAAAAGACAGGAATTTGTAGGTTGGAGTATAGAGGAGACTGTGGATGGTGGACTTTTGTACAGCCGAGAGGGTGTATGTCAGTGTCCTGCCTAGAAACCTGTTGACAGGGGAAGCTACCCTCTTCAAAGTGGGGACTGTTGAACTGCAAGGGCAGATCTGAACTCCTCAAGTCGGTTAGCTGTTTTCCTTTGTTGTGTTTTTTTGCTGCTGTGAAGCCTGTTTAAGTTATTAAACATTCCTTGACTGCAACGCCTGTGTCCTGCGATCCAGCTGATTCCCCAAACATTGCACCTCGTAAACCCAGAAACTACATGTATAGCTTGTTGCCCAGTCACAAAGCTTATACATCTTAACCCCATATCTGGCACGCTTGCTGGGGAGAAACTTTTTGAAAGCAAGGTGGCCAGAAATCTTAATCATTGACTTATCAACATAGATAGCTTGTCTGGGCGTATACAAGGCTGCAAACTTCTAGTTGAAGTTATTTAGGAGGGGCCGAATTTTGTGGAGCCGATTATATCCAGGGCCCCCCCTGAGGACAACAGAGTTCATTGTCACTGAAGTGCATGAATCACAAGATTTGCTTGTATCTAGTCCTGGCCATGGCAGCAGAGAACACGGGCATATGATGAATTGGGTCAGTGGACCAATATGACCGCAACTCACTCTTCTTAGTAATGCTCATGAGGAGGAATAGTTCCAGAAAGGTTTCAAATTCCAAAACAGTGATACGTTTCCATGCAAATTCTCTGGCACGGGTCAAATTTGCATTTGCGGTGATAAATTAAACTGCATATAAATCCACAACAGATCTGTAAAGTAAAGTGGTGGGCTTCTAGTCAAGATTTGCAATCATGGAGGGACACTATGGGCTCTAAGGGCCTGTCTTAGAATTATTGGTGGCTCAACGGTATAAAACACTTTACAACCCTTAGAGATTCTAACGATATCCCTGCATCCGAAATCTTCCGATACCTCCAAATCAAACATTTCTTAATTCCTAAAGACTCAAGCACTCCCTCTTTGTCTCTCTGAGAACAAGCCTGCAAAAATGACCCACACAGAAGAGGCCTAATCTCAGCCCTCTACACTAACCTTCTTAACACTGGAACCTCTTCTTCCCCTTCTTACACCTCCAGATGGGAAAAAAACTTTGATTTAACTTTAGAATATGCCGATTGGAATCACATCTGGGTGGCAACAAAATCCTCATCTCAAAACATTGTAGCACTCGAAACTAACTACAAAGTTCTGACCCGCTGGTACTTGGTTGCAGCCAGGATCACCAAATATGTACCTCAATACCCCCCCCCCCCTGCTTTAGAGGCTGCACCTCCTCAGGGAATTTCCATCATATATGGTAGACATGCCCAATTACACAAATTTTCTTGTTCGACATCTTCAACATGCTCTCGAACCCTCTTTGATACAGCCTTGCCACCTGACCCACTGATAGCACTTCTAAACCTCAAATCACAAAACATATCCCAACGTCAGTTTAAGCATCTCTTGCAAGTCACAACAGCGGCCAAACAAATCATTGCTATATCATGGAAAACATTTATTTTCTGTGTCCTAGCAGTCAGAAACAAAGTCACGCAAAAATTGAAGAGGTCATCTTAAACAGAGTTCCTAAATATGAAACCCACTGGTCCCCTTGGGTGATGCACTTTCTTTCACCTAATTTTGATGAATCCCTTCTACTCCCATAAGAGGCATCTTCCCTCCAACCTAACCAATATAGTTACATAGTTACATATAATCTAGGTACCTAGGATCTCTCACCCCCCCCCCCTATCTTCTCACTCTCTCATTCTCTACTCCAACTACTCTCCCTCTGCCCTCCCTTTCCATCCTGCTCCTCTCTCTATTTACACCACCTACCAGCTCTCCCGACTACTCCTATCTCTGAGCACCCCACCTGGTTAGACTCACGAGGTTGTTAATCTCCAGGCATTTGCCTACTCATTTCGATCCGTTACCATTTTAGAAGGTTTTATAATCAATAATTTACCAGATCACTGGAGCTACATCCCTGGGATTAATGAGTACTATACAACCTCTCTAATGATGCACCCCTCCTGTAGCTACTGTTTACTAGCTGCATCAATACTCCTAACTTCCCATTAGCTCCTACTGTGGTCTTGGTTTTTCCATTTATATTAAACCTTTAACTATCAAACAATTGTTTAATAGAGGGAATTTTTTAATTTAGAAACAGGCCGTATTGTCCCGTCCCACCCCCCCCCCCCCCATTGGCACAGCTTGCTCCCCTATGAGGTGCCTGGGGACGAGAAACAGTACAGCCCATCGTTCATTCAGCCCTCGAAAATGATTGTATTCGATTTTGTCTACCTCTACCTATTGCTTCTGTTTTATCACTTGTACTCATTCATACAAACCTGTATTCTGTACAACAAGATGTGTTAAATATTGTACATCTTCCTTCTGATGTTCCTACCTGAAAACTCCAATAAAAATTTTGAAAAAAAAAAAATAATAATTATTGGTGGTGGCTGCAGGACACTACTTGTGCTAGTCACGGCACCAGCTTGAACTGTACTTATGGGACTTGCAACATCACCAAGTGTTACTGCAGTGCTGGGTTGAATATGACCAGGATGTACTAGGCCGCTGGTGCTTGCCAGTTCCCCAGAAGGTTGAGCGGCACTAGTACTGACACTCTGCTGTGTACAAGAATTCTGCAATTGTTGCACCTCAACAGAATAACGGGATTGGGTATGCCTGACCTTAGCGGGGACCACTACTCTGACCACAGAGCTATCTGTCAGGGTGCCTCTGCTCTCTACAGGTTTGAAAACTGAGCCTGATTCTGACAGTGAGGCTTCCCCATCGCTCTCATCTTTCATGCTTAGCATCGTGTAGGACTCTTTATTAGTGTACCTCTGTTTGGACATTTTGGCCAATACATTTATAGATACCTAGTGTGACTCACAGGTAGTGATGGACGAACATCAGCCGGGGCGGTTCGCGTACGCCAGACGCAAATTTTCTCAAAAGTCTGCGAACCGCGAGTTCGCGGCGGGCCCATTGATTTTAATGGGAGGTGAACTTTAAAAAACTTTAGGTCATATTTGCAGCCACAAAAGATGTACTAGCTGTGCACAAATAGTCCCAGAACATGGACAATGTCATAACAGAAGTATTGCAATTGAAAAAGTTGCCCTAAATTTTTTTATTTTTTTTACAGCAAAAAATATATATATTTTTTCATAAATCAGCCAGAACTGACAGCAGCCGGTAAATAGATTGTCTAATACATATAGGGTCCATTCACACATCTGTAAAATGGGTCCACATCCATTCCACAATTTTGGCGGAACCTTTACAGACCCATTGATTTTCATTTCCAAAAATTTTAAAAATTAGGCATTCACAGGATAAAGAAGTAAGTGTCAGCCATTCCAGGCCCCAAAAATTAACCCACATGCGTTTACCTGACAGCTAAGAATGTAGTATTCTGTGGCTGAAGGTACATTAGGCATTCACAGGTAACAGAAGTAAGTGTCGGCCATAAAAGGCACAAAAAAATAGCCCACATGGGTTTACCTGACAGCTAAGAATGTAGTATTCTGTGGCTGAAGGTACATTAGGCATTCACAGGATACAGAAGTAAGTGTCACCCATTCCAGGCCCCAAACATTAGCCCACACACATTGACACCGCCAGTTGCCACCATAAAGCGTGGCTAGAATCCTTTCCTGTCAGTCAGTTCTTGCGTTTGAAGCGCAACTGCTCATGCAGGGAAGATTTTTTGAGTGAGGCTTCTACTTTGAAAGTAAAATTCTTGGAGAAGGGTTACAGTGAAGTATTGCTTAATGAGGCAATAGCATGTGCTGATTCACGTGCTAGGGAAGATCTTTTACAGCCTAAGGCGAAGGGGACTCAGGAATCCTTTGGTTATGCCTTTTTCTCTTCTTTTTCTACACAGTATTTTTCGGTTAAGAAGATACTGCGCCGTCATTGGCATATATTGCAAAATGACAGGGTTTTGGGCCCTCTTCTTCCACAACAACCACAAGTTGTATATAGGGGAGTTCCCCCTCTTAGGTTGCAAGTGGCTCCCAATATTAGGGATCCCCCTAAGACAGTCTCCTTTTTCCAGCAGAAGGGAGGCTTTTATAAATGTAGGAAATGTGCAATTTGTAAGTTAAATGTGGAAAAGGGTAGATGTGTGGAAACTTTCAAGTCAGGTTCCACAGGACAAGAATTTGCTATCAAGCCCTTCATTACCTGTACTACCAGATTCATAGTGTACCTGAGCAGATGTCCATGTGTCCTTGACTATGTTGGCCGCACTATCCGAGAGCTTCATGTGAGGCTCAAGGAGCATGTGGCCAACATAGTCAAGGGATATCCCAAACATAGTGTCTCACGCCACTATGATCAGTGCCACCAAAGAGATCATAAAGGCACACTGTTTTTGGGTATCGATAGGTTTTCAGGTAATTGGAGAGGTAGCAACCTGACCAGAGGAGTGTCGAGACTTGAAACTAGCTGGATATACAGATTGAAGTTCTATACCCCGTTGGGGTTAAATATTGAATGGGACTTGAATGCTTTTATCAGCAATTCCTAGTTTGAGTCATGGATGTATTATTCCTATTGGTTCCCATATAATGTGATGGTATTTTTATGGTGATTTTATGTCTTTGCCTTTCTAATCCCATATTGTCTCTTTTTTTATGTATATTTATGTGTTTTGAAATCCATGTAATTTTATATTTTAAATTTATGATGGCTCTCCAGTGCGTTTTTTTGCTGGGACCTCTAGATGGCGCCGTCTCTTCTGAGTTTAGGCTTTATTTATATTATGATATTATTACTTCTTAGGATACATTTTATAATGTCCCTTTGAATTATGGTTGAGGAATCCTACCATAATATTACGGGTGCGCTTAATAGTGCTCGCGATAGTAAATCCTTTTGGCAGTCCGTGGGATAGTAATTATTCCGGATGTAGCCATTCGCATTTGGTTGAGGGTATTATCCGGTATGTGGAACGCACATCCTCGTTCCGGTTTGCTCTGGCATTTCCGCTCTACTCCGCTGCTATATATAGCGTAGCGTACCTCGAGACCACACCCCTTGATGACGTCTTTTGATGACGATATGTGTCGGATGGTGCACATGGTGATGCACGCCGTTACGAGGAGGAGACGTGGCGGCCATCTTTTCCGTTATCCAGCACAACACACGGAGAGGAGCTCTCATTATCCACTGCCTGTATTCTCTTCATTACTGTAAGTGTTTTTAAATCTTGTGTGGCAATGAACATTTCATGCAGTCTGCGCTATGAGAATGTCCCTGCTCTTTGTTTTACATTACACACATGGTGGAATCCTGTCAGTCCCGGACTTGTGAGGGGAGGATCGTGTTCACCTTTATGCATCTGGCTTTCTTTGATCTCTATTAAGGGGATCATTGATATCTGGTAAGAAGCTGTGTTATCTGAGTGCTTGGTGGCGGTTCTCTGGTTCTGTGGTCCTTCACATTTCTTTGGGTTTGGAGTGGACACCTGAAGAATTGCTTTTGTCCAATTCATTTGGGACATTTGGTTTTAGCGCCGCAGTTATTACATTACTTAGTTTTTGATGGCTAGAGGTATGGTAGGTGTTCACAGTACACAGAACCGTAAGTGTCGGCCTGTATAGGCTCCAAAAATGAGCTCACATGGTTTGAACTGACAGCAAAAAACTTAGTTTTTGATGGCTAGAGGTACGGTAGGCGTTCACAGTACACAGAACCGTAAGTGTCGGCCTGTATAGGCTCCAAAAATTAGCTACATAGTTACATAGTTAGTGAGGTTGAAAAAAGACACCAGTCCATCCAGTTCAACCTATGATGTGTGTGTGTGTTTGCTGCTAACCGTACATTGTATACCCCTGTTGTGGTCTTTAAGGTGCCCATCTAATAGTTTTTTGAAACTATCAATGCTCCCTGCTGATACCACTGCTTGTGGAAGAGAATTCCACATCCTTACTGCTCTTACAGTGAAGAACCCCCTGCGTATTTTAAGGTTAAACCGCCTTTCCTCTAGTCTTAGTGAGTGGCCACGTGTCTTATTGTATTTCCTTTCTCTAAATAGGTTTTTCCATATGCTAGGGTTGCTAGTACAATATTTGTACATTGATATTATATACCCCTCAATCGTCTCTTCTTCAGTTCACATGGTTTGAACTGACAGCAAAGAACTTAGTATTTGGTGGCTGGAGGAACATTAGGCATTCACAGAAAAAATAATTGTCGGCCCTGAAAGGCCCCAAAAATTTGCCATTCAATGGACATGAAATGCCTTTTATGCCGCTGTATGTAGCGAAGCCAAGGACCAGGAATTGTTGTGGGTGGAGGAATTTCAATGAAACCTGGTCTACTGGTCACATGTGTTGAATTCCTCAGAGATCCATGCCTCATTCATTTTTATAAATGTGAGGTAGTCTACACTGTCATGAGCTAGGCGAGTCCGCTTATCGGTCACGATCCCGCCTGCTGCGCTGAACGTTCTTTCGGACAGGACACTGGATGGGGGGCAAGCCAACATTTCCATTGCAAATTGTGCAAGCTCTGGCCAGAGGTCAAGCCTGCCCACCCAGTAGTCCAGGGGTTCATCACTCCTCAGAGCGTCCACATCGGAGGTAAACCCAATGTAGTCGGACACCTGTCGGTCTGGGCGTTCCCTCATGCTGGATCGGGAGTACAGCTGTCGATGGTTCGGCTGAAAGAAGGATCTCATATCTGAAGTGACCAAGACATCTTCCAACCGCCCTCTTCTTGCAGGCACTGTTTGACTGCTACCCGCAACTGTCTCTCTGTG
The DNA here is from genome assembly GCF_965119305.1 of Pelophylax lessonae. Lineage (NCBI taxonomy): Eukaryota > Metazoa > Chordata > Amphibia > Anura > Ranidae > Pelophylax > Pelophylax lessonae. The sequence goes on along the minus strand of NC_138779.1, from coordinate 155,095,732 downwards.
ACTGGAAATTCCTCTGCCAGCGCATGGAAAAGCAGAATGCAGCATTTCCCGCAACAAGGCCTGGAAGTGCTGCGTTCTGACTGCCCTCTGTGATTGTGGTAACATTTCCACCATTTTGTGTTTGTACCGGGGGTCTAAGTACGTTGCCACCCAGTACATGGTCCTTGGGCTTTATGCGTTTTATACGGGGGTCCCCCTTAAAACACTGCAGCATGTAGGCCCCCATTCCCACTAAACTGGAAGCGGTATAGTGGCCTGCTTCCAGCTCATCATCCAGGATAATGTCGTCCTCGTTCTCCTCCCCCCATCCACGGGTAACACCAGGGATCCCAGAAAGGTTTAAAGCATGCTCTTCTTGCTCGTCCTCCTCCTCCTCTGACTTCTCTTCAGACTCCTGCTGTTGATTTGTCTCAGACGGAGTAGCACCCCCTGGGAATTCATTCAACATTGCGACTTCCTGATCTTCCTGCTCCTGCTCCTCGACGGCTTGATCAATGACATGACGCAATGCACGCTCCAGAAAGAAGGCGTAAGGTATGATGTCACTTATGGTGCCCTGGCCGTGACTGACCAGTTTGGTGATCTCATTGAATGGCCACAGAAGTCTGCATGCATGAGCAGCCACTGGCGAGGTGAAAAAAAACCCAGCTCCCCAGAACCTGTTCTGCCGCTGAGTTTGAACAGGTAGCCATTAACTGCACGTTCCTGCTGGAGAAGCCTATCGAGCATATGAAACGTTGAGTTCTATCGCGTCAGGCAGTCGCAAAAAAGACGCCTGAGGGGCAGGTTGTGTCACCACTGAATCTCAGCAAGGCGAGCCATGGCTGTGTAAGATCTTTGGAAATGGCCCGAGATTTTCCTGGCCTGCCACAAGACGTCCTGGACCCCAGGGTATTTGGCAACGAATCGCTGCACCACCAAGTTCAGGACGTGTGCCATGCATGGCATGTGTGTTTTTTTGCCCTGTTTCAGCGCACTCGGCAGATTGGCACCGTTGTCGCACACCACTTTACCAACTGACAAATTCAGCGGTGTCAGCCACTGATCTGCCTTGGAACGCAAAGCTGAAAGGGGTGCAGGACCAGTGTGGCTCTTGGCTTCCAGGCACAACAGACACAGAACAGCATGGCAACATCTCACCTGGCATGTGGAATAGGTTCTGGGGATCTTGGGCGGCGCAGGAGAAGAGACGGTAGCAGTGGAAGAGGAGGAGTCAGCTGAGGAGGAGAGGGAGGATGGAGGAGGAGGAGAAGAGGCAGGCCTGCTTGCAATCTGTGGCAGTACAACTAAATCTACACGGGTGCCACGGGTTGCACCAGTTGTTCAAAAAATTGGCCAGTGAGTTTGGCACTGTGTGTATCAGACTTCACTCAGCAAAAGAGGCAATATTGTTGCAGGACACAAATACACTTGTAAAAGTATACTCAGATAGGCTCCAAAAATTAGCTCACATGGTTTGAAATGACAGCAAAGAACGTAGTATATGATGGCTAGAGGTACAGTAGGCGTTCACAGTATACACAAGTTGGTGGCGGGCTGTTTAGGCCGCAAACATGAGCTCACATGGGGTGAACTGACAGCAAAGAACATAGTATATGATGGCCAGAGGTACAGTAGGCGTTCACAGTATACATAAGTTGGGGGCGGTCTATTTAGGCCGCAAACATGAGCTCACATGGGTTGAACTGACAGCAAAGAACGTAGTATATGATTGCTAGAGGTACAGTAGGCGTTCACAGTATACACAAGTTGGTGGCGGGCTGTATAGGCTGCAAAAATTAGCTCAAATGGGTTGAACTGACAGCAAAGAACGTAGTATATGATGGCTAGAGGTACAGTAGGTGTTCACAGTATACACAAGTTGGTGGCGGGCTGTTTAGGCCGCAAACATGAGCTCACATGGGTTGAACTGACAGCAAAGAACGTAGTATATGATGGCTAGAGGTACAGTAGGCATTCACAGTATACACAAGTTGGTGGCGGGCTGTATAGGCTGCAAAAATTAGCTCACATGGGTTGAACTGTCAGCAAAGAACGTAGTATATGATGGTAGAGGTACAGTAGGCGTTCACAGTATACACAAGTTGGTGGCGGCTGTTTAGGCCGCAAACATGAGCTCAAATGGGTTGAACTGACAGCAAAGAACATAGTATATGATGGCTAGAGGTACAGTAGGCGTTCACAGTATACACAAGTTGGTGGCGGGCTGTTTAGGCCGCAAACATGAGCTCACATGAGTTGAACTGACAGCAAAGAACGTAGTATATGATGGCTAGAGGTACAGTAGGCGTTCACAGTATACACAAGTTGGTGGCGGGCGGTTTAGGCCTCAAACATGAGCTCACATGGGTTGAAATGACAGCAAAGAAAGCAGTATGTGATTGCTAGAGGTACAGTAGGCGTTCACTGTATACATAAGTTGGTGGCGGGCTGTTTAGGCCGCAAACATGAGCTCACATGGGTTGAACTGACAGCAAAGAACGTAGTATATGATTGCTAGAGGTACAGTAGGTGTTCACAGTATACACAAGTTGGTGGCGGGCTGTTTAGGCCGCAAACATGAGCTCACATGGGTTGAACTGACAGCAAAGAACGTAGTAAGAGGTACAGTTGGCGTTTACACAGCGAGAGGCCAAATTTTTGCAGGACTAAAATACACTCTTAGAAGTTTATACTGTTAAATAACACCCCACTTCAATATGTGGCATTGGGGGGGAGCATTGGTGTAGCACACCAGTTCAAAAAATTGGCCAGTGAGTTTGGCGCTGTGTGTACCAGACTTCACTCAGCAAACTAGGCAATATTGATGCATGACACAAATAAACTTGAAAAAGTTTACTCAGATAACACCCCACTTTAATATGTGGCATTGGGGGGGGGAGCAATGGTGTAGCACACCAGTTCAAAAAATTGGCCAGTGAGTTAGGCGCTGTGTGTACCAGACTTCAGTCAGCAAACTAGGCAATATTGTTGCATGACACAAATACACTTGAAAAAGTTTACTCAGATAACACCTCACTTCAATATGTGGCATTGGGGGGGGGGGGGGGCACAGGTTTATTACACCAGTTCTACAATTAATTGGCCAGTAACTGTTGTCACTGAGTGTAGCACTGTTTACACAGCAAGAGGCCAAATGTTTGCAGGACTAAAATACACTCTTAGAAAATTATACTGTTAAATAACACCCCACTTCAATATGTGGCATTGGGGGGGGGGGGGGCACAGGTTTATTACACCAGTTCTACAAATAATTGGCCAGTAACTGTTGTCACTGTGTGTAGCACTGTTTACACAGCGAGAGGCCAAATTTTTGCAGGACTAAAATACACTCTTCGAAAATGATACTGTTAAATAACACCCCACTTCAATATGTGGCATTGGTGTAGCACACCAGTTAAAAAAATTGGCCAGTGAGTTTGTGTGTACCAGACTTCACTCAGCAAACTAGGCAATATTGTTGCATGAAAGAACAAGGGATGTGAGTGTATGACCTCACGTGAGCGCGCCTAGGATTCTAATAAAATATAAATTAAATATTTACTGTGATATATTGTGTTGCTAAAATAAACTAGGAATAAGAAGTGTGAGGCTCGGTTCACATTTATGCGATGCGGGAAGGCTGCGAATTCGCAGCCTGTTCCCGCATCGAACACGCACCCCGGCAGTTCACACTGCCATATGCGATACGCTGGGGGTGTCAATGTAATCTTAACGACACCCCCAGTTTGATCGCATATCGCAGTGCGATCGTGCAGTTCGCACAGGATCGGATCGCACAAGTGTGAACTGCTGTGCGATCCGATCCTGATGCGGCTGCAAAAATGCCTCCTGTGCGTGTTTGCTGCGGGTGCGATGCGAATTTAGCCATACAGTTTGTATGGCTAAACTCGCACCGCACAGCCGATCGCATGTAATGTCGGAGCAGTGCGCTCCGACATTACATGCGAACCCCGCACACGCACAAGTGTGAACCGGGGCTAAATGCTTTGAGCAGCTAGTCCAAACAACAAAGGGTTGTGTGCATAGTGAATATAAGGGGGACAGCGCTCAAAGATATATAATGAGTGTCTAAACCACACCATCAAACATATTGTGAATAATATAACATATGAATCATAAAACATATATAAAATAATCCGAAAAAAAAGGGGGGGGGGGTCCTATGAAGATTAAACCCCAACAAGTTCTTCAAAGTGCCAAAACTTAAAGTGTCCGTGCTCAGCAATTAATAATACAAAAATGCAGTATAAAGTGCTGGTGCCAATGTGCAATAACAAATAATCCCAAAGTGCTGCGTGCTCAGTGCAAGGGATTGTCCTCATGCAGGGTCAAACACTGGGGATCCATCACCGAGTTATGTTCCCACTTACCAGATGACCCCTTGGGGTCTAGCTCAGGTAAGTGGTCTTTGGAATGGTTCCTAATCTTCCCACCGGCCGTTCCTTATGTAAATCCCACTGGAGTACACCGCCCCAATGGTCCGGAGGAGCCAAAAGATGCATCCACTATCAGTCCTCTCGGAAGGTGTGGTGGTCTCATAGGGGGCCCAAGGAAGTAGGGAGACTCATGGCATAGTATGCATAAACTTTTTATTCAAGATATAGTAGTCACTTACATGTCAGTATCGGAAAAACAGCTGTAAATCAGGAAATGCTGCAAACGCCGGTATGCGTTCTGGCTTGCTTTCCAATACCCGTAAGTGACGTGGGCGTAGTGCGTGACCCGATGCGTTTCGTCATCAAACATATAACGTCATCAGGGATCAGCCCACTACGCTCACAGGAACCATTTATACACTCACAATGCTTGTAATAGGCCAATTGAGGTCTCAATCCAATGAAAGAAGGAAACTAATTGGGCGCCCAGTGGACCATAGGCCCCTATGTATTCTAAATTGAGATCTCGCCATCTAGTGGTGATTTAAGAATATGAAAAGGACATACACCTATTTCGCATATAGCAAACAATCACATATGGCTCTTATTGAACGAATGGCCCAGAAAAATGATTATTAATAGAAAAAATAGTGTATAAATGTCCCGAATATATATACATACATTACAATACCTTGAATAACTTATCAAAAAAATCTTCTAAAAAACATACTCTAAAAAACATGCAAATCTCTAACACATCCTATTGTATATAAATTAGATATATTTTTTTCTTCCAACCTTTATATTAAATATGTTATAAAACCAAAACTGATTACAGATGTTGGGAGTGGACATAAAAAATTTAATTAATTGTTGATGTGATAGATAATATTACATTTATTTGTTATTAAAAATATATATATTAATTGAAAATAAAAATTAAAATTAAAAAACTACTTTTGAGAATTAAGAATATTAAATTTATTAAATGTATTTTGTCCCGTAGGACTTTACATTAAAAACTTGGAATAAAATGGTTAAATTAGAAAAATGGTTAAATTAAAAATTAGTAATTGGATACAAAACAGTTTAGATCAATGTCCACATTCATCCCATAGGGTTGAATGGTATTTAGACGATAGATCCATTCTGTTTCATTTCTTGAAATCATCTGAACTTTATTGCACCCTCTCCAATGGGGTTCAATCCTATCGATACCAAAGAAAAGTAAACCAGATGGATCTTTATTATGAAACAAACAAAAATGGTTTGAGACGCTGTGCTTGTGAAACCCTTTAGCAATGTTACTGATATGTTCATTGATTCGGACACGGGTTAAGTTTCCTAGTGGTCCTCCCTACATATTCTAAACCACAAGGACACCTCAAAAGGTAAGTCACAAAAGTGGACTGGCAGGTGATAAATTTTCTAATGTCATAATTCTTTCCCGTGGAGTTTGACAAGTAGGTGTGAACTTTCTTGGGTTTATATTTTGATGTGCTTTTGCAAGCTTTAAATCTTCTACAATAGTTGAAACCATTTTGGGTCAGAAAGGTATTTGTCTTCTTCGGTGGGTCAGGTACATTTAGAGCCAATGTATGGCGTAAACTTTTTGCTTTGCGGTAGATAAAAGTGGGCTTTTTCAGTAGAATCCCATTGAGTGTCTTGTCTTGTTTTAAATATTGTTGCATGACACAAATACACTTAAAAAAGTTTACTCAGACAACACCCCACTTCAATATGTGGCATTGGGGGGGGGGGGGGAATGGTCTATGACACCAGTTATAATACATTATAAGTGCTTTTGTCACTGTGTGTAGTGTTGCTGTAGAAACGCTCAGTCTCACCACCACACCTGTCACAATGCTGCACAGTGCACAATAATAGTACTAATCCACTATAATATGCTTTCTACAAAGTATATTATACTGTGGATTACCCCCACCCCTTTTTAGTGCACTGCACAGCAATACCAAAAAATTTGCAGATCTTTACATGACTTTTGTGGACATTAACAGAGCAATTTGTGTGTGACTGCAGCCGATCTCTTACTGCCCCTAAAGCAACCACAGGATACCTGGCCCTATAGTAAAGAGACTGTAATAGACCCTAAAACGACATTGGAGCATTTTAAATGACTTTGGTGGACATTGAAAAAGCGATTTGTGTGTGACTGCAGCCGATCTCTAATTGCCCCTAAAGCAACCACAGGATACCTCTCCCTAAGCTCAAAAGATACTAGACCTATACCGAAATACCAGCCCTCAAAAGGACTTTTGTGGATCTTCACAGCGCTATATGTGTCTAGCAAACTCTCCCTGATGAGCACAGCAGACCTCTCCCTACACTGGAAGAAAGCGGAATGTGAAATAGTCGCCAGATCGGGTCTATTTATAAGGTAGGGGGACTGTCCATGTGCTAGAATGTTTCAATTGGCTGTCCCGTTCCACCTGACGGCTGTGTCACGGGTCAAAGTTCTCCCCACTGTAAACAAATATGGCCGCCGTGAACGACGCCATGTGTCCAGAAATTTGGCGGGTAGCGAACAAGCAAAATTTGCCGCGAACCGACCGCCGGGCGAAACTCAAGGCCATCTCTACTCACAGGTAAAAAAGCACCTGGTTGTCAAGGGCTTTTTGAACCACTACCAAAAAATGTAACTGCTAGTCCTAGCAGAGATCAGGCCTGACTCTGCTAACTCTGCGGTTCAGTGTACTGTGTATTGGAAGTGACAGTAATCTGCAGGTAAATGCAGATGATGGCAGGTGTCGGGGCTGATCCTGCGAACGCTGCTAACACTATACTAAACTATTGATCTGATCAGACACTATACTAGTAATGGAGGTGTTTCATGTGTGTGTGTGTGTGTGTGTCACTGACAATCAAAGGGTTAAAATGTATTACTAAATATGCGGTGGCAAATCTGACACTATCCTATATTGACGCTAACTAACGTTAATGCTAACTGATGTCACCTGTGATACTAATACAGTGATCAGAAAAAGGTTCTGTACACTATAACAGTGACACTCTGACAGGGAAATTAGGGGCTAACTGGGGGTGATCAGGGGGTTAAATCTTTATTAGGGGATAAATGCCGGGTACCCTAAACCTATCTGGGACTACCTCTAACTACCATTAACTGTCTCTCACACTAACTGAAGTCACAGGTGACACTAATACAGTGATCAGTAAATTATTCGTAAACTGTATATAGTGTACACTGTGACAGGGGGTTAAGTGTGTACCTATGTGTACTGATGTCAGTGTAATGCTTGTGCACTCACAGTTGATGTTCTCTCTTCTCACACTGGACCTGAAAAGGGCTCCAGGAAAGAAGATTGCATAATTTACTGTGCCTGTGTTTACATTACACAGGCACAGGACATTCTGCAATTGGTCAGAACTGATCACAAGGTCCAGGCCAAAAATCATTGGCCTGAACCTGATGATTGATTGGTTCGGAACAAAATAAGAAAATCACGGGGATGGTGGGGGGCACGCGTGTGCGCCATCAAGTCCCGCTCGTGACCATCGTACAGTTACATCTGTTTGCGCAGCCGAGCCACCTTGCCGCAGTAAAACTGCAGCGGATGGTCGGCAACTGGTTAAACTATAAATGCATATCTGCTCCATGGGGCCACATGAAACATTAGCATCAACTTTAGGTTATCCTGTTTTCCTTTTTCCTTGGTATATATGTGTTTATAAAGGATGCATGTACATTGTCGGTTTCCAGCATAGAGGTACCTTCAATTGACTTAGTTGGCAGCTGGGCCAGATATGTTGTATTCACATATACTTGACCATGTATTTATAGAACATCCACAAGCTATAGCATCCCCTTATGACATACAATACAAGTCTTGGAGTTCTTAGAAGGATTGATGTGTCTGTAAATACTGTGGTCTAGAGGAGGTGGCCTGGGGTGGGGGAAGGTGGGGGATGAACAACTCCCAGAGCTCACAGATGGTTGATATATATCTACTGTATATATAAATATATATTACATATATATATATATATATATATATATATATATATATATACTGTATATATATATACACATAGTATCTCGCAAATGTGAGTACATTGTTGTAAATATTTTATTATAACTTTTCATGTGACAACACTGAAAAAATGACACTCTATTACAATGTAAGGTAGTGAGTGTACAGCTTGTATAACACTGTACATTTGCTGTCCCCTCAAAATAACTCAACACACAGCCATTAATGTCTAAACCACTGGCAACAAAAGTGAGCACACCCCTAGGTGAAATATCCTAATTAGCCATTTTCCCTCCCTGGTGTCATGTGACTCGTTAGTGTTACAAGGTCTCAGGTGTGAATGGGGAGCAGGTGTGTTAAATTTGGTGTTATTGCTCTCACTTTTTCATACTGGTCACTGGAAGTTCAACATGGCACCTCTTGGCAAAGAACTCTCTGAGGATCTGAAAAAAAACAATTGCTGCTCTACATAAAGATGGCCTAGGCTATAAGAAGATTGCCAAGACCCTGAAACTCAGCTGCAGCACAGTGGCAAAGACCATACAGCGGTTTAACAGGTCAGGTTCTATTCAGAACAGGCCTCACCATGGTCGACCAAGAAAGTTGAGTGCACGTGCTCCGCGTCATATCCAGAGGTTGTCTTTAGGAAACATATGAGTGCTGCCAGCATTGCTGCAGAGGTTGAAGGGGTGGGGGGTCAGCCTGTCAGTGCTGTCAGTGCTCAGACCATACCCCGCACACTGCATCAAATTGGTCTGCATGGCTGTTGACCCAGAAGGAAGCCTCTTCTAAAGATGATGCACAAGTAAGCCCGCAAACAGTTTGCTGAAGACAAGCAGACTAAGAAGATGGATTACTGGAACCATGTCCTGTGGTCTGATGAGACCAAAATAAACGTATTTGGTTCAGATGGTGTCAAGCGTGTGTGGCGGCAACCAGGTGAGGAGTACAAAGACAAGTGTGTCTTGTCTACAGTCAAGCATGGTGGTGGGAGTGTCATGGTCTGGGGCTGCATGAGTGCTGCCGGCACTGGGGAGCTACAGTTCTTTGCGGTAACCATGAATGCCAACATGTACTGTGACATACTGAAGCAGAGCATGATCTCCTCCAATTACAATATATCTATATTGTTAATAAAATTATTAACATCATATCAGAAATTAATACTCGAGTGATAATGTCAATATCACACCCTAAATCCAAAATATCTCCATAGATATATCTCCTAAAAAAGGAGGACGTTTTATCAAATATCCCTTTTTTAAGTGCACCGTTGGCACTATCGAAGGATGTTTATTTGTGTTATTCTATACTGTGCACACTTTTAAATGTAACCTTTATTTTTACCATGTTTGGGAAGCAGATTCAAAATAATTGTGATCACATAGTTTATCATTAGATTAATTAAACCTGCACATAAGGTTATTAATGTTTTGTCTAAAAAACAGAAATTAGCATTGGTGTCTTTCCAGCTTATCACTGATGTGTCCTCCTCTCACATTCCTTTCATGAGAAAGAGAAAAGGGAGGGGGCAATACATACAAAATAGAATACAGTAATATACAAATTTCCTTTACATATATATACTGAATATACCATTATTTATCGGCGTATAACACACATTTTTTCCTCCTAAAAATGGAGGGCAAAACAGCAGTGCATATTATACGCCGATATGTTAAAAAAAAAAGGGCAGGCAGCACTGAGAGGCAGAGGGGGGGGGGGGGGGGGGGCGGTCCGAGCAGAGGGAAGGACAAGCGGTCACTGTCATAGGAAGTCCCGCCTCCTATGATAGACAGCACAGTGGCACAATGCCGGGACGTGTGACGTCTATCATAGGCGCCGGGACTTCAGATGACAGCGGCCGCTCGTCCTCCCTTCTCTTCAGTTCGGCCTGCCCCCGCACTGTGCAATAGCACTGGCGAGGCAGCAATACTGCACATGGCGCTGATGATGCAGCAATGTAGGACACTGCACTGGCAAGGCTGCATCGCTGGACACTACGCTGGCGAGGCTGCATTTATGGACACTGTGCTGATGAGGCTGCATTCGTGGGCACTGGTGAGGCTCCATTTAATTAAAAAAAAAGATCTGAGTTCATAGCTGTTTATTTCAAATTTAAGCTTTTTTCTTAAAATTTCCCTCCTAAAATTGAGGTGCGTGTTATACGCGATGCGTGTTATACGCCGATAAATACGGTGTATATATATATATATATATATGTGTGTATATATATATATATATATATTTATATATTATATTACCAAAGTATTGGGATACCTGCCTTTACATGCACATGAACTTTAATGGCATCCCAGTCTTAATCCGTAGGTTTCAATATTGAGTTGGCCCACACTTTGCAGCTATAACCGCTTTAACTGGGAAGGCTGTCCACAGGGTTTAGCAGTGTGTCTATGGGAATGTTTAACCATTTCTCCAGAAGCATATTTGTGAGATAAGGCACTGATTTGGACGAGAAAGCCTGGCTCGCAGTCTCCTCTCTAATTCATCCCAAAGGTGTTCTATTGGACTGAGGTCAGGACTCTATGTAGGCCATTCAAATTCCCCAACACCAAACTCGCTCATCCATGTCTTTATGGACTGTGCTTTGTGCAATGGTCCAAATCATTTGGTGGAGGATGGATTATTGTTTTGGGTTGTTTTTCAGGGATTGGTCCTGGCCCCTTAGTTGCAGTGAAGAGAACTCTTAAGGGATCAACTATCACGTACCTGGTGCTGGAGGCCAATGGAGAGAGAGGGCTTCCCTTGCGGCCAAGTTCCAGACCCCCCTGAGGATGAGAACAGGAGAGGTCAGGCCCAAAGTAGCCAGGGTCGCCTGCTGGACTGTGTGCAGAAGGATCCAGAGTACAGCTGGAGTGCTGGAGTGGAATCAGCAGACAGGTGGTGCCCATGAGGTATTTACAGGACTAGGATAATGCTGAGACTGGAACGTGGTCAGATGGATAGCCAAGATCAGGAGCCAGGTGGATATCAGAGAAAGCGTGGTCAGGTGGATAGCCAAGATCAGGAGCCAGGTGGATATCAGAGCAAGCGTGGTCAGGTGGATAGCCGAGGTCAAACACAGGAAGCAATCAGGAGACAGGTCAAGGACAAGCCGGGTCGGTAACATGAGACAGGAAACGGAATATCACAAGGATAACACACTGGAGGAGCCGAAGATCAACCGGCAACTAAAATCACTGGCAGGCTTCCTTATATAGGCCCAGGTAAATTGCTGGTAGTGCTGCTGGGTTCTAAAGTCCTTCTCCTGCCAAGTTGCTGATAGTGCTGCTGGGTCCTAGAGCCCTTCTCTTGGTGTTTGTGCCCTGACAGCTCCCCCCCCCCCGGACGGGCAGCCTCTGGATGCCCATTTGGGCAATTTTCTCTGGGTGTTTGTCCTGAAACTCTTGGAGGAGTCTGGGGGCATGTACATTGGTTTCGGGTTCCCATGAGCTTTCTTCAGGTGGATACCCTTTCCATTTAATTAAGAACTGGGTTTGTCTCCCTCACTTCCTGCAGTCCAGGATTGCTTCCACCTCTAATTCTGTGTCCTCACCAATGATCACTGGCGGCGGAGGTGTCTCCGCTCTCCTTGGAAATGGATCTGGAACAGTTGGTTTAAGCAAAAAGGGTGGGAAAAACCAGATGGATTGTATATGAGTCAGGCAAAGATAGTTCGTAAGCCACTGGGTTAATTTCCTGTTTGATCTGAAAGGGCCCAATATACCTTGGCCCTAGCTTCCGTGAAGGGCAGGCCAATTTCAGGTTTGCAGTAGACAGCCACACTTTGTCCCCAACCTTGAAGGAAGGATTTCCCCTCCGTTTCCGATCAAAGTGTTTTTTGTAATCCACTTGTGCTTTCTGTATGTACTCCCGGAGGACCTGATAATTGTTTTGAATGAAAACAAGTCTGTCCTGCAAGGTGGGTACAGAAGTTTCAGGCATAATTTCAGGCAGGGCAGCAGGGTGGAATCCATAATTAGGCCAGAATGGGGACTGGTTTGTAGCTGAATGGACAGAGTTATTATAGGCAAATTCCGCCAGCGGAAGCAGGGATGCCCAGTCATCTTTGGAAAAAGTTGAAAAGCATTGGAGGTATTGCTCGAGGGTTTGGTTAGTGCGTTACATTTGCCCATTACTTTGGGGATGGTAGGCAGATGATAGGCAGAGTTCCACTTCCAAGGCTTTACAAAGGGCTCTCCAAAACCTAGAGGTGAATTGCACCCCCCAATCCGAAAAAATGTTCTTTGGTAGTCCATGAAGTCTTGTGATCTCCTTGATAAACGTGTGAGCGGTTTCCGCTGCAGAGGGAGTACCAATCATTGGAATGAAGTGGGCCATTTTTGATAATCAGTCTACCACAACCAGGATGGTCGTGAATCTTTCAGAGGGAGGAAGATCAACAATAAAACCCATTGAAATCATTTCCCTGGGGCGATTAGGGATAGGCAAGGGTCTTAATAAACCCCAGGTTTTGACTTTGTCGCTTTTGCTACGTAGGTAGGTTTTTGTCCATGAGCATAGACCACTACACCAATGTGCTGAGTACAATTAGAGAGCCTGGAAACTTTGGATGAATAAAGAATGAATGTTGATAATTAGAGAGCTCTGTAGTTTGCTAATATGAAATCTAAAGGTTAAAACACATAACAGATACATAACTATACATAAAAATAAATGTAACCATAAAAGTTGATATTGCTCTGTAATATTCATTCAGAATATAGGAGTTTCCGTTTATGAAAAACACAACATTGGTATACTCTAATCAGAATTCACTTTTGCATCTAGCATAAATTTTACATTTGCAGGTTTGCCTAGTTGAGGTGTTAATTACTCTAACTGGGAGTAGTTAAAGGGGAGTAAGCATTTCTACTCCTTTCTTTTAGTGAATTAGACTCCCAGGCTATGATTATCTCCTGTATTAGATCCACAGTTTCTGGTTATCTCCTGTATTAGACCCGCAGTCTCTGGTTATCTCCTGTATTAGATTTTCAGTCTCTGGTTATCTCCTGTAATAAATCTGCAGTCTCAGGTTATCTCCTGTATTAGATTTGCAGTCTCTGGTTATCTCCTGTAATAAATCTGCAGTCTCAGGTTATCTTCTCTGCTAGATCCATAGTCTCTGGTTATCTCCTGTATTAGATCCGCAGTCTCTGGTTATCTCCTGTATAAAATCCGCAGTTTCTGGTTATCTCCTGTGCTAGATCCGCAGTCTCTGGTTATCTCCTGTACTGGATCCGCAGCCTCTGGTTATCTCTTGTACTAGATCCGCAGTCTCTGGGTATCTCCTGTATTAAATCTGCAGTCTCTGGTTATCTCCTGTATTAGATCAGCAGTCTCTGGTAATATTCTGTACTTGATCCGCAGTCTCTGGTTATCTCCTGTACTAGATCTGCAGTCTATGGTTGTCTCTTGTTCTAGATCCGCAGTCTCTGGTTATCTCCTGTATTAAATCCGCAGTCTCTGGCAATATCCTGTTCTAGATCCGCAGTCTCTGGTTATCTCCTGTATTAGATCCGCAGTGTCTGGTTATCTCCTATATTAGATCTGCAGTCTCTGTTTATCTCCTGTACTAGATCTACAGTCTCTGGATATCTCCTATATTAGATCTGCAGTCTCTGGTTATCCCTTGTACTAGATCCACAGCCTCTGGTTATCTCCTCCGCTAGATCCGCAGTCTCTGGTTATCTCCTCTGCTAGATCCGCAGTCTCTGGTTATTTCCTGTATTGAAACCGCAGTCTTTGGTTATCTCCTCTACTAGATCTGCAGTCTCCGTATATCTCCGGTATTAGATCCGCAGTCTTTTGTTATCTCCTGTATTAGATCCACAGTCTCTGGTAATCTCCTGTACTAGATCCACAGTTTCTGGTTATCTCCTATATTAGATCTGCAGTCTCTGGCTATCACCTGTACTAGATCCGCAGTGTCTAATTATCTCCTATTTTACATCCACAAGCATAAAATGATGTGCTGTAACTTCTAGCAACCAGTCAGTGAGCGGTAATAATTTGCTGTAACCTCTGGTAACCAATTACAATCGCTGCCTGATCTGCTGCCGGAAACTGGTTTTGAGTCCTCCTGCTATTTGTTATATGTCTAAGAGTGGTCTGGGGGGGGGGGGGCAAGAAAATATTTACCCAGGGTCCAATCAGATTTAAAGACAGCCCTGGCTGACATAGTGATTTTCAACCTCCTCAGTGGCCCATCAAACATGAAATATGCATTCTCACATTCTGCCAAACTGAACCAATGTAAGAATGCAATATAGATAATTCCTGGAGTTCAGCTTTGAGAGATAAGCCAGGCCATAAGAGAGATTAAGATGAACAAGCAGGTCTTTCATTAGGTAGATTCCTAAGAAATGTTTATGGAAAATACAGAAATGACTACTAGCTAAACATAAGGATTTTATTTTTACAGGCAAAAGGGGAGAAGCAGGAAATTTGGTTCAGTTGAAAGAGATTAATATTGCTATCCCAAAATAAACTGACATCTACCTAAATTAAAAAATAAACAGTGTCAATTGTCCTAGCTGCCTTTTTTCAGTATATTACTTGCCCCAAAATGACAAGTGCTCTCTAATTTATGTTGATGTAACAAAGGTCAAAGATACATGTACTCTAGGTGACGAGTGACTGTGCAGATCCAGTTTCCATGAATAAAAGATGCAAAGGCAGTTATAGAGTGCTTGTCATCCCCTTACTCCAAGTAAGACATTTCCCAAGGGAATGCCCCGCACATTTGCAGTGACATCCTCAGCGTCTTCTTTACTTAGACTGCAGTTCAGCATAGTAAATTACTTGTCTCTATTCTAGTAATGAGGAAAATACATTTATTATAGAAGGTGGGCTAGGCTTTTTTTTTTTTTTATTACTGCTCAATTACCAGTGCTGAAAAAAACTGGTGTATTAAAAATTGATCTTCCAAACCTGATTTCCTTCTACCTATTGCTGAGGAACAGGACAGAAGGACCTTCTCAGCAAGGGTGACTAAATAGCTGCTATGCCGGAACTATAAATTCAGGGGCACTCCACTCAAAATTAAACATGCAGTGGCCATTAAAAATGTGTAGATTTTTTTACAGTTTTTCATACATCCAGTCCCCAGTACCAAAGCTCCAATGCAAAGTTTCTTAGTATTGTAAAATTACATTTTCATTCTCTTATGCCTGGGTTCACACTGCTCCGACATGTAGGTTGGACGACTTCAGATCCGACTTTTCTCTACGACTTTATGTCCAACTTCCATGTGACTTCAATGAACGGATCTGACCATATCAGGCTCTTTGAGTCTGGTATGAATCTTGAAGAACCCCACACCCAAAATCTATACCAGACCCTTATCGGAGCGTGCAGACTGGCAGGTCAGGAAACGGAGGTGATAAGCAAGCAACCCCCCCCCAAACCATGCTAGATCGCATGCCTTCAACACAGGGGGGTGATTTGGGGCAGGGGCACCTTGCCCCCATGTTGATACCTCTAAAACAAAATGTGTAGTGTGAAAAAAGACTTTAGACAGTTTTTTTATTTAAAAAACAAACATAAAAAAAAATTGTCCCGGGGTTTAGATCCACCACCACCACTGACCCAAAAAAAGAGAAAAAAAGTCTGCTTGCGCCTAAGGCTCTCGCTGTCTGACAGTTAGTTGCTGTCTAACACTGCAATTGTGTCCGAACTTCATCTTCTAACTCACATCTTCCATAATCCACAATTCCAACCGAGTCTTGATATTAGAGCTTTCCAGTGGTGGTTAAATAAAGTTTTTTTCAGGATAAGGCACTTCTTCTCCTTACTGAGTCCCTTAACGGTGAGCCACTGTGTCAGTGAACTTGAGATGCCTCAGTCGGAGAAATTCAGACTGACTCAAATTTGTAATTTCTTGCTCTCACTGTGGAAGACCAAACCATACCCTCTGGGGGGTTACCTCATATGAACACTGGTACTCTAAAGTCATGGATCAGAGAGGGGGTATCTCCTTGATAAACTCATCATTGGCAGAAACTTCAGAAAAACTCTCATACGCTCTACTATGGGAACAGGATTTAGAATTTACCTGGGATTCAGATACCTGGTACCAATGTTTCCAACGATCCTTTAAAGGAGTTGTAATTGTCTCTCTCGTAGAAGCCAGTGTTAAAATCCTTACAAAATGTTATCATGTTCCTTCACGCATAGCTAAGATTTAACCGGGTTCATCACCACTCTGCTTTAGGAGCTCCGGACATTTGGTTAATCTTCTCCACACCTGGTGGCAATGTCTTCGCATAAGGGGTTTTTGGAACAAGATTTTTCACTTGCTTCGGAAGGTCATGGGATAGGCAATCCCCAAATCTCCTCTAAGTGCTCTATTAAATGAAAAGGTGGTAAAAATTTCTAAAAACTGATTTATTTTTATACTATTGGGGGCCAAGATTACAACTGCTAGAGCATGGAAACAGCCTTCTGTGTCCTTTCTAGCAGCAAAGCGAAAAGTTTCTTGGATAATGACCCAAGAAAAAACGATCAGTATTCTCCAGGATACAGTCCAGAAATGTGATTCAGTCTGGGATCCCTGGGCAGACTACATACATTCTTCTTCTTACTCATAAGTATTTTTATCTGAATTCAAGTTTCTACCCTCTTCTCCTGCTGGTTCCCCCTCTCTAATTTACCCACTCTTCTTTTCCCTATCATACCCTCTCTTTTCTCTGTTTTTTTTGTTGGCATTTTTTGTCTGGCATTTCAGACTTAGGCTGTTTACTGGTTATTATTCTCTCTTTGTTCACTAATGTAATATTAAAGGGTATAGCGGGATTTAACATACAGTTTTGACCACGCACAGGGTCTCCACGTATGGGTATTACCTCTATATCCACTTGTGATTTTTCCCTTTGTTTTTTTTTTGTTCTTTTATTTGGTTTTACAGCCCCAGTTTTTCATGGGGTCTTAAGTCTATGGGTATGCAGCCCGACCTTTCTATACCCATGGTAGTTCGGTGTCACATTGACTCCACTGGGAGGCCTCCCATCGTCTATGTGGAAGTCTATGGATTTGCTCCTGGATGATGGTATGCCCCAATGGGTTCACTTACACTTTGTTTTATATTGCCCTTACATACATTTAATGATACCACTCGTTTTACATGTTATTATCTTATATGGAACGTTAAAAGGATTCCCACCTCCAGCAAGAAGTCTGGGCCTGTGGAAGCTACTCTTGTTCTCACTTTAACTCTTATGTTACAGCCAGTCTACTACACATTGATTTGTTATTTTTCCCCAATGTTTTTCTATGTAAATTACATAGGTTGTTTTCAATTGTAATCAACTACTGCATTGTATATCTTTTGTTACTTTTATAATCTTTAACAAAGAAATTTAAAGTAAAAAAAAAAAAAAAAAAACAGTGGTGATTAAATACCACCAAAAGAAAGTTCTATTTGTATAATAAAAAAGGACAAAAATGTCATATGGGTACAGTGTTGCATTCCTGAGTAATTGTCATTCAAAGTTTGAGAGCACTGAAAGCTGAAAATTGGTCTGAACAGGAAAGGGATATAAGTGCTCAGTAGGCAACTGGTTAATGAAGGCTTATGTAGTGTAGGCATGCTTTTGATCCTGCTTGTCCAGTGGCAGGACAGAGCAAGAACAGGCTGAAATGTAGGGACAAGAAGCACAGTCAGGTTAGCAGTAAAGCAATTTTAATAGTTTGACAGGTGATATGACTGTGCTCTCCTCCCACCTTTTTAATTTTTTTTTTTACATGCAATCATTTAAATAGCAATTATTAGCTTTGCAAACTTTTTACTCACCATTCTCAGATGCAAGGACAAGTTCCTCTAAAGTGATTCTAAAGGCTCAAGGTTTTCTTTACCTTCATTACCTTCATACATTCCATGCATAAAGTTAAAAAAACGTCTGGGTGCATCTCTCCCCCAAGCCCCCCTTATGCTTACCTGTGTCAATCCAGGCGATATGCATAAGAGTGGCATCTCTCCTGGGTCTCCCACTCAGTTTCTGTCAAGTCTCTAACAGTCTTTTGTGGCATCTGTGTAATCCCTGAAAGTCTTCTATAGTCTCTGATAGTTTTTCATTGCATTATAAATGCCAAATATAGTGTGCAACCCTTTGGTGATATCAGGAGCTGTGGATAGGACCCCTGTATGTAGAAAGGTGATCACCACTCCTCAATTTCCTATGCAAACTACATGTACAACTTGTGAAGCTTATTTCCATTTATTTTAAACTGCTCTTCAGTGAATAAAAATGCTATGAATTATATACTTTTTGTGTATGGCAATGCTCAAGACGTAAGTGTTTTGATAAACCCAAAATATTTCTTTAAATCTAGACTTACATACAGGGCTAGGCATACAGCTAAATACACAGATAAAATACATTCAATGGTGCCACCAAGGGGGGCAGTTGCAGCTCTCAATCCTTTGGTAGACCCTCAGACCATACAAATTTACTGCAAAGTACAAACACTTGCTGTAAATGACGGGCTCCCAGAGCCGGTGTTCTATCAGAAAACCCTACCCCATCAGAAATACCTACCCTCGTCACTTCCGGGGCTAGTTTGTCATTCATCAGCTATTGCCGCGTCCCAGTGCCAGCGTCCCAGTGCGCATGCCCAGTCAGCAAATGATCTCGGCTCCAGGAAAATAATAAAACTACCCATCAAAATTCCCTATCCTCGTCACTTCCGCAGTGTGTGCAATGTCTATACATCCCAATACACCTATTTAACCACTTAAGCCCCGGAAGATTTTACCCCCTTCCTGACCAGGGGGTTTTTTGTGATTTTTCACTGCGTGACTTTAATGGACAATTGCGCGGTCGTGCGATGCTGTACCTAAACGAATTTCACGTCCTTTTTTCCCCACAAACAGAGCTCTCTTTTGGTGGTATTTAATCACCTGTGCGATTTTTTGATCATGCGCTATAAACAAAAAAAGAGCGTAAATTTTGCAAAAATAACAATATTTTTCACTTTTTTTATATGAAATTCCCCCCAAAAAAATGTAAAAATCAAAATTTTTTAACATTTTCGGCCAATTTGTTTTATGTCTTATGCATATGTTTGGTAAAAAAAATCGCAAAAAGCGTATTTTGATTGGTTTGCGCAAAAATTATCGCGTTTACTAACAAAGGGAAAGATTTTTGTCATTTTTGGTGTTTTTTTTTTAATGAGTAATGGCGGCGATCTGCGATTTTTTTTGCGGTACTGCGACATTGCGGCGGACAGATCGGACCCTTGACTGACATTTTTGACACTTTTGGGGGTACCAGTGACATTACTGCAGTAATCAGTGCTATACATATGCACTGTTACTGTAAAAATGACACTGTCAGGGAAGGGGTTAACTGTATTGGAGAGGGAGGGGTTAAGTGTGTCCTAGGGGCGTGTTTCTAACTGTGATGGGACATGTCTCCTATTGTAAAAACAGAGATCAACGGTTCTACTTAGTAGAACCTTCTGATCTCCATTTTTACACAGGGGAGAATGACAGGCGGCTTGTTTACATAAGCCGCCCGCCTTTCTCCCGCTCTACCGACGATCGTAGTGTGACCGGCTGACATCGGGTCTGCCGGTCACACGCGCGGACTCCTCTGTGAACGAGCCGGGGCGGGCACGCGCCTCAGCGGGCGCGCGCTCGCCTGCTATTGGCTCAAAAGCAGTCGGCAAGCGGTTAACAAACAAACACACATATATATATATATATATATATATTTTTTTTTAAATGTGATCAGAAGAACTATATATATATATATATATATATGTATATGTATATATATATATATATATATATATATATATATATATATATATGTATGTATGTGTGTATATATATATATATATATATATATATATATATATATATATATATATATATATATATGTATGTGTGTGTGTGTGTGTATATATATATATATATATACACATACAGTAATCTAAATGGAAGGAATATTCGGCAGTGACACAAATCGCTCTGTTAATGTCTACAAAAGTAATTTAAAGGGCTGCAACTTTTGGAATAGGTCCAGTCTCTTTTCAGGTTAGGGACAGGTATCCAGTCTGTGCTTTAGGGGCAGTTAGAGATCGACCGCAGTCACACAAATTGCTCTGTTAATGTCCACAAAAGTAATTTAAAGGGCTGCAATTTTTTTGGTATTGCTGTGCAGTGCACTATATAGGGGGAGGGGGTGGGAGTAATCCACAGTATAATATACTTTATAGAAAGCATATTATAGTAGATTAGTAGTATTATTGTGCACTGTGCAGCATTGTGACAGGTGTGGTGACTGTGCGTTGCTGCAGCAATACTACAAACAGTGACAAACGCACATATAATGTATTATAACTGGTGTGATAGACCAATGCCCCCCCCCCCCCCCATACCACATATTGAAGTGGGGTGTTATCTGAGTATACTTTTACAAGTGTATTTGTGTCCTGCAACAATATTTCCTCTTTTGCTGAGTTAAGTCTGATACACACAGTGCCAAACTCACTGGCCAATTTTTTGAACAACTGGTGTGATAGACCAGTGGCCCCCCAATACCACATATTGAAGTTGGGTGTTATTTAACAGTATAATTTTCTAAGAGTGTATTTTAGTCCTGTAAAATTTTGGCCTCTCTTGCTGTGTTAGCTGTGCTACACACAGTGACAACAGTTACTGGCCAATTATTTGTAGAACTGTTGTAATAAACCTGTGGCCCCCCAATACCACAGATTGAAGCGGGGTGTTATCTGATTATACTTTCATAAGTGTATTTGTGTCCTGCAACAACATTGCCTCTTTTGCTGAGTTAAGTCTGGTACACACAGTGCCAAACTCACTGGCCAATTTTTTGAACAACTGGTGTGATAGACCAGTGGCCCCCCAATACCACATATTAAAGTGGGGTGTTATTTAACAGTATAATTTTCTAAGAGTGTATTTTAGTCCTGCAAAAATTTGGCCTCTCTTGCCTTGTTAACTGTGCTACACACAGTGACAACAGTTACTGGTCAATTATTTGTAGAACTGTTGTAATAAACCTGTGGCCCCCCAATACCACAGATTGAAGCGGGTGTTATCTGCGTATACTTTCATAAGTGTATTTGTGTCCTGCAACAATATTGCCTCTTTTGCTGGGATAACTCTGATACACACAGTGCCAAACTCCCTGGCCAACTTTTTGAACAACTGGTGTGATAGACCAATGCCCCCCCAATAACACATATTGAAGTGGGGTGTTATCTGAGTATACTTTTACAAGTGTATTTGTGTCCTGCAACAATATTGCCTCTTTTTCTGAGTTACGTCTGGTACACACAGTGCCAAACTCACTGGCCAATTTTTTGAAGAGCTGGTGTGATAGACCAGTGGCCCCCCAATACCACATATTGAAGTGGGGTGTTATTTAACAGTATAATTTTCTAAGAGTGTATTTTAGTCCTGCAAAAATTTGGCCTCACTTGCTGTGTTAACTGTGCTACACACAGTGACAACAGTTACTGGTCAATTATTTGTAGAACTGTTGTAATAAACCTGTGGCCCCCCAATACCACAGATTGAAGCGGGGTGTTCTCTGAGTATACTTTCATAAGTGTATTTGTGTCCTGCAACAATATTGCCTCTTTTGCTGGGTTAACTCTGATACACACAGTGCCAAACTCCCCTGTCATTTTTTTGAACAACTGGTGTGATAGACCAGTGGCCCCCCAATACCACATATTGAAGTGGGGTGTTATTTAACAGTATAATTTTCTAAGAGTGTATTTTAGCCCTGCAAAAATGTGGCCTCTCTTGCTGTGTTAACTGTGCTACACACAGTGACAACAGTTACTGGCCAATTATTTGTAGAACTGGTGTGATAAACCTGTGGCCCCCCAATACCACAGATTGAAGTGAGGTGATATTTAACAGTATCATTTTCTAAGATTGTATTTTAGTCCTGCAAAAATGTGGCCTCTTTTGCTGTGTTAAATATGCTACACACAGTGACAACAGTTACTGGACAATTATTTGTAGAACTGGTGGACTAATGGACCAGCAGATAGGGAGGAGAGGCAGGCAGGACTTGCATTGCACAAGAGATACAAAGCAGACTGCAAATGTATCAGGAGCGAGCCATTAACCATGTACAGTCACATTTGGCGCTCCCAGGATGCGGGCACATGGCTCCGCAGTCTGGGCTTTTTTAAATGTGTCCGTTGCTGACAACAGTGTTGCCATCTGCAGCCTTTGCAGTCAACGCATAAGTCGCGGTAAGCCCAACACTCACCTAGGGACGACCGCCTTAAGAAGGCACCTGAACTCCAAATCACTGAGCCCAGTGGGAGCAACACCGTCAGAACCCACAAAGCCACACTCCAGGCTGTCACCGTTCAGCCTCTTCTCCTTCTCCTCTCTCCTCACAATTGTCCTCCACTCCACCCTCCAAGATGCCATCGTAACGTTGTTCTGGAAAAAGGCTGGCTTCTGTGGCCCAAATGTTGAAGCGTAAAAAAATGATGACGCCGGATAACCCTCTTGCCTAACGTTTGACTGCTGGCTTGTCGGAACTGATAACCCGCCAACTACTGCCATATCAACTGGTGAACTCAGAGGCCTTCCGTAAATTTGTGGCCATTGGAACATCACAATGGAAGGTCCCAGGCAGGAAATATTTCTCGCAAAAAGGGCATTCCAGAGCTGTATGGCCATGTTCAGCGGCAAGTGAATATATCTCTGGCACACAGTGTTGGTGCCAAGATACATCTGACCACAGACACATGGTCTAGCAAACACTGCCAGGGAAGGTATATCACTTTTACTGCCCACTGGGTGAACCTTCTGACGGCCATCAAGTATATTACCCGTGGCACTCGTGAAGTTTTGGTTGTATCGCCACGGATTGCATACAGGTCTGCCTCTTCTTCTCCTTCTCCTCCTCCATCCTCCCTCTCCTCCTCGGCTGACTCCTCCTTTTCCGCTGCTACTGTCTCTTCCACTGCGCCGCCCAAGAACCCCAGAACCTATTCCACATGCCAGGTGAGACGTTGTCATGCTGTGCTGCGTCTGTTGTGCCTGAAAACCAAGAGCCACACTGGTCCTGCACTCCTTTCAGCTTTGCGTTCACAGGCAGATCAGTGGCTGACACAGCTGAATTTGACAGTTGGTAAAGTGGTGTGCGACAACGGTGCCAATCTGCTGAGCGCGCTGAAACAGGGCAAAATTACACACGTGCCATGCATGGCACACATCCTAAACTTGGTTGTGCAGCAATTCGTTGCCAAATACCCTGGGGTCCAGGATGTCTTGTGGCAGGCCAGGAAAATCCCGGGCCATTTCAGAAGATCTTACACAGCCATGGCTCGCCTTGCTGACATTCAGCGGCGACAAAACCTGCCCATCAGGCGTCTTATTTGTGACTGCCCGATGCGATGGACTTTAACGTTGCATGTTTGATAGGCTACTCCAGCAGAAACATGCAGTTAAGGACTACCTGTACGAACTCTGCGGCAGGATGGGTTTTAGGGAGCTTGGGTTTTTTTCACCTCGCCAGTGGCTGCTCATGCGGGATGCATGCAGACTTCTGCGGCCATTCGATGAGATCACCAAACTAGTCAGTCACGGCAAGGGCGCCATCAGTGACATTGTACCTTACGCCTTCTTTCTGGAGCGTGCATTGCGTTGTGTCATTGATCAAGCTGTCGAGGAGCAGGAAGATGAGGAAGTCGCAATATTGGATGAATTCCCAGTGGGTGCTACTCCACCTGAGACAAGTCAACAACAGGCGTCTGAAGAGGAGTCAGAGGAGGATGGTGCCGGGGGGGGGGGGGGGATGAGGAGGAACAAGAAGAGCATGTTTTAAACCTTTCTGGGATCCCTGGTGTTATCCGCGGTTGGGGGGAGGAGAACGACATTATCCTGGATGATGAGCTGGGAGCAGGCCACTACACCGCTTCCAGTTTAGTGCGAATGGGGGCCTTTATGCCCCAGTGTTTTAAGGGGGACCCCCGTATAAAAAGCATAAAGGCCAAGGACCAGTACTGGGTGGCAACGTACTTAGACTCCCAGTACAAACTAAAAATGGCAGAAATGTTAGCACAATCACAGAGGACGGTCAGAATGAAGCACCTCCAGGCCTTGTTGCTGGAAATGCTGCATTCTGCTTTTGCGTGCGCTGTCAAAGGAATTTCCAGTCACAGAGAGACAGTTGCGGGTAGCAATCCAACAGCACCTGCAAGAAGAGGGCGGTTTAAAGATGTCTTGGTCACTTCAGATAGGAGATCCTTCTTTCAGCCGAACCATCGACAGCTGTACTCCGGATCCAGCATCAGGGAACGCCTAGACAGACAGATTTCAAACTACATTGGGTTAACGGCCGATGTGGACGCTCTGAGGAGTGATGAACCCCTGGACTACTGGGTGGGCAGGCTTGACCTCTGGCCAGAGCTTGCACAATTGCAATGGAACTGTTGGCTTGCCCCTTATCCAGTGTCCTGTCTAAAAGGACGTTAAGCGCAGCAGGGAGGATCGTACGATAAGCGCATTCGCCTAGCTCATGACAGTGTAGATTACCTCACATTTATAAAAATGAATGAGGCATGGATCTCTGAGGAATTCAACACATGTGACCAGTAGACCATGTTTCATTGAAATTCCTCATGACAGGCCACAAATATCCGCCAGACCGCCATCCACCCACAACAATTCCTGGTCCTTGTCTTCGCTAAATACAGCGGCATAAAAGGCATTTCATGTCCATGGAATGCCAAATTTTTGGGGCCTTTCATGGCCGACAATTATTTTTTCTGTGAATGCCTAATGTACCTCCAGCCACCAAATACTACGTTCTTAGCTGTCAGTTAAACCCATGTGGGCTAATTTTTGGGGCCTATACTGGCCGACACTTACTTCTTTATCTTGTGAATGCCTAATGTACCTCCAGCCACCAAATACTACGTTCTTAGTTGTCAGGTAAACCCATGTGGGCTAATTTTTGGGGCCTATACTGGCCGACATTTACTTCTGTATCCTGTGAATGCCTAATGTACCTCCAGCCACCAAATACTACGTTCTTAGCTGTCAGGTAAACCCATGTGGGCTAGTTTTTGGGGCCTATACTGGCTGACACTTCTGTATCCTGTGAATGCCTAATGTACCTTCAGTCACAGAATACAATGTTCTTAGCTGTCAGGTAAACACATGTGGGCTAATTTTTGGGGCCTGAAATGGCCGACACTTACTTTTTTATCCTGTGAATGCCTAATTTTTCAGACTGGAATTGAAAATCAATGGGTCTGCAAAGGTTCCGCCAAATTGTGGAATGGATGAGGATCCATTTTATAGATGTGTGAATGCACCCTATACAGTGGGTACGGAAAGTATTCACACCCCCTTAAATTTTTCACTCTTTGTTATATTGCAGCCATTTGCTAAAATCATTTAAGTTCATTCTTCTTCCTCATGAATGTACACATAGCACCCCATACTGACAGAAAAACACAGAATTGTTGACATTGTTGCAGATTTATTAAAAAAGAAAAACTGAAATATCACATGGTCCTAAGTATTCAGACCCTTTGCTTTGACACTCATATATTTAACTCAGGTGCTTTCCATTTCTTCTGATCATCCTTGAGATGGTTCTACACCTTCATTTGAGTCCAGCTGTGTTTGATTATACTGATTGGACTTGATTAGGAAAGCCACACACCTGTCTATATAAGACCTTCCAGATCACAATGCATGTCAGAGCAAATGAGAATGATGAGGTCAAAGGAACTGCCTGAAGAGCTCAGAGACAGAATTGTGGCAAGGCACAGATCTGGCCAAGGTTACAAAAAGATTTCTGCTGCACTTAAGGTTCCTAAGAGCACGGTGGCCTCCATAATCCTCAAATGGAAGATGTTTGGGACGACCAGAACCCTTCCTAGAGCTGGCCGTCCGGCCAAACTGAGCTATCGGGGGAGAAGAGCCTTGGTGAGAGAGGTAAAGAAGAACCCAAAGATCACTGTGGCTGAGCTCCAGAGATGCAGTCAGGAGATGGGAGAAAGTTGTAGAAAGTCAACCATCACTGCAGCCCTCCACCAGTCGGGGCTTTATGGCAGAGTGGCCCGACGGAAGCCTCTCCTCAGTGTAAGACACATGAAAGCCCGCATGGAGTTTGCTAAAAAACACCTGAAGGACTTCAAGATGGTGAGAAATAAGATTCTCTGGTCTGATGAGACCAAAATAGAACTTTTTGGCCTTAATTCTAAGCGGTATGTGTGGCGAAAACCAGGCACTGCTCATCACCTGTCCAATCCAGTCCCAACAGTGAAGCATGGTGGTGGCAGCATCATGCTGTGGGGGTGTTTTTCAGCTGCAGGGACAGGATGACTGGTTGCAATCGAGGGAAAGATGAATGCGGCCAAGTACAGGGATATCCTAGACAAAAACCTTCTCCAGAGTGCTCTGGACCTCAGACTGGGCCGAAGGTTTACCTTCCAACAAGACAATGACCCTAAGCACACAGCTAAAATAACGAAGGAGTGGCTTCACAACAACTCAGTGACTGTTCTTGAATGGCCCAGCCAGAGCCCTGACTTAAACCCAATTGAGCATCTCTGGAGAGACCTAAAAATGTCTGTCCACCAACGTTTACCATCCAACCTGACAGAACTGGAGAGGATCTGCAAGGAGGAATGGCAGAGCTTCCCCAAATCCAGGTGTGAAAGACTTGTTGCATCTTTCCCAAAAAGACTCCTGGCTGTATTAGATCAAAAGGGGGCTTCTACTAAATACTGAGCAAAGGGTCTGAATACTTAGGACCATGTGATATTTCAGTTTTTCTTTTTTAATAAATCTGCAACAATGTCAACAATTCTGTGTTTTTCTGTCAGTATGGGGTGCTATGTGTACATTCATGAGGAAGAAGAATGAATTTAAATGATTTTAGCAAATGGCTGCAATATAACAAAGAGTGAAAAATTTAAGGGGGTCTGAATACTTTCCGTACCCACTGTATATGTTTGTATTGTTTTACTGTTACATATTGTGAATATTCTTTGTATTTTTCACATCCACATAAGGTATCACTTTATTCCATATTTATTCAGTGTTTTGTTTTTGGTTATCATACACTGATCATATCTAGCGCACCTATTTATCACGTTTACACATTCCACTCTACCTAGGTTAGAATTTCGGTTGCTGCTGGACACTCCTTTCATTTGTTTGCTCACCTTATTTTTTATCATAGTGTAAGATATGTTCCCCAAGAAATGTCTGGGCTGATTTAGACACACAGATGACCAGTTTGGGCCAATACTTTCCTTATTGTCTCCCATTTTGGTTACAGGCATCTAAGGTCACATGATGTGAAGGACTAATGTTTTTTTTTGTAGGGGATGCTGGTTACCCCCAGGTGACGTGGCTGATGGCTCCAATAAGGTACTCCCAGGGCCAGCCACAACATCGCTACAAATAGTGCCTTGCGGAGAAGCCGGACCATTGTAGAGCTTACTATTGGTTAGTGATGGGCTTTATGTTCGAGACGAACCTAAGTTTGACTCGAACACTGCGTGTTCACTCGTTCGCCGAATGGCGAACAAATGGGTTTCTTCGCAGGAACTTTGAGCTCCCACATTCATAAGTAATAGGTGAACTATTAACCACTTAAGCCCGGAAGATTTTACCCCCTTCCTGACCAGGGCCTATTTTGCGATTCGGCACCGCGTTGCTTTAATGGACAATTGCGCGGTCGTGCGACGCTGTTCCTAAACGAATTTCACGTCCTTTTTTTCCCACAAACAGAGCTTTCTTTTGGTGGTATTTGATCACCTGTGCGATTTTTTGATCATGCGCTATAAACAAAAAAAGAGCGTCAATTTTGCAAAAATAACAATATTTTTCACATTTTTTTATATGAAATTCCCCCAAAAAAATGTAAAAATCAAATTTTTTTAACATTTTAGGCCAATTTGTTTTCTGCTACATATGTCTGTTAAAAAAAATCGCAAAAAGCGTATTTTGATTGGTTTGCGCAAAAGTTATTGCGTTTACTAACCAAGGGAAAGATTTTTGTCATTTTTGTTGTTTTTTTTTAACGAGTAATGGCGGCGATCTGCGATTTTTTTGCGGTACTGCGACATTGCGGCGGACAGATCAGACCCTTGACTGACATTTCTGACACTTTTGGGGTTACCAGTGACATTACTACAGTAATCAGTGCTATACATATGCACTGTTACTGTAAAAATGACACTGGGAGGGAAGGGGTTAACTTTATTTGAGAGGGAGGGGTTAAGTGTGTCCCTAGGGGCGTGTTTTTAACTGTGATTGGATGTGGCTACTTGTGTAAGAACAGAGATCAACGGTCCTACATAGTAGAACCGTATGATCTTCATTTTTACACAGGGGAGAATGACAGCCGGCTGTGTTTACATTAGCCGCCTGCCTTTCTCCCGCTCTAACGGACGATCGTGAGTGCCCGGCGGACATCGGGTCCACCGGGCACATGCGCGGGGGTCCGTGAGCGAGCAGGAGCGCGCCTCCGGCAGCGCGCGCTCGCTCCCCAGAGCCTCACAGGCTAGCGACGTAGACCTACGTCCCTTTGCCTGTGAGGGGCTGACTGCTGACGTAGATCTACGTTAGGCAGTCGGCAAGTGGTTAATCACCCGCTGGCCAAGGGTTCTGAACTCACATCCTCTCAATTGCAAGCCCCGTATTCTACCACCTATGCCACCATCAAACCTGATAATTAACCTAACACTCTCCCTGCCTAACTAACTTCTATCTCGCCCCTACACACAATTCCACATTTCTTCAGGGAGAGTGTAGTGAGTTACACAGTTTATCAGATAGTGTAGTGTAGTATAGTTAAAGCGGAGTTCCGGGCACAGAAGTCATTTTTTACTAAACATACCCCCGGGACAGTCAGGGCTAGCACATTCCACAATGGCTAGCCTCTGATCTGTCCCGGTTCGCACTTACCTTTTAGAAGAAATTTCTTCCACAGCGTTTCCATCTCTCTTGTGGGCAGCTGAAGCCGGCGCGGTCCTCTTCTGTGTCTTCTTCCGCGTCTTCTTGTCCCAGAATGCGCCTGCACCGGCCCCTCTCGTCACTTCCGGTGCGGCGCCGCATTCCTCCACAGCTTCTGGGCATGCCCAGAAGCTGTTTAGCAGGGGAATGCGGCGTCGCCCGGAAATGATGAGCGGGGCCGGTGCCGTCGCATTGATTCCTGGGAGCTATGACGTTCAGCTCCCAGGAATCATAGCGAGACAGGAAGTGACGGGGTGATCCGCGGCTCCGAGGGAGGAAGTACTCTGAGGTGAGTATCTTCGATCTTCAATTACAAGGTAAGTAAAAAAAAAAAAAAATAACTATCCAATTCCTTTTCAGGTGAGGTCTACCTAGCGGAGGGGCACAAAAAAAAAATATCGTTTTTGTGCCCGGAACTCCGCTTTAATACATTGCTTAGCAGGGAGAGAGATTTGTGCTTTTTAGAGTAAGTTGTCAGTTTGTCAGTTCCGTATATAGCACCAGGGCAGTATACACTATAAATTTATAATATATATATATATATATATATATATATATATATATATATATATATATATATATAATGGCCCAGTCCATACCAGGCCCCTTAGGTCTGGTATGGATTTTAAGGGGAAGGGTTCCCCTAAAATCCATACCAGACCCTTATCTGAGTACACAGCCCGGCTGGTCAGGAAAGGAGTGGGGACGAGCGAACGCCTTCCCTCCTCCTGAACCATACCAAGTCACATGCCCTCAACATGGGGGGGTGGATGCTTTGGGGCAGGGAGGCTCCATCCCCCCCACCCCAAAGTACCATGCCCCCATGTTGATGGAGACAGCGGTCTCTTCCCGACAACCGTGGGCTTTGGTTATGGGGGTCCCAAGATCCTGGCCTCCCATATGTAAATGGGTATCGGGTACATTGTACCCCTACTCATTAACCAAAAAAGTGTACAAAAAAAAAATAAAGACAGTTTTGGACAAGTACTATTATTAAAAAAAAAAATAGTGTCCCCCAATGATCACGTTGCCCCCCTTGTTCCAGATTC
Source organism: Pelophylax lessonae (assembly GCF_965119305.1). Taxonomy (NCBI): domain Eukaryota; kingdom Metazoa; phylum Chordata; class Amphibia; order Anura; family Ranidae; genus Pelophylax; species Pelophylax lessonae. The sequence goes on along the minus strand of NC_138779.1, from coordinate 155,065,308 downwards.
TGATAAGCCTCCCCCCCACAGACTCCCACAATCACAGCCCACGGTTGTCGGGAAGAGACCCCTGTCCCCATCAACAGGGGGCAGAGCCCCCCCTACCTCGAAGCACCCACCCCCCAATGTTGAGGGCATGTGGCCTGGTATGGTTCAGGAGGGGGGGCACTCACTCGCCCCCACTCCCATCCTGGCCAGCCAGTCTGGTATGGGTTTTAGGGGGAACCCCACGCCGTTTTTTTTTTTGCATGGTGTTCCCCTTAAAATCCATACCAGACCCGAGGGGCCTGGTATAGACTGGGGGGGGGGGGGGACACCACGCTATTTTTTTAAAAAAAATTTTTATCTGTATTTACATTACATTTTACATTATAGCCACGAGCAAGTTTAAATTACATTTTTTCCTTTAGAAATGTCAGTTTTGCTGCAGCAGGCTACATACATCGCACAAATGCACTACTTTACAGGCACATTAAGGGGGGCCCCCCAGGCACTATATTTAAAGGAATTTTTCATTTTTATTGTTTCACTTTAAGCATTATTTAAATCACTGCTCCTGTAAAAACGATTGTTTAAAAAAAATTTTGTTTGCTTTGATTCATGTCCCCCAGGGCAGTACCCGGGTCTCCATACACTTTTTTGGGCCAATAAATGTCACGGAACCATGAACCAGACGTACAACAACAGATAAGTGAAATAAGAAAGCTTTATTGAAAAACAAGCTATAAAGCAAAAGTCCAAACGGATGGCGAAACCGATGCAGAGTCTTTGCGAAGCCAGGGATCAGGAACCAGCAGGGTAGTCAGACGAAGCCAGAATCAGGAACCAGCAGGGTAGTCAGACGAAGCCAGGATCAGGAACCAAAAGCAGCAGCAGTCTTAGAGGCAAGTGAACACAGGAGGACCAAGCAGGGAACTGAAGCCATAGACCTCCTATATATATGAGCTAGGCATCCAGCTCCTCCCAGTGGGAAGGAGGAGCCGCAGGGTGGGAGGCTACAAGAAACCCAGAAACCAAGATGGCCGCCAGCACATGTCAAACGAAGGAGAACAGCAAGAAGGTAAGACCATGACAGTACCTCCCCCTCAAGGGCCCCTCCTCCACGGAGTAAAGAACGGTTTCTGAGGGAAGCGTGCGTGGAAGGCTCGGAGCAAGGCAGGAGCATGGACATCTACGGAGGGAACCCAGGAACGCTCCTCTGGACCATAACCACGCCAATGAACCAAAAACTGCACCCAACCGCGGACCAGGCGTGAGTCCAGGATATTGCTCACCTCATACTCCTCACGATTGCCCACTCGGACCGGACGAGGCCGAGGAACCGAGGAAGTGAAACGATTACACACCAGTGGCTTCAACAGGGAGACATGAAACACGTTGGAGATCCGCATGCCAGGAGGAAGCACAAGGGCATAGGCTACCGGGTTTACCCTGCGAAGCACTCGGAAGGGACCAACAAAGCGAGGCGCCAGCTTGGGAGTGGGCACTCGAAGGTTGAGGTTGCGGGTGGACAACCATACACGGTCTCCGGCCTGGAAGGAAGGAGCAGGCGCTCGTCTGCGATCAGCCTGGAGTCTCTGGCGCTGCGCAGAGACCTCAAGGGACTTCTGGATCTGTACCCAAGAAGCACGTAGGACGGAAAGGTGATCCTCCACAGCCGGAATATCCTGGGGAGAGAATACCTCCGGTAACAGGGCAGGTTGGAACCCATAGTTGGCCATGAAGGGAGACGTCCCAGAGGAAGAGTTCACCGCCGTTTTCCTGGCAAACTCAGCCCAAGGCAGGAGGTCAACCCAATTGTCTTGGTGATCGGAGACATAGCAACGAAGGAATTGCTCCAAGGCCTGATTGGATCGTTCTGCGGCCCCATTGGACTGAGGGTGGTAGGCCGAGGAGAAGGAGAGATGAATCCCCAACTGGGAGCAAAAGGCGCGCCAGAACCTGGACACAAACTGACTCCCCCGATCCGACACAATCTCCTTGGGCAAACCGTGCAACCGGAAGACCTCCCTGGCAAAAATCGTGGCCAACTCCTGTGCAGAGGGTAACTTCTTGAGAGGAACACAGTGGCACATTTTGGAAAACCGATCCACAATCATGAGAATGACCGTATGGCCTCGGGATGCAGGGAGGTCCACAATGAAATCCATCCCCAGGTGTGACCATGGGCGCTCCCCGGTGGCTAAGGGTTGCAGAAGGCCCAACGGAAGGTGCCGAGGGGACTTACTCTGGGCACAAACGGAGCATGCCGCTACATATGCGGCGATGTCGGAACGTAGGGAAGGCCACCAGAACAGACGTGAAACAGCCCAGGACAGCTGATTCTTTCCAGGATGCCCCGCGGTCTTGGAGTTATGGTAGGTTCGCAACAACCGAGTGCGCAACTCCTCAGGCACAAAACATCTGCCGTTGGGTCTCCCAGAGGGAGCACCAGATTGAGCCGCCAAAATCTGCTCACCCAGGGGAGAGGTCAGGCTGGTGCGAATGGCGGCCAGGATCTGATTCGGAGGTATGACCGAAGTCGGAATTGACTCCTCCCTGGACAGGTCGGAGTACTGCCGTGATAAGGCATCCGCCCTGATGTTCTTGGAACCGGGTAGGTAGGAGACCACGTAATTAAAACGTGACAAGAACAGAGCCCATCTGGCCTGACGTGGTGTCAATCTCTTGGCCTCAGAGAGGTAGGTCAGATTCTTGTGGTCCGTCAGGATGAGGACCGGAACCACTGAACCCTCGAGCAAGTGCCTCCATTCTTTAAGAGCCTGCACGATGGCCAATAACTCCCTGTCACCAATCTGGTAGTTGCACTCCGCGGAAGACAGTTTCCGGGAGTAAAACCCACAAGGAAGCAGAGGACCCTCTGGTGTTCTACGCTGAGACAGAAGGGCGCCTACTCCCGTCACAGACGCGTCCACCTCGAGGACAAAGGGCAACCCAGGGTTGGGATGCGACAGAATCGGAGCCGACACAAAGGCGGACTTTAGAGCCTCAAAAGCTCGGATGGCCTCGGGCGGCCAGACCTGGGAATTACTGCCCTTCCTGGTCAGATCCGTGAGAGGCTTGGCTAGCATGGAAAAGTCCCTGATGAACTTCCGATAATAATTGGCGAAGCCCAAAAAGCGCTGCAGGGAGCGAAGACCACTGGGCTGGGGCCACTGTAAGACAGCCGAAACCTTCTCAGGATCCATGGAGAACCCCTCAGCGGAAATGATGTAACCTAAGAAGGTTACCTGGGATCGGTGAAATTCGCATTTCTCAAGCTTACCGAACAGCTTGTTCTCTCGTAACCGTTGCAACACTCGTTTGACATCCAGAATGTGGGTCTCCATGGACTCAGAATATACCAAGATGTCATCCAAATAGACCACCACACACTGCTGCAACAGGTCACGGAAAACATCGTTGATGAATTCCTGAAAGACTGCGGGCGCATTGCACAGCCCAAAGGGCATAACCAAGGATTCATAATGACCGGTCCTGGTGTTAAACGCGGTCTTCCACTCATCGCCCGCCTTGATCCTTACGAGGTTATATGCCGCCCTCAGGTCGAGTTTGGTAAAGACCGTGGCCCCTTTAAGGCGATCGAACAGCTCGGAAATCAAGGGTATCGGGTAAGCGTTCTTGATCGTGATGCGATTGAGACCCCTGTAATCGATGCAAGGCCTCAACTCACCGCCCTTCTTTTTCACAAAGAAAAATCCAGCCCCTGCCGGGGACGAGGATTTGCGAATGTGTCCGCGTGAAAGCGCCTCCCTCACGTACTCCTCCATGGCCTCATTCTCCGCTACCGACAGTGGATAGACTTTGCCACGAGGAGGAACGGCACCAGATTGTAACTCGATGGCACAATCGTATGGGCGGTGCGGAGGTAGGGCAACCGCGCGCACCTTATCGAATACATCCCGGTACTCCTCGTATTCAGGGGGCAACAGAGAGTCCGAGGAAGTACACAGCAACTTGACAGGCCCATGGATGCAACTAGCCCCACACTGCGGTGACCACGAGAGGATCTCGGCCGATCTCCAATCGAAAATCGGATTATGCTTCTGGAGCCAGGGGTACCCCAAGACCACCGAGTAGTGTGGAGACGAAATAACCTGGAAGCAGACCGACTCTCTGTGGATGGCACCAATGGCTAACCCCACTGGAAGGGTCTCATGAGTCACGTGTGGCGGCAGAAGGGGTCTGCCGTCTATCGCCTCAAGAGCCAGAGGAGAACCTCGAGCCTGCAGAGGAATGGAATTGGCGGCAGCGAACACACTATCAATGAACAAACCACCAGCACCAGAGTCCACCAACGCCTGGGTCGTCACCGAGCCCCCGACCCAGGAGAGGACAACAGTGATCAGTGGTTTGTCAACACGGGAAACCGGGGACGAGGAGACTCCACCCAAGATCTGCCCCCGACAGGATCTCAGGTGCGAGCGTTTCCCGGACTGTTCGGACATGCCAACCGAAAATGCCCACCGAGACCACAGTACATGCATCGGCCCTCGCGTCTCCGGAGTACCCTCTCCCCCTCGGACAGGCGAGCAAACCCCAGCTGCATGGGTTCACCCCCAGACAAGTCATCCCCAGGAGGCGTGGGAGGAGAGGGAGGCACGGGTGGGACAGCAAAGGTAGGCGCCAATCTGTTAGGAGGCCTCCGCAGACTCTCCTTAAAGGAAGGTCTCTCCCTGAGTCTGGTGTCAATCAAAATCAGGAAAGAAATAAGAGACTCGAGCTCCACTGGTAGGTCCTTAGCTGCAACCTCATCCTTCAAGGCATCCGAGAGACCATGAGAGAAAGCAGCGACCAGAGCCTCATTATTCCAGCCCACCTCTGCTGCCAGGGTACGAAACTCAATGGCGTATTCAGCTACGGATCGTGAACCCTGTCTGATGGACATAAGGAGCTTCGCAGCAGAGGCAGCACGAGCCGGCACATCGAATACCTTCCGAAGAGAAGCAACAAAACCGGAAAACTCGGCAACCACCGGATTGTTGTTCTCCCATAAAGGGCTGGCCCAGGCCAAGGCCTTGTCCGAGAGCAGCGAGATTAAGAAGCCCACCTTTGATCTCTCAGTAGGAAAGGCATGTGGCAGCAACTCGAAATAAATGCCCACCTGGTTAAGGAAACCTCGGCACTGAGTTGGCTCTCCCCCAAAGCGCTGTGGAAGGGGGGCAGAACCGGACATACCCCGAAACACCGCAGGCGCAACAACAGGTGTCGGGGTAGACTCTGGCGCAACAACCGGAGCGGCAGTAGGAGCGGGCCCAGGAGCGACAACCGACCCATCGGCAACGGGAGCGAAATGAGCCGTGCGTTCAAGCAGGGTTTGCAACGCCACGGCGAACTGACCCAACAGGTGATCCTGCTGATCAAGTCTGGCAACCAGCGTGGGTAGTGAGGATGGCCCTGTACCGTCAGAATTCATGGCCTGTGGTACCGTGCGTTCAAGCAGGGTTTGCAACGCCACGGCGAACCGACCCAACAGGTGATCCTGCTGATCAAGTCTGGCAACCAGCGTGGGTAGCGAGGATGGCCCTGTACCGTCAGAATTCATGGCTTGGTCCTAATGTCACGGAACCATAAACCAGACGTACAACAACAGATAAGTGAAATAAGAAAGCTTTATTGAAAAACAAGCTATAAAGCAAAAGTCCAAACGGATGGCGAAACTGATGCAGAGTCTTTGCGAAGGCAGGGATCAGGAACCAGCAGGGTAGTCAGACGAAGCCAGGATCAGGAACCAAAAGCAGCAGCAGTCTTAGAGGCAAGTGAACACAGGAGGACCAAGCAGGGAACTGAAGCCATAGACCTCCTATATATATGAGCTAGGCATCCAGCTCCTCCCAGTGGGAAGGAGGAGCCGCAGGGTGGGAGGCTACACGAAACCCAGAAACCAAGATGGCCGCCAGCACATGTCAAACGAAGGAGAACAGCAAGAAGGTAAGACCATGACAATAACTAAGCATTTAAAATGAGGACTTGATGATTTTCTATGTTCATGTCTCAGAATTTAATGGAGTTCGCATATTCACTAGAACATTTGCCCTGTTCAAGATGTTCTGGCGAGAACCAAAGAGGGGGGTGTTTGGCTTATCACTACTATTGGCCTACTCAAATCCCAGTTTCTCTGCTTGGCCAGGCCCGGGGAGGGGGGGGGGCTCCTGTACTTTCCTCCGAAGGCTTCCAGGATCATCCTCGCCTGTTGCTACTTGCACACCATGTGCGTGGCGAGGGATGATTCCTGGGAGCTGATTGAGGAGAGGGAGCCAGAGGTCTGTCAGCTGCCAGTCCCCAGATGGCAGAGCACCACTGCTGGGAATGCCACCCGGAATTAGCTGGTCACCCGGTGCTTTACATATACGTATCACAACATACTGTAGATAGAGATAGAGAATGCCTAATAAATTCATACTTTGCGTGGTTTTCACACACACATGCTAATACACATCTTCCAATTGCATTTGACCCTCTAGCCAGTGTGTAATCAACATTAAAAACAGTTGGCTTGGCCAAGAACACTAACCTCAAATCCAAACTGTGTGGCAATTGCAAAGAGTGGAGAGGGAGGAGAACACCTGCCAGGTTTGCCTGTGTCTGTGCCACCTGTATATTTATTAGGAACATCAAAGTCTGCAAGGTATCTAAATGTCTATCTATTTTTCAGCCAATTAACATCTTGGATGTAAAGCATGGCACATATCCTGGGAAGCCTGTGTTGATGAACTGTCATGCGTCACAGGTGAGTATTTAAATCTTATCCTATGTTTTAGTGTTTGTGTAAATAAGATACATGTTTAACCACCTCAATACTGGGCACTTAAACCCCCTTCCTTCCCAGACCAATTTTCAGCTTTTAGCGCTGTTGCAATTTGAATCACAATTGTGCGGTCATGCAACACTGTACCTAAACCAAATTTGTGTCATTTTTTCCCCACAAATAGAGCTATCTTTTAGTGGTATTTGATCACCGTCAGGTTTTTTCTTTTTTGGTGCACAAATAAAAAAAGACTGAAAAGTTTGAAAAAAAAAAAAAGTTTTTTTGTTTAGGTTATAAAATTTTGTAAATAGATATGTTTTTTCCTGCACTGATGATGCCGCACTGACAGGCACTGATGAGGAGACACTGATGGGGTGGCACTGATGGGGTGGCACTGATATGCAGCACTGATGGGCACTGATAGGTAGCACTGATATGCAGCACTGATGGGCACTGATATGTGGCACTGATAGATAGCACTGATATGCAGCATTGGTGGGCACTGATAGGCAGCGCTGATGGACACTGATTGGCGGCACTGATGGCCACTGATGGGCACTGATAGGTGGCACTGTTGGGCAGCAATGATCGGCACTGATCGGCACTGATGGGTGGCACTGATCGGCACTGATGGGGGGCACTGATGGGCACTGATAGGCAGCACTGGTGGGCAATAATGGGCACTGGTGGGCAGCACTGATAGATGGCAATAACGGCACTGGTGGGCAGCACTGATAGATGGCATTGGTGGGCAACACTGATAGGGAGGGCACTGGGGGGCTCTCTGAGCCCTGCTTGCCATCCCTGGTGGCCATGGTGGGCATCCCTGGTGGTCATGGGTGGGCATCCCTGGTGGCTCTAGTGGCACCCCCCCTCCCAGGGCTGCACTGGTAATCAGTGTTCTGATTACCAGCACAGACCCCCCCTGTGATCAGTGAGTAATTAGAAATACTCACTGATCACCCCCGCAGCAGCACCGATCATCCCTCTTCTCCTCACTGACAGGATCTGTCAGGAGGAGAAGAGATCGAAGCCGTTACAACGGCTCTATTTACATTACATGACGGCTGTGATTGGACACAGCCGTCATGTGATCAGGAGGGCCAATCACAGGGCCCTCCTGCCGAATGATGTTGCTCTGTGTTCCGGAACGTCCATTCAGAAGGACGAGACTCCCACCCAGCCGTATATTTACAATGGCCCAGGTGGGAGGTGGTTAAATAGCCTGCTCACTGCAGTAGATTAAAACAGAACATACCTGACCCTTTTTTGGTTGTGTGCTGATGCTGGCGTTCCTGGCCCCTACATCGCATCAAGTGCCCCCAGAGCAAGCATCTTGTTCTGTGGGAACCCAAGCAGCCTTGCTCATGAGCCACTGCTGTGGATGCCCATTCTCACACAGTCATAGCTCCCCCCCTTATACAGTGGGAGCCAATAACAGCCATTGCTTTCACAGGAAATGAGGAGGGAGAGTACCCATACAGCCAAGGCTCTTGTGCCCATTAGTAGATCATGATGGGTCTAAGGTAAGTATTGGAGTGACTGCTGGCCATAGAATGTTTTCTACTTTCACACATCGAAGGCATAAAGGTACTTATGCCTTGCGAAAACAGGAAATATGCTCAAAATGTATAACTTCACTCCTGATCCGCAAAAGACTGAAACAAAAACTCAAGCTAGCCTGCACTAAGATGTGACTGTCACGATAAAATGTCACTTATCCTTTGATCATTTTATAGGAGTGGTCCTGCTTGCGGTTCAAGGTGGGAGAAGGCCATCTTCATGTTCTGCACTCGCCTTCATTAGTATAAAGTGGCTATTTTGTGAGACAAGGCAAGAACTGGCATCCATAACTGGCATAAACATCCTGGCACATCAGGGACAGCTTGGAAGCTGAACAGCAACCTGGCCATGCCTTTCCCGTATGCTGCTGCTTTGTTTATCAATGGCTGGTGAAGAGCAGGGACTTGACACTGTAAATGTGACCTTGCTGCCTCCTTCAAAACCTTCAAAATAAAGACGGGTGTTTGCAACTGACCAAGTATATCATCTCTTTATTCTACTTCACAGACATAAGCTGTCAATGCCTGGGCCTTTAACTTTACATGTAGGCAAACACTGTAAGATGAGGACATGGCTAAACAATACATTCATTCCATTTCAAATCTCAAGAGACACGCCCTTAGACAATATTTTTGAGATTTTTGGCTAAGAAAATTTCACATATAATTATCAGACCATATTTGATTTGTGTGAAGAAACGTCCATAAACTAGAAACTTGGATTGTGCTACCTGTGAAATGCATAGTTGGCTAGCTTTTGCTCTCCCAAAAAAGCATCTTATTGAAACTGCATTCAAGTGATTTGAACCCATGACTTGGGTGTTGCTGGATAAGTTGCAAACCAGTAAGTTGCAATGCTGAGCACAGTCATCTGTGGAATCTAAAGTAGTACCACAATGCCAAAATTAACCTATATAAATCAAAATCAACATTCTCCTCAACAATGAATGAGACATTCCAAACTTTGGACATATATATAATAGGGATATAACTCGAACAGTAATGCTAAGAATATAATTATCTGCAAAACAAGTCACATCTCATTAGGTTTGTGAATTGAGCAATGATTTTGTATTTGAGGAGAATATAGAATCTCTTGATCTGTGTTCATTCGTGACTCATAGGACTACTGCATATTCTAAGTGTAATTGAGTTGATCCCAATAGCTTAATGGTTAGTGCTCCAACCTATGAGTACTCTCACCATGGCATCACCTCCATTAGGCTTAAATTTGAAAGTAAAGTATATGTTTAAAAAGGCTAATGCCTAATTACCACTGCCTGTAAAATTGAATTACACAGTTTTGACCATGTTTCTCTGTGCAGTGTGTTTATTTGCATCTGTGCAATCGCTCCTGCGATTCCAGATTCACCAGCGCTTCATTTAGGTGGCTGGTAGCATGGTTTGGATTTGAACTTCTGATCTAAGTGCTGCTAACTAACAGTGAGTGCACTTTTACATTGATCATGCATGTGGACACAATATATATTTATGAGATTTATGTCAATTAATCAAGCATGGGACTACCTAATAAGCATATTTGTGCTCAGATCAATGGTTTAGTAGTTAGTTAGCACTCCTATCTATTAGCACTGCCACTGTGGGTTCAAATCCCAGGCATTATCTACTTGAAATTTTAGTCATCTGCGAATGGTAAAAATTTGCAAACACCCAATTGCCACCGCCACATTTACATAAATGTTTATCTCATGAGTATGCAACTATAAATGATTTAGCCAAGGTATTACTATGTGGCTAAATAATAATGACACACCAGAGAGCACACAGGGTGTTAGCATGGTTGGGACTAGAACTCATGTCTTAGCAGTCTTTGTCCATGCACATGGACCACTACACCAATGAACTGAGTACAATTAGATATGCTTGAAAGTTTGGGATGAATAAAGAATGAATGTTGATAATTAGAGAGCTGTAGGGTCTGCTAAAATGAAATCTAAAGGATAAGATACATAACTATACATAAAAAATTAGTAAGCATGTTAGCTGACATTGCTCTGTAATATTGATTCAGAATAGAGGAATTTCGATTTATGAAAAACGCAACCGCAAATTGTTTTACTCTGATTGGAATTCACTATTGCATCTAGTGGTGATTTTACACTTGCAGCTTTACCTAATTGAGGTGTTAATTACTCTAGCTGGGAGTAGTTTTTTGGGAAGTGAGCAGATCTACTCCTTTCTTTTAGTGAATTACGGCCTTAGTGTCCCCACTTATTCTCTCAGCACCAGCACAGCACCCCCCAAAAATATTGTTTGAGCTGCCCCCCCAAAATACACATAGCAAAGATGTTTTACCTGCTAAAGGATCTGATATTTTGATCATGCATTCCAGGGATTTACACAGCTCAGCCACACACCCCTGTCCAGCAAGGGAGAGAACCTGATCTTTCTCTTGTTCTCTGCAGTTTCACGTTCACTTACAGGTCTCCTCCCCACTCAGTGACTGGATAGTAAAAGAAGCAGTCTACTGTACAGTAGACTGCAAGAGTCCAAGTCCAAATATTTGTATGATGGACGGCCTGGCACCCCGTCTGGGTGCCTCCACCAAGATACAGCTTCCTTTACTCTGGCACCATGAACCAGGTATTATAGCTGGGAATTGCATGTTCACACAGAATTTATACCACACTAAATTTAGATAAGAGCTTGTTCACATTATCCTAAACTGCAAAAACCCATATGTGTCAGACTTTACATATTACATAGTTACATAGTAGGTGAGGTTGAATAAAGACAATAGTCCATCCAGTTCAACCTGTGTAGGTGTGTGTGGCTGTAATCATCTCACATACCCCTGAATGTTCTGATCCTTGAGATGTAAGTCTAAGAGTCTTTTGAAAGCCACCATACTACCCGCAGAAACCACTTCTTGTGGTAGAGAATTCCACAATCTTGTAGCCCTAACAGTAAAGAACCCCCCACGTTGCCTGAGGTTAAAACGCTTCTCCTCTAATCGCATTGTATGCCCTCGAGTCCTCATGCAATCCCTTCGAATGAACAGCTTTTTTTCTAAGCTGGGATCCCCATTAAGATATTTATAAATTGCTATCATGTCCCCCTTCAGACGTCTCTTCTCCAGGGAGAATAAATAAGATTGTAGACGCTCCTCATAGTCAAGGTCCTCCAATCCCCTAATTAGTTTAGTTGCCCTTCTCTGGACTCTCTCCAGCTCCAACACATCCCTCCTGAGGACTGGCGACCAGAACTGGACAGAATACTCCAGATGCGGTCGGACCAGAGTTTTATAAAGTGGAAGGATTATAGTCTTATCTCTGGAATACATCCCTTTCTTTATGCATGCTAATATTCTGCTGGCTTTGGCAGCTGCCGCTTGACATTGCATGCTGTTGCCTAATCTATCATCAACCAAGACTCCCAGATCCTTCTCCATTTTTGATTCCCCCAAGGGTTCCCCTCCTAATGTGTATTGTGCTTTTATGTTTTTAGTCCCCAAGTGCAAAACCTTACACTTCTCCACGTTAAACCTCATTTGCCATGTCGTTGCCCACTCTGTAATTTTGTCCAGGTCATTCTGTAGGATATCTGCTTCATGCTGTGTAGTTATTGCTCTGGCCAATTTTGTGTCATCTGCAAAAACTGATATCGAACTACTGATCCCTACCTCAATGTTGTTTATGAATAAATTGAACAAGGTTGGTCCCAGGACTGAGCCCTGGGGCACCCCGCTTACAACCTCAGACCAGTCTGAGTATGCGCTGTTTATTACCACTCTTTGGACACGCCCTTTAAGCCAATTCCGTATCCAAGAGCAAACCCTGCTGTCGATACCTGCAGACCTTATTTTATAAATTAAGCGCTTGTGGGGAACTGTATCAAACACCTTAGCGAAATCAAAGTACACCACATCCACTGGTCTCCCCCTATCTAGCTCACAGCTCACCTCCTCGTAGAATGTTAATAGATTGGTTTGACAAGAACGCCCATTTGTAAACCCGTGCTGATTACTGCTGATGATGTTGTTGTCTTTAGCAAACTCTACGATATAGTCCCTTATCATCCCCTCCAGAAGTTTACATACTATTGATGTCAAACTGACAGGCCTATAATTTCCCGGGATATGCCTCTGGCCCTTTTTGAATATCGGAATCACGTTAGCTTTCTTCCAATCCCCTGGTACATCTCCTGTCCTAATACTGTCAGCAAAGATCAGGAACAGTGGTCTGGATATAACCTTACTGAGTTCCTTGAGTACTCTCGGATGTACGCCATCCGGGCCTGGTGATTTGTTTGTGTTGAGTTTATCCAGCCTTTCCCTGATTTCACCCTCTGTTAGCCATAGTGGCAAGTCCTGTGTATTACTACTAACCATACAGTCATGGTCAGTGTACCCCTCCGTTTCCTGTGTAAAGACTGACGAGAAAAAAGCATTCAGCACGGTTGCTTTTTCAGTGTCCTCTGTAACCATCCTCCCATCATTGTTAATTATGTGTGCAATATGCTCTGCCCTAGTTTTTTTGCTGTTGATATATTTAAAGAATTTCTTTGGGTTTTTTTTTTTTTTTTTCCAAAAAGTTTTTATTGAAAGAATTATAAAAATATTAAGAATACATACAGTCTCTTATAAATCAACGTATAAACAGTACGTACAATGTACAGCAACATAGCTTATTTTGAAAGTTGTTACAAAAAAAAAAAAAAGACAAAAAAAAAACTGAGAATAAACAAATGTAAATGTAAGGCACGTATTGAGAGGTTCGACCTTTTAAGAAACGGGAGACTCAACAGGAGTGTCCATCAATATTAAGTCAATAGAGAAACTGAAGACAAAGCGAGTATCAACTTGAAGCTTAGTTTTGCCAAATTGGAAGAACTATTCTAACCATAGAACAATAAGGTATGGAACTGTAGTCAAATCTCGGTGTGTGTGAGTTTGAGGTACAACACAGGGGGTATGTTGCAGGATATCAACTGAATTGTTAGAGAAATGTTGATATGATAAAAAAAAAAAAAGGAGGAAAAATGACAAATATTTAAGACTATATGTAGGAGTAAGACGATTTGGTGGGAGGTGTCCACTCCGGGGAGAAGAGAACACCTATTCATCAAATTTTGGGAGAAAAACGTAGGGGGTGGGGGGGAGGAGGGAAGGGAAAGGGAGGGGGAAGGAGGGTAAGGAGTCATCGGTCTCCGCCTTGCCAGTCTGGGGAGTTAGAGACGTTATAAAGACTGATAGTGAGTGATGGTAATATGTGGGGTTGGTGTTAGGCTTGCCGCGTTGTGCTCCGTAAACCCCTCTCACTTACAGCCCTTGTTTAGGGGTGAGAGGGGCTTACCGTTGTGCTACCAATCTTGGTGTGTGTGTGAGAAGCCAAGGGTTGCCATGATGCATGAGGCAAAGTATTCGATAGAGAGAAAGTCACGGGGTGGCAACTGATGGAACAGCTGTAGAGGTGGGAGTGTCGGCTGGAGATGTATGGCTTTGCGGGTCTCGAAATGACTTCCAGGGAGCCCAAGTGTGAGCATAGGAGACCGTTCTATCTCGAGCGATCGCAATTAGCTCTTCTAATCTAGCAATTTTGTCCATTTTGTTTAGCCATTCCCGTTTATGTGGAGTTATATCCGATTTCCAGTGGATCGGTATACATGCTTTGGCTGCATTGAGTAAGTGTGGGGAGAGAGATTTGCAGTACCTGTGAGGTGGGATAGTAGTATAGTTTAGGAGATATTGTGCAGGAGAAAAAGGAATATCGATATTTAGGTCTTTCGAAATGGTATCATGGATAGATAACCAGAATGGTTGTATTTTTGGGCAGGACCAATAGATATGGATGAGTGTCCCTATATCAGAGTGGCATCTCCAGCAAATGTCAGTGATGTCTGGGTTGTATTTATGTAGGATTGCAGGTGTCCTGTACCATCTCGTTAGCAGCTTGTAGCAATTTTCTTGTGTGGAAACATTGAGGGAACTTTTGTGGGCAATATGGCATAGATTTTGCCATTCTTTTTCAGACAAGGAGAGGTTGAGGTCTGATTCCCATCTGGGCTTAGCTTTATTGGTGTGTTCTTGGACCTCCGAAACCAGGAGATTGTATGTTACCGAAATGAGGTGGCGTTTTGGTGTGGTGCTTATACAAAGCTTCTCGAATGGGGTAAGGTCTCTGGAAAGGGCCCCATTATGGTTCAGGGATTGGAGAAAGTGTCTAATTTGAAAGTAGGTCCAGTTGGGTATGGGGGAAGGCAAGGCGGGTGACTTGATCTGCAGGCGTTCCAAGAGGGATCCTTTGTCGAAGAAGCGGAAAGCTCCGATGGAGTCATCCTTCCAGTATCCTCGTAGGAATGAAGCGGACATACCCGGAGGAAAGTCTGGGTTGTGTTTGATTGGTGTCAGGGGACCTGGGGTTGAGGAGATAGATGCTTGTTTGCAGGTATCTCTAAAGGACGTTAGGGTGGTATTCAAGAGGGGATGTTTCTTTACGGACATGGGTGTGTGTTCAGGATTGAGCCACAGTAAGGTCTTGAGGGGAATATTGCAGAAGGTTTTTTCAAGTATTACCCAGTCTTTATTGGGTTCATGGAGAAACCAATCTAGAATTCTAGTTAGGTGACATGCCCAATAATATTTTTGTAAGTCTGGTAGGCCAATGCCTCCATCTAGTTTGGGTTTGGAAAGTAATGTGAAAGAGAGCCTGGGTTTTTTTTGGCACCAAAGAAATTTGGAACATAAAGATTTGAAGGAGTTGAAGAAGGATTTTGGGATTTTAATGGGGATAGCTTGAAGGAGGAATAATAGGCGTGGTAGGACATTCATTTTAAGGATGGCGGCTCGTCCGAACCAGGAGAAATGTGGTCTGGACCATTTCTTAATGTCGTCTTTGATTGCTTGCAATACTGGGAGAAAGTTAGTGGGGAACAGATCGTTCAGATTATTCGTTAGGTGAATGCCTAGGTATTTAATGGAAGATTGAGCCCATTGGAATGGAAAGTTAGACTTGCATTGGTCTACTAATCTTTTGGATAGGGTAATGTTGAGGGCGTTTGACTTTGAGAAGTTTATTTTGAAATTGGACATTTTCTGAAAGAATTTAAATTCTTGTAGAAGTGACGGGATGGAGAGGAGAGGGTCGCTAAGAAACAGTAAAATGTCATCGGCAAAAGCCGCTATCTTATACGTACGATGGGAGATGGTAATTCCAGAAATGTTTGGGTTTAGGTCAAGTGTACGTAAAAAAGGTTCTAAGGTAAGGACAAACAGAATTGGGGATAGGGGGCATCCCTGCCTAGTCCCGTTTCCTATGGAGAAGGCGTCCGATAGGCTTCCATTGACTCTGACACATGCCGTAGGTGTGGAGTACAGAGACAATATTAGAGTGAATAATCGGTCCGGGATGCCAATGTGTTGCAGGACCTGTCTCATGTAATTCCAGACGAGCCTATCGAACGCCTTCTCAGCGTCGAGGGATAGCATAAAGCCCTTTATTTTATGAGAGGTCATCCAGTGATGGATGTTAATGGCTTTAACCGTGTTGTCACGAGCTTCGCGGCCGGGGACGAATCCCACCTGATCTTTGTCTATTAGTATCGGAACCAGGGGCAGTAATCTATTCGCGATAATTTTGGCGAAAAGTTTGATGTCGACGTTAAGTAGAGAGATGGGTCTGTAGTTAATTACTGAGGTTGGGTCCTTATTTTCCTTTGGTATCACTGTTATATGGGCGTCAAGCAATCTGTGATGGGGATATGGGGGAGAAGCCAGCGAGTTAAAGGCTTTTAGTAACGGAGATGATAGAAGGTCTGTGAATGTTTTGTAATATGGGGCTGTGAAACCGTCTGGGCCTGGGCTTTTGCCTGCTTTTAGTTGAGAAATAGCTAATTTGAGCTCTTCCTCTGATAGGGGCTGTTCCAGGTTTTGGGATTGGGAGTTATTAAGAGTTTTAGTGCAGGATTTCTGGAGGAAATCTTGTATGAGGGAATTCTGGGTTTGAATCGGGATTGGATGATCTAGATTATAAAGCTGGGTGTAGTACTTCTCAAATTGGGTTGCGATGTCTGGGGTTTTGACAAAGGTGTTTCCTTGGGTGTCTTTGATCGAATGTATGGAGGACTTTGCTCTTTTTTCTTGGAGGGCTTTGGCGAGGAATTTACTACTCTTGTTCCCGAACTCGTAGAATAATTTTTGTTGGAGGAGAAATTTACGTTTTATTTTAATGTGAAGCTCGTCTAGGAGGAGTTGTCTGTTATGTACTAGTTCAAGGTATGTGAGATGTGCTCTGGTGCTTTTGTGATTTTTTTCTAGGTTTTGAATTTTGTTAATTATTGCTTGAGTATGTGCTTGGTGCGCTTTCTTCTTTGAGGATTTGAGAGAAATAAGAACTCCTCTTAGTGCACATTTATGCGCTTCCCAAATCGTGATGGGGGAGATATCGCTAGTGGTATTTTCAGAGAAGTATTCCGCAATCTTTTTCCTCAGATAATGGATGTCGGGTTCATGAGTGAGAAGCGTCGAGTCTAGCCTCCAGAACTTGTTATACGAGAAGTCTCCAGGGATTGCGATTGTCAGGGATACTGGGTGGTGATCAGAGATTAGCATTGGTTCAATTGTGGCCTTTTTGATCAGGGGTAGGTCTTTTTGTGATAGGAAGAGGTAATCTAACCTGGAGTATCTTTGGTGAGGAGAAGAGAAAAATGTGAAGTCTTTTGTGGAGGGGTTTAGAGTACGCCAGGTATCGTGTAGGAGTAGTTCTTGGAGGGATTGACGAATTTGTTTGAGGGCTTTGTACGGGAGGGATGATGTGCCTGAGGAGGAGTCTAGGATAGGATACAACGCTACGTTGAAGTCCCCTCCCAGGATTGTGATTCCCTTTTGGTTTTCAGCCAGTAAGGAGGCAATTTTCCTAAAAAATGGTACCTGCGCAGAGTTAGGGGAGTAAATATTAGCTAGAGTGATGGGTTTTTGTGCCAAGAATCCTTTCAGGATAATGTATCGCCCGTCAGGGTCAATGAGGGAGTCAGTACATTTCCAATCAAGGTTTTTAGATATGAGAATTGCAACTCCCTTCGTTTTTCCTAAAGGATTAGTGGCCAGGTAAGCTGTGGGGTATCTGAAGTTGCTAAGTTTCGGGGTGTTTTTTGAAAGAAAGTGAGTCTCTTGAAGGTATACTATATCCGCCTTTGATTTGTGCCTAATCTCGAGAACTTGGCTACGTTTCTCGGGTATATTTAAACCTTTTACGTTTAATGACACAACCTTAATTTGGAGTGAATTGGAGGGAGTCTGTGGAGAATTCATCATGAAGTTGGATCAGGTACCTACCACTGGGGGGTGTTGGGGGTGTGGTCTGGTATGGTAGGCTTAATGTGTCTGGGAGGTAGAGACCGATGTGGGAAGGGGATGGGGGGGAGAAGGATGTAGGAGGATGGGGAGGTCAGAGGGGAAGGGGGAGAGGGGTGGGGTAATTAGGAGGAGGGGGAGAACCGAAGTATAGAGTGTGAAATACAATCACACCTATCCAAATATACAGGTATCGGAAGTGTTGACAGATGAGGTGATCAGATCAACTCTGTCTGTCTTGTGGGGTGAATGGTTGGTAGTCGATCGAGGTACGTGAAAATGAAGGAAACATGAGCCGGCCGGCTCGAGAGGTAAGGGAAAGAAAGAATTTGATGATCTTTCGTGTTATCAGGAGTAGAGGTGAAGGAAGTGAGATTATGGGTATTCAGGAAACAGACCCAGCAGAGACATTAATGCAGGGAGGGGATAAAAAATTGACTAAAAGCCGTTAGGGGAGAAGAAAAATATCATATGCATCATGGGGAGCCCGGAGAAAAAAAAAAAAAAAAAAACAAACAAAAAAAAAAAAATTGGGAGCCACTAGGTATGTCAGGGTTATTGGGGTGAGATAGGTGGGTCAGTCAGCACACTGCCGATTGAGGTGGTGTAGCCTTGATCGCAGGTTGTGGTAGAAACGGTAAGTTGGATAGGTTTAGAGTGGAGAAAGACAAAGACATTGGCATGAACATATAATACTTTGAACTTTCAATGATACCATAAAATATTATACCATATATTATAACATAATGCCATAAAAAGTCTAATTGGATTACATCGAAATAGTCTGAAGTGTGCATGGTAAGAAGAGGTTCCCTGGGAATCCTCTCCTGGGTGTGGGGAGCGAGCGTCAGAGAGAGAGGGGAGTGATATCACTTACTCCTTTCTGTATAGTAGAAGACCGGGCAAATGGGAGTGTGCTTTTAGGATTGAGACCATGAGTGGCACGAGACGTGTGGTAATTTGATCCGGGATGTTCTTGCCCACCCTTCTAGGTGGACGTTCGAGGTGTAGCTGCCTATGGACAACGCTTGTTCACAGGGCGAGGCTATTTTAGAGGTGTGTATATGTAAAGAAGGTTTTTTCCCCTTTTTTTTTTTTTCTTTTTTTTTTTTTTTTTTCCCCTTTTTTTCTCTCTCTGAAAATCCGTCCCTTTTCTTTCCAAGGGGCTTTTATTTCCCCCTCCTCCCTCTCTCATCGCTCTCATCCTGAAAAGAGGTTTCAGAAGCAGGGTACATTTTAACCAAAGCATATCATGTGTGTCATAAGTAAGAGATGAAAACATTCAGTTAGGGCTAAATAGGTAAACCCCTGAGAATAAACTCTATAATAAAATAAACTCGGCCCCAAAAAAAAAAAAAAAAAAAAAAAAAAAAAAAAAGAAGCAAAAGAGGGGGGAGGGGGGAGGGGAATTGGAGGGCATGTGGAGATATGGTGGACAGTGGCGTGGTAGTCTCTGTTGCAAGGAGTGCACTTAAAGAGGAGGGGTACATCCATTTACTGAGGTTGTTCGTGTGGTGTAAAGTACATTACCCATCCTTAACCACGATCTTCGGGAATAGAAGGAGATGTGTGTGTCCGGATGAATATAGGTTGAGGTGATGTTGCTGGCGCAGATCCGGGCTTCTGTTCAGGTGCAGTTCAAAATCTGTTGGGAAGAAGCAGACGGGGGCAGGTAGAAAGTGTGGACAGGGCTAGAGAGAGAAAGCGAAAAAGTAAGAGAAAGGGCATGGGGGGGGTGACAAAAGGTGTAGGAGAGTCAGACCATTTGGGATGAGGTACTTTATTCTTGTCTTGGGCGACGGTGCGCTGGGGAAGCCGTAGGGCTCAGGAAATCTTGGCTCCTGTGTAGGTTGGATGAACCGTTGCTAGACGATGATGTTCTGGGACGTCTGATTTGGAAGTCATCCCTTTCCGGAACTGCATCCATTGAATTTGATCTTCGCAGCCTTTGGGTGTTGAGAGGTCTGTACCAATCAGGCAGGTTAATGTGCGGTATGTTCAGTGCGTTGCAGAAATTAGCGAGTTCTTCCGGGACCCTCAGGTTGATGGTACGACCGTTTGCCGAAGCAGATAGGCAGAACGGGAATTTCCATCGGTACTGGATATTTCTGGATCTTAGAGAATCCAATAGGGGTCGCAGGTCTCTTCTACGTTGTAGGGTTATCGGAGAAAGATCCTGGAAGATTTTTATTTCCGTGCCATGGTATAGGAGGGAGCGACGATCTCTTGTCCTCCTCAGGACATCTTCCTTCAGTCTGAAGTTGACTACGCAGCAAATGATGTCCCTTGGGGGGTCTGTGTCTCTTGGTTTGGGTCTCAGGGCTCTGTGGAGACGTTCGAACTCGATAGGTGTTTCTAGAGGTCTTCCCAGGACATCATTAAAGATGGCGGTAGTAGCTCTTGTGATTTGTGTTTGATCTACGGATTCAGGCAGGCCCCTTACTCTTAAATTATGGCGCCGACCCCTGTTGTCAAGATCTTCAAGTTGTCTTTGCATGTCCCTAAATTGGGCATCATGAGAATGCATTGTGTCAGTCAGGGATTGAATGGATTCTTCTTGCGCTGTAACTTTCTCTTCGACATCTGTTACTCTCAGATTGATAGAAGATATTTCACCCTTCAATTCTATCACTGCCATGGCTAGTGAGGCCTTCAGCTCATCTGCAATGGAGCGAAGGTCCGGGAGGGTGACAGGCGGTGGAGGAGGAGGGGTAGTCGCCGGCGCCAGAGTGTCCATGGCTGAGGACATGTTGCCTTGGGGTAGTGGTGCCGTGTGTTCTCTCGTATTGGAGAGAGTCGGGGTTCCTCGAGCCGCGTCCGCGTAGGCCTGATTTGAAGCCGGGGCCTCGCATAGTAGTTGGGGCTGGCGGAATAGGTCCGGTATGCTGCGGGTGCGGACGGGTGTCAAATCTCTCGGGGAGCGAGATCGTGAGGGAGAGGAGCGGGTGCTGGATCTACTCATCCTTCTTGGGAGTGCAGCAGAAGAAAGATCGCTCTTCTTATAGCTGAAAACTCTCGAGCTGGCCGGGAGCTAGGAGATCAGGCGGCCATCCACGATCAGCGCCAAGCCACGCCCCGGGTTTTTTTTACTATCCTCCGCTATTTGTCTCTCAAAGTTGATTTTAGCCATCTTGATTTCTTGTTTACTTTTCTTATTTGCCTCCTTGTATTGCTCGAAAGTCGATACTGTGCCCTCTGATTTATACTTCTTGAAGGCCAATTTTTTTCCCCTAATAAGTTTTTTGACGCTACGGTTTAACCAGCCAGGTTTGGCTTTGTCTCTTCTAAATTTATTTCCCATAGGAATGCACTGCAAGATGCCTTTGCCTAATATGTTCCTAAAGCATTCCCATTTTTCCTCTGTGGTCAGGGATCCCAGGGTTTGGTCCCAGTTTACCCTTTCCATCAATGAGTACAATTTTGGAAAGTTTGCCCTTCTGAAGTTTAGGGTTCTTATGTTCCCCACTTGCCTTGTTATATTGTTATTTATACTAAATGTGATCATCCTGTGATCGCTAGAGCCCAGGTTGTCCTGGACTCCTACCTGCGAGATTAGGTCTGGGTCATTAGTGATCAATAGATCCAGGACTGCATTTTCTCTAGTCGGAGAATCCACCAACTGTGACATGTAATTATCCAGTAAGGTTTCCGTGAATAGGCGGGCCTTCTGTGAGTGTGTAGTCCCCTCGTCCCAGTCAATGTCGGGATAATTGAAGTCCCCCAATATGACGACTGATCCCAATTTTGCCACTTTACTCATTAGTGCTAAGAATTCCAGCTCTACCTCCTCCCCTTGGTTAGGTGGCCTATAGCAAACCCCCACAATTACTTTCCCCTTTTCTCCTTCCCTATGGAGTTCAACCCACACAGATTCTAAATCCATGCTCATCCCATCCGTAATGTCACTCCTTTCTATCACCTTTATATTGTTCTTGACATAGAGACATACCCCTCCCCCTCTTTTTCCTACCCTGTCCTTCCGGTACACCGAATACCCTTGGATATTGGCCAGCCAGCCAACTTTATTGTACTAATTAGGACAGCCACATAAATATATCAAAACAATATACATTTTATTCAAAAGTTAAAAACACATTTAAAATAACATAGAAAATAGTTCTTTAGGGGTTTATTTTCTAAAACTGGAGAGTGCAAAATCAGTCTCAGTTCTGCATAGAAACCAATCCGCTTCCAGATTTTATTGCCAAAGCCTAATTGAACAAGCTGAGGATAGAAGCGGATTGGTTTCTCTGCAGAAGCAAGACTGATCTTGCACTCTCCAGCTTTTGTAAATAAACCCCTTAGAGACAATGTAGGCCATATACTGTATATTATTATATCCTTTCACAAATCTATTTACTGGCAACTTTACAGTTGTTGGAATATCCCAAGAGGTCGACGCATTTCACAACAATTAGCTTCCTCAGGACCTTTAGATCTTGGGGCAAGAGAGATGACGCACAGCCTATGAGAGAACAAATACACAGACCACCAACACCCATCCACCCAATGGTGGATGTCAGCACTGCACATCAACGGGTGACAATATGGGTAGGCACATAGATGGTGATGTATTTCTGCTGAAATGATCTAAGGGAGCCTGCTGGTTGATTTGAAGGTGGTCTCTTGTATATGTTGGTATTGGGAAATGTTGCTGTTGCTAAAATAACGGAACCAAGTGGTTGGCACACCTCAGGTAATATCCATAGCTGGGACAGATCACAAGATCCACTGTCTACAGAAGGAAACTAGTAAGGGGCCCAGGATGGAGTGAGTTGTACTCCAGGAACAAATTTGTTCTGCCTTCCATGCTTCTTGTTTGATGTAGTGTATTGCTCTCTGCTTTCTGTGCCTGTTAGTTAGCAGAAACAGTTATATTTATACTTGAACTTACCTCATGACTAGGCAACATTAATACTAACAATATTGTGCCTGGCCATCTTGTCACCCATTGATGTGCAGTGCTGACATCCATCATTGGGTCACCGTATGTGTATTTGTTTTCTCAGAGGCTGTGCCTCATTTCTCTTTACCCCCAAGATGTAAAGGTCCTGATAAAGCTAATTTTTGTGAAATACGTTGACCTCTTGGGATATTCTAACAATAGTGTTGCCAGCAAAGAGATTTGTTAATAGATACCATATATACAGTATGGCCTACATTGCCTCTAAGGGATTATTTTCTATGTCATTTTAATTGTGTTTTAAATAATATTAATATTAATAACACTTCTATTGTTTTGATATATTTATTTGCCTATCCTATTCAGTATCAGTAAAGTCTGACACATGGGTTTTTGCAATTAAATGTTTCTAGATGTTGTTCCCGTTTAATGTAATCAGCATTTTGAGGAGTGAGTTTCTTCTCCTGTAAGATGGTAATTTCCTTATCCACCTCTCACAGATCCTTTTTATATTTTTCTCTTAGTAACTCCATCATCCTAGCTGAGCATTGTGTCAGATTTTTTTCCCAAAGTTTACGAAATTGGTTGTCTGAAACCTCAAATGATGGAAACACTTAGATCCATAGCCCAAGTGGATTTACGTTATCTTTGAGATATTTATCAAAATAGCGAATATGCCAACCAAGATTGGACTTACGTTCTAGTAGTTTTTGCAGTTTATGAAAGTAGACCTCGAGATTCACATCTTGCTCATTATGCGAGGTACATGTTTGTTCCAATGAATCTAGAAAACTTTCCCAGCCTGCTCCACATAGTTGGGCCATGGTGATGAACCAACTCAACAAACCACCAAAAAAAAAAAAAGAGGGGGGGGGGGAACAAGGGGAAAACACTTATCAATCCCTAGGTGTGAATATAGTTCACACTAGGGTATTGGCGATAAATACAATGGTTTCAGGGTAGAGTTAAGAGTGTAGAAGCCTCTATTATACATTAGATTATATTCATCAATCCCCCAAAGCAATCAATTATACAACAAAGACATATAACATGCAATCACTGTATCTACAAAATTTCTAGGTACTAGAGACCAATATCGATGTACAATTTTAGGAAACTAGGTTAATATCAGATAATTGGGGTTTTCCACCCCTGTTAGGAGAATTTGTATAGAATAAATTACCTAGTTTCTGATATCAGATCCTCATCCCTGATTGATAGTATAAAATGGACAAAATCCACTGGTCCTAGAATCCAGTGGGAGTAAAGAGTATGGGACTATACTGGATCTGATATCTTAAGTACAGAGGTAAGCAACAAAGTTATTAGAGAATACAAAAGTAATTTATTGCACATATCTTTAAAATAAAAATAGCAGCAAATATAGGCAGCATGAGCATTGCGGCATATTAACAGTATATGATACAACAGCGGTGAGCAGTGTGAAAGTTGCTAATTCGATGCATTTCGCAGGGTAGATCCATGCTTCGTCAGGAATATAAGCAACTTTGTTCACCTAAAGAAAGGTTATGATGTTGAGAAAGCCTTCAAGCATCATACAAAAAGAAAAGAAAAAAGAAGATAAGGAAAACGTTACATATAATAATATGCAGATTAAACAAACAAAAATTTGACATATAGCATTTTTAGCTTGAAACATGTATATATACGGTTGACCAAACTTCAATATTGTAACTATTTTTATCATTGGCTCGACCGCAAGTATCGCCTATGCCGACACCTGACACCTCGCAACCAAACAGCTCCAAAGGGGCCTTGATGGTCCTCCCAAGGGGATGGTCAAGTTATGTAGATTGGACCAATCTTATAAGGGACCCCACCACAGCAGGCAATAGGTGGATACAGCGTTTTCTGTGGAAAATTGCAATATTCTTAACTTAAGCAATTGGACAAAGTAGAATAAATTTCAAAATCAGGGTCACCTGTCCTTACTGAATTAACAATTCCCCAATGGGCTAATCACCCCTATGGATCAGATATCAGCTACAATACAAAGGGAGGGGGGGGAACTACTAAATCCCATAAATGCAGACAGAGGATGATAGTCATAAATAGGGAGTATTATCTAGCGGGAACAGATAGTTCCCTATAGGTCTAGTCCTCAAAGTGAAGTAAGAAAAGGCTTCAAACAGTGTTCAAGAGTATGAGCTAAAATTCATGAATGGGGAAGGCAATTGCAAGTCTATAGCATCTTGGGGATTAGTCCCATATCTTACCAATGCATGGTTGTCCAGAGCCGCCGGGAGTCGGGAGGAGCCGCTAACGGCGTGCTCCCGCACTCGAGGCTTAAGACTAGTCCCACTGGAAGTGATGCGACGCCCGCTAATGTCACTTCCAGTGCGGGCGCAGACACAGTGCACGGCAACCGCAAGAGGCCGCCAATCAACCCCGCAGTGCCGCGCAATCCCGGTAATGAACTGGGAGAGATGGAATCCAAAGGGGGACACCATCTCTGCTTAGTGCCCGAACCTACATATTCCTATATGAATATGAATTCCTATAAGAATAGCGGCCACGGCGGTACCCCCAATCGAGCTATGTAAGAAAAAAGAAGAAAACAATTAACAATTAAAGAGAATATATATTTAATACAATATTATAACAGATTGCAAAGTATATGTGACAAAAGTTACACAAAATACAATACCAAAAAAAAGGCAGAGTATAATTATAGGTAATAGCAATACAAATACATATACTGTAATTACCCATATATGAGCTAAAAATAATAAAATACTCACAGATCATATATAAGAGGACCCATGCCCCATCCCTCACCTAGACCCCGAAAACCAAGAAAAGAAAAACACACGGAAAAAAAAAAGGGGGGGGGAGCCTACAAAAAGCAAAGCCCTGGGGGGGCATATATACAAAGGTAATGCAGCCCCAGGGTCAATGTATACCCAACCATGGGAGGGGATATTGACATAAGATTGTCATACAAAAGGCTTGTAGGAGACTGCCGTGTTAAGGCAGGGCAAAGAAGTGGCCTGTAAATTGAAAATCCACTTCGCCTCTTTTTGAAGAATTCTGTTGTCGAAATCACCCCCCCCCCCCCACGAGGGTTCATGGGTATGACCTCGAGAACAGAAAATGTAATGAAACTAGAATCAAAGCTATGATATGCACCTACATGCTTACATATAGGCGTGTAGATGAGCCCTACCTCCATATAATAGAGGTGGTCTTGAATCCTTTTGGCCAGTCTCCTCTTAGTTTTTCCTATATAAAATGCCCCCCAACGGCAGTTGGCAATGTAAACTACCCCTTCAGTTTGGCAGTCTGCATAGGCTAGGCATTTATGTATTCCTCCTCTCGGGAGGGGGAAGGCATCACCTTCCAGGATCCATGGACAGTAGACTTAGAACTAAACTAGAGAAACTTAACATAAATAAATCACCGGGACCGGATGGCTTGCACCCGGGGAGTTCTTAAAGAGCTCAGCCAGGTGATTGCCAGACCATTATTCTTGACCTTTAAGGATAGTTTACAGACGGGTATGGTGCCAGCTGATTGGAAAAAAGCCAACGTGGTACCAATATTTAAAAAAGGGCAGAGATATATCCCGGGTAACTATAGGCCGGTCAGCCTAACATCAGTAGTCTGCAAGATTTTGGAGGGGATGTTAAGGGGCCACATACAAGACTTTAGTCATGAAAATGGTATTATTAGTAGTAATCAGCATGGATTCATGAAAAATTGTTCTTGCCAAACCAATCTATTAACCTTCTATGATGAAGTGAGCTGCCACCTAGATAAAGGTAAGCCTGTGGTGTATCTGGACTTTGCAAAGGCCTTTGACACCGTTCCCCACAAACGCTTACTGTTCAAACTAAGTAAGGTAGGTATGGACCATAAGGTGAGTACCTGAATAGAGAACTGGCTCCAGGGGAGAGTGCAAAGGGTGGTGATTAATGGGGAGTACTCGGATTGGGCGGGTGTGGAAAGCGGGGTCCCCCAGGGTTCTGTCCTGGGGTCAATCCAGTTTAATTTATTCATAAATGATCTAGAGGAGGGGATATCTAGTACAACCTCAGTATTTGCGGATGATACTAAACTAAGCATGCTAATATCTGCTATGCAGGATGTGGAAACCTTACAAGCGGACCTGAACAAAATAATGGGGTGGGCAACTACATGGCAGATGAGGTTTAATATTGAAAAATGAAAAGTAATGCACTTGGGTACCAGAAACCAGAAAGCAAGCTACTCACTAGGGGGGGAGCCTCTGGTGAGTCTAGGATGGAAAAGGACCTGGGGGTACTGGTAGACAACAGGCTTGGCAGTGGCATGCAATGCCAAGCCGCTGCAAGCAAAGCCAACAGAATACTGGGATGCATAAAAAATCCAGAAATAAAGAGATTATTCTCCCTCTCTACAAGACTCTGGTCCGGCTACATCTGGAGTATGCTGTCCAGTTCTGGGCACCGGTCCTCAGGAAGGATGTGCTGGAACTGGAAAGAGTCCAGAGAAGGGCAACGAAAATAATTAGGGGAATGGAGGACATCAGCTATGAGGAAAGACTACAAGCACTGAACTTATTCTCTCTGGAGAAGAGACGATTGAGGGGGGATATGATATCAATGTACAAATACTGTACTGGCGACCCTAGCATAAGGAACAAACTATTCAGAGAAAGGGAATACAATAAGACACGTGGCCACTCACTAAAATTAGAGGAAAGGCGGTTTAACCTTAAAGTACATAGGGGGTTCTTTACTGTCAGAGCAGTAAGGATGTGGAATTCTCTTCTGCAAACAGTCGTATCAGCAGGGAGCATCGATAGTTTCAAAAAACTATTAGATGGGCAGTTTAAAGACCACAGCATACAGGGATATACAATGTACGGATAACAGCAAACACACACACACATCATAGGTTGAACTGGATGGACTGATGTCTTTTTTCAACCTCACTAACTATGTAACTATCGTAACAAGGTTGATGTTTTGATGTGAAGGGTTATGTCTGTTGAGGCCGTAGGATTTTCTGGCAGTGGAACAGGTCTGTGGATGTCTGTTAAACCGCTGATAGCTCCAGGCTCAACATGTTTCGCGCTTGCACGCTTCTTCAGGGGACTATTAGGGAGCACTCTAGATAATGACATATAATCATGATTAGATATAGACAAAATATTCAAAATATTATTAACAAGCTGTATTAATATTTCACAGAGTGGTGTTTGTGTAAAAAGCATGTAGAGGGCCATATAGGTATTGCGGTGGAAAATACCACCACCTATTGGTCAGTACATGCATTACAATAAAACATTTAAACAAATTATTGTATGCAACCGTCAAACACAGCATGAAGGGAAACAACATACCAGAGTCCGGACATAGGTAGAGAGTGGGGACACACTCAAGGACATAAAATATCTTAATATGCAGGTAACCTATAATATAACAATAAAGACTTAGCCATATATGTCCTGAATACTCCCTTAATGGTTAAATCAGAAAACATTAGATAGCAGATAATAAAAATGTATAATTGTATAAGCCTAGCCTCAACACAGCATTATCATCTCCCACAGAATATGTATTAACATTATGGGGTAAGTATAGATATAATGGCAGTCAATGCGTTTAGGACTATATCTATCTATGTTATATGTTCATCAAATATATAGTATCCCTATAAGTATATAAACATTTATCTGGGGTATAACAAAGGAAAGGGGAACTCAGGGGTATACAGTGCCTTGCGAAAGTATCCGGCCCCCTTGAACTTTGCGACCTTTCGCCACATTTCAGGCTTCAAACATAAAGATATAAAACTGTAATTTTTTGTGAAGAATCAACAACAAGTGGGACACAATCATGAAGTGGAACGAAATTTATTGGATATTTCAAACTTTGTTAACAAATAAAAAAACTGAAAAATTGGGCGTGCAAAATTATTCAGCCTATTTACTTTCAGTGCAGCAAACTCTCTCCAAAAGTTCAGTGAGGATCTCTGAATGATCCAATGTTGACCTAAATGACTAATGATGATAAATTGAATCCACCTGTGTGTAATCAAGTCTCCGTATAAATGCAACTGCTCAGAGGTCCGTTAAAAGCGCAGAGAGCATCATGAAGAGCAAGCAACACACCAGGCAGGTCCGAGATACTGTTGTGGAGAAGTTTAAAGCCGGATTTCGATACAAAAAAGATTTCCCAAGCTTTAAACATCCCAAGGAGCACTGTGCAAGCGATACTATTGAAATGGAAGGAGTATCAGACCATTGCAAATCTACGAAGACCTGGCCGTCCCTCTAAACTTATAGCTCATACAAGGAGAAAAATGATCAGAGATGCAGCCAAGAGGCCCATGATCACTCTGGATGAACTGCAGAGATCTAAAACTGAGGTGGGAGACTCTGTCCATAGGACAACAATCAGTCGTATACTGCACAAATCTGGCCTTTATGGAAGAGTGGCAAGAAGAAAGCCATTTCTTAAAGATATCCATAAAAAGTGTCGTTTAGAGTTTGCCACAAGCCACCAGGGAGACACACCAAACATGTGGAAGAAGGTGCTCTGGTCAGATGAAACCAAAATCGAACTTTTTGGCAACAATGCAAAACGTTATGTTTGGCGTAAAAGCAACACAGCTCATCACCCTGAACACACCATTCCCACTGTCAAACATGGTGGTGGCAGCATCATGGTTTGGGCCTGCATTTCTTCAGCAGGGACAGGGAAGATGGTTAAAATTGATGGGAAGGTGGATGGAGCCAAATACACGACCATTCTGGAAGAAAACCTGATGGAGTCTGCAAAAGACCTGAGACTGGGAAGGAGATTTGTCTTCCAACAAGACAATGATGCAAAACATAAAGCAAAATCTGCAATGGAATGGTTCACAAATGAACATATCCAGGTGTTAGAATGGCCAAGTCAAAGTCCAGACCTGAATCCAATCGAGAATCTGTGGAAAGAACTGAAAACTGCTGTTCACAAACGCTCTCCATCCAACCTCACTGAGCTCGAGCTGTTTTGCAAGGAGGAATGGGCAAAAATTTCAGTCTCTCGATGTGCAAAACTGATAGAGACATACCCCAAGCGACTTACAGCTGTAATTGCAGCAAAAGGTGGCGCTACAAAGTAATAACTTAATATTAATTGAAATATCCAATAAATTTCGTTCCACTTTATGATTGTGTCCCACTTGTTGTTGATTCTCCACAAAAAAATTACAGTTTTATATCTTTATGTTTGAAACCTGAAATGTGGTAAAAGGTCGCAAAGTTCAAGGGGGCTGAATACTTTCGCAAGGCACTGTATGCAATTAAAGATACCATCATGGAAGCCAGTCACAGCATTCATGTTATTAGTATACCTAAGTATACCACCACATGCAAGCTAATGCTGTCCCACATAATAGACCTAGCGAGTGTTAAATACAAGCAGGAGTATGTGTGGTAAGGTAGAAGTTCCCCATATGAATGACAGTGTAGCTCCTAAGAAGAGAGAATTGGAAATTGAAACCACCAAGATTTAAATGCCGCTTACCTGCGGTAGCAAACTCTCTCCATGTTCCCGGCGTCTAAGGGGTCTAATAATAGCACAAGATAGAAGATCATGGCAAGAGAAATCTCGCCTGTATCTCCTGCACGTCCACCAAGCCTTCAGGAATGAAGTCTTGGTTTAAATGTATCCCAATCAGGTGTACTCCGCGCCCACTGGGCGTGGCACACACTGACCCAGTGTTCTAAAATTTAGTCGGACCCGTGAAAATTCCAGACCCTCGTCACTTCCGGTCACTTCCGGGGACGCTCCGTCACCACCAGCTGCTGCGAGCCCTGCTGCGAGCCCCGGTGCGCATGCACACAAGGCATTTTGAAGGTCCGATGAAATTCTAAGACTTGCGAACAGCTGACTGAGAGGAGGAGGGGCTGAGGTGGGACGCACACACCGCTGCGTCATCGAGCAAGGAACATGTTGCAGAGCG
The DNA here is from genome assembly GCF_965119305.1 of Pelophylax lessonae. Classification (NCBI taxonomy): domain Eukaryota; kingdom Metazoa; phylum Chordata; class Amphibia; order Anura; family Ranidae; genus Pelophylax; species Pelophylax lessonae. The sequence continues at coordinate 155,034,835 of NC_138779.1, read as the reverse complement.
GACTTAGAGGAGGCGGGAAGGAAGTGAATACTCATAGCAAATAGTAATGATAACAAATGTTTAGTATTTCTTATTTTTTTTTTTTTTATCATTACTATTTACTATGAGTATTCACTTCCTTCCCGCCTCCTCTAAGTCCGCTCTGCAACATGTTCCTTGCTCAATGACGCATCGGTGTTGTAACATTTTCCCGCGGCGGTGTGTGCGTCCCACCTCTGCCCCTCCTCCTCTCAGTCAGCTGTTCGTAAGTCTTAGAATTTCATCGGACCTTGAAAATGCCTTGTGCGCATGCTCACCGGGGCTCGCATCAGCTGGGTTATGACGTAGTGTGACCGGAAGTGACGAGGGTCCGGAATTTTCATGGGTCCGATTAAATTTTAGAACACCGGCTGGTGTAAATTTTAGAACACCGGCTATTAGGAAGTCCGTCCCTCCCATCCCCTGCAGTCAGGGCGCAGGACTGCCCAAGGGCCATAAGAACCCACCCCATGGCCGCGCGCACGCCGCGGGAGGCGGGCATCGGCCGATGCATAGGGAGGAGGAGCGGAGTCCACGCCGTGACTATGGCGACCGAGGGTGGGAAAATCCAATCCCTAGGTCACCACGCCTTCACAACGAGCAAGGAGAGTGACGGCGCTACAGCCTCACTCTCTGATCTGGGTCATGGCATGCAGCGCCATCTACTGGCCGGCGGTTGCATAATAGGAAAACAATTTACAAGGATCAATACAAAATAAGATTTTTTTAAGATTTTAGACATCCTATTAGTTAAATATAGAAAAGCTCATCTATATATAATATCAATAGGGACTCTGCTATAAAAATAACAGTACTCAGCCCTGACATATAGAATAATTGATCCAAGGCCACCAAATTCCTTAAAAAAAGGAAGAAAAAGAAGAAAGAAAGGAAGGCATAGTATAGAGAAACAAAGAATAAAATGTATAGGGCACTGGGTGTTAACCCAAGGGGGGTCGATGTTGGTAATTGGCCATCGTTTTTTTCTCATTCACGTATTAAAAAATCCAGTATAATTTTTAACGTAGTATTAATATGTAGATATATGTTCTCACTAATTCATTATAGAAATGGCTTATACGTGATGAGTTCGTTTAGGCCTGGTATATGGGTGGCATTAAGCCTTTCGATCCATATAGTTTTGCTGCGTACATTTTTTTTATCCCAGTTGCCCCCTCTGGGGTCTGGAAACATTCTATCCAGAGCCAAGAAGGAAACAACTGATGTGTCGAGATGAGGATAAAGATTAAGATGTCTACTTACCAGGGTGATCATCTTACCACCTCCAGAGTAGTAGACATGATCCTTGATTCGTTGTCTAAATGTTCGAATGGTCTTGCCTATGTAGTAGGCGCCGCAACGGCAAACCATCAAATATACAATGCCCCGAGTTTCACAATCCACATGAAACCGGGGTCTAAATGTGGAGCCATTTGGAAGTTGTAATTGGGTGCCCTATGAAATCCATGGGCAGAATTCACAGGAGCCGCAACAAAAAATGCCTCTAGGTTCCGAGTTAGTACTCTTGTTTGGGTCAAAAAAGGATGAAGTAATTTGGTCTCGCATAGATCTGGCTCATCGAAAAACAATTTCAGGACAATCCTTAATGTATTTGGAGACAAAACAATCTTCCCTTAGAATATGCCAATGTTTTAAAAGCAACTGCCTAAGTTCCTGATGTTGAAACATGAACTTGGTGATAAGTTTCACTGTATGTTGTTGATTAGTATCTTTCTTCGGTACATATAAAAGTGTGTCTTTGTCTTGGCTCAAAGCTCTGTTAAATGCTATACGCAATAGACTCTTGCTATAACCTCTACGTAATAGTCTATTACACAATACATTTGTTTGCTTTTTGAATTTTTTTGAATTTTTTTTTTTGCTTGCTTTTTAACCACTTCAATACAGGGCACTTTCACCCCCTTCCTGCGCAGGCCAATTTTCAGCTTTTAGTGCTGTTGCATTTTGAATGACAATTGCGCGGTCATGCAACACTGTACCTAAGGTTTTTCTTTTTTGCTAAACAAATAAAAAAAAAGACCGAAAAGTTTGAAAAAAAAAAAGTTTTTTTTGTTTGTTATACAATTTTGTAAATAAATACGTTTTTTCCTACACTGAGGATGAGGAGGCACTGATGGGGTGGCACTGATGGGCGGGACTGATAGGCGGCACTGATAGGCGGCACTGATAGGCACTGCTATGTGGCACTGATAGGTAGCACTGATGTGCAGCATTGGTGGGCACTGATAGGTGGCACTGCTGGGCACTGATAGGCGGCATTGATGGGCACTGAAAGGTGGCACTGATGGGCACTGATAGGTGGCACTGATGGGCACCACTGATGGGCACTGATAGGTGGCACTGATCGGCACTGATGGGCGGCACTGATGGGCACTAATGGGCACTGATAGGCGGCACTGGTGGGCAATAATGGGCACTAGTGGGCGGCACTGATAGATGACAATGATGGGCACTGGTGGGCAGTACTGATGGGGAGGGCACTGGTGGGAAGCACTGATAGGGAGGGCAATGGGGGGCTCCCTGAGCCCTGATTGCCATCCCTGGTGGCCATAGTCGGCATGCCTGGGGTCATGGGTGGGCATCCCTGGGGTCATGGGTGGGCATCCCTGGTGGTTCTTGTGGCACCCCCCCCCCCCCGAGGGTCTGCACTGGTAATCAATGATCTGATCACCAGTGCCGACCCACCCCTGTCAGAGGAGCCGTCGATCGGCACTCCTTTACTCGTGCCTGTTAGGCACGTACTGAGGAAAGCCGATCAATGGCTCTTCCTGTGTACTGTGACCAGCCATGATTGGACACAGCTGGTCACATGGTAAAGAGCCTACGTCAGTAGGCTCTTTACCGAGATCGGAGATGCAGGGAGTCAGTGTGACACCTCGCATCACCGATCGCATAGCACCGACCGCCGTCATATGACGTCCGGTCAGGATAATGCAACCACATCCCCGCCATCATTCTGCTATAGGGCGGGCGGGATGTAGTTAAAATCACTAAGATGGGTGCAATTTCTTCTCAACCTAATGTTCAGTGCTTGTAGTCTTTCCTCATAGCTGATGACCTCCATTCCCCTAATTATTTTTGTTGCCCTTCTCTGGACTTTCTCCAGTTCCAGCACATCCTTCCTGAGGACCGGTGCCCAGAACTGGACAGCATACTCCAGATGTGGCTGGACCAGAGTCTTGTAGAGTGGGAGAATAATCTCTTTATTTCTGGAGTGAATCCCCTTTTTTTTACATGCCAGTATTCTGTTGGCTTTGCTTGCAGCGGCTTGGCATTGCATGCCACTGCCAAGCCTGTTGTCTACCAGTACCCCCAGGTCCTTTTCCATCCTAGACTCACCCAGAGGTTCCCCCCTAGTGAGTAGCTTGCTTTCTGGTTTCTGGCACCCAGGTGCATTACTTTTAATTTTTCAACATTAAACCTCATCTGCCATGTAGTTGCCCACCCCATTATTTTGTTCAGGTCCACTTGTAAGGTTTCCACATCCTGTATAGAAGATATTGGCATGCTTAGTTTAGTATCATCCGCAGATACTGAGATTTTACTCGATATCCCTTCCTCTAGATCATTTATGAATAAATTAAACAGGATTGGCCCCAGGACAGAAATCTGGGGGACCCCGCTTTCTACAACCGCCCAATCTTAGTACTCCCCATTAATAACCACCCTTTGCAACCTCCCCTGGAGCCAGTTCTCTATCCGGGTACTCACCTTATGGTCCATACCTACCTTCCTTAGTTTGAACAGTAAGCGTTTGTGGGGAACGGTGTCAAAGGCCTTTGCAAAGTCCAGATACACCACATCCACAGGCTTACCTTTATCTAGGTGGCAGCTCACTTTATCATAGAAGGTTAATAGATTGGTTCGGCAAGAACGATTTTTCATGAACCCATGCTGATTACTACTAATAATACCGTTTTCATGACTAAAGATCCTAAGTATGTGGTCCCTTAACATCCCTTCCAAAATCTTGCAGACTACTGATGTTAGGCTGACCGGCCTATAGTTACCCGGGATATATCTCGGCCCCTTTTTAAATATTGGTACCACGTTGGCTTTTTTCCAATCAGCTGGCACCATACCCGTCTGTAAACTATCCTTAAAGATCAAGAATAATGGTCTTGCAATCACCTGGCTGAGTTCTTTAAGAAACCTCGGGTGCAAGCTATCCAGTCCCGGTGATTTATTTATGTTAAGTTTCTCTAGTTAAGTTCTAAGTCTATCTTCGGTTAGCAATGGCGGTATTTCCTGAGGTGTGTTGTTTAGTTTGGCCTTACAAGCTGGGTTAGTGTAGCCCCCCAATTCTTTTGTGAAGACTGAAGAGAAGAAATGATTTAACACTACCGCCTTTTCCCTGTCCTCTGTGGCCAAAACTCCCTTATCGTCTTTTATGGGGCCAATGTGTTCTGGCCTCGCTTTCTTACTGTTTACATACTTAAAGAATTTCTTGGGGTTCTTTTTACTCTCTTCCGCTATATGTCTCTAGTGTTCTATTTTAGCCGCCCTGATTTCGTCTTTACATTCCTTATTACACTCTTTGTAATGCTTGAATGCTACTAATGACCCCTCAGTCTTGTATTTTTTGAAGGCCTTTCCTTTAGCATTAATATGCATTTTTATGTTGGAGTTTAGCCACCCAGGGTTTAGTTTTGCTCTTTTAAATTTATTTCCCTTGGGAATGCACTGGTCAATCCCTTTGTTAAGTATGCTTTTGAAGCACTCCCATTTTTCCTCCATGTTCTTTGTCCCCAGGGTTCTATCGCCTTTGATATTTTCTAGCAGAGAGCGCAGTTTTGGGAAAATGGCTCTTTTGAAATTCAGTGTCCTTATATTGTCCTTGTGTTTCCTATTACTATAATTAATACTGAAACTAATGGACCTATGGTCACTGTTTCCTAAGTTGCCCCGTATTTCTATATCTGTGAGCAGGTCTGTATTGTTGGTAATCAGTAGGTCAAGCACCGCATTGTTTCTTGTCGGTTCATTCACCATCTGACCCATGAAATTGTCCTGCAAAACATTTAGGAACTGCCGAGCCTTGGCTGAATGCGCGGTTCCTTCTGCCCAGTCTATATCTGGATAATTAAAGTCCCCCATTATAATGACATTTCCCACCCTTGCTGCCAATCCTATATGTAAAAGGAGGTCCGCCTCCCCCTCCTCCCTCTGGTTGGGGGGCCTATAGCATACGCCCAATATTACCTTCCCCACAGTGCCTTCCCTTTGAAGTTCTACCCATGTGCCATTAAAGTCCACATTCTCTACACAATTTTCTTCTCCAACCCAGTCTGCAGAAGGGCCACCATATTTCCTCTGACCATTAACCTACACAAAATTAAAATAATACCTTTCCATCCACTCCAAGGGAAGCTTCCTTGTCTTTATTGAGAGAATTAATCCAAGCCTCACTCTCAGCGTTCATCATGCTGAACTTAGCACTAGAGATGGCCTTGCGGTTCGCCCAGCGGGCGGTTCACGGCGAACTTTGCTCGTTCGCTGTTCGCCGATCATGCGAACATATGGCAATGTTCGCGACCACCATATTCTTTTACATTGTGAAGAATTTTGACCCATGACACATCCATTGGGTGGTACAGGACAGCCAATTGAGACATTTCAGCACATGGACATACCCCCTACCTTATAAATAGACCTGATCTGGCTGCCATTTTACATTCTGCCTTTTGTCAGTGTAGAGAGAGGTTGCTGTGTGGGGCAGGGACAGACTGTTAGTGACTAGGGTTGAGCGAACACCTAGATGTCCGTGTTCGACGGGTTCGGCCGAACTTTAAAAAAAAGTCCGGGTCCGTGTCCCGGACTTTTACCGAACTTTTCCCGGACACCGAACCCCATTGAAGTCAATGGGGACCCGAACTTTAAGGCACTAAAATGGCTCTAAAACACCAAAGGAAAGGGCTAGAGTGCTGCAAATGGCAGCAAAACGTAATTAAGAGCATGGCAAGTGCTCTGCAAACAAATGTGGATAGGGAAATAACTTAAAACAACAAAAAAAAAACAGAAAAATAAAACAATGTTCTTCTTCATCTCTGAAGGACGAGGCCCATATGGAGTAGGAGGGAGGTTGAGGTGGTGGTGGATGTGGCGGTGACATAGGCGTGCGCACAGGGTGTGCTGGGTGTGCCTGGGCACACCCTAATCACCTAGGGCACATAGCATTGCCAGTGAGGAGATGGGAAAGATCTCCCTGGGACCTGCTCTGCTCTATTTCTCCTTGCCTACAGGTACATGGCCCCGATACATTACTCTCCCTGCTGGCAAACACATGCATGTGTATTTCAACTTTGGGGTGCACACCTTAATGCAATAGGCTGCGCACACCTATGGGCGGTGTAGGTGGAAGCGGCGGTGGAGGAGGACCAGGGCCGGATTAACAGCATCATGGGCTTGGTGCTGAGGATTTTGAAGGGCCTTAAGGGCCGTGCCTTGCCATGCACCCAGAGGAGGAAGGGTGCAGCCATGCATGCCTAATTCAACATGGGATGCTGTCTCTGAAGCCCATAAACACATCCATGCATCGCCAACTGTCCCTCCTTGTCCGGCCTTCACGCTGTGTGGGGAGGTTCTGAGGGTGCTGCCTGGGGAAGCGAGCATAGAAGCCAGACTTCTGTGTTTACAAGTGACAGAAGAGCGGTAACAGTGAATATGGCCAACCCGGGGCCTATATAAAAGGTAGGGGCCTGGAGCTGCAGCTCCAATAGCCCCTACATTAATCTGGCCCTGAGGAGGAGGACGAGGTAGCCAACACTGCTTCTTTTCAAAAATTTTAAATGAGGGTACACCCCAAAAGAGTGAGAAAGAGCAAAAATGGAACAATGGGTGGGTAAGGTCGGTATCCATTGCTATTCTGCATAAGGTACGGAAAAGTCCCGTGGGATCCATGCCTGGTTCATTTTAATGAACGTGAGCTTGTCCACATTGTCTCTGGACAGGCGGCTGCGCTTGTCTGTTATAACGCCCCCAGCCGTGCTAAATACCCGTTCAGATAATACACTGGCTGCAGGGCACGCCAGCACCTCCAAGGCGTAAAGGGCAAGCTCAAGCCATGTGCCCAATTTGGAGACCCAGAAGTTGAAGGGGGCAGACCCGTCATTCACTACATGTAGGCGTGTGCACACATACTGCTCCACCATGTTGGTAAAATGCTGCCTCCTGCTAAGACGTTCCATCTGAGCTGCTGGTGCTGCTGTTTGTTGTGGCGTGCTGACAAAGCTTTTCCACATTTCGGCCATGCTAACCCTGCCTTCTGAGGTGCTGGCGGTGCCCTGGTTGCGTTGGCGACCTCCTCCTCCTCCTCCTCTGCCTTGTGCTTCCACTGTGGCCCCGCTGTCAGATGGGAATGCCAGCAGCATGGCGTCTACCAGCGTGCGCTTGTACTCGCGCATCTTGCGATCGCGCTCCAGTGAGTGAATTAAGGACGGTACGTTGTCCTTGTAACGGGGATCCAGCAGCGTGGCCACCCAGTAATCAGCACAAGTTAGAATGTGGGCAACTCGGCGGTCGTTGTGGAGACACTGCAGCATGTAATCGCTCATGTGTGCCAGGCTGCCCAGAGGCAACGAAAGGCTGTCCTCTGTGGGAGGTGTATCGTCCGTGTCCTCTGTATCCCCCCAGCCACGCACCAGTGATGGCCATGAGCTGGCCTGGGTGCCACCCTGCTGTGAACATGGTTCCATCTCCTCCTCCAGCTCCTCCTCCTCCTCATCCTCCTCATCCTCCAGAACTGTGCCCCTGCTGGACAATTGCGTCCCTGGCGTTTGCGTGTGCAGGAACCCACCCTCGGAGCCCCTTGCGAATGACTGCCCTGAAAGCCTTGGAAATGTTACCTCTTCATCCTCCTCCTCATCCTGTGCCACATCCTCTTCCATCATCGCCCGAATTGTTTTTTCAAGGAGGCATAGAAGTGGGATAGTTAAGCTGAGAACGGCGTCATTGCCACTGGCCATGTTGGTGGAGTACTCAAAACAGCGCAACAAGGCACACAGGTCTCGCATGGAGGCCCAGTTAAATTAAATAGCGGAATAGAAAATATGATCCAAAAAAAGTGTATGTATATCACACGTACACAACCACACTGGGCCCCAATTACTATTGTTTGTACCCCTAAAAGGCTAGATGAGGAGTAGGGGGAGTATGGAACAGGCAGCACCCTCAAACCTTCAGAAGTATGAGATGAACCCCAACAACTTGGAAAGGTGGATCTCTCTCACACGTACCGACACAGACTATCCCGCAATTCAATTGATCCTCAAAGGTTTTTATTGAATAGCGGAATAGGAAATATGATCAAAAAAAGTGTATGTATCTCGCACGTACACAACCACACTAGGCCCCAATTACTATTGTTTGTACCCCTAAAAGGCTAGATGAGGAGTAGGGGGGGTATGGAACAGGCAGCACCCTCAAACCTTCAGAAGTATGAGATGAACCCCAACAACTTGGAAAGGTGGATCTCTCTCACACGTACCAACACAGACTATCCCCCAATTTAACTGATCCCCAAAGGTTTTTGATTAAATAGCGGAATAGAAAATATGATCCAAAAAAAGTGTATGTATATCACACGTACACAACCACACTAGGCCCCAATTACTATTGTTTGTACCCCTAAAAGGCTAGATGAGGAGTAGGGGGAGTATGGAACAGGCAGCACCCTCAAACCTTCAGAAGTATGAGATGAACCCCAACAACTTGGAAAGGTGGATCTCTCTCACACGTACCGACACAGACTATCCCGCAATTCAATTGATCCTCAAAGGTTTTTATTGAATAGCGGAATAGGAAATATGATCAAAAAAAGTGTATGTATCTCGCACGTACACAACCACACTAGGCCCCAATTACTATTGTTTGTACCCCTAAAAGGCTAGATGAGGAGTAGGGGGGGTATGGAACAGGCAGCACCCTCAAACCTTCAGAAGTATGAGATGAACCCCAACAACTTGGAAAGGTGGATCTCTCTCACACGTACCAACACAGACTATCCCCCAATTTAACTGATCCCCAAAGGTTTTTGATTAAATAGCGGAATAGAAAATATGATCCAAAAAAAGTGTATGTATATCACACGTACACAACCACACTAGGCCCCAATTACTATTGTTTGTACCCCTAAAAGGCTAGATGAGGAGTAGGGGGGGTATGGAACAGGCAGCACCCTCAAACCTTCAGAAGTATGAGATGAACCCCAACAACTTGGAAAGGTGGATCTCTCTCACACGTACCAACACAGACTATCCCCCAATTTAACTGATCCCCAAAGGTTTTTGATTAAATAGCGGAATAGAAAATATGATCCCAAAAAAGTGTATGTATATCACACGTACACAACCACACTAGGCCCCAATTACTATTGTTTGTACCCCTAAAAGGCTAGGAGTAGGGGGAGTATGGAACAGGCAGCACCCTCAAACCTTCAGAAGTATGAGATGAACCCCAACAACTTGGAAAGGTGGATCTCTCTCACACGTACCAACACAGACTATCCCCCAATTTAACTGATCCCCAAAGGTTTTTGATTAAATAGCGGAATAGAAAATATGATCCAAAAAAAGTGTATGTATATCACACGTACACAACCACACTAGGCCCCAATTACTATTGTTTGTACCCCTAAAAGGCTAGGAGTAGGGGGAGTATGGAACAGGCAGCACCCTCAAACCTTCAGAAGTATGAGATGAACCCCAACAACTTGGAAAGGTGGATCTCTCTCACACATACCAACACAGACTATCCCCCAATTTAACTGATCCCCAAAGGTTTTTGATTAAATAGCGGAATAGAAAATATGATCCCAAAAAAGTGTATGTATATCACACGTACACAACCACACTAGGCCCCAATTACTATTGTTTGTACCCCTAAAAGGCTAGGAGTAGGGGGAGTATGGAACAGGCAGCACCCTCAAACCTTCAGAAGTATGAGATGAACCCCAACAACTTGGAAAGGTGGATCTCTCTCACACGTACCAACACAGACTATCCCCCAATTTAACTGATCCCCAAAGGTTTTTGATTAAATAGCGGAATAGAAAATATGATCCCAAAAAAGTGTATGTATATCACACGTACACAACCACACTAGGCCCCAATTACTATTGTTTGTACCCCTAAAAGGCTAGGAGTAGGGGGAGTATGGAACAGGCAGCACCCTCAAACCTTCAGAAGTATGAGATGAACCCCAACAACTTGGAAAGGTGGATCTCTCTCACACGTACCAACACAGACTATCCCCCAATTTAACTGATCCCCAAAGGTTTTTGATTAAATAGCGGAATAGAAAATATGATCCAAAAAAAGTGTATGTATATCACACGTACACAACCACACTAGGCCCCAATTACTATTGTTTGTACCCCTAAAAGGCTAGATGAGGAGTAGGGGGAGTATGGAACAGGCAGCACCCTCAAACCTTCAGAAGTATGAGATTGTGTTCACTGTACCCCACAAAGATTGAGTTCACTGCACCCCACAATGATTGTGTTCACTGCACCCCACAAAGATTGTGTTCACTGCACCTCACAAAGATTGTGTTCACTGTACCCCCCAAAGATTGTGTTCACTGCACCCCACAAAGATTCTGTTCACTGTACCCCACAAAGATTGTGTTCACTGCACCCCAAAAAGATTGTGTTCACTGCACCCCAAAAAGGATGTTGTTCACTGCACCCCAAAAAGGATGTTGTTCACTCCACCCCAAAAAGATTGTGTTCACTGCACCCCACAAAGATTGTGTTCACTGCACCCCAAAAAGATTGTGTTCACTGCACCCCAAAAATGATTTTGTTCACTGCACCCCAAAAAGGATTTTGTTCACTGCACCCCAAAAAGGATGTTGTTCACTCCACCCCAAAAAGATTGTGTTCACTGCACCCCAAAAAGATTGTGTTCACTGCACCCCACAAAGGATTTTGTTCACTGCACCCCAAAAAGATTGTGTTCACTGCACCCCAAAAAGGATGTTGTTCACTGCACCCCAAAAAGGATTTTGTTCACTGCACCCCAAAAAGATTGTGTTCACTGCACCCCACAAAGGATTTTGTTCACTGCACCCCACAAAGATTGTGTTCACTGCACACCAAAAAGGATTGTGTTCACTGCACCCCAAAAAGATTTTGTTCACTGCACCCCAAAAAGATTGTGTTCACTGCAGCCCAAAAAGATTGTGTTCACTGCAGCCCAAAAAGATTGTGTTCACTGCAGCCCAAAAAGATTGTGTTCACTGCAGCCCAAAAAGATTGTGTTCACTGCAGCTCACACACAGAAAAATGGATGTGGATCACTGACACCTGCCTATCTCCAATCCCACACCACACAGCAATATCGATTGTAGTTTGTAGAACACAGTTTCCCTAAAATTCAGCAGACTCTGTCCCTAACAGGATTGAGAAGAGATCGTAGATCAGGATTGAGTGCAGACCCCACCCCCCACACAGCAATATCGATTGTAGTTTGTAGAAGACACTGACCCTATAATTCAGCAGACTCTATCCCTAAAATGCCTACAACTCGCCCTGCCTAAACACTCCGACCTGTCCCTCAATTCTATCCGGACACAAATGTTTTTTTCCTGCCTATCTTTCCCTAATCAGCAGCCAGCACGTTGATGTGTGCTCTGTCCCTGAATCTAAGCAGCATAATGACGCCGCTGCGGCTGCCTCGAACTTATAAAGACTTGGTCACATGCTTCAGACGGCCAATCACAGCTACTGAGACATTTGCAGGCATGGCTGGGATGGCTTAAGGCACACCAGTTAAACGATTGTTGATTGGCTGTTGAAAGCCCGCCATGAAAAGAGCGCCAAAGCATGCAAAACCCGGAAATAAAACGACCGAACACGGATTTTTACCCGAACATACAGTAAAGTGTCCGTGTCCGTGTTCGGGTACAAAAAATCCAATTATTCGGTACGAACACGAATAATACAGTCCGTGTTCGCTCAACACTATTAGTGACACAAATCACTAGCTAATAGGTCCACAAAAGTCATTTTAAGGACTGGTATAGGTGTACTATTGTTTGGTGTGCAGTATATAGGGCTGTAATACACTTATAATATACTTTCTAATAAAGAAAGCATATTATAGTGGATTTGTATTGTGCAGCATAGTGTAGGGAGAGGTTGCTGTGTGGAGCAGGGACAGACTGTATAGTGACACAAATCACTAGCTAATAGGTCCACAAAAGTATTTTGTCAGTGTAGGGAGAGGTTGCTGTGTGGAGCAGGGCCACTCAGTAATCAGCACAAGTTAGAAGGTGGGAAACTCGGCGGTTGTTGCGGAGACACTGTAGCATGTAATCGCTCATGTGTGCCAGGCTGCCCAGAGGCAACGAAAAGCTGTCCTCTGGGGGAGGTGTATTGTCTGTGTCCTCTGTATCCTCCCAGCATGCACCAGTGATGGCCATAAGCTGGTCTGGGTGCCACCCTTCTGTGAAAATGGTTCCTCCTCCTCCATCTCCTCCTCCTCATCCTCCACCTAGTTATCCTCCAGAACTGTGCCCTTGCTGGACAATTGTGTACCTGGCGTTTGTGGGTGCAGGAACCCACCCTCGGAGCCACTTGTGAATGACTGCCCTGAAAGCCTTGGAAATTATCCCTCTTCCTCCTCCCCCCTCCTCCTGTGCCACATCCCCTTCCATCATTGCTCGAAGCGTTTTTTCAAGGAGGCATAGAAGTGGGATAGTAACGCTGAGAATGGCATCATCGGCACTGGCCATGTTGGTGGAGTACTTGAAACAGCGCAACAAGGCACACAGGTCTCGCATGGAGGCCCAGTTATTGGTGGTGAAGTGGTGCCGTTCTAAAGAACAACTCACGCGTGCGTGCTGCAGCTGAAGCTCCACTATCGCCTGCTGCTGCTGCTCGCACAGTCTGGCCAGCATGTGCAAGGTGGAGTTCCACCTTGTGGGCACGTCACATATGAGGCGGTGAGTGGGCAGGCCGAAGTTACCCTGCAGCGCTGACAGGCAAGCAGCAGCAGGTTAAGAATGCCGCAAGTGCGCGCAGACGGCCCATACTTTCTGCAGAAGCTCTGACATAGCGGGTAATTTTTAAGGAACCTCTGCACCACCAAATTCAGCACATGCGCCAGGCAAGGGATGAGCGCCAAATCGGCTAGGCCCAGAGCTGCTACAAGATTTCGCCCATTATCGCACACCACCAGGCCATGCTTGAGGCTCAATGGCACCAACCACTCATCGGTCTGTTGTTCAATGCTCCTCCACAACTCCTGCGCGGTGTGGGGTTTTTCCCCCAAACAGGCAAGTTTTAAAACTGCCTGCTGTTGTTTACCCCTGGCTGTGCTGAAGATGGTGGTGAAGGTGTTAAGCTGACCAGATGAGGAGGTGGTAGAGGATGAGGAAGTGGAGTAGGAGGAGTTGGTAACAGGAGGCAAACTAGAGTGACCTATCCTCGGTGGTGGAAGGACGTGCAGCAAACTGCTATCCGCCTCAGGCCTAGCCACCACTGCATTTACCCAGTTTACTGTTAGGGAGATATAAAGTCCCTGACCGTGCTCACTGGTCCACATATCCGTAGTTAGGTGGACCTTGCCACAGATGGCGTTGCTTAGTGCACACCTGATTTTGTCCCCCACTTGGTTGTGCAGGAAAGGGATGGCTCGCCTGGAAAAGTAGTGGTGGCTGGGCACGACGTACTGTGGGACAGCCACCGCCATAATGCTTTTAAAACTCTGCGTCTCCACCAGACGGAATGAGAGCATTTCAAATGCCAGGAATTTTTAAATGCTGGCATTCAGGGCCAGGGATCATGGGTGGGTAAGGGGGTACTTCCTCTTCCACTCCAGTGTTTGGGAGATAGAGAGCTGAACGCTTCCATGGGACATTGTGGAGATGGTTGGTGACCCAGGTGGTGGTGTTGCTGGCAGATCCTCTGTTTGCGGGGTGGCAGGTGCCACTGTCACTACAGAGATGGATGAAGAGGCCGAGACTGCAGCAGTAGAGGAAGCAGGAAGAGCCAGAGACCTTTCTTGGTTTTTGAGGTGTCTACTCCACTGCAGCTCATGCTTTGCACTTAGATGCCTGGTCATGCAGGTTGTGCTCAGGTTGAGAACGTTTATGCCTCGCTTCAGGCTCTGATTGCACAGCGTGCAAACCACTCGTGTCTTGTCATCAGCACATTGTCTGAAGAACTGCCACACTAGGGAACTCCTTTGAGCTGGCTTTGGTGTGCTCGGTCCCTTGCTGCGTTGGGCAGTAGCAGGCGTACTGTCTAGGGGACGGCCGCTCCACTTTTGCACCCTGCTTCCTCTTCTGCTGTGCTGGTTGCTCTGTGTGACCACCGCCTCTTCCTCCAAACCACACAGGTCACCTGCATGATGTTGATTCCATGTGGGGTCGAGGACCTCATCATCCTCCACATCATCTTCCACCCAGTCTTCACCCCTGCCCTCCTTGTAGGTCTGCACAATTCCGAAAGCCGCAGAAGTTGGCACCTGTGTTTCGTCATCATCCGAGAAGTGCTGCAATGGTCCTCCCATGTACTCATCTGGAGACATAAGTGGTTGGGCATCGGTGCACTCAATCTCTTTCACTTCTGGCGCAGGGCTTGGTGGATGGCCCTGGGAAACCCTGCTAACAGAGTAATCAAAAAGCAGAAGAGACTGCTGCATGATATCGGCTGCAGGTGCCAACTCTGATCTTTCAGCAGGAGACAGGGTGGGAGACAATATGAAGGAACTGGAGGCACTGTCAGCAACCAAATCTATTATTGCCTGTACTTGTTCTGGCCTCAACATTCGTAGAGCTGCATTAGACCCGACCAAATACCGCTGCAGGTTCTGTCGCCTACTCGCAACTGAGGAAGGTGTTTTACTTGTGCGTGTAGCTGGCACAGATCGACCACATCCTCTCCCTGCAACAGGAGCTCCACCAGCAGCACCACCACTGAGGCCACGTCCCTTATTTGATGCTCTCCTCATATTTCTCAAATTTAGGATCTTGCCCTAAATGGGTGTTTTTTTGAATAGCAGAATAGAACAACAGTATCTAAAGGGTGTATCTCACAGTAACATATGCAGCAAACGCTGCAAAAGTATTTTTTTTGCCCTAAATGGGGGTTTTTTGAATAGCAGAATAGAACAACAGTATCTAACAGGTCTATCTCACAGTAACATATGCAGCAAACGCTGAAAAATTATTATTTTTCCCCTAAATGGGTGTTTTTTTTAATAGCATAATAGAACAAACACTATCTAAAGGGTGTATCTCACAGTAACATATGCAGCAAACACTGCAAAAGTATTTTTTTCCCCATAAATGGGTGTTTTTTGAATAGCAGAATAGAACAACAGTATGTAAAGGGTGTATCTCACAATGACAGATGCAGCAAAGACTGCAATATTAAGTATTTTGCCAAAAAAGGGTGTTTTTTAAAAGACAGAAAAATTATACCTGTATTTGTAGCTTAAATTGCACACTGACTAATGCGGCAGAGGCCCCAGATGGAGGGTATTGCCAAAAATTGGTGTTTTTTCAAAGCCTGAAAATTATTGAAGGATTTCAAGCTTGTTTTTATCACAGATGCAGCAAGGGCTGTAAAATTGTGTATTTTGCCCAAAAAGGGTGGTTTTTTTGTCAGAATATGACAGCAGTATATAACGCTTGAATTTGGCACGTACAGATGCAGCAAGGGCTATAAAAATGTGTATGTTTTTTTTTTAAAACCCAAAAAATTAAACCTGTATTTCTAGCTTAAATTGAACACTAACTAATGCTACAAAAGCACAAGATGTAGGATATTGCCAAAAAAGGGTGTTTTTTTAAAACCAGATTATTATTGCAGTATTTCAAGCTTGGATTTGAATGTCACAAAAGCACATATGCAGTGCTGGTGCACGGAGCTTGCATAAAATGGCTTCCGCCGTCCACCTAACTAACAGACGGATAAAAGTAATTTTTCTCTGTCACTGGGCTCAGGGTAGGGTAAAAAGATTGTGCATGGCACCCACACAACAAAATCTATGTAGATTGCTGAGTTCTTCTGAGTAAAGATTCTGTCCTATTCTCTCCCTCAAAGCAGCAGCCACAGCCTTTCCTTACACTAGTTAGAGCAGAGTGACGTGCGGCGCTATGTGACTCCTGCTTATATAGAGGCTGGGTCACATACTGCACTGGCCAATCACAGCCATGCCATTAGTAGGCATGGCTGTGATGGCTTCTAAGGGCACACGAGTAAAACGCTTGTTGATTGGCTGCCCTGCAGCTTTTTAAAACGCGCCATTAAATTGCTGAACACAGAACTAGATTCCGAACATACAGTAAAATGTTCGGGTTCGGGTCCGGGTACCAAAAACCCTAAAGTCCGGTATGAACCTGAACTTTACAGTTCGGGTTCGCTCAACCCTACTCCTGTTACATTAGCAGTCTGGTTTGTCTCTCCTATGCAATGTAAGTTCCGCCTGCTTCTCCTCCCTATCTGCTGGTCCATCTCTCCCTCTGAACTCCCCTCCTCTTCCTCTCTTGTGGGCACCCACGTGACATCCATAGACATGTCATCATCAACGTCACCTTCCCCACCACTAACATTTGAGATCTCAGAGAGGGCAGCAACAGCGGGGACCAACCTCCTTGGGCTGATCTGGGTACTGTCGTCAGACTGCTGAGTGGTGGCTGTTGCTACCTCCTCTTCCTGATCCGATGCCAAGAATGGCTGCGCATCGTAAATGTCTTGTGATGGATCGGAAAATAATTCCTGTGACTCAAGCGGAGGGTATATGGTGGTGGTGGTGTTGGTGGTGGTGTCTTTGCGGGTGCACACAGCTGAGAGAGAAGAGGGTGCAGATAGAGAGGATGAGGAGGGTGAAGAAAAGGAAGGCTGAGTGAGCCACTCAACCAAGTCTGGTGCGTCCTTTGACCTAATCAAACGCACCTTCTGCAACTTCCCACTTTGGCTCCGGCCTGGTGCTCCTGCCCTACTCCTACCACCCCTGCGGAAGGGGCTGCCTCTTCCTCTGCCTGTCATTTTTTAAATGACCCTCTGAAAAATGACCAGTACTGGGTGGCAACGTACTGAGAGCCCCAGTATAAACAAAAAATGGCGGAAATGTTACCACCATCACAGAGGGCTGTCAGAATGCAGCACTTCCAGGCCTTACTTCGAGCAATGCTGCATTCTGCTTTTGCGTGCGCTGGCAGAGGAATTTCCACTCACAGAGAAACAGTTGTGGGTACCAATCCAACAGCGCCTGCAAGAAGAGGGCGGTTGGAAGATGTGTTGGTCACTTCTGATATGAGATCATTCTTTCAGCCGACCCATCCACAGCTGTCCTCTGGATCCAGCATCAGGGAACGCCTAGACCGACAGGTGTCTGACTATATCGGGTTAATGGCCAATGTGGATGCTCTGAGAAGTGATGAACCCCTGGATTACTGGGTGGGCAGGCTTGACCTCTGGCTAGAGCTTGCACAATTTGCAATGGAACTGTTGGCTTGCCCCTCGTCCAGTGTCCTGTCCGAAAGGACGTTTAGCACAGCAGGGGGGATCGTGACCAATAAGCGCACTCGCCTAGCTCACGACAGAGTTGACTACCTCACATTTATAAAAATGAATGAGGCATGGATCTCGGAGGAATTCAACACATGTGACCAGCAGACCATGTTTGATTCCAATTCCTCATGACTGCCCACAAATATCCCTCACCACCCATAACAATTCATGGTCCCTGTCTTAGGTAAATACAGCAGCACAAAAGGCCTTTTATGTTTGTTAAATGCCGAATTTTTGGGGCCTGTAATGGCCGAGACTTATTTATCCTGTGAATGCCTACTGTACCTCCAACCACAGAATACCAAGTTCTTTGCTGTCAGGTGAACGCCTGTGGGCTAATTTTTGGGGCCTGTAATGGCCGAGACTTACTTCTGTATCCTGTGAATGCCTAATGTACCTCCAGCCACAGAATACAAAGTTCTTGCTGTCAGGTGAACGCCCGTTGGCTAATTTTTGCGGCCTGTACTGGCCGACTCTTACTTCTTTATCCTGTGAATGCCTAATTTTTCAGACTGGAATTGAAAATCAATGGGTCTGTAAAAGTTCCGCTAAATTGTGTAATGAATGCGGACCCATTTTACAGACATGTGAATGGACCCTATATGTGTTTGACATGTATTTACCGGCTGCTGTCAGTTCTGGCTGATTTAAAAAAATATATAAATTTTTTTTGCTGAAAAAAAAAATAATAAAATTTTTTATGGCAACTTTTCCAATAGCAATACTTCTGGAATGTCAGTGTCCATGTTGTGGGACTATGTGTGCACAGCTAGTAAGTATTTTGTGGCTGCAAATATGACCTGGAGGTTTTTCATGTTCGCCTGCTATTAAAATGAATGGGACCCACCGGGAACCTGCGGTTCACAAACATTTGAGTGAGTTTGCACGAACCGTTTGAGAACCGTCCCGTCAGATGTTCGTCCATCACTACTTAGCACTTTTCCAAGCTCTTACCAGGAGAAACAGACAAAATCCTCAGTCTTCCCCCTTGGCCATAATCAGTGGGTAGAAGGCCCCTAGTCCCCTCCAAAAGCTTCTGTCCTGGCTGGGTCTATCCCATTTCCCCCTGTCAAAGGGGGACCCCTACCTGGTCTGGGTATGCTTTAGTCGGGCATAGTGAATGCACGTAGTTGATCCACATGATTTCCAATCTTGGCCGCAGTGAAGAGTTGTTGTCAGGAGGTGTGTGGCAAATGTTGTGGACCTTCTGTCCAGCTGCCAGTGCTTCAGCCAGGAAGTCTTTACCTTTCCGGGTTCGGTCTGCTGCTGAGGAGAGGGGCTGACTGACCTGACGCCTTTGAGCCAAGAAGGCACTTTAGCTGCTAGGCAGAGGCCAGCTGTGTTCTGCTCTGTTGCCAGCGCTTCAGCTAGGAGTGGGGGCTTCACCATCGACCACCTGCCACCGGCTGCCCCAGTTCCCTCCAGAGTTGTTGCCGGTGCTGGGTAGAGTTCAGTAGTGCTCTGCCCTGATGCCAGTGCCTCTTCTGGGTTTGCAGACAATGGTAGACAGAACTGAGCAGCACTTTGCTCCGCGCCCAGGGCTTTGGCTGGAGAAATTTTTTATAACTCCACAGATGTTGCTGGCAAGAAATCTCATGTCCCTGTTGGTGGTTTGGAAGAAAGGCCGGCTGCCTCTTCTCTCAGGAAGGCTAAAACTGCTGTTGGTGCTGGGCAGAACTGAGCAAAGTTTTGCCCTGATACCAGCTGTTCTGCTGGAAGCTCACTGGGTGGTTCCCGTTTCACTGGCAGCATGTACATATCACCTACCTAAGCAAAGCTATATCCTCTCGATTCACAGACCTTTATGCATTAAACTATAGTCCCCTGCTTACCAAAATACATAGTTTGCTAGGAACCTGCCATAATATAGACATCCCTTGGTTCACCAGATTCAACATTTGGAAAAAGGACATCCTCCCAAATTATTACACATATTCAAGACCACTCCTATCTCGGTTCTGGTCTCCTTCTTAAGAACCCTTCGTTCCTTAGCGAAGCATTTTGTCTGACACCAAGACTTTCATGTGTAAACTATAAACTCTTATGCAAACCTAAACTGTCCGGTGAGGTCAAACTCTCAAATTTCGAACTATATTATAATTCCGACTTGCTCTCATGAATGTTAGACTGGTTTCCATGCCCCTACTGAAAAGCATCCATGATAGTGGAGCAAGGCATGTCCCCAGTGGATTTGAGGGCTCTCCCCTGGCATTACCATAACTTGTTCAGCACCTTTCACACTTGTTCTCCACCCAAATGGTAACGTTGGGGCAGCTCATGCTCTCGCCCTACCGATCCGAGCCCACTCTCCCCATTGTTTTACAACCTTTTACTCCCTGAAGCACAGCAGGTGACCTCTTTAGGAACATATAGAAGGTTGCCTTGAATGAGGTGCTGTCACTGAACTGGCATTCGAAACATCAACTAATTATGTTCAGCAAGACTCTGAATGCTTCGAGTTTGATGAACAGACCTCTTACAGACTTTGAAAACGTATGTCTCTTCTTAGACCTTCCCTGCCACACACTCTCTACTGTGTACAAATCAATATTACAGTATACTCATGGCTCACTTCCTGCCTGTACCCAATTGTGGTCTGGGGATCTGGGGAGAGAGATCACTCCTGAGGATTGGCATACAACTTTAATTTATACACACAAATCCTCTGTTTTGGGGTTTAATACCACTTTAAAGACAGCTTTATTAATTTAAGTTTAATATGTATTCCTCGAGTTCTATCAAACATTGCCAATTTCTACAGTTGACACAGTTGTCAAAATGTATGTATACTGCACTGACCACAGAACATACAATATATAGAGTACAGCTGAGAAACAAGGTATATAAAGATTCTGTGCTTCAGTGTCTTGCCTTTTTGAGTTGGTGTGACCACTTTTCAAATGCATGGCTGTTCCCTATTTCTACTATTGATAAAATTATTAGGAAATATGAAATGTACTTTGTAATACAAACATACCACAATTACACATATGAGCCTTATGTCTGAAAGAAAATGTTTTCATCCAACAAATCTTCTAGAATCCAACATGTAAGGCATAACACTCTTAACACCTTTTTACTGCAAGCATATTTACACCCACAAAAATATGCAAAGCTCAAATGTTACTTCAATTTGCACTGTTTTAATAAGCATCCCCAACACCTATCATATATATGTGAATCTGTAATTAGAAGGCACAGACTGAGTTGAGAAATCTCAGCTTAGGAATCATTATCATATTAACCCAGAGAATGAATATGGCAAACAGGTAACAGGAATTCTAAGGATTGTCACAAAGTATTTTGGCACTCAGTGAATCTATCTCCATTTACTTAAATAATTTAAAGGAACCTTTTTGGTTTGCATGTTTCTGCATCATAGGAATGCAACTTGATACTGAGTACCTTGCTTAGGAACATGTTGATCTATGTAAGAAAGTGTCTTTCAACTCTACTGTGAATCTACTTTGCTGTTCGTACCACGTACTGTATGGAATTGCAATGCATTATAGCAGACTAAGAGCCTGTGTCAATGCCATCAGTTTTAGACACTTCCGAAATCATTTAATAAAATTTATTAACTGTGGATGGACAGATTGAGATGTGCTCCTCGAGGGACCGGCACCTGGAGTGGAGAGAGAGCTGGTACGATGGTATGCAGAGGCTTTGACTGTTTGTTCAGCCTGACGAACGCCCCACAATGAACTGCGTGCCGCACATAGCACTGTCAGAGCCAGGATTGGACATAGTCAGAATAACTCTCAATAAATCATGGCTCATTGCTCATCGTCCCACCCCACACTGTAAAAGGTTCCTTCCCAGAGCATCCATTTGCAGTGTGATATTGGCATGGAAATAGATAGAATAGAGCTCTGTCCATTGCTACTAGCGAGTTGGTGCTCTTTATTGTGCTATTGAGATTCTATTCTGAGTGTAAAGTATCAGTGTAGTGTCATTATAGTGACAGTGCAGCATTAATGTAGTGTGATAGCTCATTTTTACTTTAGTGTCAGTTTAGTGTGAATATAGTGATAGTACAGCGTGAGTATAGTGCGACCGTTTATTTTTACTGTAGTGTCAGTTTAGTGAGTCAGGGCAGGTGTCACGAACCTGGTTGGAGGCTGAGGTGACGAGAGGGCTCCCCTTGCAGCTGAGTGCAGAGCACCCCTGGAGATGGTGACAGAGGGTGCTGTGCCCAAAGGTGCACAGGTTGCCTGCAGGTGTAGCTGTGTCAGGACTCGGATCCGCAGTAGGAAAGACAGTCACTTGGATCACTGGAAGTGCAGGCAGGTTAGTGCAAATCAAGGTCAGAAGCCAGGCCGAGGGTCAAACACGGGTAGTCAATTAGGAGCAGGCAGGGAGAAGTCCGTAAGGCAAGCCGGGTTCAGAGCAGGAGAAAGCCAGAGCAGGTCAAGGATAGCCGGGTCGGTAACGGGTAGACAATCAAGCAGGAGTTTCAAGACACAAGGCAAACAGGTACTAGCTGAAGATAATCCAGCAATGAATGGCAGCTAGTGCTGAGTTTATATAGGAAGTGGGTGTTGATAATTGACCCTAATTAGGACGTCCCACATGGCCGTTTTGGAATTAGCATATATGTAATTTCCTGACAGTCCTGCGTGGCCATTTTGGAAATTGGCAACTTTGCCATTCTTTATCAAGTTCTTCCCTGACAGCAGGTTTACTGCAATACATTGAAGTGTGTCTGTGTAGAGTGTCAGGGCAGTTTTTCTGCAGTATATTGTAGTGCATCAGGGCAGTTTTAATGCAGTGTATTAAAGTGCATTAAAAACACTTTTATTGCAGTATATTGAAAGTGCAATATACTGCAAGTTTACTGCAGTATATTTAAGGGTATTAGTGCAAGTTTACTGCAGTATTTTGAAGCGTGTTAGTGCAGTTTTACTGCAGTATTATGTCAGAATGTTTATACTGATCTGATATAACAATGTCTATTTATGTAAATAAGCAAAGATCTGTAAGTTAGGAGATTCTCAACTTATTTCCATAAATCAATAAAAATGCAAGATCGTTTTAAGTGATGCTAAATTGAAGATAAGGAGGATACAATTCTGTGCAAAAATATATATATTTATTAAATACTTCAGTGCAAAATACAATGTCAAAAATCTAATTGGTGATAAACACAAAGTTTAGAATAAAATGCAATAAAATATATCACATAGGTAATATGAGAATATAATCAAAGAATATTATCTCAGAATAATAGGATGACCATAACCAGTGACTTCTAGAAGATAATTAATAGTCTACCAGGAAGACATAAAAGATTGCAACCAATATGACAGATTTGACACGTGACTTCTCTCATCCAACAGATATTCATGATTCCAATATTTTAAATAAAGTTTCATGGATATAAATTGTTATACCATGTACTAGAACTTATTAAAAGTCCAAAGATTTTTGGTAAAGTAAAATTCTATTTAGTCAATCTACTACAAAGAATATCATCATAATTGAACCATTTACTAAAGCCAAAATTAGCTTCAAATCCGAAGATAAGAAGATTTAAACCAATCATACTGCAGTTAGAATGATTCAAATTCAAATTTTGATGCTAACAAATTAGGTGTGAGAATGGATCAATTAGGATTATATGTATAAGGCAATACAGAACTTATACTTTAGCAACTATGGAGTGTCTGTTTAACCACTTTACCACCGGAGGATTTTGCTGTCTTACGTCCAGGCCACTTTTTGCAATTCGGCACTGTGCGAATTTAACTGACAATTGCGTAGTCATGCAACGCCGTACCCAAATAAAATTTACGTTCTTTTTTTCCCACAAACAGAGCTTTCTTTTGGGGGTATTTGATCACCTCTGCGCTTTTTATTTTTTTGCGATATTAATAAAAAAATGCGAAAATTTTGAAAAAATAATATTTTTCTACTTTGACAGTTAAAAAATATCCAATATATTCAATTTTTGTCATATATTTAGGCCAAAATGTATTTAGCTACATGTCTTTGACAAAAAAATTGTCAATGAGCGTATTTTTAACCGCTTTAAGACCGGAAGATTTTATCCCCTTCCTGACCAGGCCATATTTTGCGATTCGGCACTGCATTATTTTAACGGACAATTGCGCAGACGTGCAATGCCGTACCCAAATTAAATTTGTTTTCTTTTTTTCCCCACAAATAGAGCTTTCTTTTGGTGGCATTTGATCACCTGTGCGATATTTGACAATTTTGAAAAAATAACAATATTTTTCACATTTTTTTATATGAAATTCCCCCCCAAAAAATGTAAAAAATGTAAAAATTTTTTAACTTTTTTTTGCCAATTTGTTTTCTGCTACATATTCTTGGTAAAAAAAAATTGCAGTAAGCGTATTATGATTGGTTTGCGCAAAAGTTATCGCAGCTCTTAACTACGGGAAATTTATGTCATTTTTATTGTTTTCTTTTAAACTAGTAATGGCGGCGATCTGCGATTTTTTTTGCGGGACTGCGACATTGCAGCGGAGAGATCGGACCCTTGACTGACATTTTTGACACTTTTGGGGGTACCAGTGACATTACTACAGAAATCAGTGCTATAAATATGCACTGTTACTGTAAAAATGACACTGGCAGGGAAGGGGTTAATTTTTATTGGTGATCAAGGGGTTAATGTATGCCTGGTGCTTACTGACTTGTGTGGGGGGAGGGGACTGTGTGTCACAGGGACAGATCGCAGGTTCAGCTATGCTGAATTCTGCAATCTGACCCTGCCTGTCACTTAGGAGATCCGCCCGCTTTGTTTACACAAGTGGGCGGATCTCCACACTCGATCCCCGACAATCGGGGAAGAGCGGCGGTGATCACCACCGCTCCTCCCCTGGCCCGACTCCCGCTGTAACTGAATACAGTGAGAGCGAGCCTCCGGCGGCACGCGTGTGCCGCCCACAAGGGGAGGAGTCCAGCGACGTAGGTCTACGTCGCTGGACGGAATCGAGCCACTTTGCCGCAGTAGCACCCATGTGAGCGTTCGGCAAGTGGTTAATGGGTCACGCAGTCCTAGCTTTCAGGATCAAATGTCACCCCTCAGTGTCTCCGAGCTTCTTTCAAAAGCATCTTCATCCTCTTATGATTTCCTTAATTCTCCCCCCTCTCTCTAGCTGACTAAAACTTTAAGCCCCCTGAAGTGTGGGCGGGGATCTCATTATCATATCATTTCTACGTCACTTAAAGGATCTAATTTCTAATAATTAATATCTGAATCCAAAACTAAGCAATCACCAGAGGGCAGTGTTGTATTACTATTAGATTCGGTATATAGAATATAATTGCATTATTTTCCCCACAGATAACCCTTTGACCTTAGGCTGGTAAGGAGCTTTAAATTCTCTAAACCCTGTCAAACGCTTCAGACTCTTTGGCGAGAATGGAGAATTTATGGCGATTGTAAAAACTTACAAGACCTTACATAAACATTTTCTCTAAAATTAAGTAATTAGTTCAACTTAAGTAAAACTAGTATTTAGCAAGGATATGAAACAAAATATAGTACACAAAGCATTTCTAAATATCTATGAATGTTATACACGTATAATTATTGCTAATATTTTCTCACACATGATTATAATGTATCTTTAAAACTTATTTTAAATGAGCCTTAACAGAATATACTAAACTATTGTTCATTGTTACACACAGATAATATTATAACTCTAACAGACACTAGTATCTGGCATAGTGTCAGACTGACTGACTCTTATCTAAACAAAACGTCAATGTACTACTTATTTATGACTAGAAAAAACAGAATTGTCTGTTGAAACCTTAAGACCCTCTTAAGACAAAAAGAGACATTTTGTTTAAAAGAACATACGAACTTTCATTGACCTCCAACAAAATGGATGCCAAGCTGCTCAAAATGTCTATATAGAACTGAATATATATGGCCTTTATATAATTCCATTTTTCTTTTATTTAATCTCCCCAATAATCCTGACATACCCCCCCCCCCTTCTTCCCAGTATTCAGGTGAACAACCTTAGACATAGCTGGGAATAAGGTCAGGAGAAGGAAAAAAAAATGTCTTGTCCTCTTTCTCTAAGAGAAAAGTTACTATTGGGAATTGTTCATGACTTTTGAGTAAGGTGGTGAAATGAAAGATCAATTCCAAGTGTAAGTTCGTAGCGATTTTACTATTGTTAGCTATGTCACAAACTGTTCTTTATTAGTCTTTTGAACTTCGATCTCCTGGTAAGGAAACTCAATATCGTCTTGAAATTTCAAACTTCAGCTTGTAAAGTCTTGATAGAAACAGAAATTAACTGCTGCGATGGTATTGGCAACTACCATTCAAAGCGCAGTAAAACAATGTTGGCAATCAGGAATCAGAGAAATCTCTTTAGACGTCGGTTGAATAATGAATGGTCTCAGCATGGTCTAGAGCAGGCATCACTAAATGGCAGCCCGTGGGCCATGTCCGAACCCAATCAATGTTCCGTCCGGCCCCACAGCGCTTGCGCCATTTAGGATCTGTTTTTTTCCCTCTGCCACCGCTGTAGCTCTGTCTTTACAGAGCTGACATCAGAGGAGCAGAGCAGTGATTCACGGAGGACGGGGGCTGGTACAGTTAAATGATTGGTTGCTAGAACTACCCTGTATTCTAGCAACCAATAAGTTACCTGGGGCAGGTCTCGCCCCCGTCCATCCCTTTGCTGCACTTCAGATGTCAGCTGCTGTGCCTCCGATGTCAGTCACGCTGCCCTGTTTAACCGGTTGCCGACCGCCGCACGACTACATACTGCGGCGGTCAGCCCCGGCCAGGCAGAGTGATGTACCGATACGTCACTTGCCTGTCACTTCCTTGTGAGCCAATAGCGGGCAAGCGAGCGCCCGCCGTGGCTCGTTCACAGGGAAGTTAGTGCGTGTGAGCGGCGGACCCGATGTCCGCCGGTCACTCGCCGATCGTCGGTACAGAGGGAGAAAGTCAGGCGGCTGATATAAACAAGCCGCCTGTCATTCTCCCGTGTGTAGAAACAGTGTTCAGATGGTTCTACTATGTAGGACCGTTGATCACTGTTCCTACACCAGTAGCCATGTCCAATCACAGTAGAAAGCACGCCCCTAGGGACACACTTAACCCCTCCTTACCCAATAAAGTTAACACCTTCCCTGCCAGTGTCATTTTGCAGTAACAGTGCATATGTATAGCACTGATTACTGCAGTAATGTCACTGGTAACCCCAAAAGTGTCAAAAATGTCAGTCAAGGGTCCGATCTGTCCGCCGCAGTACCGCAAAAAAATCGCAGATCGCTGCCATTACGCGTTAAAAAAAAAACACCAAAAATGACAGAAATCTTTCCCTTAGTCAGTAAACGCAATAACTTTTGCGCAAACCAATCAAAATACGCTTTTTGCGATTTTTTTTACCAAACATATGTAGCAGAAAACAAATTGGCCAAAAATGTTAAAAAATTTTGATTTTTACAATTTTTTGGGGGGGAATTTCATATAAAAAAATGTGAAAAATATTGTTATTTTTGCAAAATTTACGCTCTTTTTTTGTTTATAGCGCAAAAAGTAAAAATCGCACAGGTGATCAAATACCACCAAAAGAAATCTCTGTTTGTGGGAAAAAAAGGACGTCAAATTAGTTTAGGTACAGTGTCGCACGACGGCGCAATTGTCCGTTAAAATCACGCAGTAAAAAATCGCAAAAAAAACCCTGGTCGGAATGGGGGTAAAATCTTCTGGGGCTTAAGTGGTTAAGGTAGGACAGGGAAGAGGGCACTGCTAATGTAAAGGGGGAAAGAGGTGTGATATCAAAGAGGCAGGGCAGAAATGTAAAGGAGTGATATGAAGGGGGATGGGGTTCTACAAAAGGGGTGAGGATTGGAATGTGAAGGGGGGCTGGAGACTGCAGTGTGAAGGGGGGTTTTAAAAAAGGGGATGAGCACAGAAATTTTGGGGGGTGCTATAAAGGGGGTGAGGAAAGGAATGTGAAGGGGGGTGCTGTACAGGGGGGGTGAGGACAGGAATGTGAAGGGGGGTGCTGTACAGGGGGTGAGGACAGGAATGTTAATGGGGGCTGGGAACTGCAGTGTGAAGGAGGGGCGCAATAAAATGGGGGAGGACAGTAATGTGAAGAGGGTCCGATAAAATGTGGGATGACAGTTATGTGAAGGGGGTGCTATAAAGGGGGAGAGGACAGTTATGTGAAGGGGGTGCTATAAAGGGGGTAAGGATAGTTATGTGAAGGGGGGCGCTATAAAGGGGGAGAGGACAGTTATGTGAAGGGGGTGCTATGAAGGGGGTAAGGACAGTTATGTGAAGGGGGTGCTGTAAAGAGGGTAATGACAGTTATGTGAAGGGGGGTGCTATAAAGGGGGAGAGGACAGTTATGTGAGGGGGGTGCTATAAAGGGGTGAGGACAGTTATGTGAAGGGGGTGCTATAAAGGGGTGAGGACAGTTATGTGAAGGGGGTGATATAAAGGGGTGAGGACAGTTATGTGAAGGAGGGTGCTATAAAGGGGGAGAGGACAGTTATGTGAAGGGGGGTGCTGTAAAGGGGGTAATGACAGTTATGTGAAGGGGGTGCTGTACAGGGGGTGAGGACAGGAATGTTAATGGGGGCTGGGAACTGCAGTGTGAAGGAGGGGCGCAATAAAATGGGGGAGGACAGTAATGTGAAGAGGGTGCGATAAAATGTGGGATGACAGTTATGTGAAGGGGGGTGCTATAAAGGGGGTAAGGACAGTTATGTGAAGGGGGGTGCTATAAAGGGGGAGAGGACAGTTATGTGAAGGGAGGTGCTATAAAGGGGGTAAGGACAGTTATGTGAAGGGGGGCGCTATAAAGGGGGAGAGGACAGTTATGTGAAAGGGGTGCTATGAAGGGGGTAAGGACAGTTATGTGAAGGGGGCTGCTGTAAAGAGGTAATGACAGTTATGTGAAGGGGGGTGCTATAAAGGGGGTAAGGACAGTTATGTGAAGGGGGGTGCTATAAAGGGGGTAAGGACAGTTATTTGAAGGGTGGGTGCTATAAAGGGGGTTAGGTCAGTTATGTGAAGGGGGGTGCTATAAAGGGGGTAAGGACGGTTATGTGAAGGAGGATGCAATAAAGGGGGTGAGGACAATTATGTGAAGGGGGTGCTATAAAGGGGGGAGGACAGTTATGTGAAGGGGGTGCTATGAAGGGGGTGAGGACAGTTATGTGAAGGGGGTGCTATGAAGGAGGTCAGGACAGTTATGTTAAGGGGGTGCTATGAAGGGGGTGAGGACAGTTATGTAAAGGGGGGTGCTATAAAGGGATGGGACAGTTATGTGAAGGGGGTGCTATAAAGGGGGTAGGACAGTTATGTGAAGGGGGTGCTATAAAGAGGATGAGGACAGGAATGTGAAGGGGTGCTGTACAGGGGGTGAGGACAGGAATGTGAACGGGGTGCTGAACAGGGGGTGAGGACAGGAATGTGAAGGGGGTGCTGTACAGGGGGTGAGGACAGGAATGTGAAGGGGGTTGCTGTACAGGGGGTGAGGACAGGAATGTGAAGGGGGGTGCTGTACACGGGGTGAGGACAGGAATGTGAAGGGGGGCTGGGGACTGCAAAGTGAAGGAGGGGTACTATAAAGGGGGCGAGAACAGGAATGTGAAGGGTGAGTGATATGAAAGGGGCTGGGAACTGCAATTTAAAGTAGGGGGTGATATAAAGGGGGGCCGCAGACAAAAATGTGAAGGGCTGAGGACTGTAATGTGAAGGGAGAATGATGTGCAGGGGGACTGAGAACACTGATGTAATAAAAAGGATTGTGATGTGAAGGATCGTAGACTAGGTTCACATTATTGCGTAACGCGTGTAGGCGGCCCATTTATTTCAGTAGGCTGACTTGTAAGCAGAAACGCAGAAAAATAAGTCCCTGACTTTTTTTTTTCCTTTTTAATTGCGCCGTACCAAGCTGCATGGTACTGTGGCACCATGTAATGTGGCACTCGTAAAGACGTGCCATGTTTGAGCATTGTGCAGAGGTGCCATTGAGAGCCAAACATATGATTCGGACCTAGGTTGGAAGAAAATTTTACCTACTGGACCTTCATTAATTTTAATTCATTACCCTTGGTCTAGAATGTCGCACACTTAGACTGAGTTTTGCTTACACATGCAATGTACCATTCTTGCATCTCCTCCAACTGAATGACCTTTAGTTTTCTTCCAATAAATAGTTAAACCATTACTTTTGACTAATTCATCAATGGCACAGAATAGCTTGGCGTGTTTTACAGGTTTGTTATTGGACCGTAACATGTGATTTCTTTTCAAAGTAGGCAGATATTCAACAAAACTATTACGTACATAATTGGAATCGGTGACTATAACAAATTCGGTAATATTATGCTCTATAGCAATCTGAACAGTTTTGTATACAGCTGCTAATTCGGCCACTTGGCTGCTCTTAGCACCAGTGCTGTATCCTACTGAAATATCTGGAAATCCACTTGTCCAAGCGATTCCAATACCTGCTACTAATTTTCTTTCATCCCCTGTAGTGGTGTGATAAGCACAACCATCAATATATACACATGGAAGTAAAGGACAGTAATCCTCATCATATGTTTTGTAAGGGGAAGAGATTTGTTCCTCTAAGAAATTCCTATATTGGCTCCTCTTTATGATAATGAGCCGCACAATCATGAAGTTCGGCAAGTCCTTGAGCTACTGGACTCTTTTTATTTTGTTTATACCGGATTTCTAATGGCCAACCTTGTAAGGATAACGTCCATGCAGTTATTCTGCTGTTGGACAAATTGCCATCTCTGATTTTGTCACTTTGTAAATATTGTAGTGGTTGGTGTGCCTTTTCAATGATGATTTTCTCACCATGAATATAACTTCAGAAGTTTTGAAGGGCCCAGACCGTGGCTAATAGTGCTTTTTCACAGTCGTTAAATTGTACCTCTACAGGTGACAGGGCCTTGCTGGCATATGCAATGACCTTGTTCAATTTGTCTTGTTTTTGACACAATACAGCACTGATGCTGAGTTTTGTAAAACCAGTTTCCAGATAAAAGGGTTTACCCCCCTATGGATATATGAGACATGGGGCTTGGGTGAGTCTTCTTGTAAGTTCAACCATGAATTGTTCCTGGTCTTCCCCCCATGTCCATGGTACATCCTTCTTAAGCAATGTCAACAATGGTTTGTTGATTTCTGCATAATTATCAATAAACGTACGTGAATAGTTCATCATACCCAAAAATTATCTCAGTTCACTGACATTGGTAGGTGTTTTAGATTTCATCACAGCCTCTACGTTCTTCTTTTGAGAATTAAGGCCTTCGGAAGTGACCTCATGTCCCAAGAAGTTTACCTTGGTACGACACCACTGGGCTTTCTGTAAGGAAATTTTAACACCTGCCTCTCTCAACTGGTTAAGCACATGCCTAATCTCTTGGATATGCTGTTCATGCTTTTTAAACAAAATATCATCCACATATGTCAAATTTCCCCTTTCGTTAGTATCAGGCATAGCCTTATGTAAGAACACAGCAAATTCATGTGTGAATGGTCTGTTAGGACCAAATACAGCGTTTGCTTGTGGTGTAAATTAATGGATAGCAATATCCATTCCAATTCTTAAAATAAAAACAAATAAATATACAAGAAATATGTCATAAATTGGTACCAATAAAAATATATATATGTGGATCATCAATTTTCCAATAAATAATTAAAACAGTGTGATAAAGTGCATAAGTGACTGGTTGTAAAATAATAAATAAAATAAATCACAATCAGCAATAAAATTAGATAAATGAACAGTCCAGAATAAAACGGTGACTTTTGTGCTAAAGAAAAGTCCTTAATGAAAGTGAATCTTCAAAATTCAAGGTGCACGTGCTCAGGCTTGATTGGCTATATCTCAGCAATTTCTGGTCCCAAGTGGATAATAAGTTGGGTCACTAGGACCCACTACATCTGGTAAGTGACCCAACTTATTATCCACTTGGGACCAGAAATTGCTGAGATATAGCCAATTTTTTACACAGCAAATTCATGACCTGCATTTATATATCCAAACGATTGCATGTGAACTGTTCCTTGCCAAATGTAAATGCTAGTTTATTTATTTTTTTCAAATATAAGTTTTATTTACTTTTTTTTAACGAAAAACAAAAACAAAACACACAAAAAAAAGCATACATTGGAACATCAATTACATACTTGCCGAACCAATTATCATGATACAATCAACATTCAATTGATCAACAGAAAAAAAGGCAAAAGGGAAATCAGGTCATCACGGCACCCTCCTTGTACCTCTACAAGAGGGTCCCCTAAAGTTAAATACCTTCCTAAAACATATGTCTCGGCTGACAATTGAATAAACTCTCATATTACCCATCCATTCCAGATTGCCCCCTTAATTGCCCAAAACGAACAAACTAATAAACAGCGAAACGGACAAAAAAAAAAAAAAAAATTCCCCTCCCCCTCCCCCCCGCCTCCATCAGAATAGACCACCTCACCATCTACGAGAGCGACAAAGGTATGCCCTCATCAGACAGGATATAAATATTCCAGGGTTCCCAGGTCTCATGATATAGTTCTCGCTTGCCCTGTGATGTTAATACCAAATCCTCCATCTTGTTAATGGCCTCTACCCTCTGTATCCAATCTTTTACCGTCGGGGGGCAAGGACTTTTCCACAATACCGGAATGCAAGCCTTCGCTGCATTAACTAAATGTCGCACCACCGATTTCTCGTATCTCTGTACAGGAATGTCTGAAAGGTGAAGCAAAAAAGAGGCTGGATCCTCTTGGATAGAGTATTCCGTAAATTTTTGAACAATATTCAAAAAGGGCCAGAGACATATCCCGGGAAATTATAGGCCTGTCAGTCTGACATCAATAATATGTAAACTTTTGGAGGGGATGATAAGGGACTATATCGTAGAGTATGCTAAAGACAACAACATCATCAGTAGTAACCAGCACGGGTTTACAAATGGGCGATCTTGTCAAACCAATCTCTTAGCATTCTACGAGGAAGTGAGCTGTGAGCTAGATAGGGGGAGACCAGTGGATGTGGTGTACTTGGATTTCGCTAAGGCGTTTGATACAGTTCCCCACAAGCGCTTAATTTATAAAATAAGGTCTGCAGGTATCGACAGCAGGGTTTGCTCTTGGATACGGAATTGGCTAAAAGGCCGTGTCCAAAGGGTAGTAATAAACAGCGCATACTCAGACTGGTCTGAGGTAGTAAGCGGGGTGCCCCAGGGCTCAGTCCTGGGACCAACCTTGTTCAATTTATTCATAAACAGCATTGAGGAAGGGATCAGTAGTTCGTTATCAGTTTTTGCAGATGACACAAAATTGGCCAGGGCAATAACTGCACAGCATGAAGCAGATATCCTACAGAATGACCTGGACAAAATTACGGAGTGGGCAATGACATGGCAAATGAGGTTTAATGTGGAGAAGTGTAAGGTTTTGCACTTGGGGACCAAAAACATAAAAACACAATACACGTTAGGAGGGGAACCCTTGGGGGAATCAAAAATGGAGAAAGATCTGGGAGTCTTAGTTGATGATAGATTAGGCAACAGCATGCAATGCCAAGCGGCAGCTTCCAAAGCCAACAGAATATTAGCATGCATAAAGAAAGGGATGTATTCCAGAGATAAGACTATAATCCTTCCACTTTATAAAACTCTGGTCCGACCGCATCTGGAGTATTCTGTCCAGTTCTGGTCGCCAGTCCTCAGGAGGGATGTGTTGGAGCTGGAGAAAGTCCAGAGAAGGGCAACTAAACTGATTAGGGGGTTGGAGGACCTTACCTATGAAGAGCGGCTGCAATCGCTCGATTTATTTTCCCTGGAGAAAAGACGTCTGAGAGGGGACATGATAGCAATTTATAAATATCTTAATGGGGATCTCAGCTTAGAAGAAAAGCTGTTCATTCGAAGGAATTGCATGAGGACTCGAGGACATACAATGCGATTAGAGGAGAAGCGTTTTAACCTCAGGCAACGTGGGGGGTTCTTTACTGTTAGGGCTACAAGATTGTGGAATTGTCTACCACAAGAGGTGGTTTCTGCGGGTAGTATGGTGACTTTCAAAAGACTCTTAGACTTACATCTCAAGGATCAGGAGATTGAGGGCTATGTTAGATGATTACAGTCACACACACCTACACAGGTTGAACTGGATGGACTATTGTCTTTATTCAACCTCACCTACTATGTAACTATGTAACTATGTAATAGCTCTAATTTCAGACCAATATACTAAAAGTGTGGGGCAAGACCAGAAAATGTGAAGCAGCGTTGCATCTTCCCCCCCACAGCGCCAACAATTCGCCGAAGTATTTGGAAAAATCCTATGAAGTCTGTGAGGTGTATAGTACCACCTAGACATTAACTTAAAATTAGTCTCTTGAATTTTGGTACAAATAGACGACTTAAAGGAAAGCGAGATAATATTTTGTATTTGCTGTGGTGTAAAGGTACGATGTAAATCAGATGCCCATTTGGTCAGGCACGGCAGGGGAGGGTCATCTATCGGAGTCGTTAGTAAACTGTAAAGTAAAGAAAGCGTATGTGACAGGACCCCCTCTTTCAGACAGTACTCTTCAAATTTGGTCAAACTTCTTGCGTAGTCTGCTGGATTCGAAAGTGTATGTAAAAAATGATGAAGTTGTAGAGCTGACCAAAAAGTCAGTCTGAAATGTCCATCCATATTTGTCAAATTCTCCAGTGTCGGCCATCTATCCGACACCAGAAACTGGGCCACCCGTGTATATCCAGAAACTCCCAATGCCAATAAATCTGGCAAGGACAGACCCGGTATGAACCGCGGGTTTCCAATTACTGGCAGTAGTGGGGAACAAGAGGGGGAAAGAGAGTGCCGTGTCATAACCTGATTAAATATTCGCAATGTTGTACCCATAAGAGGATGCAAACGCAGCTGCGGTGGCAAGTCTGGATAGCACCAAAGTGGACCCCTCAAAGGAATATTCGTCTGTGCCTGCTCTATGTTAATCCACAGTTTAGATGCCTGATGTCAACACCAATCAACCACTCTGCCAAGGTGGACTGCTTGGAAGTACTTCTGTATATCCGGTAAAGCCAAACCACCAAATGCTTTTGGTCGGGTCATTTGCCTCCGTGCAAGGTGAGGTCTTTTCTGTGCCCACACAAATTTAGTAAAAAGGGAATGAATCAAATGAAAGTACCTGGCAGGTGGCCGTATTGGAAGGGCCCTTAGCAGATAAAGATGCTTGGGTAATATACTCATTTTTAGCAGGTTACACCTGCCAAACCATGAGTGTAGACCCATGTGCCACTTGTCCAAAAGAGAACGTGTCTCCCCAATCAAGGGGGGGAAATTCAGGTCATAGACCTTAGATAAACAAGATGGGATTAAAGTACCTAGATATCTCAAAGCCCTGTCAGTCCATCGAAAGCCAAAACTCGTTTGAAGGGTACGTAAATGATGCGAACGAACCCCCACTCCCATTGCCTCTGATTTATTAAAATTAATTTTAAAATTTGAAAGGGATCCGTACCTGGTCAGTTCCCGTAATAGATTCGGAAGGGAGAGGGAAGGATTCGTCACCGAAAACATAGGATCATCAGCATAGGCTGATATCTTATGTTGGCTTCCACCAATCCCCACTCCCTGTATGTCTGGATTTTGACGTACAGTACAAAGGAAAGGTTCCAACTAAAGAGCAAATAAAAGAGGAGACAAGGGGCAGCCCTGCCTCGTACCGTTATTAATAGAGAAAGGTTCGTTCACCTTAACCTGTGCTGTAGGGGTGGAATATACATTAGTGATCCATCGCATCATATTGCTTCCCAAGCCTATATATTTAAGAACCGCAAACATAAAACGTCAATTCACCCTATCAAAGGCTTTTTCCGCGTCGGTATTAATAAAAACACTCGGTATTCGGGAATTATTAGCCACATGGATCAGATTTAACACTTTAGTGGTGTTGTCCCTAGCCTCCCGGCCAGGGACAAAACCCACTAGTTCAAGGTGAACAAGGTCCGGAAGATGTGGGGCTAAACGATTGGCCAAAATTTTCGTAAAAATTTTCAAATCAATGTTAAGTAAAGAAATAGGCCTGTAGCTTCCACATACTGTAGTATCCTTCCCTTCTTTCAATAGAATAGTAATATGTGCCGCTAGTGTGTCTCTAAGCATATTGGAGCCCTCCCTTACCGAATTGTAAAGTCTGACCAGGTACGGACCCAAAATAGAGAAAAAAACTTGAAAATATAGGAGTGTAAATCCATCTGGCCCAGGGGCCTTCTTTAACTTCATAGCACTTATAGTCTGTTGGACCTCTAACAATGAGATCGGTTCATCTAACTGCTCTCTAATTTCACTGGATAGTGTAGGGAGCCGAGACCTTTCCAGATATTCCTCCATTACTGAAGTAGTAGAAGCAGTCTCCGTCAATGAATACAACGAGGAGTAAAATCGGCCAAACTCTCCCACAATCTGTTTAGGGGGGTCAGCATATGGCCTTGCGTTGAGACGATACTAGGAACATAAGTTGATAGTTTCAAATCTCTCACGGAATGTGCCAAGAGTTTCCCGCATTTATCCCCATATTCATACCCCCGGGCTCGACTCCTTTGTAAAGCCGCTTTAGCTCTATACAGGAGAAGATCGGTTATTTGTTGATGTGTTCGTATAAGCTCTGTCTCCAATATGGGCGTCGTGGCATGTCTATATTGCGACTCTAACTGACGAAGTGTATCTAAAAGCTGCGTTAACTGTTTGTCTCGTTCCTTTTTGAGTCTAGACCCGTGTTTAATAAAAAGCCCCCTTAAAACCGATTTATGGGCCTCCCAGAGGTTCCCTATCCCACATTCCTCCAGATCATTCCTCTGGAAATAATCCTGTAATTCCGTCAAAATCTCTGTCAGGACATCGGGGATCTGTAGGAGGGTCTCGTTCAACCTCCAAAACCGTTGACAGGCAACAGCTTGGTCTGATAAAGAATAAGTGATCATCACTGGCGTGTGGTCTGACCATGTTATGTCTCCTATTGACGAAGTTTTAATCTCATGAAGCTGTCTATGCGGAATTAAAAAATAGTCAATCCGTGAATAACACTTATGGGGAGATGAATAAAATGTGTAATCCCTCTCCGAGGGATGCAGCAACCGCCATACGTCTATCCATTGGGCATTATAGAATGTTCTTGCGATGCTTTTACAAGCAGACGGCAAGATAGCCGATCTACCTGTAGAGGCATCAAGACGGGCTAGCAATGGGACATTAAAATCCCCGCCTAGAATAAGCTGTCCTTCCACAAACTCCAAGAGCAATTTAGTCACTCTCTTAAGGAACCCTGCTTGACGATCATTTGGTGCATATAACGTTGCGAACGTAAACTGTATGTCTCCAACCTTCCCTCTCACAAACAGATATCGTCCCTCTGGATCCGACAAAATATCATTCAGTTTCCATGGAAGTTTGGAGGATAACAGAATAGTCACTCCTCGAGACTTAGCCTCCGCGTTAGTGGAGTGATAAGCTATATTATAGCATCTGTTCGTGAGCCTAGGAACTCTATCCCCCCTAAAGTGGGTCTCTTGAATGAGTGCAACATCCACTCTTGATCGCTTGAGGTCGTTAAGCAGCATCTTCCTCTTTTCTGGTACATTAAGACCCCTAGCGTTTAAGGAAAAGATGGCAAGGTCCTCCATCTTCGGGGCGGGATGAAAGAGGAGAAGAGGGAGGGGAGAAAGAGGAGAGAGAGGGAAAAAAAAAAAAAAGTAAAAACCCGGACAAAAACAAAACCTCATACACATACCCCCCGCAACCGGACAAGGCAGGATAGTCCCTTACCACCCCGCTCCCCCGGTACAAATCCCCCTATCACTAACAGGGACAGATTCCCATGTACACTATGTGACTAAGGTCACCCCTCAGTGTACTGGCCTAA
Organism: Pelophylax lessonae; assembly: GCF_965119305.1. Taxonomy (NCBI): domain Eukaryota; kingdom Metazoa; phylum Chordata; class Amphibia; order Anura; family Ranidae; genus Pelophylax; species Pelophylax lessonae. The sequence continues at coordinate 154,997,344 of NC_138779.1, read as the reverse complement.
ATGGGGTAATGATCCAAAACATGGACGGACAACACAAAAGTATAAACAAAAAGAATAAAAAAAAAAATAAGAACACCGCTCTCCCGGACCCTCTCCAGCCCCCCCAACCAATAAAAGCAAAAAAAGGACCCCACTCTGAATCTTGACTGTTTTAGAATTGAAAACCATAGGCCCTTGGCCAACCTCTTACAACTACATCTCCAGTAGAAAGAAAAAAAAAAAAAAAGGAAACCCCCCCCTTCTCGAGTCAAAGGTACACCTCTCCCCTGCCCCCCCCCCCCAATCCCACGCTCTCAGGGGTAAAGGAGAGAGGAAGGTGAGGGTGTCGGTCATCAAGCCCCTAAAAAAGGGCGATATATACCTCCAAAAAAAAAAAAAAAGGGAAGAAACCCCCCTCCCCCGACAAAAGAAAGATAGAGGTAACAAAACTCTCTCCCTTTTCCTCTTTTCTTTAAAGATATCTCTTCCCTTTCTTTTCCTCTGAAAGTAACCCACCAATTAAGTACCCCACCAGTTAAAATCATCAAGAGCCATTCCGTATACAATTAATCATACAACTTCCAAAATGAGTAAAGGAAAGCACATACAAACCCGGGTCCATCAATATCGGGAGTGGTCGGGGGCCACTCTTCCACATGTGAGCCCCTCCCTCGCCCCGCAGGGCGCGGGCCCGGCCACCCGGCCTCGCTCAGCATTCCCAGTGAATGTGTATTAAAAAAAATGATCGTGTTCCATATGTATCCTGTGTATCCGAGAAAATAGTTAGACGGAAAAAAAAAAAATAAAAAAAAAATAACCCCACAACCCCAAAAAAAAAAAATCTAAATGTGAAAAAAAAAAACGAGAGGTCTCTAATACCATGACCTCATATTTACTTGTGCTTAAGGAGAGTTCTTTATCTCTCAAACCAAAAACATCACACACCAAAAAAGAAGAAAACCCCTTACGCTATTAGTTATTAATTATTATGCTGAGCAATTCCCTGGGGCCCAGGCCCGCACCCCCTAGGACACGAGAGGAGACCCCCCCAACACAAACTGACCCATACGATCAACCTTATTATCGACACTCCCCCAACCACTTTATATATTAGAAATAAGGCCAAGGGAGAAGAGATAAGGGGAGGGGGGGGGGAGGGAAAAAAAATAAAGGGGTAGGAAGGGGAGTACCAAAAAGAAAAAAAAAATTATATATATATATTTAGGAAAAGAAAAAACAAAAGGGGAAAAAAGGGGGGACAAAAAAATAAAAAAATCCACAACTAATATATGAAGATGGCTTGTAATATCTTCTTCAAAGGCTTAAATTTCCATCTCCCTTCATGTTAGTCCAGCCTCTTGCGATTCCTTAGGGGAACCCCCTTTTTCCTGCTGTACTGGTCGCCTCTTTCCAGGTAATCCTATGCCTCCACTCCTCCTCGGAACCTGGAAGGCGTCTATTCCCAAAAATGAAAAAAAAACTTGGCAGATCACTTGGCGATCGTAAAATAAAATAGCCTTGCTTATTGCGAAAAGTAACTGAAAAAGGGAACCCCCAATGATAAGTCAGGCCTAACTGTCTGGCCTTATCAAGAATGGGCCTTTATAAAGCCCTCCTCTGCAATGTGGCTTTAGACAAGTCAGGGAGAATTTTAATAAGTGCCCCCTCAAAGTCTACAGTACCTTTATCCCAAACACCACGTAGTATCAGCTCTTTGTCCGTAAAATGATGAATCCGGCAAACCACGTCCCTTGATTTGTCGGCGTCAGTAAGTCGGGGTCCAGGGGCTCGATGGATCCTGTCGAACTGAAGTCTGGCAGGATATCGGTCGCCCAGGATTATCTTGAATATGTTTTTTGCAGTGTCTGCCAGATTTTCCGATTCTATAGCCTCCGGAAGACCCCTCAAACGCACATTATTGCGTCGACTTCTGTCCTCCAGCAAATCCATGCGGAGCTGCAAGGACATCTCCACCTCCAAGTGTGTCTTGGTATGGATTTCCAAATCCCCCACTCGCCTTTCCAATGAGGTAAGGGTAGATTCACCCGCCGTCATCCTCTGTGTTACTGCCTGCATCTCGTCTCTCACTTCTGCAATGGCGGCTTGATGTTTTTCCTCCATCCGAGCCACCATTGCTGCAATGTCCGCTTTAGTAGGCAAAGCTTGCAATAGGGCTCGTAGTTCAGCATCCGCCCTCAGTGACAGGACACCTTCCCCCATCCTGGAGTCAGCCAGGTTGTCTGGGTGTGTTTCAAGTGTCTCCGGCATAGCCAGGGATCCTGTGAGGGCACTCACATTGCAAGCCGGGTCTGCTGCTGTAGTCTGCAGACCACGCTGTGTAGCCATCTTGGAGCCAGACGAACCCAGAACTGCCGCTGGGAAGAACTGTGAAATCTCCCCTTCGGATCTGCCTGATCTCGTTCTCTGCACTGAGCCTTTGGTTTTGCGCTTCTTAGTCAGAGTCATGTCCGCTGTGGTATTCCAAACATACCGATTAGGTTAGGGTCGGAGAGAGAACCGGGAGCTCAGTAGATGTGTGTCTCTACTCCGCCATGGCTTAGCCACGCCCCCCCTATGCTAGTTTATATTGGTCTTCAGGACTTACCTTGATGGTCCAATAGCCTTGGGCACAATCCAGTGCGGTGAAAATTTTGGCTCCTTGCATTTGTGCCAAGCATTGGTCAATATATGGCATGGGCCAGCCGGACATATACACACGTTTATTAAGCTCTGTGAGATCAGCACACAAACGCCATTGACCATTCGGTTTAAGGATACCAAAGATAGGATCATTATAAGAACTGTGCACCGATCTTATAATGCCTCTCTCCTTGAGATTCCTTATTATTTCCACTAGCGAATCGTAACAAGCTAATGGAAGACAATATTGCTTGACATAAACGAGAGGTGCCTCTGGATCAGTTTGAATACTAGCAATGTGTATGTCTGTTACACCACAATCATAGGAATCTTTAGCAAAGATATCCTGACACTCCAGGAGAACTTCTTTTCATCTTTGGTGCTCTGAGTCATTAGAGCATCCATCAGATATGGAGATTTCCTGCTGGACCATTTCTAAAAACCCTGGAAAATCTTCAGTTTGACCTATTTCATAGGCTTCTTCAAGTTTGTCAGTGAGGTCATGACTTGGCTTATTAGTCTCACTGATAGACACACTATATTCCTTTGCTTCCTGCTCATTAAGTGGATGATCAAAGGTAAGGGAAGATTCCTCCACCTGGCAGGTACCTTTTTCAGGATCAAAAGGATAAATTGAATTAATGGTGATTGGTGAACAATCCTTCAGGAGAAGAATTAAATGTTTGTTCGACCATTTGCTCCTCAGTGAGATATTGTTCATGAATTAGGCCGATGACTACATTTTGAAATCCAAAAGTATAATAATCTGAATCTAAGGCCAGACCAATTACAGTGTCTTTTGACAAATGGATTTCAATGGGAGTACCATTATTGACAATTATTCGGGTTCAGCACATCGCGGATCGGGTGGACAGATTACTGGGTGCCAATGACATAGGTAGAGGAAGATGCAGAGTCCTAAACGATTTCAGGGACTTAGGAGCTAAGTTGACGACTTGGACCTCCAAGGTAGTATTTTCAGAAATACTACCTGTACCTCGAGCCACACCAGAGAGGCAGCGGGAGATTAGGGAAGTTAACAAGTGGCTGAGGAGCTGGTGTAGTAAGGAGGGTTTCGGGTTCCTGGAGAACTGGGCCGACTTTTCAGTCGGCCATCGGCTCTTTGGTAGGGACGGATTGCACATAAATCAGGAGGGTGCAGCCGTACTGGGTGAGAAGATTGCCATAAAGTTAGAGGGGCTTTTAAACTAGGTGATGGGGGGGGGAGGGTACAGATGTAGAATTAGCCAGTGAAAAGCAAGATTCAGAGGGCACAAATGGGGACATTAGCGGTAGGGTATTCAGAGCTCCTAAACCCAGGGTGGGTATGGGGAAAAATCTCAAGAGCAGCCTAAAAACATCAAATGAGGATATATGTAACCGGTCAAAATTACGAGGTTTGTATACCAATGCCAGAAGCCTGGCCAACAAGATGGGAGAGCTGGAGCTACTGATGTTTGAGGAGGACTTAGATTTTGTGGGGATAACAGAGACTTGGTTTGACAGCTCTCATGACTGGATGGCAACCATTCAGGGGTACTCCCTTTATTGCAGAGATAGAGATGGTAAAAAAGGGGGAGGGGTATGTCTGTATATTAAGAACAGTGTACAGATAAATATGAGGGATGATATTAATAATGGAGCTATGGACGAGGTAGAATCCCTATGGGTAGAACTTCAAAGGGAAGGCACTGTGGGGAAGGTAATATTGGGCGTATGCTATAGGCCCCCCAACCAGAGGGAGGAGGGGGAGGCGGACCTCCTTTTACAGATAGGATTGGCAGCAAGGATGGGAAATGTCATTGTGGCAAACACAGCCACTGGATATTGTCCTTCGTATATGCATTATGTTTATTGCATGTGTATACCTTTAAGAACCAAGTGTTTGGAGTGTGGTTTATGTGGAGAGAGTGAGAACTCTTTCACTTGGGACTATCATATGTCTGAGCAGTGTCCCTCAGGAGATGGGTGGGGGTTTGTTAAATACCTGCCTTCTATTGTCCTATTGTTTCTGTCTGGCAGAGTAAGGTATTATGGGATGTTCAGCTTTGTGTGTGGAATGTCTCGAAGAGGGAGGGATTTTGGCTGAGTGTAGATCCCTGTGTTTTTCAATAAACAAGGCAGTCTAGTTTTTACCTCCAAGCCATGTGTCGTCTGGTTATTGGAGGGTTGGGAATATTATACGCTACCAGGATTATTGTATGCTGTGCCTGACTACCAGTGGAGATATCGTGGATCATACTGCTACTCCGCTACAATTGGTGGCAAGCGATGGGATCTTTATCCACACAGAAAAGCAGCGTTCGGCAGTATTCATGCGAACAAAGAGAAAAAGAAACCATTCAGATGAAACCGGAGTTCGGCAGTACGTAAAACTACACGAAAGGCTGGGAACGGATTATACACGGCTAAAGCGGCAGACATTGAAAGCATTGCTGGAGGCAAGATAGCCAGCAACAAAACCAAGGCGACACTGATCGAAGAACTCATGGAAGAAGACAGAGCAGCCATGGATGCAAGGCCAGAAACAGACCGAGAATTTGAACTGGAATTTCGCAGCAGGATAGCGTTGTATCCAAGTACCCCATCAATGGAAACCCATGAATGGGTCGCAGCAGACGTACATGAATACATCATGGCCAAAAGGGGGCCTTAGCCACAACCTCTTCAAGTACACCCAACTCCACTCAGCATGCCGCAAGGTAAACCCAAAATACAGTACCAGGCATTTAAAAACTTCACGGACATGGAGGGAGAAATAGATGGGTATTTGCAAGACTTCGAGAGGCTGTGCCAGTTACATAACATTGACCCAGAGGATCAGGTACAGATATTGGCTGGGAAATTGTCTGTCCGTGCGTATCAGGCAGTCCCTAATGCCGACATCCGGGACTACCAGAAAGTTAAGCAGGCGATTTTGACCAGGTATGCCATCACCTCCGAGGCATACCGACTCCAATTCCGGGATCTTAAAAAGCAGGACCAAGATTCCCACACTGAGTTTGCCCATCGTTTGCACGGGGCGGCCACCGGATGGTTAGATGCAGCACAAGCCACTTCACGAGAGGATGTTTTGCAATTATTATTGTTTGAGCAGTTTTTCCGGAGACTACCTCAAGAAATGCAGCTCTGGGTAAGGGACCATAAACCTTGCACCCTTCCAGAGGCTGCTAAATTAGCAGATGAGCACCAAGACACTAGACAGGAACAACGACCACCGCCTAGGGTAGTTGCCCAGCAACCCTATCACCAACCAGCCATCACCGAACCAGCACACCCACGTTCACGAGGAGGTAACAGTCAGTACCCCAGGTACCAACCATGAGCCCATACCCGGTGCCATCTTTGCAACCAAATGGGGCACATACAGAAAGACTGTCCCCGGAATCGGCCTCGTCAGCCCTGGCCGAATCAGGGCTACACACCAGCACCTCGAGCCGCTGTACACTGTTACCAAGCAGCCCCTGCATTACAACCCTCCACAGCAATCCAAATGGAGGAACCCCTGGGCACCCTACACGAGGTTAACCCCATCCAAGCGGCATCGGACAATCGACAAAACCACCGACAAGCTGTGCACATGGAGGGGAGACAACTAGAAGGGTTACGTGACTCTGGGGCTACCATCACGTTGGTCCGGAATCACCTTATTGCATCCAGACAACTCACTGGGGATTCTGTAGCTATGCGAGTAGCAGGGGGAGCCATTTTCAAAGTTCCCACTGCGAAAGTACACCTGAATTGGGGAGCTGAACAGGCGCCATGTAGTAAACCATAAATTTATTGCACAACAAATAACATAATATCTTACACTGAGGTAAGCTTCAGTCCGTGTCTCAGCAAGTCCAGCCGCACGATCCGGCCGTCCACCGGCCCGGAGGTGACGTCACAGGAAGCTGGTCCGGAGGGATGGTTACAGCGGAAGCCGCGGTGAAACGCAAGCTCCCAGAAATGACGCAACGCGTTTCGGAGCATGCACACTCGGCTCCTTTCTCAAGCGTAAAGGGCTGCCGGTTTAAATACTGCAGCCTTCAATCAATTCATAGTGAAAAACAGGGGAAGGGACAGCGCAATGCTCTGCGGGACCAGCTACAAAACCAGCCCACTACAGGATGCGCTCATACTAATGATGGTAATGGGACTTTTGGACTGGGGCTTTTTTTGAGAGATGTACAATACAACAATTATGACAAACAAGATTAGCATATACGTTGTCCAGGACGGATGTTTGTTGACATAGCTAATACCAAGCTATATTGACTAAAGATAAGTAAAAATAAAAATTAAGAGAAGGGGGGGGGGAGAAATACATATATGTATATGCATGTGCACATCCACATATGATTATAAAATGCTCATACATATGTATAGTAAGTGTAAAAGAGAAAGGGGACTAAAAACGAGAAAAAGAACAGGCTACCTCATGACACAGGCTGTGGGTTCGTGAATAACTTCACGGATTTAGTACTCTCACTGCCATGTACTCACGAGGGGGAGGGGGGGAGAGGGGAAAAAATGATGTGATCCATAGAGAGTTAAAAGATTTTTTATCGTAAAAAGCACCTAAACACATTTATAACATAAATGTGTGGAATAGCTATAATATATATAAAAGCTTGTTAAATATTAAAATAGTACATATATATATATATATATATACATATATGTACCATGTGATACATACACAAAAAACATAAAACCCAAATCCAACTTCTATCCGACCCACTCAAAAGGCCCTTGTATAGAAACCTTCTATCGAATCGTATACTCTGATTTGTTGGATATGTGTAAAAAAGCTAAGATAAGTAACAATAGGAAATATGGTTGCAATCTTAGTAGGGTAGAAAATATGGCTTTAAAAACATTAATGTCAAACACCAACATTGTCATCAAGCCTGCTGACAAAGGTGGGAGTATTGTGATCCAGAATAAAAATGATTATGTGAAAGAGGCTAATCGGCTACTATCCGATTGCAATACGTATATGAAACTTGAAAAAGACCCATTATCTGAATATACAGCTGAAGCTAAAATCCTAGCCAGTACAGCTCTGAGGGATGGAATTATCTCTAAGACCGAGATGTCCTTTCTTTTTAGGGACTATTTCCAAACCCCATACTTTTATCACCTACCAAAGGTGCATAAATGTACAACTAACCCTCCGGGTAGGCCCATTGTTGCTGCAATGGATAGTATTACTAGTGGCTTTTCGCAGTATATAGACATATTTCTCCAGCCCATAGTCCAAGAGCTTCCCTCCTACATCAGGGATGGCATACATTTATTGGAGCTCCTTACACCATACACTTGGGAACCAACATATTTGTGGGTTTCGTTAGATGTTCAATCTTTATATACATCTATCCCACATGCAGTAGGCATGAGGGCTTTGGAGTTCTATCTGAGCCAGGATGATACTATCCACCCAAAACAGGCTGACTTTATTTTGCAGGTCACTTTATTTTGTCTTTCACATAATTATTTTTTGTTCAATGATGACTATTATCTACAAACTACGGGCACGGCGATGGGAGCTAATTTTGCTCCATCGTACGCCAACCTCACTATGGGACACTGGGAAACCCGATATGTGCTGAACAACAATCCGTATACCTCCCATTTAGTGTTTTTCGGACGATATATTGACGATATCGTCATTATCTGGGATGGAGAGGCTGCAGAGGTTCCAGCCTTTGTTTCCCATTGTAATAACAATGACATGGGACTAAGGTTTACCTCTGTGGTCGACCCTGATCATTTGGCTTTTCTTGACCTAGACCTCCATCATGACAACCAACACATACTAGCCAAGAATTATATAAAACCGACTGCAGGCAATTCCTTGCTGCATTATCAGAGTTGTCACCACCCTCGTTGGTTAGACAACATCCCGAAAAGCCAATTCTGTAGACTTAGACATAATTGCACTAAGACCTCAGATTATGAAATACAAGGTATAGCCCTTAAACAAAAATTCTTAGAAAAAGGGTATCCAGATACTATCGTAGAGCAGGCGTTTTCCCAATATTTAGCACCACAGAATGCGAAGCCGGAAAAAACTGGAATTGATGGCTCACAGATGAGGTTTACAACCCAGTTTCATAACCACCATCGACAGATGGAGCGGGTGGTCAAAAAGCATTGGCCACTTCTGCTCCAAGATCCTCACTTGAAAACATTGCTTCCAGAAATACCTCGTTTCTCATACAGAAAGGCCCCGAACATAAAAACAAAAATTGCACCTAGCAAATTAAAATCCAAAAAACATGCTTCCCCCTCCTTGATTTTTTTTAATGTTATTGGCATGTACCAGTGCCGTAAAAAACAATGTTTGACATGTGAATATGTGAAGCATGGACAGAAGGACTTTGTGATTGGAGGCAACAGGTATGGAATTAATGAATTCCATACCTGTTCGTCGGAATTCGTGGTATATTGCCTGGTATGCCCGTGTGGCCTGCACTATGTAGGCAGGACCATACGGACCCTTAGAGCCCGCTTCGGTCAGCACCGACGCTATATTCAGGAGGGCAAAGATCACCATAGTGTCCCTAGACACTTCCTCCATCACCACGACAAATCCACTGAGGGACTATATGTCTGGGTGATCGAGGCCATTCCCAAGGGTCCCTCCGAGGCAGAGAGGTTCAGGCGTCTGTGCAGTAGGGAAACCTACTGGATATACGCTCTGAACGTTCTCTCGCCCGGGGGACTGAACGAGGAGCTATATATAAATACGATCTTATGAGTCAGTTTACTCTTAACCATTTTTACTCTTTGTTGTATTTCCCTTCCCCCTCCCTTTACCCCCTTTTTTTTTTTCCCAGTATTTTTTTGTGTATGTATCACATGGTACATATATGTATATATATATATAAATATATGTACTATTTTAATACTTAACAAGCTTTTATATATATTATAGCTATTCCACACATTTATGTTATAAATGTGTTTAGGTGCTTTTTACAATAAAAAATCTTTTAACTCTCTATGGATCACATCATTTTTTCCCCTCTCCCCCCCCCCCTCCCCCTCGTGAGTACATGGCAGTGAGAGTACTAAATCCGTGAAGTTATTCACGAACCCACAGCCTGTGTCATGAGGTAGCCTGTTCTTTTTCTCTTTTTTAGTCCCCTTTCTCTTTTACACTTACTATACATATGTATGAGCATTTTATAATCATATGTGGATGTGCACATGCATATACATATATGTATTTCTCTCCCCCCCCCTTCTCTTAATTTTTATTTTTACTTATTTTTAGTCAATATAGCTTGGTATTAGCTATGTCAACAAACATCCGTCCTGGACAACGTATATGCTAATCTTGTTTGTCATAATTGTTGTATTGTACATCTCTCAAAAAAAGCCCCAGTCCAAAAGTCCCATTACCATCATTAGTATGAGCGCATCCTGTAGTGGGCTGGTTTTGTAGCTGGTCCCGCAGAGCATTGCGCCGTCCCTTCCCCTGTTTTTCACTATGAATTGATTGAAGGCTGCAGTATTTAAACCGGACTCTAGGTGGCAGCCCTTTACGCTTGAGAAAGGAGCCGAGTGCGCATGCTCCGAAACGCGTTGCGTCATTTCCGGGAGCTTGCGTTTCACCGCGGCTTCCGCTGTAACCATCCCTCCGGACCAGCTTCCTGTGACGTCACCTCCGGGCCGGTGGACGGCCGGATCGTGCGGCTGGACTTGCTGAGACACGGACTGAAGCTTACCTCAGTGTAAGATATTATGTTATTTGTTGTGCAATAAATTTATGGTTTACTACATGGCGCCTGTTTCTCTCTTCATGTTCACTAGCGGATTCCTCTGAGTTTCTCCCGCCAGCACAGCCTAGTACTCAGCCTATTGTGATGGTTCCCTACTAGACTTTGGAGACATCCCCTGCATCCCTCTTACAGCGGTGAATCCCCCTGTTTCTCCTCTCTGGCTTGGTCGGAAGCGCCCAACACCCTTTTCTTTTGAATTGGGGAGCTGGGTCAGGGAATGTGGAGGTGGGCATGATGCAGGATTTACCCGCAGAAGTTATTGTGGGCAACAACCTGGGGGAGCTGACTTCAGCTTTTGTTCCCTAATCTACCATCCACGAAGCTTATTCGGTTGTTACCCGGCAGCAGGCTCGCACCACAGTACCACTACTACCACAGACGGGGCGAATCTCCTCCAAACACTAGACACCCAGATACCCGTCCCGCAGTGGGGTACAGTGCCACAGGTGCAAGCAGTTTGGGCACTATCGACGAGACTGTACCCAGAGCAGGAACCAAGCTGCGTGGATCCGACCAGGGTCACCCCCTTCAGCACGGACAACGGTCCCCTTCTATCCCACAGAGGTTTCCCCAGTCGTACCCAGGTTCAAACACACCGAGGAGCAATGGGGTACCCTTCATGAAGCTAACCCGGTGCAAGCCGCTGCGGAGAACCAACAGCATTATCTACAATCGGTCCAGTTAAATGGAATGCCCGCTCAAGGTCTCCGAGACACAGGAGCCACTCTCACCTTGGTCAAGCGACACCTGGTTCCAGATGCCGCCCGAACCGGAGGCTCAGCAGTGGTACGGATGGCAAGGGGAGCAGTACACTGACTACCCACTGCGAGGGTCCACTTGAATTGGGGTGCTGGGTCAGGTCTGATTGATGTGGGGTTGATAGGGGAGCTCCCCACCGACATCTTACTGGGGAACGTTCTAGGCCAGTTGCCCTCAGCGATCCTGCCAGTCCAGAGCCCCAGGCAATATCCCGGTGTAACGCTCATGCGTTTTTGTTAGTGGATGGATTTGCAGCTGCAGAATTGTTACACTCAGTAGTCATGTAGAGATTCTGTTGAACAAACATATCCAACTCTCAGGACTTCATCACTGTGCACAGCCTGTTTATGCAATATACTTACACTCAATCTGATGTTAATGGAGGGATAGAATATGTGAGAGTATATAGGTGAGAGACAGGCTATAGTATGGTGAGCACCTAGGAGTAGTATTAGGAGAGTGTTTAGGTGATGGTAGTAAGCAGATAGGTTCTAATGTCAAGTATAGTGCAGATGGTAGGGGACAGCAGATGGAGTATACAAGACAGAGTAACCTAGTGCAAGGATAGTTGATGGTAGTCCCAAGAGCTAACAGTCTATGCAGATGATAGGAAATAGCTTAGATAGAGATAGTCCTGGTATATGCAGTAGATGACAGTAGAAGTGCAGGTTAGTAAGGAATCCCCTGTGGGGTACTTATCACTAGAGGTAGTAGTACCAAAGTTCAGTAGTGAGAGGTGATCCAGTAGCGAGATACGGATCGGCAGCGAGGTTCCGGTTCAGTTCAGGCAAAGGGAATAGCCAGCAGCTCCAGCTTCACAAGAGAAGGTGCGGTGAACATGCGGTTTGAACGAGCAATGAGTGAGAGAAAGCCGGCGATTGAAATAGCCGCTCATAGCGGCGCTCGGCGATGATGTCATTGCCCTTAAAGGTGTATGCGTCCCATTTGGATAGCAAGATGGGACGCAATATTAAGAGAGAAATGTGGAAATAAGGGTACCAGAGGTACCAGAACATTACACCCGGAGACCTAATGGCCTTCTGAGGTCCAGACGCTTCCATGTTTGGATTAAGAACAGTATTGAGCCCGGTTGTTGCACTGGAGTTTGGTGTTACAACCTTATGACTTTACTAGCCACTACCGCCCTGGGAAACTGAATGGCAACGCTGACGGGTTATCCCGACAAACGGACCTTGAAAAGTGATCTGTGAGCATTCCTCCGGACATCCCCAAGTGTCTCTCAGGAGATGGGTGGGGGTTTGTTATTGTTAAATACCTGCCTTCTATAGTCCTATTGTTTCTGTCTGGCAGAGTAAGGTATTATGGGATGTTCAGCTTTGTGTGTGGAATGTCTCGAAGAGGGAGGGGTTTTGGCTGAGTGTAGATCCCTGTGTTTTTCAATAAACAAGGCAGTCTAGTTTTGACCTCCAAGCCATGTGTTGTCTGGTTATTGGAGGGTTGGGAATATTATACGCTACCAGGATTATTGTATGCTGTGCCTGACTACCAGTGGAGATATCATGGATCATACTGCTACTCCGCTACAGTCATTATAATGGGGGACTTTAATTATCCAGATATAAACAAACTGAATATCCGCACTACCAAAGTGAGCAGCTGGCACAAACCACAATGTGATACAGAGAATAAGATATAAAATGCAGCGCTGTAAATAAAATCCTGTATATATAATATGGAAACATGAGTTCAATTGAGGATAATGTTATGGAACAGTCCAATCCACCAAAACACCATGGTAAGTGAAGAGATCCGTCAACTTGGTATTGGAAATAGTGAGAACCTCCACCACACGTAAAGTGACCAATTGGCCTCTTACCAGATACAGGTGACCAATGCTCTCACAAAGGTTGCCAAACGCTTATGCTCAAAGCAGGACGGTCAACTTCCAGAAAGTGTTAGCAGAAGCTCCCAGGATCCACAGATCACCTCCCAAGGACAGGATCAACCATGTAATGTCCCTCTCAAATATGAAATATAGAGACAGGGAAAGACCATGGTGCAGTATGTTCCAATATAAAATTTATTTAAAATTAGGTGCACTCACCATATGTAAGAGCATAAAAGGACCTTCAGTATAAAATCCAATAACCGCTGACAAGCGGTACGTTCAATCCGGCTTGTGACGTCGATGCTGGTGGCTCCGCCTACATGTTTTGCAGGCAACTGTAACGTCCCTCTCAAATATTTCATATTTGAGAGGGACGTTACATGGTTGATCCTGTCCTTGGGAGGTGATCTGTGGATCCTGGGAGCTTCTGCTAACACTTTCTGGAAGTTGACCGTCCTGCTTTGAGCATAAGCGTTTGGCAACCTTTGTGAGAGCATTGGTCACCTGTATCTGGTAAGAGACCAATTGGTCACTTTACGTGTGGTGGAGGTTCTCACTATTTCCAATACCAAGTTGACGGATCTCTTCACTTACCATGGTGTTTTGGTGGATTGGACTGTTCCATAACATTATCCTCAATTGAACTCATGTTTCCATATTATATATACAGGATTTTATTTACAGCGCTGCATTTTATATCTAATTATCCAGATATACACAGGGCAGAAGGAACCGCGCATTCAGCCAAGGCTCGGCAGTTCCTAAATGTTTTGCAGGATAATTTCCTGAGTCAGATGGTGAATGCACCGACAAGAAACAATGCGGTACTTGACCTACTGATTACCAACAATACAGACCTGCTTACGGATATAGAAATGCGGGGCAACTTAGGAAACAGTGACCATAGGTCAATTAGTTTCAGTATTTATCATAGTAATAGGAAACACAAGGGTAATATAAGCACACTGAATTTCAAAAGAGCCAATTTCCCGAAACTGCGCTCGCTGCTAGAAAATATCAAATGGGATAGAACCCTGGGAACAAAGAACATGGAGGAAAAATGGGAGTGCTTCAAGAGCATACTTAACAAAGGGATTGACCAGTGCATTCCAAAGGAAAATACATTTAAAAGAGCAAAACTAAACCCTGGGTGGTTAAACTCCAACATAAAAATGCATGTTAGTGCTAAAGAAAAAGCCTTCAAAAAATACAAGACTGAGAGGTCATTGGCAGCATTCAAGCATTACAAAGAATGTAATAAGAAATGTAAAGACGAAATCAAGGTGGCTAAAATAGAACACGAGAGACATATAGCGGAAGAGAGTAAAAAGAACCCCAAAGAATTCCTTAAGTGTATAAACAGTAAGAAAGCGAGGTCAGAACACACTGGCCCCATAAAAGATGACAAAGGAAATATGGCCACAGAGGACAGAGAAAAGGCGGTAGTGTTAAATAATTTCTTCTCTTCAGTCTTCACAAAAGAATCGGGGGGATACACTAATCCAGCTTGTAAAGCTAAACTAAATAATACACCTCAGGAAGTACCGCCATGGCTAACCGAAGATAGACTTAGAACCAAACTAGAGAAACTTAACATAAATAAATCACCAGGACCAGATGGCTTGCACCCGAGGGTTCTTATAGAGCTCAGCCAGGTGATTGCCAGACCATTATTCTTGATCTTTAAGGATAGTTTACAGACGGGTATGGTGCCAGCTGATTGGAAAAAAGCCAACGTGGTATCAATATTTAAAAAAGGGCAGAGATATATCCCGGATAACTATAGGCCGGTCAGCCTAACATCAGTAGTCTGCAAGATTTTGGAGGGGATGTTAACCGGTTGCCGACCGCCGCACGACTATATACTGCGGCGGTCAGCCCCGGCCAGGCAGAGTGACGTATCGGTACGTCACTCGCCTGTCACTGACTTGCGAGCCTATCGCGGGCGGGCGCGCGCCCGCCGAGGCGCGCGCCCGCCGCGGCTCGTTCACAGACAAGTCAGTGCGTGTGACCGGCGGACTCGATGTCCGCCAGTCACACTGCGATCGCTCCTGTGAAGGGAGAAAGACAGAGCAGCTTGTGTAAACAAGCTGCCTGTCAGTTCTCCCTGTGTAAAAGTGAAGATCTGTCCGTTCTACTATGTAGAACGGTTGATCTTTGCTTTTACACCAATAGGAATGTCCCTACACAGTTAGAATCACACCCCTAGGACACACTTAACCCCTCCCTGTCCAATAAAGTTAACCCCTTCCCTGCCAGTGTCATTTTTGCAGTAACAGTGCATATGTATAGCACTGATTACTGCAGTAATGTCACTGGTACCCCCAAAAGTGTCAAAAATGTCAGTCAAGGGTCCGATCTGTCCGCCGCAATGTCGCAGTACCGAAAAAAAAATCGCAGATCGCCGCCATTACGCGTTAAAAAAAAAACACCAAAAATGACAAAAATCTTTCCCTTTGTTAGTAAACGCGATAACTTTTGCGCAAACCAATCAAAATACGCTTTTTGCGATTTTTTTTTACCAAACATAGGTAGCATAAAACAAATTGGCCGAAAAATGTTAAAAAAATTTTGATTTTTACATTTTTTTTGGGGAATTTCATATAAAAAAATGTGAAAAATATTGTTATTTTTGCAAAATTTACGCTCTTTTTTTGTTTATAGCGCGTGATCAAAAAATCGCACAGGTGATCAAATACCACCAAAAGAAAGCTCTGTTTGTGGGAAAAAAAGGACGTCAAATTTGTTTAGGTACAGTGTCGCACGACCGCGCAATTGTCCGTTAAAGTCACGCAGTAAAAAATCGCAAAAAAACCCCTGGTCCTTTAGCAGCCAAATCCTCCGGGGCTTAAGTGGTTAAGGGACCACATACAAGACTTGAGTAATGAAAATGGTATTATTAGTAGTAATCAGCATGGATTCATGAAAAATCGTTCTTGCCAAACCAATCTATTAAACTTCTATGATGAAGTGAGCTGCCATCTAGATAAAGGTAAGCCTGTGGATGTGGTGTATCTGGACTTTGCAAAGGCCTTTGACACCGTTCCCCACAAACACTTACTGTTCAAACTAAGGAAGGTAGGTATGGACCATAAGGCTAATACCTGGATAGAGAACTGGCTCCAGGGGAGAGTGCAAAGGGTGGTGATTAATGGGGAGTACTCGGATTTGGCGGGTGTGGAAAGTGGGGTTCCCCAGGGTTCTGTCCTGGGACCAATCCTGTTTAATTTATTAATAAATGATCTAGAGGAGGGGTTATCTAGCACAATCTCAGTATTTGCGGATGATACTAAACTAAGCATGCCAATATCTTCTATGCAGGATGTGGAAACCTTACAAGTGGACCTGAAAAAATAATGGGGTGGGCAACTACATGGCAGATGAGGTTTAATGTTGAAAAATGTAAAGTAATGCACTTGGGTGCCAGAAATCAGAAAGCAAGCTACTCACTGGGGGGGGGGACCTCTGGGTGAGTCTAGGATGGAAAAGGACCTGGGGGTACTGGTAGACAACAGGCTGGGCAGTGGCATGCAATGCCAAGCCGCTGCAAGCAAAGCCAACTGAATACTGGCATGTATAAAAAAGGGGATTTACTCCAGAAATAAAGAGATTATTCTCCCACTCTACAAGACTCTGGTCCGGCCACATGTGGAGTATGCTGTCCAGTTCTGTACACCGGTCCTCAGGAAGGATGTGCTGGAACTGGAGAGAGTCCAGAGAAGGGCAACAAAAATAATTAGGGGAATGGAGGACATCAGCTATGAGGAAAGACTTCAAGCACTGAACTTATTCTCCCTGGAGAAGAGACGATTAAGGGGGGATATGATATCAATGTACAAATACTGTACTGGCGACCCTAGCATAAGGAACAAACTATTCAGAGAAAGGGAATACAATAGGACATGTGGCCACTCACTAAAACTAGAGGAAAGGCGGTTTAACCTTAAAATACGTAGGGGGTTCTTCACTGTAAGAGCAGTAAGCATGTGGAATTCTCTTCCACAAGCAGTCGTATCAGCAGGGAGCATCGATAGTTTCAAGAAACTATTAGATGGGCACCTTAAAGACCACAACATAGAGGGTTATACAATGTACGGTAAACAGTAAACACACACACACATCATAGGTTGAACTGGATGGACGGATGTCTTTTTTTAACCTCACTAACTATGTAACTATGTAACTAATTTGATGTATACTAAATATAATAGATAAAAATGCCTTTCTTGTGGATCTTTGTGTTTCTCTCAGGTTTATTAACTCTTGTCATTTCATGTACCTACATGTTTTATTATCTACACAGATATGGTTAAAAACTCTGGACAATTACACCCCCAGAAGAAGACCTTCGGTCGAAACGCGTAGGGATTTTGGAGTCCATATGTCATGCTGTACATAAGTGATTTTTTGAACCATTTGTAATTCCATGTATTTTTAAAGCTTGTCCAAACAATAACTTTTTTGTAGTATTTATGTCTATTTGATGCTATTATAGCATATTGTGTTTTTTACTCTGATATATTAAATAGATAATCTTTTATATATATATATATATATATATATATATATTTGCATCTACATTTCCCAGCTTATCTCCTTGGTATCGCAATGTCCCTTTCCCCGATTGCCAATCCCATTAGGTATTGATTTTTTCAGGGTGACCATAGTAGTTGTGAGGGAACAGGATCCAGGGGACATTTGGTTAGGTGAGCATCTGAGAAAAGTTTCGTAACCTCTTCAGTATTAGCCATTTCAAAAGAGGAGAGCATTGGCTGTGCTGTTAGGCAAGGTATGTTAAGTGGGGAAGATGTCTGTACAGTGGAGGTGTACTCACGTATTGCATCAATCGTGTTCTTTGAAGTGATTGGCAATTTCTTGGGCAGTGAGTGAGTTAGTGGGTAGAGGGGACAAAGCAGAGAGTTAAAGGTTGAGATAAGCCAACGGGGACTGGATGACAAGGTATTAACCACTTGCCGACCGCCGCAAGTACATATACTGCGGCGGTCAGCCCTGTGCAGGCAAAGCAACGTATCGCTACATCGCTCGCTCCCGCCGTTTTGGGGATCGCGCTCGCAGTCCCGCTGATGACCTGATTGGGTTCATAACCTATCAGTCATCAGGTCCAGGCCAATGATTTTTGGCCTGAACCTGTTGATCGGTCCTGCCCAATCAGGTTCTGATCTGTGCCTGTGAAATGTAAACACAGGCACAGAAAAGACCTGCTCTCCCCTCCCATGATCCTTTTTGGATTCATCAAGAGGAGAGAGCACATATAACTATGAGTACTGCACCAAGCACACCCACACACACTTAGAAAGGCACATTTAACCCCCGATTGCCCCCCCCCCAGTTAACCCCTACACCCCCTGTCACAACACACACTGTATATAGCATTTTCCTATATACCCGTATAAGTGTGACTTGTGACCAGGTTTAGCGCTTGCGGCCGTTACTTTTATACTTAGAATACCCGCCACCCCCCCAATAAAGATTTAACCCCCTGATCCCCCCCTGATCACCCCCAGTTAACCCCTTCCCCCCTGTCACATTGCACACTAATACACGCATAATATAGTGTTTTACTATCATTTGCATTAGTGTGATTGCGATTTGAGTTAGCGCTAGCGAGTTAGTTTCTGTCCCAAGGAGGTTTGGGGTTCCCCCCAATAAAGATTTAACTCCCTGACCCCCCCCCCCTGATCACCCCTACACCCCCGTCACAACACACACTGTATACAGTATATAGCATTTTCCTATATACCCGTATAAGTGTGACTTGTGACCAGGTTTAGTGCTTGCGGTCTTTCCTTTTATACTTAGGATACCTGCCACCCCCCCAATAAAGATTTAACCTCCTGATCCCCCCCCCCCTGATCACCCCCAGTTATCCCCTTCTCCCCACACGTAATATAGTGTTTTACTGTATTTTGCATTAGTGTGATTGTGACTTGAGTTAGCGCTAACGAGTTAGTTTCTGTCCCAAGGACGTTTAGGGTCCCTGCCACCCCCCCAATAAAGATTTAACCCCCTGATTCCCCCCTGATCATCCCTACACCCCCTGTCACAACACACACTGTATACAGTATATAGCATTTTCTATATACCCGTATAGGTGTGACTTGTGACCAGGTTTAGCGCTTGCAGCCGTTCCTTTTAGGTTTAGGGTCCCCGCCACCCCCCAATAAAGATTTAACCCCCTGATCCCCCCTGATCACCCCCAGTTAACCCCTTCCCCCCTGTCATATTGCACACTATACACACGTAATATAGTGCTTTACTGTATTTTTGTATTAGTGTGATTGTGACTTGAGTTAGCGCTCACAAATTATTTTCTGTCCCAAGTAGGTTTAGCGCAGATCCCTGGCACATAGTTAGAAATAACCCCTTGATTACCACATACACACACACACACACACTTCCATTACTACTATAGTGTTTGAACAAATCAATATCTAACCTGATCAGAACTATACTAGCATCCCGATAGTTTAGGGTTCCCAAAACGCAGTGTTTGCATGATCAGCACTGATTCCTGCCAGCACGTGCGTTTAACCCCTCCATCCAGCCAACCCCACCCCACCCAGGCAAGTGTAGTAATCAATAGATTACTGTCACTTACAAAAAAATACAACACACAAAACCGCTGTGTTAGCAGAGTCAGGCCTGATCCCTGCTAGCATTAGCAGTTTTTTTTTGGTAGTGGTTGAAATAGTCCTTGACAACCAGGTGCTTTTATTACCTGTGAGTCACACTACTGTACCGGCAAATTTAGTTACTAAAATGACCAAACGTTGGTGCAGTAGTGCAGAGGCTTACAGTATACTGACCATGTCAGATGAGAGCGATGGGGAAGCCTCACTGGCAGAATCAGGGTCAGTATACGAACCTGAAGAGAGCAGCGGCTCCCTGACAGATAGCTCCGACAACAGATGGGTCCCTGTTAGAATCAGGCGTACCCGACCCCATTCTGGAGTTGCTGAGGTGCAGAGATCACAGCGTGCTTGTTTGGAGCAGAGTGTCGGTACTAGTGCCGCTCATCCTTCTGGTGGCCTGGCAAGCGCCAGCGGGCTAGTACACCCTGGACCTAGTACAACCAGCACTGCAGTAACACTTGGGGACGTGGCGAGTCTCATAAGTGCAGTTGAAGCTGGTGCGGTGGCTAGCATGAATAGTGGCCCGCAGCCACCGCGTTTTCGAAGACAGGTCGTAGAGCCCATCGTGCCCTCCCTGATGCGCTGGCATTTCCCAATTGGCAACCCACTGATACTACAGCGCCAGTACTTCCCCCATTCACTGCCCAACCTGGAATCCACGTGGAAACAGACAATTTTACGACCCTGGATTTTTATGAGCTGTTCTTCATGGAAGATCTTTTCAGATCTATTGTGGATCAAACAAATTTATTTGCACGCCAATTCATCGCCGCCAACCCAAATTCGCCACTTGCCAGACCATCCAGCTGGAAACCTTTAACGGTTCCCGATACTAAAATCTTTCTGGGCCTTTCCCTGAACATGGGCATAACCAAAAAGAGTGAATTGCGGCTATATTGGTCCACTAGCCCAATTCACCATATGCGTGTGTACTATGCCTCCATGTCCAGGGCGAGATACGAGCAAATTCTGCGATTTATGCATTTCAACGACAATGAAATCTGTCGTCCTCGGGGAGACCCTGAATTTGATTGGCTCCACAAAATTCGGCCCCTCATAGACCACTTCAATCAGTGGTTTGCAGCCTTGTTTACCCCCAAACAATTTGTCTGCATTGACGAGTCCCTGATTAAGTTTACTGGCCGCCTTGCTATGAAACAGTACCTCCCCAGCAAGCGTACCAGATATGGGGTTAAGCTGTACAAGCTCTGTGACAGGGCCACAGGCTATACAGTTAGTTTCCGGGTCTATGAGGGAAAAAATAGCTCTGTGGAGCCCCCCAACTGCCCAGACTACATAGGGAGCAGTGGCAAGATAGTTTGGGACTTGGTGTCACCCTTATCAGAAAAGGGGTACCATTTGTATGTGGACAATTTTTACACAAGCGTGCCACTATTTAGTCACCTACTCGAATTACAAATTGGAGCATGTGGCACCGTGCGACCTAATCGCCAGGACTTCCCCCAACGGCTTGTAAATTCCCATCTTAGTCGGGGGGAGAGAGCCTGCTTGAAAACTGACAAATTGCTTGCAGTGAAGTGGAGGGATACACGGAATGTTTTCGTTCTGTCCGCCCTTCACCCAAACACGACGGTCCAAATTACTATGACAACTGGCGTTATGGAGAAACCCCTCTGTGTCCACGACTACAACCTTAATATGGGAGGGGTGGACCTTAATGACCAGCTTTTGGCGCCGTATTTAGTTGCCTGTAAAGCCAGACGCTGGTACAAAAAAGTGTCTGTTTATTTATTCCAATTGGCTATGCTGAACGCTTTTGTCCTATACAGGGCGTCAGGATGAACCGGATCCTTCCTAGAATTCCAGGAAGAGATCATCAATGCCTACCTGTACCCAGGAGGTGTTCCTGTCCAACTTCCCCTTCCAGATGCAGTGAGCCGGCTGCATGAGAGGCATTTTCCACATGTCCTCCTGAGTACCCCTACCCAAAGATGCCCTCCAAAGAAGATGTAGTTTCTGTAGCAGGCGCGGATTTAGGCGTGACACCCGCTATTATTGTCCCAGATGTCCTGACCAACCTGGTCTCTGCATCGGGAAATGTTTTGAGCACTACCACACACTAGTAGAGTATTAGTGTAGGGTACAGCACGACATAGTGTAGGGCACAAAAACACAGGGTCTTGAAAGATGTTCGATGGCTATTGACATTTTGAGAGACCCAAGCTTGAAAATTGCAGTTCACAGAAAAAACTGTGTTAAAAAAAAATTAAAAAGCCAAAAACAGTTGTCGTGTCAGTTATTTTTATGTTCTTCTACTTTTCCTACTGTACTTTTACTGTACTTTGTTTTTCATTCTTTTCTTAACCTGTTTCTCTTGCAGGTACTCATCAGCTGCCACACTGATTTTATATATTCTGACACAAACAGCGTTTGCGCTCAGCATATTTGGATACCTCTGATGACAGCAGCTGCGGTATGCTGATTTCACCGCTGCAGTTAAAATACCTTTAGGTATACGTGGAATATTGTCATATATACCCATCATTAAATCAGTGGGTTTGGTTGTTGGGCGGTTAATACTGTGTAATACTACACAATATTCCTGTGGTGATTTCTGTTAGGTTCTCTTTTTTTTCGTTCCGCCCACAGGCTGCATGAAAAAAAAAAAAAAACCTACACTATATGCCAAACAAGGACCAGCAATGTACTGATACTTTGCTGGACTTTGAGTGGTTATACCAGGATGATGCCTGCCTGCCTGCATCACCTTGGTATCGTTTTTTACAGTCAGCGTTCGGCTTACATGTAAAAGCAATCCTAGCGGGTAATTGGCCGCTAAACTGCTTTTAAATGCAGTATGAGGGGACTCCCCCCCCCCCCGCCGCCTTCCGCAGCCTTCTGTGGTTGTTCTCGGGCTCTCCTGTCCCACCGGTTAACCCAAGAGTGCAGCCGGTGGTTCAATTATCTAACCATAGAGCTGATTGGAGATGAGAATGGCTCCAATCATCTCTATGGCCTAAGATACCGGAAGCTACGAGCATTTCATGACTTCTGTTTCGCCAGAAATAAACAGCGCCATTGGGAAATTGGGAAAGCATCTTATCACACCAATTTTGGTGTGGTCAGATGCGTTAAGGTCAGAGGAGAGATCTAGAGACTAAAAGACCCCAATTTTTTAAAAAAAGAGTACCTGTCACTACAGATTGCTATCATAGGGATATTTAAATTCACTGTGATAACAATAAAAATGATAAAAAAATGAAAGGAAAGGTGTCAAAATAACATAAAAAAGCAAAATAAAAAAAATAAAAAAATCAAGCCCCCCCTGTCCCCCCGTGCTTGCACGCAAAGGCGCACACAAGCGTTTTTTGTGTCATATGTAAACCCCAATTGCAGCATGAATGTGAGGTATCGCCCTGAACGCCAGGTCGAGGGCAGTAATTCTTGCAGTAGACCTCCTCTGTAAGTCTAAAGTGGTAACCTGTAAAGACTTTTAAAGGCTTTTAAAAATGTACGTAGTTTGTTGCCGCTGCACGGGCATGCGCAATTTGTAAAGCATGTCATGTTTGGTGTCTATGTACTTGGCATAAGATCATCTTTTAAATTTTACAAAACAATTTGGAATTGTATAGTGTATTTGTGCATTAAATTTTAAAAAAATGTAATTTTTTCGCAGAAATTGCATTTGGAAAATCTGTGCGCAAATACCGTGTGACAAAAGAATTTGCAACATCCACCATTTTGTTCTGTAGGGCCTCTGCTTTAAAGAAATATATAATGTTTGGGGGTTCAAAGTAATTTTCTAGTAAAAACAAATATTTTTTCATGTAAACAAAAAGTCACAGAAAAAGGCTTAGTTTTCAAGTGGTTAGAAGAGTGGGTGATGTGTGGCTAAGATTGAGCATAAAATGCCGGGACAGTTTAAACACCCCCCCAAATGACCCCTTTTTGAAAAGTAGACACCCAAAGATATTTGCTGAGAGGCATATTGAGTCCATGGAGTATTTTATATTTTGCCCTAAGTTTCGGGAAGGTGACAATTCTTTTTTTTTTTTTACACAATGTTGTCACTAAATTATATCATTGCTCACCCATGCCATGGGTATATGTGAAATGACACCCCAAAATATATTCTGCTGCTTCTCCTGAGTACAGGGATACCACATGTGCGAGACTTTTCGGGAGCCTAGCTGTGTACGGGACCCCGAAAACAAATTCCCACCTTCAGGTTTTCTAATGGCGTAAATTGTGTATTTTACCTCCGCACTACCCGTCACAGTTTCAGAGGCCCTGAAATTCCAAGATAGCACAAACCCCCCCCCCCCCCAAATGACCCCATTTTGCAAAGTAGACACTCCAAGCTATTAGCTGAGAGGCATGGTGAGTCCATGGAATAGTTTATATTTTGCCACAAGTTTTGGGAAAATTATTATTATTTATATTTTTTTTGTTTTTTTACACAAAGTTGTCAGTAAATGATATGTTGCTCACACATGCCATGGGTGTATGTGGAATGACACCCCAAAATCCATTCTGCTGCTTCTCTTGAGTACAGGGATACCCCATGTGTGAGACTGTTTGGCAGTCTAGCCGTGTATAGGACCCCGAAAACCAATCCCCACCTTCAGGCTTTCTAAGGGCGTAAATTGTTGATTTCACTCCTTACTACCTATCACACTTTTGAAGGCCATGAAATGCCAAGATGGCACAAACCCCCCCCCCCCCCCCACCAAATGACCTAATTTTGCAAAGTAGACTCTCCAAGCTATTTGCTGAGAGGCATGGTGAGTATTTTGCAGCTCTCATTTTTTTTGAAAATGAAGAAAAAACAGGAAAATGCATTCTTTTCCTCTTTTGTCAATTTCAAAAACTTTGTGACAAAAAGTGAGATCTGCAAAACGCTCAACATGCCTCTCTGCAAATAGCTTAGGGTGTCTACTTTCCGAAAAGGGGTCATTTGGGGGGGGGGGGTGGTGCTGTCTTGGCATCTCATGGCCTCCGAAACTCTGATAGGTAGTCAGGAGTGAAATCAACAATTTATGCCCTTGAAAAGCCTGAAAGTGGTGATTGATTTTCGGGGTCCTGTACTCGGCTAGACTGCAAAAAAGTCTCACACATGGGGTATCTCTGTACTCAGGAGAGCAGCAGAATGTATTTTGGGGTGTCATTTCACATATACTCATGGCATGTGTGAGCAATATATCATTTAGAGCCCATTCAGACTAGCGCGACACGACTTTGGGGGGCGACCTGTGAAGTCGCGTGCACCGCTGTGCACCGCGACTTCGGCGTGACTTGCAGAGACTTCACATAATGGAAGTCTATGCAAGTCGCCTCCAGGTCACCCCAAAGTAGTACAGAACCCTTTTTATAAGTCGAAGCGACTTGTGTCGCTCCTATTAGAATGGCTCCTGTGCTAATCAATGGACCGCGACCGAGCGCGACTTGTCAGGCTGACAAGTCGCCTGACAAGTCGCGCTAATTTGAATGGGCTCTTAGTGACAACTTTGTGTAAAAAAAATAAAATAAATAAATAAATAATATATTTCCAGGAACTTGTGGCAAAATATAAAAGATTCCATGGACTCACTATGCCTCTCAGCAAATAGTTTGGGGTGTCTACTTTGCAAAATGGGGTCATTTGGGGGGGGGGGGGGTTGTGCTATCTTGAAATTTCAGGGCCTCCTAAACTGTGATGGGTAGTGAAGAGTAAAATCCCAAATTTACGCCATTAGAAAACCTAAAAATGGTGATTAATTTTTGCGGGCCCGTACACAGCTAGGTTTCCAAAAAGCCTCACACATGTGGTATCCCCATACTCAGGAGAAGCAGCAGAATGTATTTTGGGGTGTCATTCCACATATACCCATGTCATGTGTGGGAAATGTATCTTTTAGTGACAAATTTGTGTTAAAAAAAATATATATTTTCCTGAAACTTGTGGCAAAATATAAAATATTCCATGGACTCACCATGCCTCTCAGCAAACAGCTTGGGGTGTCTACTTTCCAAAATGGAGTCATTTGGGCGGGTTTGTGGTATCTTGACATTTCAGGGCCTCCTAAACTGTTATAGGTAGTAAGAAACTGCAATGAAAAATGTACGCCCTTTGAAATTCTGATGGTGGGGATTGGTTTTCGGGGTCCTGTACACAGCTAGGCTCCCAAAAAGTCTCACATATGTGGTATCCTTATACTCAGGAGAAGCAGCAAAATCTATTTTGGGGTGTAATTACACTTATACCCATGGCATGTGTGAGCAATATATCATTTCAATGACAATTTTTTTTTTTTTAGTCATTTTTCAAACACCTGTGACAAAAAAATCAAATATTCAATGAGCTCAACATGCCTCTCAGGACATTCCTTAGGATATCTACTTTCCAAAAAGTGGTAATTTGGGGGGTTTTGTACTGCCCTGCCATTTTAGCACTTCATGAAAGGATATAGGCAGTCAGGAATTAAAGCTGCGTAAATTCCAGTATTTACACCATAGTTTGTAGATGCTATAACTTTTGTGCAATCCTATAAAAATATGCTCATTGAGATTTTTTTTTTGTCAAAGACATGTAGCTAAATACATTTTATATGAAAATATATGACATACAGTGGGTACGGAAAGTATTCACACCCCCTTAAATTTTTCACTCTTTGTTATATTGCAGCCATTTGCTAAAATCATTTAAGTTCATTCTTCTTCCTCATGAATGTACACATAGCACCCCATACTGACAGAAAAACACAGAATTGTTGACATTGTTGCAGATTTATTAAAAAAGAAAAACTGAAATATCACATGGTCCTAAGTATTCAGACCCTTTGCTCAGTATTTAGTAGAAGCCCCCTTTTGATCTAATACAGCCAGGAGTCTTTTTGGGATAGATGCAACAAGTCTTTCAAACCTGGATTTGGGGATCCTCTGCCATTCCTCCTTGCAGATCCTCTCCAGTTCTGTCAGGTTGGATGGTAAACGTTGGTGGACAGCCATTTTTAGGTCTCTCCAGAGATGCTCAATTGGGTTTAAGTCAGGGCTCTGGCTGGGCCATTCAAGAACAGTTACGGAGTTGTTGTGAAGCCACTCCTTCATTATTTTAGCAGTGTGCTTAGGGTCATTGTCTTGTTGGAAGGTAAACCTTCGGCCCAGTCTGAGGTCCAGAGCACTCTGGAGAAGGTTTTTGTCCAGGATATCCCTGTACTTGGCCGCATTCATCTTTCCCTCGATTGCAACCAGTCGTCCTGTCCCTGCAGCTGAAAAACACCCCCACAGCATGATGCTGCCACCACCATGCTTCACTGTTGGGACTGTATTGGACAGGTGATGAGCAGTGCCTGGTTTTCTCCACACATACCGCTTAGAATTAAGGCCAAAAAGTTCTATTTTGGTCTCATCAGACCAGAGAATCTTATTTCTCACCATCTTGGAGTCCTTCAGGTGTTTTTTAGCAAACTCCATGCGGGCTTTCATGTGTCTTACACTGAGGAGAGGCTTCCGTCGGGCCACTCTGCCATAAAGCCCCGACTGGTGGAGGGCTGCAGTGATGGTTGACTTTCTACAACTTTCTCCCATCTCCTGACTGCATCTCTGGAGCTCAGCCACAGTGATCTTTGGGTTCTTCTTTACCTCTCTCACCAAGGCTCTTCTCCCCCGATAGCTCAGTTTGGCCGGACAGCCAGCTCTAGGAAGGGTTCTGGTCGTCCCAAACGTCTTCCATTTGAGGATGATGGAGGCCACTGTGCTCTTAGGAACCTAAAGTGCAGCAGAAATCTTTTTGCAACCTTGGCCAAATCTGTGCCTTGCCACAATTCTGTCTCTGAGCTCTTCAGGCAGTTCCTTTGACCTCATGATTCTCATTTGCTCTGACATGCATTGTGATCTGGAAGGTCTTATATAGACAGGTGTGTGGCTTTCCTAATCAAGTCCAATCAGTATAATCAAACACAGCTGGACTCAAATGAAGGTGTAGAACCATCTCAAGGATGATCAGAAGAAATGGAAAGCACCTGAGTTAAATATATGAGTGTCACAGCAAAGGGTCTGAATACTTAGGACCATGTGATATTTAAGTTTTTCTTTTTTAATAAATCTGCAACAATGTCAACAATTCTGTGTTTTTCTGTCAGTATGGGGTGCTATGTGTACATTCATGAGGAAGAAGAATAAACTTAAATGATTTTAGCAAATGGCTGCAATATAACAAAGAGTGAAAAATTTAAGGGGGTCTGAATACTTTCCGTACCCACTGTAAATTGAGTATATTGGATATTTTTTAAAAGACAAAGTTGAAAATGTCATTTTTTCTCAAAATTTTTGCTCTATATTATTAATATGGCAAAAAATAAAAAGTAAAGAGGTGATAAAATACCACCAAAATATAGCTCTGTTTGTGGGATAAAAAAGACATAAACTTTGTTTGGTTACAGCATTGCATGACTCCGCAATTGTCAGTTAAAGTCACGCAGTGCCAAGTTGAAAAAAGGGCCCTGATCTTTGAGCAGTCAAATCCTCCGGGGCTTAAGTGGTTAATAAGAGAGACAAGGAAGTTTTCTTTGGCAACATGGAGACAGCAATTGTATTTTAGGAGGGCAGATTTATAGAGAGTGAAGTCCTGCAGGCATTTGCTTTTATGCCACAGTCATTCAAGAGCACAACAATGCCTCTTGAGATTTCTAGTGTTGTCAGTTTGCCAGGCTTGTAACGGTCAGGGCCTGATTCTACGTGTAGTTAGAGGAGCACGTGCATCCAGTGATGATGAGAGTGAACTGCTGTAGACAGAGGTGGCCAGGTCAGGACAGGGCAGGGGAGAGAATATGTCATAGAGGTGGTCAGTAGCAGAATAGAGAAGAGAAGGCTTAAAGTAGCAAAGGTTTGCTGCTTGGAGGGATAGGTGGCTGGAGACAAGGATACAGTGAAACTGTTAAGGTTGTGATCAGAGAGAGGAAATGGGGTGTTGGCGAGGTTACCAGGAATGCAGAGTTGGGAGAATACAAGGTTGAGGGTATTACTATTGGAGTGAGTGTAAATGTGTGTCCATTGGGTTAGGTCAAAAGATGAGGTTAAGTTGAGAAGTTGAGCTGTAGCTGGGCTGTTAACATTGACAGAAATGTTGAAGTCACTAAGAAAGATAGTGGGTATTTCAGAGGAGAGAAAGTAGGGTAGCCTGGCAGCAAAGTCAACAAAAAAATGCAATACTGGTCCAGAAGGCCAATAAATTGCTGCAATCCTCTGAGAAATCGGAGAAAACAGACAAATAAAGTGAATCTCGAAAGAAGAGAGGGATAGAGAGGGAGGGGTAGGAAGGACTTAGAAGGTTCTTTCTGGGTATAGAAGGAATCCAACTCCACCTCCTTTCTGTTAGTTGGGTCTGGGGGAGTGAGTCAAAGGGAGGCCACCATTGCAGAGGGCAGCATGAGAAGCTGAATTAAAATCTTGAGCCCAGGTTTTAGTTATGGTGTGTCAAAATATTTATACTGCTCTGAATATAACAGTGTGTATTTATGTCAATAAGCAAAGATCTGTAAGGTAGGAGAATCTCCACTTATTTCCACAAATCAACATGTAACAAGTTCTTTTTAATTGATTAATTTCTTTTTAAAAGCATATACCAATCTTAGTGAGTACAGTCTACAGTAAGGAATATATATAAGAATATTTATTCACAAGACATGCATTCACAATAAATTATCAAAATTTGAGATGACACAAAAATATTACTTTACAAAAAATACAAACTTAAAACAATAAATGCAATGTGATATTTAGCTCTATAATGAAACTAAAAATGAAAGCAAGATTACCTTTTCTCCAGGTATAGCATAAACCATATATAAATGTTCTAGAGAATCAGACCACAATTGTCTGCGAATTGTGCAGCCGATAGAGCGAGAATAAGCTATGCAAAACAGGAGACTAAATTGCAAATAATGCACTAAATCTGATATTAATAAAAATGTATAAAAACAAAAATCAGCTTTTTAGAGAAAAATCTACTATGGTTTATACGGCTGGGATTGTAATCTCATTACCCTTAAACATGTAATATAAAACATATAAGGAAGGAAATAAAAAATATTGAATAATATCAAATAAACAGCAAGGTATATTTACCACACTTAAGATGGCTGCTAGCTTCAAATGGTCATTACCAGAGTCTTTAAGATGGATGCCTTCTTAAAATGGTAGCCAGTGAGGGAGGAGTTTTGTTTGGCGTCCCTCAAAGTTTCAGATAAATGATGGAGCAAGATGGAGTATGTTTAGATGAGTATATAGATAGATGTGAGTAGCGTGTGTGTTGTAGGTGTAATGTGGGTTGTCAGTGATGTCATGTGTCTCTCACATCTGGGTTCTCCTTTTTATATGGTATTGAACAAAGGACTATTAAAATTACCATATGTTAAACCCAGAGGGAGGAAAATTATCCCCATTGGTTGGGACATTCTATCCATTAACTGGTGAGGTCATAGTCACGCCTCTTTAATTAACCCAATACTTTGGATAATAAAATTAAAGGATGATTTCTTTATATTTAAGAGTAATCATAAAAGCAACATATAAACTTGTCCATACTCTCAGTATATACATAAATGTCTATCTAATATCTCCTTCACTCATCTTGGCAGAGATTGGATCTGGTAAAGCCATTTATAAAGATAATTATTAATACAATATATATATTTATATTGGAAAATACTGAGTTACCCCAAGACTGCATTTAGGAGCATCTCCAAAGGGGGCAGAATTGTACTGTTCATTAGATTCAGCATATAGAATAATTAGACCATTGTTATCTGATGACCTATCCCGACCTCTTGGCTAGTGAAAAGCCTTAAATTATTTGATCATGCCATATGCTGTCAGACATTGCGTCTAGATTGGAAGATCTATATGGCCCTAAAAACTTCAACACAAACTTACATAAAATGAGGTAATTAGTATTTAGCTTTGTCTAAGTAAGATTATTATGTGCAAGAATATAAAACCAAAATGTGATATAACATTCCTAAATATATATGTATACATATACGTATAATTATTACTCATATTTTCTTACACATGATATAATGCATCTTTAAAACATACATAGTTTAAATGTCTGATAGAGTACACTGGACCATTGTCCATTGTTAAAATACTTACAGACAGACTGGCACTACCATTATGTCTTATCTGATGAGATGTCCATGTACCACTTATTTACGATCAAGAAAGACAGAGATCTTCTATTGAAATTCTAGACTGTCTTGTAAGAGACATTTTGCAAAAGAACATATATGAACTTTCATTCATCTTCAAACAAGATGGAAGCTGTGCTGTTCAAAATCTATATAAGACTGAATATACATGGCTTTTAATCTTTCCATTTTTTTTCCTTTTATTTAATTACCCCCAATAATCCTGACAGGTGAGTATGTTAAAGCCATGAGAAAAGATCATGCACAGATGTGAGCGTGTTACAGATGGAGCAGACATTCCAGAGGGTGCATGAGATTGGGGGGCTGGTTTTAGGAAGCAGGGGGATAGAAACTAAACTGAGTGGACTGCAGCTGTTGCCAGAGGAGGAGGGATGCCAGATTTGTGGTTTGCAGTTAAAAAATGAAGGACCAGGATTTGGAGAAATGTTCCCTGAGACTAGGAGAAGGAGGGTGAGGAAGGTAAAATGGGAGTGGGATGTGTATGAGCACAAATGTCTAACTGCCCTGGTGTTTAGGTCAGCATGTGGGTGCAGTAACAGGGAGAGGATAGGAGTGAGGGTGATATGTGTATGCTGTGGGGTAAAGAGGAGAGGTAGAGTAAGGACAATTTGAGGATAAAAGAAAAACACTTATGTGAGAAGGAAGAGTAGAAGGAGCATGTTTGTGGATAGAGAGTGGGAATCTGACTTCAAATAAATTAAATGTCGAATACTGGTTTGCTTGCCATATTTCCAGAGTGGAGCAGAGTTCTTGTATCTTCATACAGCTTTAGTTATTCTGCTTTAGTTATACCGCGGTGGTGAAACTGTGCAACACTCGTGACAGAGACACTCAGGAAAGAGACATGCGCCTCCTACTAGGCCGCTTTAAATTTATAGGGAGATTGAGTAGGCAAGCATTTGTCAATGTATCAATATAGGGTCTGATTTGAGATAGGTGGATATGGGAGGGAAGATGGACAATACCAGACCAGCCACAGACACAGGCTAGGGTGGTAAAAGGTAATTGAGTCTCTTGATCACTAAAGCCAAATGGAGTTGAGATTCAATCACCAGTTATGTTGCTAATGCAGTGCCTTTTTTATAGAGCTAGCTTTAAATATACAAGTTTAAAGATATAGCAGCAGAGGATATTACCAAAAATAAAGAGCAGTGTCAGATAGACAGGTAGAGCAGGGTGTACATATGGATAGTAGAAGACATTTACCAAAAATAAAAAGCAGTCTAAGATAGTCAGGCAGAGCAGGGTGTACATATGGATAGTAGAAGACATTTACCTGTAAAAAGCAGAGAAGACATGATCAGTAGAGATGGCCTTCCCATTCACGGTGAATTTTGCTTGTTCGCTACCCGCCAATTTTGCAAACACATGGTGTTGTTTGCGGCCGCCATATTAGTTTACATTGGGGAGAACTTTGACCCATGACACACCCCCGTCAGGTGGAACGGGACAGCCAATTGAAACATTTCAGCACATGGACATGCCCCCTACCTTATAAATAGACCAGATCAGGCGGCCATTTCACATTCTGCTTTTTGTCAGCGTAGGGAAAGGTCTGCTGTATGCATCACGGAGAGATTGCATACAGACCTGCTCACGGATATAGAAATACGGGACAACTTAGGAAACAGTGACCATAGGTCAATTCGTTTCAGTATTAATTATAGTAATAGTAAACACAAGGGCAATATAAAGACACTGAATTTCAAAAGAGCCAATTTCCCAAAACTGCGCTCTCTGCTAGAAAATATCAAATGGGATAGAACTCTGGGAACAAAGAACACGGAGGAAAAATGGGAGTGCTTCAAAAGCATACTTAACAAAGGGATTGATCAGTGCATTCCAAAGGGAAATACATTTAAAAGAGCAAAGCTAAACCCTGGGTGGCTAAACTCCAACATAAAAATGCATATTAATGCTAAAGGAAAGGCCTTCAAAAAATACAAGACTGAGGGGTCATTGGCAGCATTCAAGCATTACAAAGAGTGTAATAAGAAATGTAAAGACGAAATCAGGGCGGCTAAAAATATAACACGAGAGACATATAGCAGAAGAGAGTAAAAAGAACCCCAAGAAATTCTTTAAGTATATAAACAGTAAGAAAGCGAAGCCAGAACACATTGGCCCCATAAAAGACGTTTTGGCCACAGAGGACAGGGAAAAGGCGGTAGTGTTAAATAATTTCTTCTCTTCAGTCTTCACAAAAGAATTGGGGGGCTACACTAACCCAGCTTGTAAGGCCAAACTAAACAACACACCTCAGGAAATACCGCCATGGCTAACAGAAGATAAACTAAACTAGAGAAACTTAACATAAATAAATCACCGGAACCGGGTGGCTTGCACCCGAGGGTTCTTAAAGAGCTCAGCCAGGTGATTGCCAGACCATTATTCTTGATCTTTAAGGATAGTTTACAGATGGGTATGATGCCAGCTGATTGGAAAAAAGCCAACATGGTACCAATATTTAAAAAGGGGCCGAGATATATCCTGGGTAACTATAGCCTGGTCAGCCTAACATCAGTAGTCTGCAAGATTTTGGAGGGGATGTTAAGGGACCACATACAAGACTTGAGTAATGAAAATGGTATTATTAGTAGTAATCAGCATGGATTCATGAAAAATCGTTCTTGCCAAACCAATCTATTAACCTTCTATGATGAAGTGAGCTGCCACCTAGATAAAGGTAAGCCTGTGGATGTGGTGTACCTGGACTTCGCAAAGGCCTTTGACACCGTTCCCCCCAAACGCTTACTGTTCAAACTAAGGAAGGTAGGTATGGACCATAAGGTGAGTACCTGGATAGAGAACTGGCTCCAGGGGAGGTTGCAAAGGGTGGTGATTAATGGGGAGTACTCAGATTGGGCGGGTGTGGAAAGCGGGGTCCCCCAGGGTTCTGTCCTGGGGCCAATCCTGTTTAATTTATTCATAAATGATCTAGAGGAGGGGATATCGAGTAAAATCTCAGTATTTGCGGATGATACTAAACTAAGCAGGCCAATATCTTCTGGGCAGGATGTGGAAACCTTACAAGCGGACCTGAACAAAATAATGGAGTAGGCAACCACATGGCAGATGAGGTTTAATGTTGAAAAATGTAAAGTAATGCACCTGGGTGCCAGAAACCAGAAAGCAAGCTACTCACTAGGGGGGGGGGGAACCTCTGGGTGAGTCTAGGATGGAAAAGGACCTAGTTGTACTGGGTACCCTAGCATATGGAAAAACCTATTCAGAGAAAGGAAATACAATAAGACACGTGGCCACTCACGAAAACTAGAGGAAAGGCGGTTTAACCTTAAAATATGCAGGGGGTTCTTCACTGTGAGAGCAGTAAGGATGTGGAATTCTCTTCCGCAAACAGTGGTATCAGCAGGGAGCATTGATAGTTTCAAAAAACTATTAGATGGGCACCTTACCACCACATACAGGGGTATACAATAGGTTGAACTGGATGGACTGATGTCTTTTTTCAACCTCACTAACTATGTAAATTGCCAGACACAAATAGCTCTGTTAAGATCCACAAAAGTCCTTTTCAGGGCTGGTATTTCGGTATAGCTCCACTACTGTCTCTTTTCAGTTTAGGGACAGGTATCCAGTCTGTGATCCAGGGACAGATAGAGATTGGCAGTGATACAAATCGCTCTGTTAATGTCCACAAAAGTCATTTAAAAGGGCTGCAATTTTTTTGGTATAGGTGAACAGTTTCTGTTCAGTTTAGGGACAGGTATCCAGTGTGCCCTATGGACCGATCTGCAGTGACACAAATCGCTCTGATAATGTCCACAAAAGTAATATAAAGGGCTGGAATTTTTTTTGGTATAGGTGTACAGTTTCTGTTCAGTTTAGGGACAGCTATCCAGTGAGCTCTAGGGACAGATCTGCAGTGACACAAATCGCTCTGTTAATGTCCACAAAAGTCATTTAAAGGGCTGGAATTTTTTTGGTATAGGTGTGCAGTGCACTATATAGGGGTGTAATCCACGGTATAATATACTTTGTAATGTAGAAAGCATATTATAGTGGATTTGTATTGTGCACTGTGCAGCATTGTGACTGGTGTGGTGACTGAGCGTTGCTGCAGCAATACTGCAAACAGTTACAAAAGCACTTTTAATGTATTATAACTAGTGTGATAGACCAGTGGCCCCCCAATACCACATATTGAAGTGGGGTGCTATCTGAGTATACTTTTACAAGTGTATTTGTGTCCTGCAACAATATTGCCTCTTTTGCTGTGTTAACTCTGCTACATACAGCGCCAAACTCACTGGCCAATTTTTTGAACAACTGGTGTCATAGACTAGTGGCCCCCCAATACCACATATTGAAGTGGGGTGTTATTTAACAGTATATTTTTCTAAAAGTGTATTTTTGTCCTGCAAAAATGTGACCTCTTTTGCTGTGTTAACTCTGCTACACACAGTGACAACAGTTACTGGCCAATTATTTGTAGAACTGGTGTAATAAACCAGTGGCCCCCCAATACCACATATTGAAGTGGGGTGTCATCTGAGTATACTTTCATAAGTGTATTTGAATCCTGCAACAATATTGCCTCTTTTGCTGTGTTAACTCTGATACACACAGTGCCAAACTCACTGGCCAATTTTTGAACAACTGGTGTGATAAACCAGTGGCCCCCAATACCACATATTGAAGTGGGGTGTTATCTGAATATACTTTTACAAGTGTATTTGTGTCCTGCAACAATATTGCCTCTTTTGCTGCGTTAAGTCTGATACACACGGTGCCAAACTCCCTGGCCAATTTTTTGAACAACTGCTGTGATAATCCAGTGGCCCCCCAATACCACATATTGAAGTGGGGTGTTATCCGAGTATACTTTCATAAGTGTATTTGTGTCCTGCAACAATATTTCCTCTTTTGCTGTGTTAACTCTGATACACACAGTCCCAAACTCCCTGGCCAATTTTTTGAACAACTGGTGTGATAAACCAGTGGCCCCCCAATACCACATATTGAAGTGGGGTGTTATTTAACATTATACTTTTCTAAGAGTGTATTTTAGTCCTGCAAAAATTTGCCCTCTTTTGCTGTGTTAACTGTGCTACTCACAGTGACAACAGTTACTGGCCAATTATTTATAGAACTGGTGTGATAAACCTGTGGCCCCCAATACCACAGATTGAAGCGGGGTGTTTTATACCTTTTTCCAGATATACTGCGATTCTCTAGAGACTTTTATCACAGGGTAATTTAAAAACATGACAGGCAGAGGAAGAGGTAGACACTTACGCAGGGGTGGTAGGGGTAGGGCAGGAGCAGTAGGCCAGAGCCAAAGTGTGAGCCAAAGTTTCAGAATGCCCGTTCGATTACGTCAAAGGACGCACCAGACTTGGTTGAGTGGCTTACTCAGCCTTCCTCTTCTGAACTTGGTGGTGCAGCGATTCGTTGCCAAATATCCTGGGGTTCAGGACGTCTTGCGGCAGGCCAGGAAAATCTCGGGCCATTTCAGAATATCTTACACAGCCATGGCTTGCCTTGCTGACACAACCTGCCCGTCAGGCGTCTTATTTGTGACTGCCCGACGCAATGGAACTAAACGTTGCATATGCTTGATAGGCTGCTCCAGCAGAAACGTGCAGTTAACGACTACCTGTACGAACTCTGTGGCAGGACAGGTTCTGGGGAGCTTGGGTTTTTTTCACCTCGCCAGTGGCTGCTTATGCGGGACGCATGCAGACTTCTGCGGCCATTCGATGAGATCCCAAAACTGGTCAGTCACGGCCAGGGCGCCATCAGTGACATTGTACCTTACGCCTTCTTTCTGGAGCACGCATTGCTTCGTGCCATTGATCAAGCCATCGAAGAGCAGGAGCAGGAAGATGAGGAAGTCGCAATGTTGGATGAATTCCCAGTGGGTGCTACACCATCTGAGACAAGTCAACAGCAGGAGTCTAAAAAGGAGTCAGAGGTGGATGGTGCTGGGGGGGGGGGGGGGGTGAGGAGGAGCAAGAAGAGAATGCTTTAAAGCTTTTTTGGGATCCCTGGTGTTATCCGTGGATGGGGGGAGGAGAACGAGAATGACATTATCCTGGATGATGAGCTGGAAGCAGGCCACTACACCGCTTCCAGTTTAGTGCGAATGGGGGCCTTCATGCTCCAGTGTTTTAAGGGGGGCCCCCGTATAATAAGCATAAAGGCCAAGGACCAGTACTGGGTGGCAACGTACTTGGACCCCCGGTATAAACAAAAAATGGCGGAAATGTTACCACAATCACAGAGGACGGTCAGAATGCAGTACTTCCAGGCCTTGCTGCGGGGAATGCTGCATTCTGCTTTTGCGTGCGCTGGCAGAGGAATTTCCAGTCACAGAGAGACAGTTGCGGGTAGAAATCCAACAGTGCCTGCAAGTCAGAAGAGGGCGGTTTGAAGATGTCTTGGTCACTTCAGATATGAGATCCTTCTTTCAGCCGAATCATCGACAGCTGTACTCCGGATCCAGCATCAGGGAACACATAGACCGTCAGGTGTCCGACTACTACATCGGGTTAACGGCCGATGTGGACGCGCGAGGAGGGATGAACCCCTGGAATACTGGGTGGGCAGGCTTGACCTGTGGCTAGAGCTTGCACAATTTGCAATGGAAATGTTGGCTTGCCCCCCGTCCAGTGTCCTGTCTGAAAAGACGTTCAGCGCAGCAGGGGGGATCGTGACCGATTAAGCGCACTCGCCTAGCTCATGACAGTGTAGACACCCTCACATTTA
Source organism: Pelophylax lessonae (assembly GCF_965119305.1). Lineage (NCBI taxonomy): Eukaryota > Metazoa > Chordata > Amphibia > Anura > Ranidae > Pelophylax > Pelophylax lessonae. The sequence goes on along the minus strand of NC_138779.1, from coordinate 154,959,807 downwards.
TAAAAATGATTGAGGCATGGATCTCTGAGGAATTCAAAACATGTGACCAGTAGACCATGTTTCACTTGAAATTCCTCATGCCAGGCAACAAATATTCGCCAGACCGCCATCCACCCACAACAATTCCTGGTCCTTGTCTTCGCTAAATACAGCGGCATAAAAGGCATTTCTTGTCCATTGAATGGCAAATTTTTGGGGCCTTTCAGGGCAGACAATTATTTTTTCTGTGAATGCCTAATGTACCTCCAGCCACAGAATACAACTTTCTTTGCTGTCTGGTAAACCCATGTGGGCTTATTTTTTGGGGCCTATACAGGCCAACACTTACTTCTGTATTCTGTGAATGCCTAATGTATAATCTGGGATTTTCCGCGCTGCTATGTAATAATGTGAAATATATTTTGCATAATCAATGCTCAAATTGCATATAACCAATAAATATGCCAAAAATCCTAGTATTCACAGTGCATCAAAAATAAATACATGGGTAGAAATAATATATCAATAACACTGAATAAATAAATGTCCTTTAGTGCAAAGTAGAAAAAAAGTGCTGTAGTGCTCCACTTCTTAGAGTAAAGTGCTGGTGCTCCCCTTGTGGTTCCCTACTTACCACAAATAGAAGAGAGTAAAGCGGTGGGTGTCATATACACTTTTCTTGGTGATAATGATTCTCGTGGAGACAGCCTTTTTTTATATATGTATGTTGGGAAAGGATCCTTACATATAGGTGCAGATATTCCTACAGGCCCTTATAAAGACAGAATGCCATCCATGGTAAAGTAAGTATAAACAGCGTTTATTTAATCCAATACATAGAACTACTTACAAACATAGATGGATAGGAAGCAGTGATCGGCTCGGTGGTTGCTGCTCTCGCAGCGTGCGCTCCACCGGCCGGATATGACGTACTGCGTGACAAGATGCGCTCAACCAATCGCTAGACGCATTTCGCCCTCCTCTCTGGGCATCATCTGCAGCTCATATCCGGCCGGTGGTGCGCACGCTGCGAGAGCAGCAACCACCAAGCCGATCACTGCTTCCTACCCAGCTATGTTTGTAAGTAGTTCTATGTATTGGATTATATAAACTCTGTCAAGTAAACCCATGTGGGCTAATTTTTGGGGCCAATATTGGCCGACACTTACTTCTGTATCCTGTGAATGCCTAATGTACCTTCAGCCACAGAATACAACGTTCTTAGCTGTCAGGTAAACCCATGTGGGCTAATTTTTGGGGCCTGGAATGGCCGACACTTACTTCTTTATCCTGTGAATGCCTAATGTAACTTCAGCCACAGAATACTAAGTTCTTTGCTGTCAGGTAAATGCATGTGGGCTAATTTTTGGGGCCTTTCATGGCCAACACTTACTTCTGTATCCTGTGAATGCCTAATGTACCTTCAGCCACAAAATACAACGTTCTTAGCTGTCAGGTAAATGCATGTGGGCTAATTTTTGGGTCCTAGAATGGCCAACACTTACTTCTTTATCCCGTGAATACCAAATTTTTCAGACTGGAATTGAAAATCAATGGGTCTGTAAAGGTTCCGCCAAATTGTGGAATGGATGCGGACCCATTTTACAGATGTGTGAATGAACCCTATATGTATTTGACATGTATTTACCGGCTGCTGTCAGTTCTGGCTGATTTATGATAAAAAAAAAAAAAAATGTTGCTGTAAAAAAAAGAAAAATTTAGGGCAACTTTTCCACTTCTGTTATGACATTGTCCATGTGCTGGGACTATTTGTGCACAGCTAGTACATCTTTTGTGGCTGCAAATATGACCTAAAAGTTCGAAGTGCGAACCGCCCCAGCCGATGTTCGTCCATCACTAATGATCAGAGTTGAAAGCTGCTGCAGTGAAACTGCGCAACACTCAACACTCATGACAGAGACACTCAGGAAAGAGACATGGTGTCTGTGACTTGACCTTGTCTGCACCTCCGCATAGGCCACTTTAAATTTATAGGGAGATTGAGTAGGCAAGCATTTGTCAATAAATCACAGTAAGCCGAAAGTTAGCTTACCTTTGCCGGCAGAAGTGAATTCCCAGGATTTGTTCTGTTCTGTGTCTAAAGGCCCGTACACGATAAGAAACTCTGTAGGGAAAATTCGTCCGACGACCGATCTGTCGATTTTCGGATTGTTAGTATGGTGCTTTCGGCAGCCAACTCCGACTTTTCGGCTGACAAAATCCTGATGTGCAGGCTATAAAATTTTTGTCGTCCATCAAAACAACGTCTGATTTTCATCTCATTAGTACAGATTTCGACAGAAAAAAATCTTAAAAGCAAGACTAGGCATGCTCAGAGACGAAAGAACACATACAAAGCAATTCAACACATGACATCACTTCTGAAGTAGAATTCTGTCGTATGGGAAAATTCGTATGAAAATAACCTCTTCACTTTCCACATCAGACTAGCATGCCACAAAAAACGGACGACAGATCGTTCCATAATCTGATCGTGTTTACGGGGCTTTAGTGATGTCCCTAGATTTTTCCCTTCTGGCTCTCGAAGGACCACGTTGACGGGAAAACCCCAAAACGAATGGGTTTCAGTAAAATTTTGACTGCTGAAGCTAGGTTGAAAAGTAGATGTATTTAATATACAAGCATGTAGTTAGACCTACATGCAGGGAGAGCAGCACACTACCTAGTGTCGGTTTCAAAAGTATTGCTCTAACTCACTAAGGACTTCTAATACAATCTATATGTTTTAAAGTGGGTGGCACCTAGCTATCTAAACTTTCTTTGAATTCAAATCTTTGTCTCTGGGGAAACTGATTGAGATGTGAATTGTCATTCACATAGGTTTGCCACTTCCAATGGCTCTTTGAGGAAAAGGCCGAGGTAACAATCTTCACAACTGAAGGTGTAAATAGCATTTTAACACAAGCAATACAGCTGTTACACAATATGACTTCTGCCAAAATATACATCCAATATATCTGCTTAATCAGATATAAATGTTTGATAATCAGAAATAAGTGTTAGATAAATAAAATTCCTATTCTATTTTCCCTCTCAGTAGTGTGCAGCAGCAAACTCAAAAGCTTAATAGTGGTGTTACTTGATAGACCTACATAGCAATAAATTACAGTAATGTAGTCCAACAAAGTTGGCAATTTATGCAATAGATGAGCAACAAACAGACAGCCATTTCAAAACACAGGCAGCGTATAGGCAAATATTACATTATGCGGACAATAAATGGGCATTCATTACAATACACGAGCAACAAATGGCAACTCATCAATAAGTGGTAAAAACAAGCAATCCTTACAATATGGGGGGGCAACAAACAGGCAATCATTACAATATGCAAGCAACAAAAATACATTATAATATATGGGCAAATGAGCAATTGTGATTAAACACGTGCAATAATAATAATAAATGCCCTATGATCCACTCCTGGCTTTCTCCTCTCTACAGTGCTAGTTTTCTACTATAGCTAAACAACTCATTTACAAGCCTAATGAGCCACAGGTCTAGGCTTTTGGAGACTAAAGCATTTTATACCTGCAGCATTGTTGCTCTGACAGAGTTACTTCAAAGATCACCTTTATTCAACCAAGCAAGCCTGTCCCCCAGTCCTCCCATTCTACATCTGCCCCCTACCCCTAGCCCACATGCCTTTTTTCAAAAATACATAAAAAAAACATACATAACTTTTATTACAGGTGTAATGTGTCATGTGATGAGTAGATTTCTATATATCCTCTTTGCATCCCCCCTCCTCGGTACTCTTTTCTGATCCAAATCTTTTAATTTACATCCCATGGATCACTAATGGTATGATTTTAAAGTACTGGCATGCACATGGCAGTTTTTAGAATACCCAGTTTTATCAACAATTCTGTCCATTCAGGCTAATTAACTATTGTAACAACGAAACAACTGCCAATTAAATAATTATTGGCTTCAATCCAGGAGATGGCAATTTAATTTGTGAGTATCTTCTGTTTGACAGTAATCCATCTGATTTACAATAATATGTATTTGGCAAATCTCATTATGCACACTTGGCGGTGTTAACACACAATTCTAAAGGGCCATGTGCTTATGAAATCTGGATTACTTCTATAATGGCCCATAATTCAATTGGGATAGATATTCTTCCAATTCTTCCTCCTCAGACCGTGTTTAATATTGCAGAAAGTTAAATCTGATCTTGCTCATGTCATCACAATCACAGGGTAAAATAGATGAGCTGAATGTTTATACTGTTAGGATATACTGTATAACCTCAGACAAAGACAAAGTGAAAGTCAGGAATATAGCTATTGAAAAGCAAAGCATAAATAGATAAAGTAACCCTAATTTCTTAAAAAAAAAAATAAAATGGAAATCCAGTTCAATGTGTTTTGAAGCATTATTGAGCATGAAAAATTGCATGGGCAAACCACAGTAGAAAATAGTTGCTAGTGATGCTCTTTAGTCACCTCTATGGAGAACTTCATGGCAGCAACTATAACTGGTACTTAGACAGTAAGGAGGATATTCATGATATGCATGCAACATGTAAATCAGACTAAAAGAAACTTGCCTGTGGTTCCAGAATAATAATATTCCCCTTTACATAATTAAAATGACCACTTTAAAATAAATGTGTAGACTTTGCATGGATTTTTTTTTTAGATTGATTTTATGAATATGTTGTAATTATATGTGTACATAGCGAAGTGTTAATTTTGGCAGCAAATTTGGATTTAGTTTTAGTCAAAACATTTGCAGATGACTAAAATGTGACTTAAACTAAAATGGCATTTTAGTCATCTGCAAATGTTTTAGTTATAGTAATATTAAGCAGACTAAAATCTCCAGTATATTTTAATCAACTAAAATGTCCTATATTTTAGTCGACTAAAATCTCCAGTACATTTTAGTCGTCTAAAATCTAACAGGTGTAGTTAAATTGTAATACATTATTTAAAGCGGTTGTAAACCCCCCTTAATGACTTGTGCCTATAGGTAAGCCTACAATAACGCTTACCTATAGGTACTGTAAATATCTCCTAAACTTGCACCATTTAGGAGATATTTACATTGCATGCAGCCGATGACGTCATCAGCGCATGCGCTCTGAAGGAACGACCACCCGTGCCGTTCCTTCAGAGCCCTGTGCCGTGAACAGCGGGTCCTACGCGCATGCGCAGGAGCAATGTCATTGCGCCTCCGGGCAATCAGATGGCCAGAGGACGCGAACCAGGAAGTAGGACGGCCGAAAATGTCTGCTGTGTTACAGGTGAGCAGGCGGCACTGCGGGGGCTTCGTTCTAAGGTAAGTATTTCATAATGTCAAAAAAAGAGAGATGATAACACCCCATGGTTTTGCGCTTGCAAATATGCAGAAAAATGTAAATAATAATAGGTGATATACCTATATGGGAGTGAATATATACAAAGCAATAAATCTGTGAATTATATTTGAATAGATAGGTAGTAGTGGAAACCCACACACATATTGACACTATTCCAATTAATGACAAGCAAGAAACGGTGGTTCTTTAATGGATATGCCCTGAGAAAAGGAGAGGAGTTTGGCTGGTGCGTCAGGACGTGATGTTGAACACCAGACAGGTACAGCTTGATAGTACTGGCGGATAATTTAAGCTGGAGGTGGCAAAAGGCTGCGAAGGCGACCATTGTCTGAACTGAGTGGTCGTGCAACCCAAATTCCGCTGAAAACCTCCTGAAGATGGACATGGCTCGGTCATAAGCCTTCCTGGTGTTAGACGACAGAGCAATCCGGGCCAACTCCCGACCATGCGCCACAATCCAGGCTAGTCCAGGACTAGTTCCTCGAACTCCGGGGTCCGAGTGGGGCATCTGTCGGCCGTCGGGTGGAGGTTGAAGAATACCTGCAATTTAGACCGGGAAAGAGCGTCAGCGGCTGAGTTGGAGTGACCCGGGATATGTTCACAGTAAAGAAAAAACTGGAAGGTGGCTGCTACCAAGGTCAGCCTGCGAACCAGCCTCATGATGGTCAGGGATGATGACCGGCCCTTGTTAATAATGTCACAGGCAGCCTTGTTGTCACTAAAACACTTGACTGCCATCCCTGACCAGCACCTACCCCAAGTGACAGCTGCCGCCACTATAGGATATAACTCAAACAATGCCGAGGTCTCCCGGAAAGCAGGTAAGGCAAGTGACTCAGCCGGCCAACTATCCCTGAACCACGAGTCCCCAAAGATGGCTGCGAACCCGGTATTGGCGGCCGCATCCGTCCAAAACACGGGGGACTGGGAAGAGATGGGCGGGATAAACATAGAAATGCCGTTCCAGATTTCCAGGAACTCCACCCACATAGCCAGGTCCGCCCTGTCTGGGGGATCCAAGTGGGAGATGACGCCCTCCGGAAGACCTGGCAATAAACACAGCAACCGGGAGATGAAGGACCTGCCCTGGGGGGATGATGCGCATGGCAAAGTTCAACGACCCGATCAAGGACTGCAGATCTTTCCTCGAAAAAGTCCCTACTTCCAAGAACCTGCCTACCACCTCACGAATGCGCCTAAGTTTGTCCTCAGGGAGGCTGGACTGCATGGAGATGGAATCCAAGGTAATCCCCAAGAAATCTAACCTGGTGACAGGTCCAACCGTCTTGCCTGGTGACAGAGGGACCCCTAAGGTTGAAAATAAGGCCATGGTGCTCCTCAAACTGACTGGCATGCAGTTGCTTTGTTCGACCAACAAGAAATCGTCCAAGTAGTGCAAAACCGTGGGGCACCTGGTGATGTTCAGAAGGAGCCAGCAGAGCGTCTCTGCAAAGGTATTGAAGATCCTTGGACTGCTCTTGGACCCGAATGTGAGCCTGATAGCAAAATAATATTCCTCCCTCCACTTAACACCGTGAACGTGCCATAAAGAGGGGTGAATGGGCAGCAGCTTGAAGGCGTTGGCTATGTCCGTCTTGCTGAGCCAAGCAGCCCTGCAAAGGCTGGCAGAGTGCGAGGTGGAGGAGCATGTGGCACAAGAGGGAGGCACCAAGCCTGCAAAGTGCCTACAGAACAGCTTGGTGTCCAAAAGACTCCAATCAACCCGTACATTAAATTGAGCCAAGGCAGCCGCTGCTTTGGCTGAGACTGACTTGTGGAAGTCAAAAAAGGTAAAACCCCCGTATTTGTGCCCTAGATCCACGACCTTATGCAGGTAAAGATCCAACTCCTCCCGGTGATGTGGGTAGACGGAACACAACACGTCCCTGTAGATTCCGAAGGCCAGGACAAACTCTGGAATGGTCAGCTTCTTATTGAGCCTGGGGTCCCTGGCCTTCATTACTACGGACAAATCTCCGTAGTTGTAAACCTTATTCTCAACCATATCTTGGGAGGCAATAAGGAGAGCCACCAGGTTTACGTCCTTCCCCTCCAGGATATCCTTGCGGAGAGCTGGGGGGACCATGTGGGCCAGGGTGATAATAGGAGATACCGTAGTAGAGGGAAAGAAGGGAACTGGGGGCCTTCCCTGATCACTAACGGGAGCTGGGGTCTGCACCGGCAAGGAAGGAGGAGGACCCCCGTAAGCTGGACTGGCGTCTTTCAGTTTGGACAGTATATCGCAGATGGACTGCAGGGAAGACAGGATGGAGTCCAGGGTGCCCTGCATGGCTGACCCACAGCCCTGAGAGCTGGTGCCCAGTCCAGGATCTTCTGGATGTTCCGACATCAATCTAAATAGTTCAGCTTTCCTCGCCGTGGCTGGGAACAGGATACCCTTCTGGCGTAGGACCGCCAAGATCTTCGGGATGGTCCAAGATCCGTAGGAGCCCAGCGGAGATGGATTCCGAAGACCCCTGGGGGTAACAGATCTGACGGGGGTGCTAGGTCTTGCTGGCGTGGAGGGGGAGGCAGATCCTTCTTTCAGGATGGCTCCTTGAGGCCCGCTGTTGAAAGAAACAAAAATAGAACACCCAAGTCCGATTAACGACCGTAAGGTACCCGGAGAACAACTGGCTGGCTAGCTAGTGCTCTGAAGCGAAAAACTTAACTACCCCGTGACAGGTGAGGCCCTGCTAGATGCCAAGCGGCAGGCGAGAGGCTCTACCTATGATTTGGGCGTGGGGCGTGAGCCACTGACGTGGTGGCATGAAGGTTGGCCTCTCGGTGACAGTAAAGAATCAAAAATGTGTGGCCGTGACAGGTGAAGCCCTAACTATAAACCCATGAGAAGGGTGGAGCGAGGCGCTAGCTTTGGTTTGGCCCGAGGGGCGAAGAATCTCCGTGTTGAGATTGGGAGGTTGGCCTCGCGGGACCGGCTATGAAGGGGGGGGCTATAGGGCCAGCGCCTGAACCCTAACAGCCAGTTTACTCGCCCTACGGGGGGGGGGGGGCTAGCCCGGGGAGACAATACATGACGAAGAACAACACAGTTGAAGTGCAACAGCAAATAACAGTGCCTACGAGGAGGACGAACGACATGAAGTGTAGTATGTGCACAGAGGTGGTGAAGCAGTGACGGAACAACTGGAACCGAATGGCGTCCGCTTGTGATACACAGAAGGTGTGAAACGAGCCTGAAGCGTGACCGGAAGGGGCCTAACCACCGGTCGCATGGCAAGACAAGGTGACTAAGTGTGTGGAGGCCCAAATGAGCTGGTAAGACTGGCCTAGTAGTGCCTATGGGCAACGCCAGAGTAGCGTCTGTGATGACTAAAATAATGCAGAGCCGTGTAGTACACAAGGAACCTGCAACCTGTAGTAGTACCTGATGCCGGCATTGAAGGACATGACGTGAACCTGGAGAAAATAAGGCAATCGGTCAGGGGGGGGGGGGGGAGAAGAGGAGAAGAGAGAGAGAGAGAACCAGAAGCCGCAACCCATGTCCCCCCACCTGTAGATACATGTCATGGAGCCAGGAATGAGGAACACATACCCTGCAATGCTGGTGAGACCCCCCCTGAACCCCAGGTACCAACCCCCCCCCCCTCCTGTCCGGGGCAGTGGTTGATGCATGTGTGCATGAGTGTTTATGCGACCCCAACCCAAACCCTGGACCTGTATCCAAGAACCCCCCCCAATGGGAGCCATGGCCTGGGGGCACCTGGTGGCCCCCGTGAGGGGGAGACGTGCCTGATGAAGAGGAAGGCTGGTGGCCGGTGATAACAGACCACCCCTCCCTGCTTGCAGGATACCATGCCCAACAAGTAATAGACCAATTTGAGTAACTCCCCCTCACTGTGTTTATTTTTTTTTTTTCCACAGGAGCGAGCGAACCCCCCCCCCCCCCCCAGCGAACAGGGTAACCGTGGCCTAGCAAGAGGCAGGCAGTGAGATGCAGGAGAACATGTGTAATAAGGTAGCCGTGGCCTTGACTGAGAGGCAGGCAGTGTGTGCAGGAGAACATATGTAATAAGGTAGCCGTGGCCTTGACTGAGAGGCAGGCAGTGTGTGCAGGAAGACGCCCCCCCCGAAACCCTATAGGTACCTGACCCCCTGCTGAACAGCGGGGAGATGCAGCGGAACGAAGCTGTCGGTAGATGAAGGTGCTGGCGGCGGCTGGAGGCAGACCCCTCCCTGCTTGAGAAGAGGTGCTGAGATGGATGGCAACGGTGGAGGAGCTAGGTGTCCCTAGCGTCTTAGGTCCCGACCGGAAGTTCGGTCCTCGAGGCAGCGGTTTCCGGCCGACGTCAGGTGACTAACTAGAACACCTGTCTAAGCCGAGCAGCAGCAGGCCGGTGTAGGGGAGGGGCGGCGCTATAAAGCCCGCTAGCTCCTCCCACAAATACCGGCCTGCGGCCGAACACTTATCTCTATAATAAGAATCAGTTTACTGACAGTTTATTATTTCTAATTCTGGGAGACAGTCAAAGAAAAAGTGCAAAGTCTACAATAATGCCATTAGTGTGTGGTTTATAAAAATCCCAACTTTTTATCAACTCCTCTCTCACACCTCTCTCGCAATGACAATAGAGGTAAATATCACACTAAAAAGATTACCCTAGGGGCAGGACCTCAACATAAGGCTGCCCTATTTGACAGTTGCTGATCTGTTTTTCTTTTTTATTAGTATATTATTTACCTCTATTGTCAAATTTGTCAATGTTAAGAGAGAGAGGAGTTGATAAAAAGTGGTAGCTGTTATGGTTCCACATACTAATGGCATTTGTAGCCTGGGCATTTTTCCTATGAAGTTAATTGACAATTAGAACTGTTGTTGAATTATTGATTCTTTTTATCATAATAAGCACAACCCACAAGCATTAGGTATGCTTCTTATGTGAAAAATAGAAATAACAGGAGAGAGAATAAAACACTTCTACTGTTTTTATTTAATCTAAAGAAAGCACTTTGTGCAAACATGACCCTTGCTCTAATTTGCCAACCAATAGAGTTGTCACCTGTGACACTGAATATTCTCTCTGCAAAGGCTTGAGAAGCTGGCATAGACAGCAGGTCTAATCCAAGAGGTTTTAGCTGGTGATAAAAAGTCTCACTCTTTGGCAGCCAAAAATCTGTTCCGATATCCTCAGTGATGATGACAACTTGGTTCAAAAACTCCTTATATTTTCTGATCTGCTGCCTTATGCTGTTTGGGGAGATCCTCTGCCTGGGTCTTCTGCAGCATTTAGAAAGAAACCGAAAGACTGGCTGCTTAGATGTGGGTGGTGCTTCTTCCACTTCCTGTGATTTCTCAATATTCTCCTAAAAATTAAGCAAAAGCCGGTAGCTTGTGTTCTGTTTAATGTCCTCAAGGTGGAATTATATATTCTTGTGCTGAAAAATCCAATCTCCAAACACCACGTGCAAATCACCAAGAATTAGCCTCTTACCAGATGGTAATGGGTATACACTTAATCAGTGAAACCACAGCCTCGCTTCCTCTCTAAGGTCTTGAAGTTGGATGGAGTAGCCACACTAACATTCCTCCTCCACTAGATGGCACCAGTATCGCTTGTATCAGCAAGAAACACCGCTTGCTCCTTCCTAATTAACCTCAATATATATATATTAGGACCTGAACACACATCTCCATTTCCACTGCAGAGCCTTCCGCAGCTCAACATTGAAGACCAGAAGGTGTCATCTTCACCGTCACCATGTCCAAGAAAGTGATCACCGTCTTCGGAGCCACAGTGAGTTTGTAAGGAAGGAGCAAGCGGTGTTTCTTGCTGATACAAGCGATACTGGTGCCATCTAGTGTAGGAGGAATGTTAGTGTGGCTACTGCATCCAACTTCAAGACCTTAGAGAGGTAGCGAGGCTGTGGTTTCACTGATTAAGTGTATACCCATTACCATCTGGTAAGAGGCTAATTCTTGGTGATTTGCACGTGGTGTTTGGAGATTGGATTTTTCAGCACAAGAATATATAATTGCACCTTATTTATTTCCATTTGGTAAGGACGAATTTCACTTGGTGGTGGATACACGTATTATTTGGATACATCATTTTACTCACCTGCATCAAAATCTATGGACTTTTATGAACTTTTATGTTTATGCACTTATTGATTTGCACATTTTTGGATATATGTTGTTTATATTCACATACATTGTTGTTTAGCGCACCCCTATACCACACATAAGCACACTATCGCTTGTTTGCATTCCTCCCTCACATTTTTGTTCAGTTTTAATTCGTTTTCCATCATAGTTTTCATCAGTGGACAAAAATGTGGTGTACTTTTCATTTAGCTTTCATCACAGTAAAAAGACCTCTGATGAAAATTTTAATAAAAAATATTTCCGTTGACAAAAAGAACACTGACATAGGGGCATCTATAATTTACCAAGTAGATACAAAGGGTTGTGCTTTCTGCTTAGCAAATGGACCTGACCTAATAAAGAATATTCACGTATGTTCATTCATGCATCTGTGGAACAGGCCAAGCAACTACAGTCAGGTCCATAAATATTGGGACATCGACACAATTCTAATCTTTTTGGCTCTCTAACGGATTTGAAATTAAACAAACAAGAGGTGCTTTAACTGAAAACGTTCAGCTTTGATTTGAGGGTATTTACATCCAAATCAGGTGAAAGGTGTAGGAATTACAACAGTTTGTATATGTGCCTCCCACTTTTTAAGGGACCAAAAGTGATGGGACAATTGGCTGCTCAGCTGTTCCATGGCCAGGCGTGTGTTATTCCCTCATTATCCCATTTACAAGGAGCAGATAAAAGGTCCAGAGTTAATTTCAAGTGTGCCATTTGCATTTGGAATATGTTGCTGTCAACTCTCAATATGAGATCCAAAGAGCTGTCACTATCAGTGAAGCAAGCCATCATTAGGCTGAACAAAAACAAAACAAACCCATCAGAGAGATAGCAAAAACATTAGGTGTGGCCAAATCAACTGTTTGGAACATCCTTAAAAAGAAAGAACGCACCAGTGAGCTCAGCAACACCAAAAGACCCGGAAGACCACGGAAAACAACTGTGGTGGTGTAATGTTCTGGTACCTCTGGTACCCTTGTCTCCATATTTCTCCTCTGCTAATTGCGTCCCATCTTGTATAACAAGAGACGCATACACCTTTAAGACCGGATGACATCATTGCCGAGCGCCGCTATGAGCGGCTATTTCAATCGCCGGTTTGCTTTCACTCATCGCTCGTTCAAACCACATGTTCACCGCACCCTTCCTGTGAAGTCGGAGCTGCTGACATTCTCCCTCGCTGAACCTGAAGCCGGAAACCTCGCTGGTGATCCGTATCTCGCTACGGGATCACCCTTCTCCAATGGACACTGTTACTACTAAACCTTTCTAAGTGATAAGTACCCCGCAGGGGATTCTTACTAACCAATCTCCTACTGTCATCTACTGCAATTACCAAGACTATCTGTATCTATCTATTCACTATCATCTGCATAGACTGTTAGCTCTTGGGACTACCTTCAACTATCCTTGCACTAGGTTACTCTGTCTAAGGATACTCCATCTGTGTCCTCTTACCATCTGCACTATACTTGACATCAGAACCTATCTGCTTACTATCACCTGCAACTCTCCTATTACTACTTCTAGTGCTCACCATATAATAGCCTGTCTCTCATCTATACATCCTCATATATTCTATCCCTCCATTAAACATCTATTAATATATATGGTATATAACAGGCTGTACACGGTGATGAAGTCCTGAGAGTTGGATATGTTTGTTCAACAGATTCTCTACAAGGCTACTGAGTGTAATAATTCTGCAGCTGTAAATCCATCCACTAACAAAAACGCATGAACGTTACAGATTGAACGAGCCTTTAAAAAAAAATATGGATTCAGCAGAATTATCCACTCATGTACTACAATTAAAACAGCAAGTAGATGCATTGATCCTTGCGCTTACAGAGGTACAAAATGAAAATCAGACCTTAAGACAGCAGCTTGGCCGTCTCACACAGCCTCCTGCTGCTCAGCCCCGTGAGCCTAAGATAAACCCTCCTATAGTGTTTTCTGGTGATCGGAGCAAATTCTGTGAATTTAAAAACGCATGTCGATTGTTTTTTTTGTTAAAACCTCTAACCTACACCACTGACCAAATTAAGGTTTGTACCATCATCTCCTATTTAACGGGTGAACCCCGGGCCTGGGCAGATGCTCTCTTTGAAAAGGATGATCCACTCCTTAATTCTTATCCCTTATTTCTAGCACAACTTGCTAGTTTATATGAAGACCCCAACAAGCAGAGTACCGCTGATACCCAATTACGGGCCTTAAAACAAGGAAGGAGACCTGTTGAAGATTTCGTGGCGAATTTTAAAAGATGGTCCCCTGATTCAGGGTGGAACGACACATCTTTGCGAACGCAGTTTAGACTCGGCTTATCTAAGGCCGTTAAAGACGAGCTCGCCCAAGCGGATTTACCTGGCACTCTAGAGGGACTGATACAGACCAGTATCAATATTGACAGACGACTACGAGAAAGAAAGGCTGAGAAGATGGGCTCACCATTTTCCAGTCCTTCTCGGATGTTGCCTGCGGACCCTACTCCTATGGAAGTAGGAATGATACGCCCACCTCTGACCCTTTCTGAACGTGCCAGGAGGAAAACCGAACATCTTTGCATGTACTGCGCATCCCCGAATCATTTGGTAAACGACTGTCCTCTTGTCCGCAGGAAAGAGGGTGAGTGTTCAAATGTCTTGCTAGGGGGACTCACAACTTCCTTTTCTAATCCTTATCTTTTTGTTCAATTAACATTGCAGTGGGACCAAACTAGGATCACCACCAAGGCTATGATTGACACCGGATCTTGTGGAAACTACATTGACATTTGTTTTGTCTCCCTTAATAATATACCTATTGTTTCAAAACCCAAACCTGTCTCTGTTAGTTTTATTAACGGTACCCCTTTATCCTCTGGTCCTATCACCAGTCAGACACAGGCACTCCTTGTAACTGCTGACGAGTCTCATGTGGAGACCACCACCTTTGATGTATTAACTTCACCACATTTCCCAATCATTTTGGGACTTCCCTGGTTACACATACATCAACCAATCATCGATTGGAAAACAAGAATGTTAGCCTTCTCTTCTCACTATTGTGAGACGACGTGTAACCTCCCCACACATGATAGGATCCTGTCTGTACTGCCGGATGACATGATTCCCAAGTGTTATCAGGATTTATCGGAGGTTTTCCTTGAGAAAAACGCTCAAATGCTACCTCCCCATAGGGACTATGATTGTTGTATCGATCTACTCCCTAATAGCAAGTTGCCTTTCGGACATGTTTATCCTCTCTCACAGGATGAACTCTCTCATCTTAAGGAGTATCTGGATGAGAACTTGGCAAAAGGATTCATCCGACCTTCTACTTCCTCCACTGCTGCTGGGCTCTTCTTCGTCCGCAATAAGGACTCTAGCCTTAGGCCTATCATTGATTTCAGACAATTAAATGCCATCACAATAAAGGATCGTTATCCTTTACCTCTTATTCCTGAACTTATCGAACAGGTGCGTGGGGCTTCTTTCTTTTCAAAATTGGACCTAAAAGGGGCATACAATTTAATTCGAATCCGTAAAGGGGATGAATGGAAGACGGCATTCAGAACCAGATACGGACTGTTTGAGTACCTTGTAATGCCATTTGGGCTATGTAATGCTCCCGCAGCCTTCCAACGGTTTATAAATGAGATATTCCGAGACTTGCTTGATGTTTGTGTGGTAGTATATTTGGACGATATACTTATCTATTCTCAATCCTTACCTGAGCACATAAAACATGTGAGACTTGTGTTGTCAAGACTACTTGCACATAACTTATATGTTAAATCAAAGAAATGTTTGTTTCATAAAGAGGAAGTACTATTCCTAGGATATATTATATCTAAAAGTGGAATTAAAATGGACATGAGCAAAATATCCTGTATTCTGGATTGGCCTGTGCCAACCACTCGCAAAGCATTACAAAGGTTCCTAGGATTCTCTAATTACTATAGGAAATTCATTAAGAATTTCTCTGCGATTGTGAAACCTCTCACACAGCTTACAAGCACGAAGAAACCATTTATTTGGACAAAAGAAGCAAGTGGAGCATTCTCTCTGCTGAAATCAAGATTTACTACTGCCCCCATACTATGCCATCCAGACCCATCCCTTCAATACATCTTGGAGGTAGATGCGTCTAATATGGCAGTAGGAGCAGTTCTCTCACAACGACCAACAAACACCTCACCTCTTCACCCAGTTGCTTTCTTCTCAAAGTCATTAAGTAGCCCCGAGGCGAACTACCCAGTAGGTGAGAAGGAGTTATTAGCCATAAAATTGGCGTTAGAGAATTGGCGACATCTACTAGAGGGCACTCAATTGCCAATTCTGATATATACTGATCACAAAAACCTTCAATACCTTCAAACTAATAGAACTCTTTCCCACCGGCAGGTACGGTGGTCGTTATTCTTTCTGAGATTTAATTTTTTAGTGACTTACACTCCCGCAGACAAAAATAAAAAAGCAGATGCACTCTCACGACTAGCCGAGAAAGATTGTACTGAGGTTCCCTCAGTTCCTATAATACCACTTGAACGTATTATCGGAGTCGTTCGCTCCCTGAAGGAGGAGATTTTGCACAGCATAGGATTGGACTCACCTCCACCACAACTAACTACTGACGCAGAAGGCTTCCTCTACTACAACGATAAATTATACATACCCCCTACTATGCGAACCAAGATCTTAGAATTGTCGCATGATGTACCTATGGCAGGACATATGGGTATGACTAAAACTCTCAATCTACTCACTAGGCAATTTTGGTGGCCAGAAATGAAGACAACCGTAAAAAAGTTTGTTTCATCTTGTGATATCTGTGCAAGGTCTAAAATTGACAACACGAAACCATCGGGGTTACTTTGTAGTTTACCGATACCCCAGGTTCCGTGGGAAGTAGTATCCTTAGACTTCATAGTGGAACTACCAACTTCCAAAGGATTCAACACCATCTTGGTGTCAGTGGACCATCTGACCAAGATGGCACATTTCACTCCTATTCGAAAACTACCATCATCCAAACAAACAGCGGAATTACTTGTGAAACATGTCTTTAAGTTACATGGTATTCCAAAAACACTGCTGTCTGACCGTGGTTCACAATTCATCTCAAAGTTTTGGCTAGCTCTATGTCAGATACTGCGAATAGAGCGTAACCTTACTTCTCCCTACCACCCTCAGACAGAGAGAGTTAACCAGTGCATTGAACAGTACCTGCGTTGCTATACTTCGTATCTACAAGACGATTGGGCAGATCTCCTCCCGCTGGCGGAATTCGCCTATAACAACGCTACTCATAGCACTACTAAGCAAAGTCCATTTTACCTGAATTATGGGTTTCATCCCACACTCCTTCCTCCACGTATCTTGCCATCAAGTAATCCAGTGGCATCTGATTATCTTGCCCAGATAAAGGATTCTCTGGGATTACTCAACAATACCATATCCCATGCTCATAGCCAACAAAAAAAGTACTACGACCTCCGTAGGAAACCCTCTCCCCAATATGCCATTGGGGATCTTGTTTGGCTTTCTACAAAAAATCTGAGACTAAAAATTCCTAGTAAAAAACTTGGACCTCTATTTCTGGGACCTTTTCCAATAGAGAAGCTTATTGGAAAAGCTGCAGTACAACTCACATTGCCAGTAGATCTCAAGATACATCCTGTCTTCCATGTGTCTCTACTGAAGCCCCATGTTCCTAACCAAGGAATAAGGCCTACTATCTCACCTCCACCTCCTGTACAAATGGAAGGTGGAGAAGAATTTGAGATAAAATAAATTTTGGATTCCCGTTTCAATAGAAGAAGACTCCAGTATCTTGTACGATGGAAGAACTATGGGCCCCAAGACGACACCTGGCTGGATACCTCCGATATACATGCCCCTAGACTGATTCGCAATTTTCACTCAAAATATCCGGAAAAACCAGTTCTAGAGGCCTTCCGGAGCCGGCCTTAAGGGGGGGGGGGGGGTACTGTAATGTTCTGGTACCTCTGGTACCCTTGTCTCCATATTTCTCCTCTGCTAATTGCATCCCATCTTGTATAACAAGAGACGCATAAACCTTTAAGACCGGATGACATCATTGCCGAGCGCCGCTATGAGTGGCTATTTCAATCGCCGGTTTGCTTTCACTCATCGCTCGTTCAAACCACATGTTCACCGCACCCTTCCTGTGAAGTCGGAGCTGCTGACATTCTCCCTCGCTGAACCTGAAGCCGGAAACCTCGCTGGTGATCCGTATCTCGCTACGGGATCACCCTTCTCCAATGGACACTGTTACTACTAAACCTTTCTAAGTGATAAGTACCCCGCAGGGGATTCTTACTAACCAATCTCCTACTGTCATCTACTGCAATTACCAAGACTATCTGTATCTATCTATTCACTATCATCTGCATAGACTGTTAGCTCTTGGGACTACCTTCAACTATCCTTGCACTAGGTTACTCTGTCTAAGTATACTCCATCTGTGTCCTCTTACCATCTGCACTATACTTGACATCAGAACCTATCTGCTTACCATCACCTGCAACTCTCCTATTACTACTTCTAGTGCTCACCATATAAGGGTAATTTTTTGTTTGATGCCTCAAGTCAAAGAAGAGGGGGTGGGACTTTTACGGGCAAGTGAGTTTATACACAATTTGTAAAAAATAGTCAAGATTTATTTTATATACAATATTGTTAACAATGATACATATATCCAGTGCGTATGTGTTTTGGGTTATAGACCCAAGTGGTGTTTAAAAGGAAGGAAAGTTTTGGAGAATATCCGTGACATAGGTGAAAAGGTGACTTTTATTTTGGACGTTGCTCTCTGTTTTTTCAGGCGTGTTGCTTGAAAAGGTTTCACAGAGATCCAACTGTGAGTCCAAAGCGCATTTCCGACGCGTTTCGGCTATGGGGTAGCCTTTTTCAAGGGCTTTGGGTTATCACTATTCTGTAAAGATAGTGATAGATGTTGTTTGAGTCTTTTGTATTTTAATAAAGTATTTTTTGACTTAGTATTTGTTAATTCGTATATACATACTTTTTCTGTTTATTTCTGTGAGCCTCCTTTTGCCTGGATGGATTCGCAACAGGAACCACTATGGTGCAGTCTGAGGGATATATATATATATATATGCGTTATATATTGTTTGTTTGATGTATATTGTATTAGGTTTGAGGTAGGTATATGACTTACTGTATTATTGTCTTCCAATTTTGAAGTTGGAATGTGGGAGGTAATATCCTATTCTTATGATGAATGGATCTGAGAATACATATATGTAATGTTTAATGATTGTGCAGGATAGTGAAATAGGTTTTTTGTTGATTTTTTAGGTGGGGTACTTACAGTAGGAGTAACTTTTCCCCTTTTAGTTGATAGTTTTTTTTAAGGTTTTTTCTTTTTTATATAGTATTAGGTTTTTCTGAAAGACATTCCAGGTTATTTTGTTAGAGTGTCTCTACACACGTACACTCATATGTGCACACATGTGCATACATGTATGCATGCATACATATGCACGAATATACCGGTGTGAGCATATACACTTACTCTTATATCGTATGTAGTAAAGGAGACCTTTTTCCTCCCGCACAATCATTAGTATATGGTAGTCATAGTTACTGTTGGTGAGAGGTTATATGTAAGATAAATAATATATATACACATGGAGTCCAGTGAGCTAAAAAGTGCTGATTTTATTATTCCAGTGACTTGTGGTATTTCTGGTGGATGATGGGTCATCCTTAAAGGACTTACTGTTTAGTGGTTGCTTCCTCGTGCTGCCATTCAGTCTCTCCAGTCCCTTCAGTGTGAGGGGATCGTGGGGAGACGTTGGTTCCCCGGCCTTATAAAGCCTGTCGCGCAGGCGCAATGGGTCCCGCACGTACTCGGCTAGATTACGCAATTGGCGCGGTCCGGGTTACTGCGCATGCGCCCGAAGGTGCGCGCGCATCCCGAGGTCCGTCATTGCGTTTTGGCCGCCGACACGGAGAGGAGGAACCAAGATCCCTGGGAGGGGGATCTTGATGTGGGAGATGGTATGTCCCGGTGTTCCATCTTAACCCCTGGTTGTCCAGGGGCTTACCGTGCCGGGTGCGATTTTTATCCAGGCTGATATGAGGCTCAAGTAAACAAACAGAGTAATCATATAATTAAAGGAAATCAAACATTGATGTCACATAATGAATCATATATACGCAAGTAATAGAGCAAAAAGAATAAATGGAAAACAAAGTTAGTTTTAACAGCAGTTTCAAGAGTATAATTCTCTGGTTTATATGGGGGCAATCAGGCTTGGGGTATATTCTGGGAAGAGGGAGGGGAAAGGGGGGGAGGGATAATGTAGGGATAATAATGGTAGGGGATAATAAATAATAAGAAATAAAAAATAAAATTTAAAAAATAATACGGAAACCCTATGGAATTTCATGAAGATTAAACATCCACGAACACCAACCTTCTACGCCCTCCCCAAGGTACATAAAAACAAAACAAACCCACCAGGCAGACCTATAGTCTCAGGAAACGGAAATATTACTGAGACTACAAGTCAGGTAATTGACGCACACCTAAAACCGTACGTCACCAACCTACCTTCATACATCAAGGACACGGTACACCTCCTTCAAATCTTGGAAGATATGATTATACCGGAAACAGCATTCCTTATTACAGTTGACGTAGAATCACTGTATAATAATATCCCACATAAAAAAGGAATAGATATTATTAAAAAAACACTAAGTCAAAGAAGTGACCGTGAAAGTAAATTTAATGAATTCATCACCCGGATGTTGGAATATATTCTTAATCATAACTACTTCACCTTTGATGGGAATTACTATTTGCAGACATGTGGCGTAGCGATGGGCACAAGTTGTGCCCCATCCTACGCCAACATATATCTGGGAGACTGGGAAAGAGAATTCCTAAACAATTAAGAAAACCGTATGTATACCGACCATATACTATTATGGCAAAGATATCTGGACGATATCCTGATCGTATGGGATGGACCAGAAGAACAAATAAAAGGATGCCTAAATAAAATGAATACCAACAATCATAACATGTTTTTTACATCAAATTATAGCAATACAAAAGTAGCATTTCTGGACACCTGGACATACCATCTCCCACATCAAGATCCCCCTCCCAGGGATCTTGGTTCCTCCTCTCCGTGTCGGCGGCCAATACGCAATGACGGACCTCGGGATGCGCGCGCACCTTCGGGCGCATGCGCAGTAACCCGGACCGCGCCAATTGCGTAATCTAGCCGAGTACGTGCGGGACCCATTGCGCCTGCGCGACAGGCTTTATAAGGCCGGGGAACCAACGTCTCCCCACGATCCCCTCACACTGAAGGGACTGGAGAGACTGAATGGCAGCACGAGGAAGCAACCACTAAACAGTAAGTCCTTTAAGGATGACCCATCATCCACCAGAAATACCACAAGTCACTGGAATAATAAAATCAGCACTTTTTAGCTCACTGGACTCCATGTGTATATATATTATTTATCTTACATATAACCTCTCACCAACAGTAACTATGACTACCATATACTAATGATTGTGCGGGAGGAAAAAGGTCTCCTTTACTACATACGATATAAGAGTAAGTGTATATGCTCACACCGGTATATTCGTGCATACGTATGCATGCATACATGTATGCACATGTGTGCACATATGAGTGTACGTGTGTAGAGACACTCTAACAAAATAACCTGGAATGTCTTTCAGAAAAACCTAATACTATATAAAAAAGAAAAAACCTTCAAAAAAACTATCAACTAAAAGGGGAAAAGTTACTCCTACTGTAAGTACCCCACCTAAAAAATCAACAAAAAACCTATTTCACTATCCTGCACAATCATTAAACATTACATATATGTATTCTCAGATCCATTCATCATAAGAATAGGATATTACCTCCCACATTCCAACTTCAAAATTGGAAGACAATAATACAGTAAGTCATATACCTACCTCAAACCTAATACAATATACATCAAACAAACAATATATAACGCATATATATATATATATATATCCCTCAGACTGCACCATAGTGGTTCCTGTTGCGAATCCATCCAGGCAAAAGGAGGCTCACAGAAATAAACAGAAAAAGTATGTATATACGAATTAACAAATACTAAGTCAAAAAATACTTTATTAAAATACAAAAGACTCAAACAACATCTATCACTATCTTTACAGAATAGTGATAACCCAAAGCCCTTGAAAAAGGCTACCCCATAGCCGAAACGCGTCGGAAATGCGCTTTGGACTCACAGTTGGATCTCTGTGAAACCTTTTCAAGCAACACGCCTGAAAAAACAGAGAGCAACGTCCAAAATAAAAGTCACCTTTTCACCTATGTCACGGATATTCTCCAAAACTTTCCTTCCTTTTAAACACCACTTGGGTCTATAACCCAAAACACATACGCACTGGATATATGTATCATTGTTAACAATATTGTATATAAAATAAATCTTGACTATTTTTTACAAATTGTGTATAAACTCACTTGCCCGTAAAAGTCCCACCCCCTCTTCTTTGACTTGAGGCATCAAACAAAAAATTACCCTTCTAGATACACAGGGACGGAGGCAAAAAACTACTACTCTGCTATAGGATCAAAACAAACCCCTTCGTGCTCACCATATAATAGCCTGTCTCTCATCTATACATCCTCATATATTCTATCCCTCCATTAAACATCTATTAATATATATGGTATATAACAGGCTGTACACGGTGATGAAGTCCTGAGAGTTGGATATGTTTGTTCAACAGATTCTCTACAAGGCTACTGAGTGTAATAATTCTGCAGCTGTAAATCCATCCACTAACAAAAACGCATGAACGTTACAGGTGGATGACCGAAGAATTCTTTCCCTGGTGAAGAAAACACCCTTCACAACAGTTGGCCAGATAAAGAACACTCTCCAGGAGGCAGATGTATGTGTGTCAGAGTCAACAATCAAGAGAAGACTTCACCAGAGTGAATACAGAGGGTTCCCCACAAGATGTAAACCATTGGTGAGCCTCAAAAACAGGAAGGCCAGATTAGAGTTTGCCAAACAACATCTAAAAAAGCCTTCACAGTTCTGGAACAACATCCTATGGACAGATGAGACCAAGATCAACTTGTACGTGATGGGAAGAGAAGAGTATGGAGAAGGAAAGGAACTGCTCATGATCCAAAGCATACCACCCCATCAGTGAAGCATGTTGGTGGTAGTGTCATGGCGCGGGCATGTATGGCTGCCAATGGAACTGGTTCTCTTGTATTTATTGATGATATGACTGCTGACAAAAGCAGCAGGATGAATTCTGAAGTGTTTCGGGCAATATTATCTGCTCCTATTGAGCCAAATGCTTCAGAACTCATTGGACGGCGCTACACAGTGCAGATGGACAATGACCCAAAGCATACTGTGAAAGCAACCAAAGAGTTTTTTAAGGAAAAGAAGTGGAATGTTATGCAATGGCCAAGTCAATCACCTGACCTGAATCTGATTGAGCATGCATTTCACTTGCTGAAGACAAGACTGAAGGGAAAATGTCCCAGGAACAAGCAGGAACTGAAGACAGTTGCAGTAGAGGCCTGGCAGAGCATCACCAGGGATGAAACCCAGCGTCTGGTGATGTCTATGCATTCCAGACTTCAGGCTGTAATTGACTGCAAAGGATTTGCAACCAAGTATTAAAAAATGAAAGTTTTATTTATGATTGTTATCTGTCCCATTACTTTTGGTCCCTTAAAAAGTGTGAGGCACATACACAAACTGTTGTAATTCTTACACCGTTCACCTGATTTGGATGTAAATACCCTCAAATTAAAGCTGAAAGTCTGCAGTTAAAGCACATCTTGTTTGTTTCATTTCAAATCCATTGTGGTGGTGTATAGAGCCAAAAAGATTAGAATTGTGTCGATGTCCCAATATTCATGGACCTGACTGTAAATTGTTTTCTCTCCAAGTATATGTGAACTCTAAGAAATGAAAGGCAAAACATTTATGTAGATATATATATATTTATTAAATAAGTGACCATATAATCTCTGTTCTCAGCTGCATGACAGACTTAGAGAGCTAGGGGTGGAGAAACAGCAGTACACTAATCTTTCCAGTGAATGGCTGTGCAGAGGGGTGTGTCAGCACACAAGTCTGATCACTGGAGGACATGCAGGCTGTTCTCCCAGTACAGAGTAATAGTGGTTTGTATGTATGCCCCATTGACCTAATGTGTACCCACTGCTGGTGGAGCTGCTGGGGATCCATATTCCAGTATTTATTACAATATAAATTAAATTACAAGCAATCCAAGCAGAACCAATGAGATATAATCTAAGCATAAGTAAATTAATCATGCAGCTGCTTTATTAAAGTACCATTAATGTTTGAGTGACCTGGGAATGGGAAGGCAGCCCTCAGACTGAGGCTGGCCATAAATTATACAATTTTCTTTTAACCATATAATATGAGGTCAAACCTAAACACTTTCAATGTGTATGCAAACAGACAGGCCCTTGCACTACATAGTTGAAGGTAAATCTAAAGAAAATTGAATAAGAAAATTGTATAGTGTAAGTCCAGCCTTACAAGTCAGCTTTAGAAAATGTTTCCATCAATATCCATGCTCTATGGGTGCGATTCCCAAGACCTTTGTAGTAAGTTTTAGCCTCTATCCCGAGAAAAGTTTGGAAGGGGGGGTGGTGCCTCAAGCCAGGTAAGTTTGGACGTTGTGGGCTAATACAACATATTTGGTTTTACAATTTATTGAAAAAAGATTGATAACACAAATATACAAAAAAAACATGGAGTGTGTGGGTTATAGACCCATAGGTGGTAGTGAATCAGAGGAGGAAAGGTGACATAGTGATATGTTGACATATGTTAAATAACATGTTGTATTAGCCCACAAAGTCCCAACTTACCTGGCTTGAGGCACCACCACCACCCCCCCCCCCCTCCCTTCCATCAATATCCATAAAACAGAAGCAGGTTACAATCTCCAACAAGGTGTGATAAAAATGTAATGAATGCCGATTTTATTTATTTTTTTACATTGTAAAAATGTATTTCTTACATTGTAAGTAGGACAAATACACTGGTTAGTCTCACCAGGCATGCTTACAGCAGAAGGCCCTCATGGTGGGTTGTGTCTGCTTACCATCAGAACACAAAAATGCTGGGTGCTTATATATACACACATATATATATATATATATATATATATATATATATATATATATATATATATATATATATATATATACATACACACATATATATATATATATATATATATATATATATATATCATAGATTATATATACATATCGCTAAGGTGTACTAAGTAAACCTGTCCTCATCCCTCCCATCCTGCTATCCAAACCACCTGCACCCATCCCCCCTCTTTAAGTACCTTTACAGATTATTACAAGCGATGTCTCCTGCTTCTACATCGTCCCCTCCCACAGTTCCTCACCCCTCCCGCACTAGAATTCATCTGGGACAAGCAGGAAAACGTCTTGTAATCCTTTTCCAAATATAGCAATTGAAGTGGAGCTGTCTATGGTGCTGGAAGGAGAGGTGGGGGTAAGGCTGCTGATGGTAGAGCAGGGAACTCATCCTCTGTGTATTTAGGCTCTAGGTGTGGAGAAGATTTATTTTATGGAACCAATAGCTATCTAGGAGGGAACGAGTCCCCCGACTGTCCCTTTGAAGTTGGTGCTGAAAGTAGAGGATTCCATTGACCTGAGCGGTGACGCCTGGCGCTGTCCTTGGTGCTGAAGCACTGTCCAGCCTAATGGGCTTCCAACGCCCGCGTCAAACATCTTTCCCAAGCAGAGCCTCCAACTAGCACTGACTGCAGAGCATTTTCCACTCTTGTTCATGGCCGTCCCACGCAAGAAAGAAGAATACTTATTGGATCGTATAGTGCAAAGCACAGCCTGAGCTATCCTCTCTTCACTCCTATGGCTCTCCTCCTTACTACATAAGCTCATGTCTACTTATGCCTGTCTCTCCTAAGGCCAAACCATAGACGGCTTTTTTCCTTTTTATTTCTTTTACTGTACCGGGAATAAAAAGTAGGAGAATTCCTAGCTAGCTTGAAAGGCTCTATCTTTAATTTATTACATATTCAAAAACTCGTAATGAGAACTTTTTCTTAAAAGCTGATAATTGATACCTGGACGACTCCAGATTCCTAGGATCATCATGGAGTTTAAGAAAGAGGAATTCAAGAGATTGGCTGGGGACACTTTGGGACATCTGCACAGGTAGGTGACCGAACTCTTGCCCACCAAGCTTTTTATTTTTTTATTGTTTTATTCTCAGTTTAAATGTATATAAACTGATCCACCGGTAGAAGCAATGCCAAGATCACATACAATAGATAAAACAATTTATTTGGAGTTGTGTACATTTGTGGATATTTCTAGACACTGTAATAAGAATAGATTAGGTAGTTTAGGCTATCCTTAATTGCTGATTGAAAATCCAGCAGTACCTAACATTTTTTTTAAAACCAAGGAATGTTATTTTGAATTACCTTTTGATCATCTATTTCTCTGGTACATTTAATTCTTTTATCATAATACACATAGCTATAATCGTGATCCGTTGTGGTCAAGGTTTCATTGGGTTAAATCAACTAGATTTCCATCTGCTCTATTGTTCCAAGTATGTTGACTGCTTAATAAACCATTGTAGCTGGATGTGTTGAACTGGTAGGCGGTGTATTGTTTATGTTATAGAAATCTCCATTTATGTCTGTAGGTCAGAATGTAATGAAAATCTAATTGTACCATTCATCAATGGTGTTTAATGCCCCTGTGTGCGGCAATTTAACCCCAAGGGGGGGGGGGGGGATATGCACAGGAAAGCAGTGCTTGTAGAAGCATCTCCTCCTAATGCCGCCATATATTCATTCATTTCCTCCTAGAGTTATAATCCGAGCAAAATCCAAGCAGCTTTTCCATTCACAGGCCATTGCATTTTTATTCCTTTCTCTTCTTGATTAATTTATGTCCAGTCTTGTGAGTGGGCAGAGAGAACCGTAATGTGCTTATGGGTTTAGTAGGGTGAAATGCTGGGAGGAGTGATTACGTTGATGGCCTGCAAAGTATATTATCCTGTAATCCCGAACTGAGGTTAGGGATAATTTGATGGAGGGGCTTTTATATTCGTAATACGAGACCTTAAATGTAGGAGGACATGGAGACTTCACAGAAATTCTTATCTATGGGAAATGGGGGTCAATAATAATAAAATAAACCTGTTTGCTGCACTGAAAAATCTCTTTAAAAATGTTATATCTATCTATCTATCTATCTATCTATCTATCTATCTATCTATCTATCTATCTATCTATCTATCTATCATCCATCTGTCTGTCTATCTATCTATCTATCTATCTATCTATCTATCTATCTATCTATCTATCTATCTATCTATCTATCATCCATCTGTCTGTCTGTCTATCTATCTATCTATCTATCTATCTATCTATCTATCTATCTATCTATCTATCTATCTATCTATCTATCTATCTATCTATCTATCTATCTATATATCTATCTATCTATCTATCTATCTATCTATCTATCTATCTATCTATCTATCTATCTATCTATCTATCTATCTATCTATCTATCTATCTATCTATCTATCTATCTATCTATCTATCTATCTATCTATCTATATATCTATCTATCTATCTATCTATCTATCTATCTATCTATCTATCTATCTATCTATCTATCTATCTATCTATCTATCTATCTATCTATCTATCTATTGCCATTAATTTTCTTTTATCTAGCTTTCTGCATTATCGCTTTATGATTATATTATTTGCCCCTGAGTCTTCTTTCTCCCCTTTATCTATCTATACCGACTCACTACTGCTC
Source organism: Pelophylax lessonae (assembly GCF_965119305.1). Lineage (NCBI taxonomy): Eukaryota > Metazoa > Chordata > Amphibia > Anura > Ranidae > Pelophylax > Pelophylax lessonae. The sequence goes on along the minus strand of NC_138779.1, from coordinate 154,932,429 downwards.
TATATTATTTTGTATGTTCCCTAAAATTCCCTGTTCCCAGTTTATGCACATAGAGCAGCAACGAATTGCCTTGCTGTCGACTGAGCCCAGTCACTGTACGGATCGGATCTGCAGAAATTCTATGTCATCTCAATGTCACCTTGTACATAACCTTCTCTCATTGATTGCTGAATGAGGATCACGACTGATCACAAGGTGTAGTAGTCTGTCCAACTCTAGCCACGCCTCCGCCTGGCCCAACAATGGAGCTTAGTCCTACCTCACTCTCTGTACAGTATTGTATTACTTTCTGGTGTAAAACAAACACCTCCATGGCTCTGCTTTAGAGTAAAATGTTAATTTATATATATATATATATATATATATATATATATATATATATATATATATATATATATATATATATATCCCATTATGTTAATAATTCATCATCTGCGTTTGCCCTAGATAATGAGTGTATGTACAGTTTATGGGAATTACTGACATACAGTGTCAAATAGTGTGGTTGGTCAGGGATTTTTTTTTTTACTGTAATGCATATATATATTTTTTCCTTACGAAAAAGAGGGACTGCAGCATAGATAGACACAATGTAGGAACCTAATATACAATGTAGGAACCTAATATATAATGGGCCTTAATGCTGCAGATCCTCTATTTTTTTTTATTCTCCGGGTATTAACCAGGTTGAGTACATGGGAGAAAAATATACCTCTCGTTGGTCCATTCACTTAGAGCTCTATATACTGATAAAAAAAAATAAAGAAATATAAAGAAATACATATATATATATATATATATATATATATATATATACACACACACACACACACATTATATATATATATATATATATATATATATATATATATATATATATATGTGTGTGTATCTATACTGTATATATACATGAGGTATATTTACAGTTATTGTGAGTAATACATTTAGTTTTCTTCTTATTTTTATATTTGTTGGAAATGACTCACTTTTTACAATAAATGCAAATCAGCCTTATTAATTAATCTCAGTAACCGTTCACATTTACTCCTTTATTAAATCAAAATATTCGCACTATATATATATATATATATATATATATATATATATATATATACAGAGAAAGAGAGAGATTAGTCTTTTTAATTCACAATGGTACATTGGAAGCACAAACCTTTTTGTAAAGGAAAATATTCTACTGTTAGGGTAAGGATGCGGATCTCTTTCATAGTTACATAGTTATTAGTATCAGCAGAGAGTGTAGATAAATAAAAGAAGATTGGATGTCAGCACAATATACATGGATAAGGAAATTGGTAGCGGCACTCACACTTACAACCTTACTAAGTAACTAAGTATCAGTGGCTATAGAATATTAATTAGCACTTTCTAATTCTGCCAAATTTTACATTTTAAAAAGTAGATAAAAGATAAACAGTAGTTCAGTATTAAACGATTTCTTGTTGGGAAGGAAATTAATAAATAATAATGCATAATAATAAATATTCATTTTAAGCCGAGCTGGGTATCAGGGCGATAAACACTGTATTTTTATTTTGCAGAATATAAATGGGGAGATTTTAGAGTTGATGGCAGATGAGGAAGCTGCCCAAGGTGCACCAACGAAAGGGGATACAATATTATATTGAGGAAAATAGTTTTGGCCATATACTTTACTATAGCTACATACAAGACGTGTACCAAAATTTACACTACTTTATATAACTTAACATGTCAAATTAAGAGTTTGTGATAAAAAAAATAGCTGTAAAATAACTTCAATGGGGCGTGGCCTGAAATGTTCTTGGTGTTTTAGCGTGGTCTGCCCAGACCACCCCACCATTCTTCTTCCATCTGACAGCCCTCATTTATATTTCATGTATTTAAATGTCTTCTTTGCGCTTCCCCAGAACCGGCAGCCACTTAGGCTGGCCATACATTATACAACTTTCTTCTACAACTTTCCTTTAGATTTCAATTTTGTATGCAATCAGGCAGGTCATTGTACTACATAGATGATGGTAACTCTAAAGGAAATTGAAAAAGAAAATTGTATAATATATGGCCAGGTTTAGACAGCTGAAGTTAAAGGGAATGAAAAGAAAAAAGAAAAAAAAAGCACCCAAAAAATTCCATTGTGAAGAATTATAGGGCATTAAGAATATGTTCCCCGAATAAACGCTGCATGTTGCATACAGTTATCTGGGTGACTCTGAAGCTGGATGTAAAAAAAAAAACAAAAAAAAAAACCTCTACTATAGTAAGCAAAGATACTTTGATTAGCTTCGGATATGAACAGTTTAAAAAAGCAAATACAACGTTATTAAAATATAAAAAGCAAACACATTATTAATAAATACTACAATGACCCTACAATCTCAAATAAAATGACACAGAAATAAATAGGTTGCACTTTTCGCAATTAAAAAATAATGTCATTAACAACAAACAAAATTCTCCCTTTGCAAATACAAATCACAAATCGGCTTGATAAACAAAATAATTTAATTTATTTTACATCACCATTTATTTTCTTAAAGATAATAATAATAATAATAATAATATCATTGATAATAACAAATAACATTGCCAGTTATCATTATTATTTCTGGTAAACAACCATCTGTAATCCATACATTGCGCATCTTTTTTTAATTTCTACTACTTGGTTCCCTGCTTATCTGCTTCCCAAGTCAAAATAATAGTAAGTAATGTCATTTTCTGGTCTGAGAAAAATGCATACCATCTGTAATTCGCAGGTTGCGTTTTTTTTTTTTTTTCTGTTTCTAATACTGAGCGTAAAGATTATACAGCACATATGTGTTTCCAAAGTCTTGTAAAAATTGAAGAATCAATAAAAACTAGAGATATGATAACACATAATAATAATAATAATAATAATAATAATAATAATAATAACATAATATTAATAACATAAAAAAACAGAAAAATAAAATAAAATAAAATAAAAAAACACACAATTCAGTCCACAAGTCTATATTGCAGTACCCCCCAGAAGCCAATCAGGTTTTATTTTTCACTAATCTGACTTTTTACAAAAATCTGATTGATTGCTTTGGGTTCTCCGATTTTTTTTTTTCTCAGGTCTATCTTGCTCTTTGCACTGCTTTGTGTCATAATCCCAGCATAATGCAGTACATGTATATTCTATATACTGTATACATGATTTATATATTTAACGGCACTGCATGAAATCAGTACATAATGCTTCTGTGTTATTTTCTTGTGATAATGAAACAAGTGTAGAAAAAGGACATCAATTACCCAGAACACCTCCTAATAGGATTATGTCATTTTCAGTGACATCCTTGTCTCAGCTGTGTATTGCGCTGCAGTCACCGACAGTGAACACACTGCAAGCATTGCTCATAGCCACCCGTGTCTTAATAAAAGAAACCATTGTATAATTGGATGTTTTGGTGGCATTAGTCAATCCCCTGTGCATCGCTTCAGGCTGTAGTTTTCAATGAAGAAAGCCATATTCTCCATCTATCCTTCTGATCATCAGAGATGGAAATATTTCAAAGTGATTTGATCCATTCTGACTGACTGGTACTCAGGGGAGAACAGTTACATTTTAACAACCCATTTATTATAGGGCCACCTGATACCCTGTACCAATTACATGACCAGGCTCAGGGAACTCAGCCCAACGTTGGATGGGGCAAATATTTAAACTGAACACTAGGCACATATACCAGACACAATTTAATGCAGCTCTGCATTCCTTAACCACTCCTGGACCGGACGGTTTTACCCCCCTTAATGACCAGGCCATATTTGCGATTCGGCACTGCGTTACTTTAATGGACAATCGCACAATTGTGTTAACTGTACCCAAATAAAATTCATGTCCTTTTTTCCCCACAAATAAATATTTCTTTTTTGCTATAAACAAAAAAAAAAAGCGACATTTCTAACAAAAAAAAACAATATTTTTTACTTTCTGCTATAAAATATTCCAAATAACAAAAAATTACAAAATCTAATTTTTTCATCATTTCAGGCCAATATGTATTTGGCTACATATTTTTGTTAGAGAAAAAAAATCCCAATAAGTGTATATTTATTGGTTTGCACAATAGTTATCCCTCTACAAACTAGGGGAAATATTTATGTACTTTTTATTTATTTAATTATTTTTTACTAGTAATGGTGGCGATCAGTGATTTTTAGAGGGACTGCGACATTGCGGTGGACAGATCGGACCCCTAACTGACATTTTTGACACTTTTGGGGGGACCAGTGACATTACTACAGTAATCAGTGTTAAAAATATGCACTGTTGTTATTGTAATAATGAGACTGACAGGGGAGGGGTTAACACCAGGGGGGGTCAAAGGGTTAAATGTGTCTCTAGGGGGTGCTTTCTAACTGTGTGGGGATGGACTTGCTGGATGAACACAGACCTGTGTTCCTAAATAGGAGGAACACAGGATCTTTGTGTTCACCACTGACAGAACACTAGACTGCCATGTTTACATCAGCAGACGGGCATTCTGTCTCCACGGGGAGTGATCGCAAGTGCCCGGCAGACCCGCTGATTGGCTCCCCCTGTGGCCAATCACCCCCACGCGCGTCCCCACTAGCTGTCTCATGAAGTGGCATACAGGTACGTCATTTTGCAGGACAGAGCTGACCTGACACAATCATCCTGTGGACAGGGGTCATAGATGGAGATGTAGTTTTAGGCTAGGTTCACACTGGTGTGATTGCAGACATCGCATGTGATTTGCATCAAATTCCTGTGCACATCACATAGGATTTCTCTGCGCTGCGATTTCAGCCATACAGTTTGTATGGCTGAAATCACATCGTATCCGCATCAAAATGGCACAGAACCCTATTATCTCCACACCTGAATCACACCCATGCGATGCGGTTCTGGCAATTGCACTGCTTTCTGCGATCTGCTTTGGGGTGTCGGTAAGATAACATTGAAACCTGCAGCAGATCGCATGTATGCCGTGCCATTGTTTAGATGTGATTTAGGGAAATGCAGAAAATCCTGTGCATTTCCCACATCACATTAGTGTGAACCGAGACTTAAAGTGTTGGTTACCCTAAAATGTCATATTCCTGATATGTGCCTTCAGTATCATGTACTTGTATGAGAAAGTATCCTGTTCTCTTTGTATGCTTCCTTTATGTGAAATCACTGGTGTTCCTGCCAGTTCTTCTGCTTTCCTTTTAAAAACTGACCGCACTAAGCAGGAGAATACACCATGGACAATTCTCTAGCTATCCATGGAACTCATTTTGCTCTCCTCCAATGATTAAATTTGTCCTGACATGCCCCAGCTGCACAGCCATTTACTGGGAAGCTCAGTGTACTGCTGCTTTTTCTCCCCCTAGCTCTTATGCAACTGAGAAGAGAGGGAATGTGATCGCTTATAAAAAAGGGAATTTATAATGCAGAATGCATTTTTAAATCTATAAAAAAAAATATTTTGCCTTTTTATTTCAATTTTAAAATGACAGGGGTTGTTTTTCAAGTGATAATTTACAATCACTTTAAATGGCCTTTAAGGAAACGACAAACAAATGAAATCCCGACTCCTGCTAACCCTTTTAAAGTAACAGGTTTCTCTTGGAAAATAGGTAAATTAAATAAATAAAAGCTGTAAGCAATGTGAAATGGTGTGCCCAGGCCCCTGTGACTATCAGTTATTTTTATTGATCAGCTTGGACTCTATTTAAATATATATATATATAAATAAAGGAATGCATACACCAAATCCTATTAATAAAGGTACAGTATAAACCCCATACTAGAATCCCATACCAGAATATAAAAAAATTCACTTTAGTGGTCCTTTAAAGTTTAAATCTGCACATACAATGCATGATGAGATTCCTCCTTTAATAGTCAATAGTACCAATCTCAATTCTCATGCCTGCATGTTTTTTTCATGCTGCTTGTAGACCATTGATTATATTGGTATATATCTAATCATACAGTTTCACATGCATTTGATCTTCTTTAAAAAATGTACTTGTGTCAGAACTCCGGGTTTCCTTATATTTTAAATAAATTGTTTGGGCCTGTCTGAAAAAAATACTTTCCATGTAGGAACAGTCTGGGGATGAGGCTTGGAGATACCATCATGATCTCCACCTTGGCCAAACAGAGAACACCTCATGATTATTGGAAAAAAATTCAAGCCTGTTCCTGATTGGGGGAGATGCCATGCAAGTGACGTTTTCTCTTTTTCCAGTAGCAGAGGGGAAGTCAATTGTAGTCGTGCAGGAAGACAGCACCATTTGCTGTATGTAGACCAAGCTACTACAGTCTGTTACAGCATCCTCAATGTATATAACTACAGAGGATAGCGCACACATGCAAAAGAAAAGACTATCAAATATAACAAGGCAATCAAAAAGAGTAAAAATGGGGATTTGGTCCCACCATATGGCCATATAATGCTCAAGCCCACCACTACGTCAAAGTACCCCATTGTCAGTGGGTCCTACACTATCCATAAAATGGAGTATAAATCCAACCTCTCTATACCTCTCTATACAGCATCCTAAACGGCCAGACCCTTCTGCCATGAAAATAATTCATTTTAACTAAGTTGGTTCAAATAAAGTATTTAACCACTTGCCGACTGCAGCACGACTATTTACGTCAACAGTCAGCCCCTCACAGGCAAAGCGACGTAGGGCTACGTCGCTAGCCTGTAAGGGTTTTGGGAGCTGAGCTGCCGCTCAGTCACGGACCCCCCTGCGTGTGTCGCCGGGGGAACTCGATGTCCGCCGGGCACTCGCGATCGTCCATGACAGCGGGAGAAAGGCAGGCCGCTAGTGTAAACAAAGCCGCCTGTCAGTCTCCCCTGTGTAAGAATGGTGATCAAACGGTTCTACTATGTAGGACCGTTGATCACTGTTCTTACACATCAAGCCACAGCCAATCACAGTTAGAAACACGCCCCTAGGACACACTTAACTCCTCCCTCTCCAATACAGTTAACTCCTTCACTGCCAGTGTAATTTTTACAGTAACAGTGCATATGTATAGCACTGATTACTGTAGTAATGTCACTGGTAACCCCAAAAGTGTCAAAAATGTCAGTCAAGGGTCCGATCTGTCCGCCCCAATGTCGCAGTCCCGCAAAAAAAAATCACAGATCGCCGCCATTACGCGTTAAAAAGAAAAACCAACAAAAATGACAAAAATCTTTCCCTTTGTTAGTAAACGCAATAATTTTTGCACAAACCAATCAAAATATGCTTTTTGTGATTTTTTTTACCAAACATATGGTAAAAAAAAAATTGGCCTAAAATGTTAAAAAAATTTGATTTTTACATTTTTTTGGGGGGGAATTTCATATAAAAAAATTTGAAAAATATTGTTATTTTTGCAAAATTGTCACTCTTTTTTTGTTTATAGCGCATGATCAAAAAATCGCACAGGTGATCAAATACCACCAAAAGAAAGCTCTGTTTGTGGGAAAAAAAGGACACCAAATTCGTTTAGGTACAGCGTCGCACAAACCGCGCACTTGTCCGTTAAAGTCACGCAGTGCCGAATTGCAAAATAGGCCCTGGTCTGGAAGGGGGTAAAATCTTCCGGGGCTTAAGTGGTTAAAGTGAAAGGAAACCTGGACTTTAGGTCTAAGGGTTTATTCACATTTGCTCATTTTTCTGTAATAAAATCCGATTCTTTCCCCAGTGGCTGGTCCACATCAATGCATGCCAGTTTTATGTGTTTTAGGCTGGATTCAAAACTTTCCATGCATTTATTCATGTATTTTTACATGCACTGTCAACAACCATTTTCATGCACTGCCATTGTCATTTTTAGTCCCTATAATATGCTTCAATGCACCAAAATCAGATTACACATGTCAACACATTGTACAGATGTGAACTAGCACAATGTGAAACTCACTGATGTCCTTTATAACACGTGTGTTAGAACACATACCGTGGATGTGAAGGGGTCCTAAAAGTTATAGAGAGCACTGAGGGAGTCATTTAAAGAATAGAATATCAATCAAAGAGAAATAGAAAATGAAAGAGTATTAGAGAATGATCGTACTGTGGAAGAGAGAGCTCAAAGAAAGGATTGGTATTATATAAGAATCTGGATTACTATATTTTCTTTATGTTAATTATCTTTCCATTTCTCTTTTGCTTGCTCTATTGCATCTCTTTTGTTCTGTTTTTCTATTTATGACTGATTTTTTTTGCAGATGGGTATTATAAATAATACATGAATATGTAATGGTTAGGTGAAGGATTGCCTGGAAAGGCAACCCTTTCTTTCAGACTTGAAAGTGATTCTGCATATCAAATCGAGCTCACAGCATACATATTCTTTACTCTGCCAACATGATAGAGACATCATAAGGGATGCTTTTCCACAGCCTAGGGCACAGAATGGCCCAAACATGCTGGGAATTAGAATTAAAATCATGTTTCTCTGGACTTCCCTCATTGGTTTCACCTAGGTTTCTGACATGGATTGTGGAGATGTACATTAAAGGGGACTTAAGATGGTGCCTGGAAGATCCAAATTCTGAATAAGCACTCTTAATGGAAAAACATGCATGCTCCTAATGACACAGCATGAACGTTTGTTTGTTAGGCAAACACGTTTGGCACTGGCCTTATCTTGGGGGACCAATATGAATTTACTAGGATCTTTCTAAATCATAATTTCTTACTGCTGCTACCTATATGACTACTAATAATAATAATAATTGTAGGACTCTCTTATTAGAAGAAAAATGTTTCACCACTGTTAAAGAGGAAGTAAACTCCCCTGAACAACTTTACAGCATGCAAACCATTTTACAATCACTTACATGTAGGTGGCTTTAACCACTTAAGCCCCAGCCCTATTTCGGACACTTTTTGTTCACAAGTTAAAATCAGTATTTTTTCCTAGAAAACTACTTAGAACCCCCAAACATTATATATATTTTTTTAGCAAAGACTCTGGAGAATAAAATGTCGGTCATTGCAATATTTTTTGTCACGCGGTATTTGCGCAGCGGTCTTTAAAACGCCATATTTTTGGAAACATTTTGAAAAATCACATTTCACTGCATTTAAAAAATACTAAACAGTAAAGTTAGCCCATTTTTTTTTGTATATTGTGAAAGATGATGTCACGCCGAGTAAATAGATACCAAACATGTTATGGTTTAAAATTGCGCCCCCCCCCCCCGTGGGATGGCAACAAACTACGGTCAATAGAAATCTCAATAAGAGACACTTTCAATTTATTTAACGGTTACCAGTTTAGAGTTAGAGTGTAGCTCTTTTTTTTTAATTATTGCTCACGCTCTGGCGATCGCCACGATACCTCACATGTGTGGTTTGAACAGCGATTTCATTTGCGGCTCGACTTCCGTATACGTTTTTTTTGTGCGCGAGCAAACGGTGACGGGGGCGACTAAATTTTTTTTTTACCCATTTATTTTATTTTTTTTTAACTTTATTACAGTTTTTTTTAAAAAAAAAAATCTGATCACTTTTATTGCTGTCACAAGCAATGTAAACATCCCTTGTGACAGCAATATGCAGTGACAGGTACACTTTATGGAGGGATCGAGGGTCTAAAAGACCCTAGACCCCTCCACTACACTTCCCTGTATGCAAAACGCCGAAAACGGCGTTTTTGCATACAGCCGTTTTTCAAATTTGCCGCCTTTTGCAGCACAGTAACCTGGAAGTTACGTCATGGACGCCGCCCCTGGGTTACATCATCGGAGACCCGATCAAAGCCGTTTCCGGCATTGATCGGGACTCCATCCAGCCGGCGGACGTGCCGGCTGGGTGCTCGGGGCTCCCGGTGGGACGGGAACCCCGGTAAAAGCCACGGAAGGCGGCGGGAGGGGGGGTAACGATCGAGTGGCTCCCGAGCCGCATCGGTCAGTACCGACGGAAAGCCAACCGTCGGCTCTAAACCACGGTACCGGGATGATGCCTCTAGCTAGAGGCATCATCCCGGTACACTACTGCAAAGTTTACCGACGTACCCCTACGTTAGTATGCGGTAAGTGGTTAAAAGTAATACAAACTGCGCTGTTTAAGAGATATTGCCGTTGTTTGTGTCCGTGACGTCACTCCCACATGCGCATTTTGTCCCTCATTTACGGCACACTCGGCAAGACGTCAGTCTGTGCATCTATGTGCCGTGCCTCTGATTACAAAGCTCCACGGCATTACAATCCCACGAGATACCAGTATTCTTGAAACACCCCATGTGACCAGCTACGTCACAGGGGGTGTGAACAATGACATCCATGGTTAACAGAGGGAGGATATTTACATGTGTACTCCTATTGGTTTGCTGGGCTTTGTCGCCAAGGTAATGGTATACTAAAACGAGGCTTAGTTAGTTTTTACCGAGCATATACGGGATTCTGGCTGTGACACAGAGGAAAGGGCGGAAGTACAGATTAGGCTTGAATCGGAAGGCAACCACAAACATGGCGCCGGCTTCAGCCAGAAAAGATAAAAAAGAAACCAAGCTGCACAATCAGTAAGAAAGATCCTGTAGGGCTAATTCATATCCTTGTGAGTTTTAGAAATGATATACATAGTGGCCATATCATGATTACTGGGAACATTTCTTCCGATTTTGTTTCCTCTTTAAGAGCAAAGGAAACCTGTCCTGAAATAAACAAATGTATTATTGTTTCTGAGAAAGTATTAAAGCCAATTGAGCAATACAGCTAGGCAACTAATAAATTTGGAAATAGTGGCAGCTTACACAATGATCAATCTTACTTTGGGATCCAAGGTCCAAGATTAGTAGGAAAACCTTCTGAATCTTAAGCTATGTGATATTTTTCTTAGGCTCCCTAGACACTATGCCTGTCTAGGTGGGGTTTGAATCCCACATACACACATACCAAAATCCCACTCACATTATTTTCCTCCTTCATTCTGTATAGGAGATGCAAAATGTATTATTTCAAGACAGTCACCACACAAAGACAGTAAAAATATAAGGATACAGAAGACCTTATTGTTGCATTCACTTCTGTGTTTTTTTACTAGGGCAGTAAGTGAGGATAAATACCCCCTAAAAGGGAACTGACAGCATTTACAGAAGTTTTCCCTACTCTGATACTACCTATAAAAATTTAGAAACACACTATAGGATTTTCAGAATTATTGTACCCATCTTCATTGTCTACAAATGTGTAGATGTATATTCACAGATTAATGTCATGTTCTGTATGCCATATATTGTATTTTGCAGATGATTACCATAACTGGAACTTGTAGGAACACAACCAATGGTGCCAAAGTAGCACCTCTGTGCTGGTCAATTTTTTACTGATGCAAATCTGGCTCAGAATTTTGTTCCTACTCTGCCTCCTGGTACCTAGTCAGCTCTGCTGACCACAGAATATTGCAGCTCAAGTAGTAACTTTTGTTTACTGAATGATCAGAATTTGCCTATTAAAATGGCTCTTAAAGAATGTGTTACCCCGATAATTCATATTCCTGATATGTACCTGTTTTTACCATGTATTTGCCCTTTTTAAAGAACTCGTTCTCTTTGTATTTCTTCCTTTGTGTGAAATACCTGGTGTTCCTGTCAGATCCTCTGCTTTCCTATTTCAAACTAACCACACTTAGGGTACTTTCACACTGCTCTGTAGCAAAACTGTGGTAAAAACGCATATGCATTTTTACTGTGATTTTGCTGTGTTTCAGATGGAATTGATGTGCATTTTTGTGGGGTGTGTTTTTAGCGTGATTTTACCTTGATTCATTTCAATGGGAAGCTGTGTTTTTGGTGCTGATTTAAAGGGATACGTTTTTCTTGTATTTTTCTTGCAAGGAAAAAACACAGGAAAAATGGAAAAATGTATCAGTGTGAAAGGGCCCTAAGGTATGAAAACACATCCATCCCAGTGTGGTCAGTTTTCTGACTGTGCTGGGAGAACAGTCTGCCTGTCCTCCAATGGCTAAGACTTCTACTGACATGCCTCCCTGCACTGCCATTCACTTGAAACATCAGTGTACTGCTACTTCTCCTCCACAAGCTGAGAACAGATATCATGCGATTACTCATAAAAAAAAAATAATGGTATATATACTATATATATATATATATATATAAATACTATATATATATATATATATATATATATATATATATATATATATATACAGGGCTTTTTTTTTCTCAGAGAATAGGTGCAGGTACTCTTCTTTTCAAGTCACCCCTTGTCTCCACCCCTGACCACCCCTGACCACCTCTGAGCACCATTCCTTGGTTCCATCCCTATCCACCTTCCAGTACTGCCCCTTTTAGAGGATGCAGAACCAAGTAACATTTGTTGTTCTAAGCCATTTGTATGGGATTGGTAATGATAACAAGAAAAGCAGTAAAATAGATCCCCTGCAGCCAGCAATAATAGACCCCCAGCAACTGTAGTTCTCCCCAGCAACAATGGACCACTTGCAACAAAATACCACCCCTCCCAAAAAAAACAAAAAAAAACACAGTCGTCACTCACAGAAATGTGCACACCCACTGTATGCTACAACTGCCATTTGTCAGTGAAGGCTGCCCATTGGTAATTGCTATTCCATATCACATGCCCAATTACCCACTCTGCGTGTTCATTTCTAATATTTTTTATGAAAATAATTTAGGAAAAAATACTGAAGCCTAGTAATACCTTTATTCCATTTTAAACAGCCATTTGCATCCTCCCTTTCCCCCCAACGCCCCCAAAAAGCCTGCAGCTTCATACCATAATGGATCGCTGCTCATGTACTAAACCAAAAGTAGGAAAGTGCATTGCTATGTACAGCCTAGTGATAAGGAAGAAAACAATTGAGTTACTTTTACACTATTTACAAAAAAACAGTACATACTTATATTGGCATTGTGAACTTTACTTTGAGCGCTTTAGTAGGGAGGTTTTAGTTATATTTCAAGTCTTATACTTACCAACTGTTACTTTTTACTGGCCAGTCTATTGCCATCACAATTAAAGTAGACATTTATGCAAATATAAGCTAAAGGTTGAGTGCACTTTCAAAGAAAGTGAATTTATCCTTTTTTTCTAGTAAAACATCTTCCCCTAGCTAGATGTATACTTACCTGTATTCTGTGGTCATAGCCTGCCCAAATATTTACATAATTTAATTACATTAGAGGAAACCTTGTGTTTCACTGGTCTTCCTGCCCAATAGATCCCACAAATTTTTCTGGGGCCATCTTCTAAGGCTAGAGATGCTAAATTTTATTGCCCTTTATAAAATGTGGAAGAAACAATATGAACCAGGTTTCAACCTTCCATGCACCTCTCTTAATCCTTTTCAATTTGTTTTTTTCCAATACAGGGATGGAGACGCTGGGCATACCTGCTGGTGTCTCACTTAACCGGTTGCCGACCGCTGCACGACTATATACTGCGGCGGTCAGCCCCGGCCAGGCAGAGTGACGTATCGGTACGTCACTCGCCTGTCACTGACCTGTGAGCCAATTGCGGGCGGGCGCGCGCCTGCCCCGGCTCGTTCACTGACAAGTCAGTGCGTGTGACCGGCGGACCCGATTGTCCGCCGGTCACTCACGATCGCTCTGGTGAAGGGAGAAAGGCGGAACGGCTTATGTAAACAAGCCGCCCGTCATTCTCGCTAGTGTAAAAATGAAGATCAGATGGTTCTACTATGTAGGACCGTTGATCTTTGTTTTTACACCAATAGCCATGTCCCTTTACAGTTAGAAACACGCCCCTAGGACACACTTAACCCCTCCCTCTCCAATACAGTTAACCCTTTCCCTGCCAGTGTCATTTTTGCAGTAACAGTGCATATGTATAGCACTGATTACTGCAGTAATGTCACTGGTAACCCCAAAAGTGTCAAAAATGTCAGTCAAGGGTCCGATCTGTCCGCCGCAATGTCGCAGTACCGCAAAAAAAATTGCAGATCGCCGCCATTACGCGTTAAAAAAACCCACCAAAAATGAGAAAAATCTTTCCCTTTGTTAGTAAACGCGATAACTTTTGCGCAAACCAATCAAAATACGCTTTTTGCAATTTTTTTTTACCAAACATATGTAGCATAAAACAAATTGGCCAAAAATGTTAAAAAATTTTGATTTTTACATTTTTTTGGGGGGGAATTTCATATAAAATATGTGAAAAATATTGTTATTTTTGCAAAATTGACGCTCTTTTTTGTTTATAGCGCATGATCAAAAAATCGCACAGGTGATCAAATACCACCAAAAGAAAGCTCTGTTTGTGGGGAAAAAAGGACGTCAAATTTGTTTAGGTACAGCGTCGCAAGACCGCGCAATTGTCCGTTAAAGTCACACAGTAAAAAATCGCAAAAACCCCCTGGTCTTTTAGCAGCCAAATCCTCCAGGGCTTAAGTGGTTAAAGTCCCACATAGCCTACATTGTCTATGGCCAGGTTTCAACCTTGATTATTGACTGTAAAGTCCTCTTTTCGCAGCAGTAGTGATTACCACAAATACTTTCTATACAAAGCCTATGACAGCTTTCCTTTGTGTTGCATAAAATGTTTTCATTGCTTTTGTACTGTACATATAGATGACATTCCCAGGGGTTGCAAAATCTGGCAATGGTAAAATGTATTTCTATTCTGACATGCCCTCTTTTCCAGCGTATTGTGAGTTATGTATTTGGCTTTCATGGGGTTAAACAGATATCCCCCTAATTATGTAAACAGCCATTTGAGGCACTGGGATTAAATTAACCCTTAGGCTCCTTTGCATAGGGGATAATAAAGGTCAAGATTTCTTTGTATGTGTGCTGGCCTCTTCCAGGGATTAGCATCTGAGTCGTGTAATCCATTGGGAAAAGTGTCTCACTCTTGGGGAATTATTTAGCAAAATCCAGAAAAACAGGAAAGATTACAGAGGAAATGAAGGTCCTGTAATATGATTCATTTTGGTCTGCTATGTTTCATAATAACTGGTGATTATAATCACAGCTGTGTGACTTTCAGATATGATCTCGTCATCTGGCAGTTTGTGGTCTTCTAAGGTAGAGGATTCAATGGCGGAGATTTACTAAAACTAGAGCACAGAGAATCTGGCACAGCTGTGCCTAGTAACCAATCGGATACTAGGTGTCATTGTTATGACCAGCTTTATTTAGAAGCTGATTGGTTACAATGAACAGCTGCAACAGATTCTCTGGGCTCCAATTTTAGCAAATCTCACCCAGTGTCATTCACACAATTAAAGGGCAACGGAACAGGCTGAGATTTGGGTTTGTAAAAGTAGATTTCAGTTTTTACACAATTATTTAGAATTTTTGTCTGCACATCTCTAAATCTCAGTCTACTCTATCCTTAAAGACATAGCAAAATTATACTATCTCTTAGCAGCTAATTCCAGATCTGCCCACCTCCTTACATATGAAGGGGTTGATTTACTAAAATTGGAGAGTGCAAAATCTAGTGCAGCTCTGCATAGAAACCAGTCAGCTTCCAGGTATTTTTTATTGTCAAAGCCTAATTGAACAAGCTGAAGTTACAAGCTGATTGGTTTCTATGTACAGCTGCACCAGATTTTACATGGTCCAGTTTTAGTAACTCAACCCCTATATGTCCTTACAGCAACACTAATATTCCTTACAGCAAGGCTCCTTTCACACACTCCGTCCGTTGGACGGAGTCCGTTTTTCTCAGCGGGGGATCGAGCCGCCGATCCCCCGCTGAGCAGCAGGAGGACAGCTGTGTCTCCGCGCTGTGTGCGGAGACACAGCTGACAGTTCCCCATGCATCTCTATGGGGGAAATCGGATGTCAACGGACCGTCAGTCGGTTCTCACCCGATCCCATCCGATCCTATCCGCTAGATGGATGGAAAATAGGGTTTCCATCCGTCCAGATTTGACGGATCGGATCGGGTCGGATGTCAGCGGACATCAGGCTTTGACAATAAAAATGTCTCCGTTGACATCCGATGCCCCATAGGAATGCATGGGGGGACCGTTCAGATCCGCCAAAAAAACGGACAGGCGGATCTGAACGGTCCGCCTGTGTGAAAGGGGCCCAACACTAATATTCCTCACAGCAAGTGCCCCACATATTATGCTACCAGGGATCCCACAACATATCATTCTGATTGTCTGTCAATTTACTTATGTTAGGGCAAGTCAGGCAGGTAAACTTTTTTTTGCACATTTTACCAAAGTTACCTTCAATCGGCCTCCCTGGCCAAAACATTACCACCCTGTCCTGGTAAGTGCTGTGTCCTCCACTCCTTTATACAAAAGTGAAATTTCTTTTCTTTAAGTATTTTCTTAATACTAGCTATAGCCATTATACAGAAGGTATATTATTTTTTGCCTACAAAGCATGTTTTATTATATTGGTTTTGGTGGAAAAGGTGATTTTTTTGAATACCCTAGTGTCACTATTGACAAAACTCTCTTAATATTAATAATATATATAAATGGAATGGAGTACATCTGTAAGCCTAAAATGACGCTAAAGAAAATAAATAAATAAATAAATAAAAATGTAACACTTACCTGCTTTGTGCTTCTCTGGTCCCCTGTCGGCACTCCTACTCCCTGCAGAGTGCCCCCATAGCAAGCTGCTTGCAATGGGGGTACTCATACTCATGCATGCTCACTCTTGACACACAGAGTGGGGCTCAGCCCAACCTCTTCCTACTCCCTACTGGCTGTGATTGAGCCAAGCTCTGATCCAAAGAGGAGGGAGAGATCCGGTAGAGAAGCTGCTATCATGCTTATCACTTGATTGAGGTCGGGCTCAGGTAAGTGCATGCATGAAGGTAAAAAACCCTCAGCCTTCAGAACAACTTTAAAAATGTGGAGTCCCCAGGAATAAATCCCTGACTAAAGTGGTTTGGGGAATATAATGTATTTGGCAGCATACAAAATGCAGCAGTTTGTAGTATATAGACCAATGCACATATTGCAAAGATACAGCAGACAAGCCTATGTAAAGGAAAGCAAAAATATAGAGAGTGCAGTGGTCCACAGTACCTAATTTTGTGTAGTAGTGTAGTGGTCAGGATTATCTAATGTGCAGCACAGTGAACAGAATGCAGTGATCTGCAGTATGTAATCTATAGCATAGTGTGTCAGGTACAGAGATCTCGAGTATGTAACATACACAATGCTGTAGAGAGTGCTTTGGTCCAAAGGATGTAAGTTAAAGAAGTTTAAATCTGCCTATGTTTTGCCTTCCCATGTTCATCCTTTTCTCCCTTATCAATATGCAAAATCAAATATTAAATAAAACCTTTTTGTTTCTAAATCATATGTTATTGTAGATCCAGTGACATCATTATCATCAGGTGTCTGTACTTCTCTATGCAATACAGGCAGATTATGGCTGATGGGAGGGGCCACCAGAAAGCTGTATACAGTAAACCCCCCTCCATTGCGGGGGTTACGTTCCGGACCCAGCCGCGAAAAGGGAAAATCCGCGAAATAGAAAAAACCCTATTAAAATGCATTGTAGGCATGTTTTTTTTTACTGTCACTGTACGTGTAAAAGCATTTTAAGGTCTTTAAACACACTTTTAAAACATTAGAAACTCATTTAAACACATAAAAGATACTGAGAGACAGAGCAAGAGCTATGGAAAACACAAAAATATTTCATTTTTAATAATTTATATAGTAAAATAACATTAAAAAAAAAAAAACGCAATATACCGGGACCGCAAAAACTGAACCGCGATGGAGCGGGGGTTTACTGTATATTTTCCTGAAAACATAATAGCTCCCTGCTTTAGTACTCCTCTCAAGAACCCTCAGCCCTGATGCAAGCTAATTTTGTCTTGGCCATAAGTCAAAGCCAAGTAGGACTCATGATCCAGGGTCTTCACCAGGTACACAGCTATTGGTTTTGAAGGCATTTGTTTAATCTGTGTTTTTATTTTACAGACTTTTTGGAACCTGCCAGGCCCACTTTAACCACTTGCCGACCAGTCACTGGGACTGTACTGCGGCAAAGTGGCTCGATTCTGTCCAGCGACAAGACCTACGTCGCTGGACTCCTCCCCCTGTAGGCGGCGCTCGCGCGTCGCCGGAGGCGCGCTCCTGCTGTTTTCAGTCACAGCGGGAGTCGGGCCAGGGGAGGAGCGGTGGCTATCGCCGCTGCTCTTCCCCGATCGTCGGGGAATCGAGTTTGGAGATCCGCCCACTTGTGTAAACAGAGCGGGCGGATCTCCTAAGTGACAAGGAGTGACAGATTGCAGTGTTCAGCATAGCTGAACATGCAATCTGTCCCTGTGTCACTCAGTCACCTCCCCCCACACACGTTAGTAAGCACCAGGAATACATTAACCCCTCCCTCTCCAATAAAGTTAACCCCTTCCCTGCCAGTGTCATTTTTACAGTAACAGTGCATATTTATAGCACTGATTACTGTAGAAATGCCACTGGTACCCCCAAAAGTGTCAAAAATGTCAGTCAGGGGTCCGATCTGTCCGCCGCAATGTCGCAGTCCCACAAAAAAAATCGTAGATCGCCGCCATTACGCGTTAACAAAAACCCACCAAAAATGACAGAAATCTTTCCCTTAGTTAGTAAATGCAATAACTTTTGCGCAAACCAATCAAAAAACGCTTATTGTGATTTTTTTTTACCAAACATAGGTAGCAGAAAACAAATTGGCCAAAAATTAAAAAAAAATTTGATTTTTACATTTTTTAGGGGGAATTTCATATAAAAAAATGTTAAAAATATTGTTATTTTTTCAAAATAAATACTATTTTTTTGTTTATAGCGCAAAAAATAAAAATCACACAGGTGATCAAATACCACCAAAAGAAAGCTCTGTTTGTGGGAAAAAAAGGACCTAAATTTTGTTTGGGTATGGCGTCGCATGACCGCGCAATTGTCAGTTAAAGTCGCACAGCGCCGAATCGCAAAAAGTGGCCTGGACGTAAGACAGCAAAATCCTCCGGTGGTAAAGTGGTTAAATGTATGCACATAGCTTTTTTTAGTTTTGCATAGAGTATGGGAAATGCCAGAACCACAGTCAAGTTTTTATTGCTATAGAGTGGAAATAAAGAGCACTGCATATAAATCGAATCTAAGAAAAAGAAAATCGATTAAACTACCCTGACTCCAGAATAATAATAAATGCTACAATTAATAAAGAGCTTCAAGTTTCCTCATAATTCAATTTTCAAAATCATAAACAATCATAATGGACACTTCACATATATAATCTGTATATCAGGTACTGTGCACGCTCAGCATAGGATATTTGAAAGAAGATGTTTTTGATATATATATATTCATAACTATTTGGCTTTGAGGACATCTGAAGATCTTTATAGCCCTCTATTTGTCTTGGTTACCAAGACAGAAAGTAATGGGAAATCCAAAATGTTATTTGTCACCAAAATGAATGGTTAGGGAAAATCTTCCAATGAGGGCACTTATTTGGGCAACAACTGTTTGGGCAACAACTGAGGGCATTTCCAACTTTGGACAGATTTCTCTTACTTTCTTCTGCATCCCCAACATAAGAAGTCAAGGGAACTCTCCAATAAACCTTCAGATGCCAAAATATAAAAAAATAATTAACGAATACATCAATATATTAATAAACTGATATGGGTTTTCTTTATTCCATCTATAACTAGGAAAACGGTTTTGGCTATGCATACACTTTACAGCTGTACTATTTTTGCGTACAGAATAATCTTTTCTTGCTAATGCAGTATCTCCATTTTATACAAAGTAGAAGGAAATGCATGATCTGACCGCCTACAGGCTTATATTCTGGTCGCATGGTCCCTATATTTTCACAGTCACATTGTGAAACCATGCATGTTTTGTTTAAAGCTGGGTGGGGAATTGTCTGCCGAACAGTGGCTGCATCTAATAGGAATGGGATTAGAATTAATTTACTGTTGACTAACCCTAACATCCTTCAAATATTTTCCATGACAGCTATGACCTTGAGGATTTTTTATTTTTTTCAAGGTCACTGAATTGTGATCGATCTGGGTAATGGAAAGATCATCTGTCAGCTTCTTTCCCATGCTGCCTAGATAGTACAGAATCAGCAAACATCATATGTAGATCTTATAAAATAGCAGGCAGTAAAGATCTGCTATAGCAGCAACTAGCAAGAATAGCTGGATGCTGCACAAGCACAGCCGATGACATTAAGAGGGATATAAAGTAAAGTAGTGAGAACTGATAATGAAACAAGGTAAAACTGCTACGTAGACTTCAGAGAGACAAAAGCTGCAACATAAGCCATAGTTAGGTTCAAATTTGGGACTTGCAGTGATAAATGTTAACCACTTGCCGACTGCCCAACGACTATTTACGTCGGCAGTCAGCCCCTCACAGGCAAAGTGACATAGTACTACGTCTCTAGCCTGTGAGGCTCTAGGGAGCGATTGCGCACTGCCGGAGGCGCGCTCCCGCTCGCTCGCGGACCCCCCCCCGCGCGTGTGCCCGGCGGACCCGATGTCCGCCGGTCACTCGCGATTGTCCGTTACAGCGGGAGAAAGGCAGGCGGCTAATGTAAACAAAGCTGCCTGTCATTCTCCCCTGTGTAAGAGTGGAGATCATACGGTTCTGCTATGTAGGACCGTTGATCACTGTTCTTACACCTCAAGCCACATCCAATCACAGTTAGAAGCACGCCCCTAGGGACACACTTAACCCCTCCCTCTCAAAAAAAAGTTAACCCCTTCACTGCCAGTGTCATTTTTACAGTAACAGTGCATATGTATAGCACTGATTACTGCAGTATTGTCACTGGTAACCCCAAAAGTGTCAAAAATGTCAGTCAAGGTTCCGATATGTCCGCCGCAATGTCGAAGTCCCGCAAAAAAAAATCGCAGATCACCGCCATTACTCGTTAAAAAAAAAAAAAACAATAAAAATGACAAAAATCTTTGCGCAAACCAATCAAAATACGTTTTTTGCGATTTTTTTTTTACCAAACATATGGTTAAAAAAAAAATTGGCCTAAAATGTTAAAAAATTTAGATTTTTACATTTTTTTTGGGAAATTTCATATAAAAAAAATGTGAAAAATATTGTTATTTTTGCAAAATTTACGCTCTTTTTTTGTTTATAGCGCATGATCAAAAAATCGCACAGGTGATCAAATACCACCAAAAGAAAGCTCTGTTTGTGTGAAATAAAGGACATCAAATTTGTTTAGGTACAGCGTTGCACGACCGCGCAATTGTCCGTTAAAGTCACGCAGTGCCGAATCGCAAAATAGGCCCTGGTCAGGAAGGGGGTAAAATCTTCCGGGGCTTAAGTGGTTAAAGATGGAGAAGCTGGGGCACAGAAATAAAGTAATTCACACACTTTATGCTTCACCCCCAACGCTATCCATCTCAACATAGCTTGAAGGTGGTCTTTCTGTGGGGTCTATACCTAGTGGTACACATGTCAGATACAAAAAAAATTCACCACACTTTTTCTCACAATTCATTCCAACTATCGAAGAACAGCCCACCTTGTTATTCGTCAGAGAATTTGCCCAAATTTAAAAGATTTATCAAAATATAGATTTATAATATTATGTTTTGTTTTGAGTAACATCTATCCTATGTAGAAAGCAGGGAAATCACTATGAGGTTTGCCTGTTAACATTTCTCACCATGAACAAAACAAGTCCAAGCTTTTCCATTATTGTCCCATGGAAACCCACAGGAGATTCAGATTTTTCACACATTTACCAATGATTAAAAAAAAAAAAAAAAAAAAAAAAAAAATCACCTGATTTTCATTTAATGGCATTCACCCCTTACAGCAACACCTGCCATTTTTATCTAGTAAATATTTCTAGCTAATGCGGGTGAATTCGGGCAGGTGAATGAGCCTAAATTTGCCCCTCCTCATTTTATTATTCCCCCTAAAGCAGTACTAAACCCAAAAAGCAAACAATTATTATATTGAAGCTTACTAATTCTTACATGTGATGGCCGTATTGGTTTCTTTTTTTTTATTTCTGTCTCCTAATTGTTTCTGGTGAACCAGCCAGCAAGTCTGTTCTTTTTCAAAAGCACAAGCTTTCCAGTTCTCCAGCAGAATGTATCCATTTTTTGGATGCAGTTACCAGCTTTTATTTATTCCAGCAAAATCTTTATCCCAAAATGAAACAAACAGTTTGCTTTAACTGATTATAAAGTGTAAGCTGGAGTTTTGCTTCAATTCGTGTGTGTATCTACATCTGCCATTAGATTTAACATTCCCCATCAGACTGACAATGGTGCTGTCTTCTGTGCCCCTGTGCTCATTCCTTCAGAGTTGTGTCTCGCTAATACAGGAGGGGTGTGTTACTGGCTAGATTACCAATTCAAAAAAAAGAGGAGAAAAAAGCCAAAGAAAGGAAATCTGAAACAGCCACCACATTGAGGCTGGGTTCACACTAGTGCAAACTGGATTTCCCGCCTCCAATTCGCATGACAGGAGAGTGTGCCTGACTCTCAATGGAGCCGGTGTTCCATGAAAAAACCCTAGCCGTGAAAATTCCCTACCCTCGTCACTTCCTGTGCGCTTACCACTGCGCATGCTCACAGCTCCGGAGGGTAGGGAATTTTCACGGGGTAATGTTTTGTAATGTTACACCGCATCAGCTGTTGCTGCAACATTAAATCATCTCCGCTCCTACCCCTCAGACTTCCCTGATCTCGGCTACTAAATGTAAAAGCGGCGGCGGGTCTATGAAAATATAACTCACGGAGCCAAGATATCCGTGAGTTATATTTTCATACACACGCCGCTTTTACATTTAGTAGCTGAGATCAGGGAAGTCTGAGGGGTAGGAGCGGAGATGATTTAATGTTGCAGCGGAGATGATTTAATGTACCCGCGGCAACAGCTGATGCGGTGTAATGTTACAAAACACTACCCCGTGAAAATTCCCTACCCTCCAGGGCTGTGAGCATGTGCAGTGGTAAGCTGTTTAGCTGTTCCATGACGTAGGTGCACCGGAAGTGACGAGGGTAGGGAATTTTCACGAGGTAGGGTTTTTAACGTTACACCGGTTCACACATTTCCGTGTCTGCTGTGAAGAAGATTGCACAGGGGTCCTGTGCAACTTTGGCTTCCTTTCAGGTCCGAATTCAGACAGAAATTTGGAGCTGATTCCTCCCTGAAATAGAGAACAGGGACGCAACAGACCCCTTATGTGAGCTGCTCTGCACAGCAGTACGAACCCAGCCTTAATGTTTGTTAAGTCGCAATTTTTAGTTTTGGGTTTAATACTACTTTAACCCCAGATATAAATTTCAAAGGGACACTGGTGGTGTACTTCTCAAAGCTTGCATAACTTTATCTCTCATCTTTATTACGAGTTTCATGTTTGTTTCTGTTGATTCACAGTGTAGGGAGACACAGCTCTAGTCCCTACATACAAGGGTGGCTCCATAGGTTGCTGCAAGTGAAAAAAGCCACCCTGAAAAAGGAAACCTGGAGCAGTGGTCATGTCACCATCCTAAACTGGAACATAGGCAATTAATAAAAGAGAAATAAGCTGCATACTCAATACATGATTAAATCAGCCACTGAAACTGTGTAACAAACGGGTTTACTATCAATTTAAGGCTTTATTTTCTATTTTGACTGGAGTGTAAAAGGAGAGAGAAAAAAAGAGACGCTAGTTTTATTCCCATGTGGTTTGCATAGAAATGTGAACATATCACTAAGTGATATACTTCACAGGCAATTATCATTCCTCTCATAAAAGAGGCTAAAAAAAGTTTGGTAATGTGGGAGCGGCTGTCTGCAGTCTATCCTCTCTCCACTTAGTATTCCCTTCCCCTGTGTTTTCTTAGCCTAAATAATTAGCAATCTGCAGTTATTTTTCTGTCAGTGATCCAGAACACGGGCCGGTGTACCAATTTGCTGCTTGGCTCATTTCAATTCATTATGCATAATATTAACCGCACAGTGAAATAACCTTATATCCTCTGAAATATCCCATTTGATGGTCAAGTAAAAAAAAAAAAAAAGGAGCGTAAAAGGCCATCAGGATTTGTGTCTGGCTACAAGGATCCTTACAAATCGGCAGCTTAGCTATTATGTGCAGGGGCAACCCCCTTCCATCATGTGAATTTATTTATTTATAGCTAGGGGAGGGGAGGACTTGCTCGATGTGCTGCTGAATATTTTATGACACTGGGGGCCCTGCTGTATTTCTTCCCAACATCCTCAAGATCCTGGTGCCAGCTCCATATGTTCTCACTCCCTGCATCGCAGGACCCCTGCATGACAAAAAATAATGAAACACTCAATTAACAACTCCTTCGGAGGGCTGCTGACTAAACTAGACAAAGGAAATGTCAGGATTTGATAACGGGAAAAATATTCAGTAGAAAAATACTGATATTTAGAGGTAGTAAAACAGAAGATGTAGCATTATCATATGTTGTACATTTAGCTTAAAGCAATACTAAACCCTTCGTCTATTTTTTATTTCTATTCAAAAGAGGTGGTTCAAACACACCTATTATGTGTAGTCTTCTTCTAAAATGATCTTTTCTTCCCGGGGTTCAGAACTACAGCCCCTGCCTTACCATTTGCTGGTGTCTCTTAGCTAGCTGTGTGCTAAGGAGACACCACACTCCCTGAGCTGAGCTGTGTGCATCCGTGGACATACAAAATGCTGGCAAGCCATGCCCTTGCTCCCTCCTCCCAGCAATTTGAGTGACTGATGGTGACAGAAGACTATCACTGCTGTCTTTGGTATCTGTTAAGGATTCAGAAAGTTCAGGAAGTGGTGCTTAATGATCCTGCACCCAGTGGTGGGGACAAAAGGCACAGCAGGTAAGTCTTTGGGGTTTAGGGGTAGTCAAAGTACTGCTGTGACTGTATTAGGGTAAAACAAGTGCAGCCTTTATTACTTTACTACTTTGAAATAAACCTGGATCATTTAAACTGAGTTTACTATGAAAAAAATGCATAAAGGATGTTACCTTCAGTTAAGCTGCATCTGAAATTGTTCAGGAAGTCCAGAGATACAGAAAGCTACTATATGCAAATTTTGACATTTTCTGTAAAAGTTAGGTTGAGCTCCACTCCTTCCCACTGTTGTCAGTTGGAAGCATCACTAATAGTGTTGAGCGAACACGGACTGTATTATTCGTGTTCGTACCGAATAATTGGATTTTTTTTACCCGAACACGGACACGGACACTTTACTGTATGTTCGGGTAAAAATCCGTGTTCGGTCGTTTTATTTCCGGGTTTTGCATGCTTTGGCGCTCTTTTCATGGCGGGCTTTCAACAGCCAATCAACAATCGTTTAACTGGTGTGCCTTAAGCCATCCCAGCCATGCCTGCAAATGTCTTAGTAGCTGTGATTGGCCGTCTGAAGCATGTGACCAAGTCTTTATAAGTTCGAGGCAGCCGCCGCAGCAGCGTCATTCTGCTGCTTAGCTAAGGGACAGAGCACACATCAATGTGCTGGCTGCTGATTAGGGAAAGATAGGCAGGAAAAAACCATTTGTGTCCGGATAGAATTGAGGGACAGGTCGGAGTGTTTAGGCAGGGCGAGTTGTAGGCATTTTAGGGATAGAGTCTGCTGAATTATAGGGTCAGTGTCTTCTACAAACTACAATCGATATTGCTGTGTGGGGGGTGGGGTGAATCTGCACTCAATCCTGATCTACGATCTCTTCTCAATCCTGTTAGGGACAGAGTCTGCTGAATTTTAGGGAAACTGTGTTCTACAAACTACAATCGATATTGCTGTGTGGTGTGGGATTGGAGATAGGCAGGTGTCAGTGATCCACATCCATTTTTCTGTGTGTGAGCTGCAGTGAACACAATCTTTTTGGGCTGCAGTGAACACAATCTTTTTGGGCTGCAGTGAACACAATCTTTTTGGGCTGCAGTGAACACAATCTTTTTGGGGTGCAGTGAACAAAATCTTTTTGGGGTGCAGTGAACACAATCCTTTTTGGTGTGCAGTGAACACAATCTTTGTGGGGTGCAGTGAACAAAATCCTTTGTGGGGTGCAGTGAACACAATCTTTTTGGGGTGCAGTGAACAAAATCCTTTTTGGGGTGCAGTGAACAACATCCTTTTTGGGGTGCAGTGAACACAATCTTTTTGGGGTGCAGTGAACAAAATCCTTTGTGGGGTGCAGTGAACACAATCTTTTTGGGGTGCAGTGAACACAATCTTTTTGGGGTGGAGTGAACAACATCCTTTTTGGGGTGCAGTGAACAAAATCCTTTTTGGGGTGCAGTGAACAAAATCATTTTTGGGGTGCAGTGAACACAATCTTTTTGGGGTGCAGTGAACACAATCTTTGTGGGGTGCAGTGAACACAATCTTTTTGGGGTGGAGTGAACAACATCCTTTTTGGGGTGCAGTGAACAACATCCTTTTTGGGGTGCAGTGAACACAATCTTTTTGGGGTGCAGTGAACACAATCTTTGTGGGGTACAGTGAACAGAATCTTTGTGGGGTGCAGTGAACACAATCTTTGGGGGGTACAGTGAACACAATCTTTTTGGGGTGCAGTGAACACAATCTTTGTGGGGTGCAGTGAACACAATCTTTTTGGGGTGGAGTGAACAAAATCATTTTTGGGGTGCAGTGAACAACATCCTTTTTGGGGTGCAGTGATCAAAATCCTTTTTGGGGTGCAGTGAACACAATCTTTTTGGGGTGCAGTGAACAAAATCCTTTGTGGGGTGCAGTGAACAGAATCTTTGTGGGGTGCAGTGAACACAATCTTTGGGGGGGGTACAGTGAACACAATCTTTTTGGGGTGCAGTGAACACAATCTTTGTGGGGTACAGTGAACAGAATCTTTGTGGGGTGCAGTGAACACAATCTTTGGGGGGTACAGTGAACACAATCTTTTTGGGGTGCAGTGAACACAATCTTTGGGGGGTACAGTGAACACAATCTTTTTGGGGTGCAGTGAACACAATCTTTGTGGGGTGCAGTGAACACAATCTTTGGGGGGGTACAGTGAACACAATCTTTTTGGGGTGCAGTGAACAACATCCTTTTAGGGTGCAGTGAACACAATCTTTGTGGGGTGCAGTGAACAACATCCTTTTAGGGTGCAGTGAACACAATCTTTGTGGGGTACAGTGAACAGAATCTTTGTGGGGTGCAGTGAACACAATCTTTGGGGGGTACAGTGAACACAATCTTTGTGAGGTGCAGTGAACACAATCTTTGTGGGGTGCAGTGAACACAATCATTGTGGGGTGCAGTGAACTCAATCTTTGTGGGGTACAGTGAACACAATCTCATACTTCTGAAGATTTGAGGGTGCTGCCTGTTCCATACTCCCCCTACTCCTCATCTAGCCTTTTAGGGGTACAAACAATAGTAATTGGGGCCTAGTGTGGTTGTGTACGTGTGATATACATACACTTTTTTTGGATCATATTTTCTATTCCGCTATTTAATCAAAAACCTTTGGGGATCAGTTAAATTGGGGGATAGTCTGTGTTGGTACGTGTGAGAGAGATCCACCTTTCCAAGTTGTTGGGGTTCATCTCATACTTCTGAAGGTTTGAGGGTGCTGCCTGTTCCATACTCCCCCTACTCCTAGCCTTTTAGGGGTACAAACAATAGTAATTGGGGCCTAGTGTGGTTGTGTACGTGTGATATACATACACTTTTTTTGGATCATATTTTCTATTCCGCTATTTAATCAAAAACCTTTGGGGATCAGTTAAATTGGGGGATAGTCTGTGTTGGTACGTGTGAGAGAGATCCACCTTTCCAAGTTGTTGGGGTTCATCTCATACTTCTGAAGGTTTGAGGGTGCTGCCTGTTCCATACCCCCCCTACTCCTCATCTAGCCTTTTAGGGGTACAAACAATAGTAATTGGGGCCTAGTGTGGTTGTGTACGTGTGATATACATACACTTTTTTTGGATCATATTTTCTATTCCGCTATTTAATCAAAAACCTTTGGGGATCAGTTAAATTGGGGGATAGTCTGTGTTGGTACGTGTGAGAGAGATCCACCTTTCCAAGTTGTTGGGGTTCATCTCATACTTCTGAAGGTTTGAGGGTGCTGCCTGTTCCATACTCCCCCTACTCCTCATCTAGCCTTTTAGGGGTACAAACAATAGTAATTGGGGCCTAGTGTGGTTGTGTACGTGTGATATACATACACTTTTTTTGGATCATATTTTCTATTCCGCTATTTAATCAAAAACCTTTGGGGATCAGTTAAATTGGGGGATAGTCTGTGTTGGTACGTGTGAGAGAGATCCACCTTTCCAAGTTGTTGGGGTTCATCTCATACTTCTGAAGGTTTGAGGGTGCTGCCTGTTCCATACTCCCCCTACTCCTCATCTAGCCTTTTAGGGGTACAAACAATAGTAATTGGGGCCTAGTGTGGTTGTGTACGTGTGATATACATACACTTTTTTTGGATCATATTTTCTATTCCGCTATTTAATCAAAAACCTTTGGGGATCAGTTAAATTGGGGGATAGTCTGTGTTGGTACGTGTGAGAGAGATCCACCTTTCCAAGTTGTTGGGGTTCATCTCATACTTCTGAAGGTTTGAGGGTGCTGCCTGTTCCATACCCCCCCTACTCCTCATCTAGCCTTTTAGGGGTACAAACAATAGTAATTGGGGCCTAGTGTGGTTGTGTACGTGTGATATACATACACTTTTTTTGGATCATATTTTCTATTCCGCTATTTAATCAAAAACCTTTGGGGATCAGTTAAATTGGGGGATAGTCTGTGTTGGTACGTGTGAGAGAGATCCACCTTTCCAAGTTTTTGGGGTTCATCTCATACTTCTGAAGATTTGAGGGTGCTGCCTGTTCCATACTCCTCCTCCTACTGCTCAACCATCCTTTTAGGGGTACAAACAATAGTAGTTGGGGCCTAGTGTGGTGGTGTACGTGCGAGATACATACACTTTCTTTTTGATCATATTTTCTATTCCGCTATTCAATTAAAACCTTTGGGGATCAATTCAATTGCGAGATAGTCTGTGTCGGTACGTGTGAGATCCACCTTTCCAAGTTGTTGGGGTTCATCTCATACTTCTGAAGATTTGAGGGTGCTGCCTGTTCCATACTCCTGCTCCTACTGCTCAACCATCCTTTTAGGGGTACAAACAATAGTAATTGGGGCCTAGTGTGGTTGTGTACGTGCGAGATACATACACTTTTTTTGATCATATTTCCTATTCCGCTATTCAATAAAAACCTTTGAGGATCAATTGAATTGCGGGATAGTCTGTGTCGGTACGTGTGAGATCCACCTTTCCAAGTTTTTGGGGTTCATCTCATACTTCTGAAGATTTGAGGGTGCTGCCTGTTCCATACTCCTCCTCCTACTCCTCATCCATCCTTTTAGGGGTACAAACAATAGTAATTGGGGCCTAGTGTGGTTGTGTACGTGCGAGATACATACACTTTTTTTGATCATATTTCCTATTCCGCTATTCAATAAAAACCTTTGAGGATCAATTGAATTGCGGGATAGTCTGTGTCGGTACGTGTGAGATCCACCTTTCCAAGTTTTTGGGGTTCATCTCATACTTCTGAAGATTTGAGGGTGCTGTCTGTTCCATACTCCTCCTACTCCTCATCCATCCTTTTAGGGGTAGAAACAATAGTAATTGGGGCCTAGTGTGGTTTTGTACGTGCGAGATACATACACTTTTTTGGATCATATTTCCTATTCCGCTATTCAATAAAAACCTTTCTAGGGCAAGATCTTAAATTACAGAAATATGAGGAGACCGTCAAATAAGGGCCGTGGCCTGGGTCGTGGTGCTGCTGGTAGAGCTCCTGTTGCAAGGAGAGGACGTGGTCGATCTGTGCCAGCTACACGCACAAGTGAAACACCTTCCTCAAGTGTGAGTAGGCGACAGAACCTGCATCAGTATTTGGTAGGGCATCAAACGCCCCTAGAAGTGATGAGGCCAGAACAAGTTGAGGCGATAGTAGATTGGTTTGCTGCTGACAGTGCCTCCAGTTCCTTCACATTGTCTCCCACCCAGTCTACTGCAGAAAGGTCAGAGTTGGCACCTGCAGCCAATGTCCAACCGTCTTTCACCTCACCCCCTTGCAAATCAGGCCAGCAGTCTGAGCCCCAAGCCATACAGCAGTCTCTTATTCTTTTTGAGGACTCTGTCAGCAGGGTTTCCCAGGGCCATCCACCTAGCCCTGCCCCAGAAGTGGAAGAGATTGAGTGCAGCGATGCCCAACCACTTATTTCTCAAGATGAGTACATGCAAGGATCATCGCAGCACGTCTCAGATGATGACGAAACGCAGGTGCCAACTGCTGCGGCGTTCAGCATTGTGGAGACCGACAAGGAGGGCAGGGGTGAAGACTGGGTGGAAGATGATGTGGAGGACGATGAGGTCCTCGACCCCACATGGAATGAACGTCATGCAGGTGACCTGAGTAGTTTGGAGGAAGAGGCGGTGGTCGCACAGAGCCACCAGCACAGCAGAAGAGGGAGCAGGGTGCAGAAGCGGAGCGGCCGTGCCCTAGACACTACGCCCGCTACTTCCCAACGCAGCAAGGGAACGAGCGCACCAAAGTCAGCTCAAAGGAGTTCTCTAGCGTGGAAGTTCTTTAGAAAATGTGCTGATGACAGGACACGAGTGGTTTGCACCCTGTGCAATCAGAGCTTGAAGCGAGGCATAAACCTTCTCAACCTGAGCACAACCTGCATGATCAGGCATCTAAGTGCAAAGCACGAGCTGCAGTGGAGTACACACCTTCAAAACCAAGAAACGTCTCTGGCTCATCCTGCTTCCTCTTCTGCTGCAGTCTCGGCCGCTCCAGCCACATCTGTAGTGATACCGGCACCTGCCACCCCGCAAACAGACGATCTGTCAGCAACACCACCACCTGGGTCACCAACAACCATCTCCACAATGTCCCGTGGAAGCGTTCAGCTTTCCATCTCCCAAACACTTGAGAGGAAGAGGAAGTACCCCCCTACCCACCCGCGATCCCTGGCCCTGAATGCCAGCATTTCAAAATTATTGGCCTTTGAAATGCTGTCATTCCGTCTGGTGGAGACGCACAGTTTTAAAAACCTTATGTCGGTGGCTGTCCCACAGTACGTCGTGCCCAGCCGCCACTACTTTTCCAGGCAAGCCATCCCTTCCCTGCACAACCAAGTGGGGGAAAATATCAGGTGTGCACTGCGCAACGCCATCTGTGCCAAGGTCCACCTAACTACGGATACGTGGACCAGTAAGCACGGTCAGGGGCGTTATATCTCCCTAACGGCACACTGGGTAAATGCAGTGGCGGATGGGCCTGAGGCGGATAGCAATTTGGCGCATGTCCTTCCACCACCGAGGATTGCAGGGCGCTTCAGTTTGCCTCCTGTTCCTAACTCCTCCTACTCCACTTCCTCATCCTCTACCGCCTCCTCATCCGGACAGCGTAACACCTTCACCACCAACTTCAGCACGGCCAGGGGTAAACGACAGCAGGCAGTTTTACAACTTGCCTGTTTGGGGGACAAACCACACACCGCGCAGGAGTTGTGGAGGAGCATGGAACAGCAGACAAATGAGTGGTTGCTGCCAGCGAGCCTCAAGCCCGGCCTGGTGGTGTGCGATAACGGGCGAAATCTCATAGCAGCTCTGGGCCTAGCCGGTTTGACGCACATCCCTTGCCTGGCGCATGTGCTGAATTTGGTGGTGCAGAGGTTCCTTAAAAACTACCCCGATATGTCAGAGCTGCTGCAGAAAGTGCGGGCCGTTTGTGCGCACTTTCGGCGTTCTCACCCTGCTGCTGCTCGCCTGGCAGCGCTGCAGCGTAACTTCGGCCTTCCCGCTCACCGCCTCATATGTGACGTGCCCACAAGGTGGAACTCCACCTTGCACATGCTGGAAAGACTGTGCGAGCAGCAGCAGGCCATAGTGGAGTTTCAGCTGCAGCACGCACGCGTGAGTCGCTCTGCGGAACAGCACCACTTCACCACCAATAACTGGGCCTCCATGCGAGACCTGTGTGCCTTGTTGCGCTGTTTTGAGTACTCCACCAACATGGCCAGTGGCAATGACGCCGTTCTCAGCTTAACTATCCCACTTCTATGCCTCCTTGAAAAAACAATTCGGGCGATGATGGAAGAGGATGTGGCACAGGATGAGGAGGAGGAGGAGGATGAAGAGGTAACATTTCCAAGGCTTTCAGGGCAGTCATTCGCAAGGGGCTCCGAGGGTGGGTTCCTGCACACGCAAACGCCAGGGACGCAATTGTCCAGCAGGGGCACAGTTCTGGAGGATGAGGAGGATGAGGAGGAGGAGGAGCTGGAGGAGGAGATGGAACCATGTTCACAGCAGGGTGGCACCCAGGCCAGCTCATGGCCATCACTGGTGCGTGGCTGGGGGGATACAGAGGACACGGACGATACACCTCCCACAGAGGACAGCCTTTCGTTGCCTCTGGGCAGCCTGGCACACATGAGCGATTACATGCTGCAGTGTCTCCACAACGACCGCCGAGTTGCCCACATTCTAACTTGTGCTGATTACTGGGTGGCCACGCTGCTGGATCCCCGTTACAAGGACAACGTACCGTCCTTAATTCACTCACTGGAGCGCGATCGCAAGATGCGCGAGTACAAGCGCACGCTGGTAGACGCCATGCTGCTGGCATTCCCATCTGACAGCGGGGCCACAGTGGAAGCACAAGGCAGAGGAGGAGGAGGAGGAGGTCGCCAACGCAACCAGGGCACCGCCAGCACCTCAGAAGGCAGGGTTAGCATGGCCGAAATGTGGAAAAGCTTTGTCAGCACGCCACAACAAACAGCAGCACCAGCAGCTCAGATGGAACGTCTTAGCAGGAGGCAGCATTTTACCAACATGGTGGAGCAGTATGTGTGCACACGCCTACATGTAGTGAATGACGGGTCTGCCCCCTTCAACTTCTGGGTCTCCAAATTGGGCACATGGCCTGAGCTTGCCCTTTACGCCTTGGAGGTGCTGGCGTGCCCTGCAGCCAGTGTATTATCTGAACGGGTATTTAGCATGGCTGGGGGCGTTATAACAGACAAGCGCAGCCGCCTGTCCAGAGACAATGTGGACAAGCTCACGTTCATTAAAATGAACCAGGCATGGATCCCACGGGACTTTTCCGTACCTTATGCAGAATAGCAATGGATACCGACCTTACCCACCCATTGTTCCATTTTTGCTCTTTCTCACTCTTTTGGGGTGTACCCTCATTTAAAATTTTTGAAAAGAAGCAGTGTTGGCTACCTCGTCCTCCTCCTCAGGGCCAGATTAATGTAGGGGCTATTGGAGCTGCAGCTCCAGGCCCCTACCTTTTATATAGGCCCCGGGTTGGCCATATTCACTGTTACCGCTCTTCTGTCACTTGTAAACACAGAAGTCTGGCTTCTATGCTCGCTTCCCCAGGCAGCACCCTCAGAACCTCCCCACACAGCGTGAAGGCCGGACAAGGAGGGACAGTTGGCGATGCATGGATGTGTTTATGGGCTTCAGAGACAGCATCCCATGTTGAATTAGGCATGCATGGCTGCACCCTTCCTCCTCTGGGTGCATGGCAAGGCACGGCCCTTAAGGCCCTTCAAAATCCTCAGCACCAAGCCCATGATGCTGTTAATCCGGCCCTGGTCCTCCTCCACCGCCGCTTCCACCTACACCGCCCATAGGTGTGCGCAGCCTATTGCATTAAGGTGTGCACCCCAAAGTTGAAATACACATGCATGTGTTTGCCAGCAGGGAGAGTAATGTATCGGGGCCATGTACCTGTAGGCAAGGAGAAATAGAGCAGAGCAGGTCCCAGGGAGATCTTTCCCATCTCCTCACTGGCAATGCTATGTGCCCTAGGTGATTAGGGTGTGCCCAGGCACACCCAGCACACCCTGTGCGCACGCCTATGTCACCGCCACATCCACCACCACCTCAACCTCCCTCCTACTCCATATGGGCCTCGTCCTTCAGAGATGAAGAAGAACATTGTTTTATTTTTCTGTTTTTTTTTGTTGTTTTAAGTTATTTCCCTATCCACATTTGTTTGCAGAGCACTTGCCATGCTCTTAATTACGTTTTGCTGCCATTTGCAGCACTCTAGCCCTTTCCTTTGGTGTTTTAGAGCCATTTTAGTGCCTTAAAGTTCGGGTCCCCATTGACTTCAATGGGGTTCGGTGTCCGGGAAAAGTTCGGTAAAAGTCCGGGACACGGACCCGGACTTTTTTTTAAAGTTCGGCCGAACCCGTCGAACACGGACATCTAGGTGTCCGCTCAACCCTAATCACTAACCATTAGGGACTCTCAGGAGACAAAGAAGGCACTTTTAATGTTTAAAAAGAAAAGGTGAGATTTTACCATGTCCAGCTGTAAAGCTTTTTTGATCATTTGTCATGCAATTTTCAATGAAAGTAACCTGTAGGTGGGGCCTGAGTTACATACCTTTTGTTGGGAAGAAATACTTGCACCCAATTTGTAGCATACTGATGTCTTTTATATAAATCTTGCACAGTATGGTTGCAGCAACAGATACATTGTTCTTCTTCAGTACTGATTTAGGCAATCCAGATAATATACAATACAATCTCACTGGTTTCAGTACATGTTACCGGAGGGTCGCTTCCAATACCAGGGTCAGTGTCACTTCTTTCCTGATCTATTCCTCCTTGTTCGGAACTTGATCCTTTGTTAGCCACTCTCCCTTACAGGCAGGTTCCTCTCTCTACAGCACACTTGACAGAAACATACCAAAATTACATAGCGTTCCTTATTTAACTACTTGCTGACCACACCATCTGATTCACCATCGGACCCCATTAAATTGTCCTGCAAAACATTTAGGAACTGCCTAGACTTGGCTGAGTGCGCGGTTCCTTCTGCCCAGTCTATATCCGGATAATTAAAGTCCCCCATTATAATGACATTTCCCATCCTTGCTGCCAATCCTATCTGTAACATGAGGTCCGCCTCACCCTCCTCCCTCTGGTTGGGGGGCCTATAGCATACGCCCAATATTACCTTCCCCACCGTGCCTTCCCTTTGAAGCTCTACCCATAGGGATTCTGCCTCGTCCTTAGCTCCATTATTAATATCATCCCTCATATTTACCTGTATACTGTTCTTAATATACAGACATACCCCTCCCCCTTTTTTACCCTCTCTATCCCTGCGATAAAGGGAATACCCCTGAATGGTCGCCATCCAGTCATGATAGCTGTCAAACCAAGTCTCAGTTATCCCCACAAAATCTAAGTCCTCCTCAAACATCAGCAGCTCCAGCTCTCCCATCTTGTTGGCCAGGCTTCTGGCATTGGTATACAAGCCTCTTAATTTTGATTGGTTACATTTATCCTCATTTGATGTTTTTAGGCTGCTCTCTTGATTTTTCCCCGTACCCACCCTGGGTTTAGGAGCTCCAAACACCCTACCGCTAATGCCCCCATTTCTGCCCTCTGAAACTTGCTTTCCACTGGCTAATTCTACATCTGTACCCTCCCAACCATTCCCTAGTTTAAAAGCCCCTCTAACTTTTTGGCCATCCTCTCACCCAGTACGGCTGCACCCACCCCATTTAGGTGCAATCCGTCCCTACCAAAGAGCCGGTGGCCGACTGAGAAGTCGGCCCAGTTCTCCAGGAACCCAAAACCCTCCTTACTACACCAGCTCCTCAGCCACTCGTTAACTTCCCTAATCTCCCGCTGCCTCTCTGGTGTGGCTCGAGGTACAGGTAGTATTTCGGAAAATACTACCTTGGAGGTCCTAGTCCTCAACTTAGCGCCTAAGTCCCTGAAATCGTTTAGGACTCTCCGTCTTCCTCTGCCTATGTCATTGGTACCCACGTGTACCATGACAGCTGGGTCTTCCCCAGCCCCACCCAGTAATCTGTCCACCCGATCCGCGATGTGCCGAACCCGAGCGCCCGGCAAACAACAGACTGTTCGGGGCACATGGTCTTTGTCACAGATTACACTGTCTGCCCTTCTAATAATTGAGTCCCCTACCACCAGCACCTGTCTTTCCTTTCCCTTTCTCCCGGCCTCACTGGAGGAGTTCTTCCCCTGGCAGCTAGGGGCGTCCCTCTGCTCCAGCAATGCTGGTCCCTGACTGGTTTCCCCAACATCACACAACGGGGCGTATCTATTGGGGTGCTCCAGCCCAGGATCAGCCTCCTTGCCTTGTCCCCTTCTACCCCTCCTAACTGTCACCCCTCTACTCTGCTCTGATGCCTGCACCTCCGATACTCCGCCTACCTCTGTGCAGACCCCTGTCTGCACCTGACTGGTACGATCCTGGCTCTCCTCCAGTATGGACATTCGTCTCAGTGTTGCCAGCTGCTTCCCTAGATTCAGGACCTGAGCTTCCAGGGAAGCAACGTGCTTACATTTTGCGCATTTGTATTCGCCCTCGATCGCATGTCTGAGGAACGCATACATATCACAAGATGTACACCGAGTCGCATCTCCACACCCGCCAGGCATTGTACCTACTAATCTAATCTAATGGGGATTCAGCGATTTAAGTCTATCCTATGCGGCTATTTCCTGGCTTCCTAACGCTACCTTCTCACCCTCTGGTATTCCGCTCCACTCACTTGACACTCAGTTGCACAACACTCACAATCTCACAGCCCGGTCAGTCGCACAACACTCTCAGCCGCACAGCCCGGTCAGTCGCACAACACTCACAGCTGCACAGCCCGGTCAGACGCACAACACTCAGTCGCACAGCCCGGTCAGTCGCACAGCCCGGTCAGTCGCACAGCCTGGTCAGACGCACAACACTGAGTCGCACAGCCCGCTCAGACGCACAACACTGAGTCGCACAGCCCGGTCAGACGCACAACACTCAGTCCTCCCAGAACCATGCCCCAGATTGGAGTAAAGGGCCAATCACAGCGGCCCTTTATATGTGATCAGCTGTGTCGAATCACAGCTGATCAAAATGTAAACACACTTGCCAGTTATCAGGATTCCTCTCCTCACGTTGCCACAACGTGAGGAGAGGAGAGCCGGTAACCAGCCAATGTTAAAGGAGACATCTACACTGATAATCAGGGCACTAATCATCAGTGTCCTGATCATCAGTGCAGCGCCAACAGTGCCCATAAGTTCTGCCTATCAGTGCCTCCTCCTCATTGCCTCCTATCAGTGCTTCCTAGCAGTGTCCATCAGTGCCACCTATCAGTGCCCATCAGTGCTGCATATCAGTGCAGCCTCATCAATTCATCCTCATCAGTGCCCACCAGTATCTCCTTATCAGTGCCCATCAGCGTCGCCTCATCAGTGCTAGAAATCAGAAAAAAAAAATGATAAAAATTTCATGTGGGTACAGTATTGCATTGCGCAATTGTCATTCAAAGTGCGACAGCGCTGAAAGCTGAAAATTGGCCTGGACAGGAAGAGGGTAAAAGTGCCCAGTAGGCAAGTGGTTTAAAAGTTCCCTCACCCAAAATGGCTGTCAAAGTCCCTTAAGGGTTCGGTGTCCAATCAGACTATCTTCCTCTTTTAAGGCATTGTAAAAATTTCTAAGAAAACAATTCCTTTAAGAGACTTCCCTTTCCATGCAATAATGGCACTAGGCCACGTACAGGTGTGAATGCTAACCACATTTTACCGTAGTATTTATTTCAATGTCAGTGTTTACAGGTTAAATTTAACCAATGCAGTAGGAACTGGGGTGGCACTATGAGCAGGTGTCAGGATAAATCCTACGCCATGTTTATTGTCTTGCTGTAAACATACCATAAGCCAGCATGTGCAATTTGTATGTATAATATATAAATAGAGATATGAACAAATTGAAATAAAATGTATTTAATATTTGAATACAATATGCAGATCCTGTATGTTACACCACTAAATTAAGTATACCTTGTATATTCATTGATCCTGATTTCTGGGGGCGGGCGGGGTGCAATTTGTTGAATATGTAATTGATAGCTATATATTGATTATTGTAAATGGCATACAGGTTTCAACTATATGTGTCAAAATGGAACCCAGTATAGTAATTTTTTCCTCAGGTCCTCCTTTTATACATTCTACATTTCTCATCAATGTTGTTTATGGGGCTACTTTTTTTTTCTTCTACTGTATATAGATTAGATATATACATTGTCAACTCGCTGAGAGGTACAATGTATCGTTTCAGCAGATTTTTCTCAGTATTTTTTTACCTTCTTCAAGATGGATCCATATTGCATGTGACATGCTGATGTCATCATGACACAGATGGGCTGTGGTGTTTTTTTCTTTTGTTTTAGATGCCTAGCCACATGGGAAATGGTGGTGGCACAAAGTGGCACGCATGGTGTAATTATGTCATGACGTGCGCATTTGCAGTAACCTCTAGGCGCCAATTTTATGGCACCAATCTCCCTTACATTTGGCCAACATATTAGCACTCCCTAGCAACTACTCTGCTTTCACATCAATGACATATGGAGCCTATCTGCAATAAACTAATCTGGAAGGATTCATTTTCACCCATATATGTCACCGAATATCTAAAGGTAAACCATTTAGGGTCAACTGGAGATTTTTTTTTAATATCATTTTGCTATAACATGTATGGGGGACTTTTCAGAGGGAGACGTAACTCTTTTAGACTTATCTATAAAATATGCAATACTGATATCACTATATTTTCTTTGGGGGATTTCTCTACTGTCTCAGGGGGATTGCAAATGCAATATAGTCTTAAAACCTGGTGCCCCCCTAGACTTACAGTATATATATTTATAAGTATATAGTATATATTATTCTTTTAGATATAAAATAATTAAAAACATATTAGATCTTTCAGGGACCTCCCTACTAGTATTCCACATTTAGGGAGTATGGGTGCAGTTGGGAAGAAAAGGGGATCCATAGATTTACCACCTGACAATGTACACATGATTATAGGATATTCTTAATGGTTTTATAAAGTCCCTCACTGCATTTATTTTTATATTTTTTCATACCATTTATCAATTCCCCCCTTATCTTGCAGTGTACTAAGCAGGATTGGTTTCCTAAACCTTAGACCATTTTACTGGTGATCTGACGAGACATATTCCAACCTCCTTGGCCCCATTCTTCCTATGACTTTGTGATTATATGCAGTGTTGTTTTTATTAAATAATCTATTCATCGACAATAGGGATAATACATGTACAGTATCTCACAAAAGTGAGTACACCCCTCACATTTTTGTAAATATTTTATTATGTCTTTTCATGTGACATCACTGAAGAAATGACACTCAATGTAAAGTAGTGAGTGTACAGCATGTATAACAGTGTAAATTTGCTGTCCCCTCAAAATAATTCAACACACAGCCATTAATGTCTAAACTCATGGCAACAAAAGTGAGTACACCCCTAAGTGAAAGTGTACAAATTGGGCCCAAAGTGTCAATATTTTGTGTGGCCACCATTATTTTCCAGCACTGCCTTAACCCTCTTGGGAATGGAGTTCAGCCATTTTTCCTCCCCGGTGTCATGTGACTCGTTAGCAGACTTGTATAAAGTACTCGAAATTTCTACTTGAGTAAAAGTACAAGTGCTCGATCAAAAAGTGACTTGAGTAGAAGTGGAAGTGCTCGCAGAAAAAGTTACTTAAGTAGAAGTACTAAAGTATTCAACATTTTTTTTACTTAAGTATTGCAAGTAGTTTTTTCAAAAAATTTGCTACTTAAGTACTAAAAGTAAAAAGTACCAGTAGTTTTGAAAAAAAATTTCTACTCAAGTACTGAAAGTAGAAGTACAAGTACTGTGTTATGTAGTTATTAAAGAAAGAAGTCAAAATTTTGAACATCATATTGTTTTTTATTATTTCAAATGATTTATTCAAATGATTAACCTGTGTGTGTTAGTAGTTTCTTGATGCACTTTAAGCGCTGTAGCACCATTTATTTGTTTGTTTCATATTTTCTTTTTATTGGAAAGATTTGGTATAGCAGCTTTTATTATACACAGCCTTTATTTTCGTATGCGCTGATTTACAAATGACATTATACACATTTTTTTGAGCTTTATGCAACCTGCCATCTACTGTTCTGGCAGTGGTAATTTTTTTAAAAGTAACGAGTAACTATGCAGCACAAAAAAAAAATACTTGAGTAGAAGTATCGAAATCATCGAAAAAATGTAGTGAAGTAAAAGTAGAAGTAGGAGAAAAAAATTCTACTCTAGGAAAGTACAGATACCGCATTTCGGTACTTAAGTACAGTACTTAAGTAGTTCTACTTCGTTACTATACATCTCTGCTCGTTAGTGTTACAAGGTCTTAGATGTGAATTTGGGAAAGAGATATATGAGTGCTGCCAGCATTGTTGCAGAGGTTTGAGGGGGGGGGGGGGGTCAGCCTGTCTGTGCTCAGACCATACACACTGCATCAAATTGGTCTGCATGGTCGTCCCAGAAGGAAGCCTCTTCTAAAGATAATGCACAAGAAAGCTTGCAAACAGTTTGCTGACAAGCAGACTAAGGACATGGATATCTGGAACCATGTCCTGTGGTCTGATGAGACCAAGATAAACTTATTTGGTTCAGATGGTGTCAAGCGTTTATGGTGGCAACCAGATGAGGAGTACAAAGACAGGTGTGCCCTGCCTACTGTCAAGCATGGTGGTGGGAGTATCATGATCTGGGGCTGCATGAGTGCTACTGGCACTGGGGAGCTACAGTTCATTGAGGGAACCATGAATGCCAACATGTACTGTGACATACTGAAGCAAAGTATGATCCCCTACCTTAGGAGACTGGACCGCAGGGCAGTATTCCAACATGATAGCGACCCCAAACACACCTCCAAGACGACCAATGCTTTGCTAAGAAGCTAAGAGTTAAGGTGATGGACTGGTCAAGCATGACTCCAGACCTAAATCCTATTGAGCATCTGAGGGGCATCCTCAAACCGAAGGTGGAGGAGAGCGAGGTCTCTAACATCCACCAGCTCCGTGATGTTGTCATGGAGGAGTAGAAGAGGACTCCAGTGGCAACCTGTGAAGCTCTGGTGAACTCCATGCCCAAGAGAGTTAAGGCAGTGCTGGAAAATAATGGTGGACCAAAAAATATTGACACTTTGGGCCCAATTTGGACATATTTCACTTTGGAGTGTACTCACTTTGGTTGCCAGTGGTTTAGACATTAATGTCTGTGTGTTGAGTTATTTTGAGGGGAAAGAAAATGTACACTGCTATACAAGCTGTACATTCACTACTTTACATTGTAGCAAAGTATAATTTCTTCAGTGTTGTCACTTGAAAAGATATAATAAAATATTTACAAAAATGTAAGGGATGTACTCACTTTTGTGAGGTACTGTATATACACTATATTACCAAAAGTATTGGGATGCCTGCCTTTACACGCACATGAACTTTAATGGCATCCCAGTCTTAGTCCATAGGGTTCAATATTGAGTTGGCCCTGCAGCTTTAACAGCTTCAACTCTTCTGGGAAGGCTGCCCACAAGGTTTAGGAGTGTCTCTATGGGAATGTGTGACCATTCTGCCAGAAGCGCATTTGTGAGGTTAAGCACTGATGTTGGAGCGAAGGCCTGGCTTACAGTCTGCACTCTAATTCATCCCAAAGGTGTTCTATCGGGTTGAGGTCAGGACTCTTTGGAGGCCAGTCAAGTTCCTCCACCCCAAACTCGCTCAGCCATGTCTTAATGGACCTTATTTGTGCACTGGTGCAGTCATGTTGGAACAGGAATGGGCCATCCACAAATGGTTCCCACAAAGTTGGGAGCATGATATTGTCTAAAATATCTTGGTATGCTGACGCCTTAAGAGCTCCCTTCACTGGAATTAAGGGGCCAAGCCCAACCCCTGAAAAACAAACCCACACCATAATCCGCCGTCCACCAAATGATTTGGACCAGTGCACAAAGTAAGGTCCATAAAGACATGGATGAGCGAGCTTGGCGAGTTTTTTTTTGCTACTTGGCAAAACAATGTCATAGTACAGGTTGTGTTTCTTTTCACAGCACTATACTGTATTGTCTTTAACATATACAAAAAAGTCAAAAACATTTCAAAACAATTCTCAAAATATTTAAAATTTAGACTTTAGATGTGTTTGGCTAGCTTCGGGAGTCAGGTGCACACTCTAAAGAGCAAATTGAAAAAAACAAAGCAGGGTGTTTCTTGAAAAAAAAGAAAGAAAAAAAAAAACATTGTTTTATTTGAGAGACAGTAGCTGTCATTAATGGTCATGGTCAGTGGCTAGACTGCAAAATGGGGGGGGGGGGGGTGACAGAGGAGGTAGGTTTTATTCTGAAATAAAAACTAGGGTCTTAATTTATTGACAGTAGCCACAAATCTTTTACATTCATAGGTGAGTAAGGAGTAAGTAAACAGCTTGATTAGGCGTTATTTCTAAGAGACAATAGCCACAAATATTCTTAAATGACAGATCATTGAAATAGGACACAAACCAGGAGACAAAAGGTATGATTTACCCTTTAGAAAACATTGGAAATTTTGCAACAGGAGTGTAGCTACAGAAACAGTATGTGTGGCACCTTTGCTGTGCCCAGGCACTAGAATGAGTTAAACTTTAAGATACAACATTACAAATGTCACAGCTGAATACCAGAATATGATGGAAGAGGCTGCAGGGGCTGGTAGTCATGGCAGGCCTACAGATGTGTAAGGAACTGATAATGGTGGCAAGCTAGGCACAGTGGCAGGAGCTGGTAGTAGTGACAGGAGCTGGCAATTGTTATACCTGGGGACTTTTGTGAATCAGTGGGCCTATGAATGGGGGTGGGGGCCAATACATTTCTGTAATGGTTGTGGCATACACCAAAATAGTGCCAATGACTGTGGTACAGTTTAATAGCCTTGCACATACTGTCTCACAATAAAATACAGGGCAAATGTCGGTGAAGGACGAAATACGCCGACATCGGTGTAAGGAAAAATTGTCCCTGTGTTAGTAGAAAGAAGTGGGAGGAAAAATTGCTTAGGTTTCGGTGTCAGTGGGAAGAAAAATTGCCACTGCACATAGATATCAGATATTACAGCGCCCCCATACAAAACTAACCGAGAATAACTTGTAAAGGTCTGGAACCAACAACTTTATTGAACAGTCTCACACACAATATATACAGCACAGTGAAACATCCCTCTCCTGATCAAACGATGGGGATGGGGATACATTGTGGAGAGGGATGGATAATTCTGGGTGGGGATGGGGATACATTGTGGAGAGGGATGAGGATGATGGGATTACAATGCAGACTCAGTGGAATGGCCAGTGGGTGAATTCTGTGGAACGGACAGTGGGTGGGCCCTGGGGAATGTTGGTGAGCAGGCCCCGGAGGGCCCAGGCCTAAAGCTGTGTTAGGGGCCTAAAATTTCTGATGGCTGCGCTTTTGCACAGGTTTAGAACCGATTGGGCTTCTATATTTTGTTTTACTGGATCAACTTTACCTATAAATGTTAGTATCCAGTAGTATTATGTACATTTAGAAAATAATCCAGGCCTTTTTTAAAGCAGTCTACTCAGCTGGCCAGAACCAGCTTTTGAGGGAGTCTATTCCACATTTCCCCAGCTCTTAATTTGAAGAAACCTTTCTATATTTGTAGATTAAATCTCTTTTCCTCTAGACATAAAGAGTGTCCCCTTGTCCTCTGTAATGACCTTAAAGTGAATAACTCAACACCAAGCTCACTTCAAGGACCACATATGTATTTATGCATATTGATCATATCCCCCCTTAATCTCTTTCTCCAGATCCCCAACATCCTTTTTGAGAACTGGTGCTC
The DNA here is from genome assembly GCF_965119305.1 of Pelophylax lessonae. Lineage (NCBI taxonomy): Eukaryota > Metazoa > Chordata > Amphibia > Anura > Ranidae > Pelophylax > Pelophylax lessonae. The sequence goes on along the minus strand of NC_138779.1, from coordinate 154,888,741 downwards.
AAAACGGATGTGCATATTCCAGATGAGGTCCTACTAATGATTTGTACAGTAGCAAAATTATACCTTTCTCTCTGGAATTTATACTTCTCCTAATTCAAGAAAAAAATTAGTTTGCTCTGGAAACCGCAGTTTGGCATTGCATGCTATTATTAGGCTTATGATCTACCAAGATCTTTCTCCACCAATATCCCCCCAGTTGTACTCCCACTAGTATGTATGATGTATGCATATTCTTAGCCCGCAAGTGCATAACTTTACATTTATCAACATTAAACCACATCTGCCACATAGTTGCCCAATGAAATAGTGCATTGAAGTTGGCTTGTAGGTTAGAGATATCCTGTAAGGATGCTATTTCACTGCATAGCTTGGTGTCATCTGCAACGACTGAAATGGTACTTTTAGTCCCAGACCCTACATAATTTATAAATATATTAAAAAGTAAGGATCCTAACACTGAACCATGGGGTACACCACTAACAACCTTAGACCATCATTAACCACTACTCTCTGAATTCTGCCTTTTAGCCAATTTTCTATCCATTTACAAGAAAAGACAGCCAAACACTATCAGCGCTCAGTGATCCTCGTCAGAGGGATAGCAAACCATTATCACATCACATACATGGTCCAATGTTGGGTGGATGCAGCCCTCCTCAGATGGGGATATCCCATGTGGAACTACAAAAACAAAGAAGGGGAAGGTGCAAACCCCTAGTGCATTACCTACATTAGAGTTAAAAATGAATTTACTAAAAAAAAAAAAAGGAACCAATAAAATGCATACTCACTAAAGGTACAGAAGTATACAGCACGTTCATGGAAGGATAACATAAGCTGTGATGAAGGGGGTGCATCCCCAAAACACGTTAAAATGCTTATGCGAGGTTGCATAAACACTTCAATTTTTTAACTCATGTTATCCTTCCATGTACATGCTGTATACTTCTGTATAGTAAGCTCTGTAGCATACTTATAGCATCCTTTGTAAGTATGCATTTTATTAGTTCCTTTTTTTTTTTTAATAAATTCCTTTTTCACTCGGGTATTGCACTAGGGGTTTGTGCCTTCCCCTTCTTTGTTTTTCTATCCATTTACAAACTGATCTTTTCAAGACTGTAGACTTTACCTTACACATTAGCCGTGTGTGGGGAACTGTGTTAAATGCTTTTTAAAAATCCAAGTATACTACAGTACATCCACAGCCATTCTTTGTTTTAGGTTTTTCTACCTCATCATAAAAAAATGTATGTTCGACAACTTCATGAATCCATGCTGTCTGTTGCTTGAAATATTTTTTTCCAATAAGAACTCATCTTTGTGGTCTTTTATTAAACTCTCCTATATCTTCCCACATATAGAAGTTAAAATAACAGGTCTATAGTTGCTTGGTAAAGACTTTGATCCATTTTAAATATAGGCACCACATTGGCCTTACATCAATCCAGTGGTACTCCTCCAGTAACACCTTTCTAAACTTAAAGAAGAAGTACAGCCAAAGCTCATTTGACTGTACTTATTTTGTGGATAACAGCAAAGCAGTTTGTTCTGCACTCCTGTGACCCATTTTCAGCAGACAGCGGGCTGGAGCTCGCTGTTGGCTGTCATCACAGAGCTGGTCCAGGCTGGGGGAAGATCACAACCATATGGCCAGGATCCACACAGAGCCCTGGAACAGAACCTGGCTCAGCCTCTCAGTGAGCCACTAATATCCTGGACCAGCTGCTCCCATCCCCTTCACAGCTCAGCGCTCCAGTGAGCTTGGGGGTCAGAGCAGACAGCGGTGATTGACACTTACCAGCAAGGGCGGGTTGCCACTAGGGAGTGTTTGGTCTGATGTTGGACAGGAGTTGCTCAGATGAATGTCCCATAATGCAGTGCCAAAGTTTTCATTGGCCACAGACTTGCACCTGACTTGCATCATTGACTTTGGTTAATAATGGTTTTGATCTAAGTTGCAGCCCACACACTTTAACAGGCTACTTTCCCAGCAACCCTTTGTCAGTGTATTGGGAGTTTAGTGAGGGACAGCTGACATTGCTTTTAGGGATGGAGAATTGGACAGTGTAGTATGTTGCTACTGTTTTGTGATTTACAGTATCAGTGCTATACTGTATATGTAATATAGTGTTTTCAGGTGGGTGTTTATTTTTGTTTGATCTTTATTTATTTTTGTTTTATTTTGTTAGCATTTTTTTAAGGTAATCAGCAGCAACAGCAGCTTGAATCTGATGAAGTCACCACAACAGGTGCCCTTTGTTTGCAGTGGAGCACCACAGATTATTAAGGTGCTATCTAGCCCACCAAGGCACCACAATTTACAGTTCACCGATGCACTTCAGTTTACAGTACACCCAAGCACCCCTTCTTCCAATAGCTGCAAATAAAAGTAGGGAATAAGCCCCACATTATCATCATCATGTCTAGCAGGCCTTCAGAGAGAGGTAGAAGTCCCTGTGTAGCTATGAGGGGACAAGCAGTGGCCAAAGCAGTTTTCATGGACATGGTGCATCATTTGCAGACAGAGCAAATATGCCATTTTGTGGGGCTCTGGGCGTGCTATACAGCCAAAGAACATGGGGGAGGTGGTGGAGGGGCTAACAAAGCTTTCATCATTCTCCCCTTCTGTCACCCAGGTGCAGACTAGCTTGCAGTCCACCACAGCTGCCAAAACACCATATTTTGCCTCCTCATCTACAGCTACTCCTGCTGTTGCCCTGTCAACTGTCACAGAAAAGTCTGCTGAATCACAGGTATTTGATCACAGTGTGTGGCACTTGCTGCAAGAGGATGTGCAGCAGTGAATGGGCTCCAAGGTTAAGGAGTAACAAAAGAAAAGAGGGAGGTGATACCAGGCACAGAGAACCTATTGACATTTTTTTTTCAATCCAAGGTGGTGCTACAAAATGGGAAAAAAAAGTTAAATGTACAAAAAACATGCATGTAAAGACAAAATGAGTGCACTTAAAGGAGTGCTTTTGTCCACCCCCTGAAGGAGTAGGATCAGAAGGCCTAGTGGACCAATCTCCTCATGGCCAGCCAAAGCCAACCACCAAAAACTAGGATGAGTGGCTCTCCCACAGAGAGATCCCCCAGGTTCAGGGGAGGAAGGAACTTGATAGCCGCATCCCCCTCCCTCTCCAGACTTCAGAAACACACAAAAGTAAAAGGTGACAAATGAGAAAATAATTATTTAAATTAATAGTGGCAGTGCAATGTGCATTGGTTAGGCCCTCAGGCAAGAGATGCAGTGCAGAAAAAGTTTTTAGTGCTGTGACCATGTTCCTGTTCACACAGTGGGGTCCATCACCCAAGTGTTGCTTTGGTACCCCTGGGGCAACCGTAGACTCTCTGCCTTCCCAGCCCATAGTCAGACATAGCAGATTCATTCAAATCAGGAGGAACTGGGCCCATCCAGTTTTATCAGGGAAATTACTCTTGTGCCCCAACTGTCTGTGGGCACCCCAGTTTCTATTCCAGGTGGTTCTAGCCTCCAGAGCCCCCATCATACCAGCAGGGATACTATAAAGCTAATCATTACTACCATAAGGCCAGAATGACAGTGTAACCCCCCTACTGGACACTGATAAGAACAGATACTACACTTGATCTTAGCAAAAAGGGCAAGAAGCTATGCTTCCACAGCTGAAGCATGCTGCCAGGTTGGCTCCAGCAATGAGGAGGGAGGGGATGACCTAGGTGCTTGATAGAGCAGAGGAGGAAAGTGAGGGAGAGGCACAACGTCAGAGAGGCAGGATGACATCCAGGAGCAGCTCACAGAAAATGTGGAGGGAGAAGCCACCCTAATCCATCAGATGGAAGAGCTCCAGTGGTGCAGGACACTTTTGTCCCTTGGTCCGTTTTCCAGAGCTCATCTGTGTGGGTCTTTTTCTGCATGTGTGCAGCAAACCGCACCATTGTTATGTACAGTTTCTATCTCCAGCACATCAAGCATGGCAATACTATCAGCCATTTGGGTACCACATGTATGAAGGGAACATCTGACCTTTTACCATGCATTTTGTTGGGAATGACACTAGAATTTCATTCATCAAGAAAAAGCCTGGATTGTGGTATATCAAGGGTTGTCAAAGGTGTTCTATATGGCCCCTCCAGCAGGAAAGAGAGTCTGCATGGGGCCACACAGAGTAGAGGCAAACATAGGCTGCAATCTTGCTCTGACAACCCCATTGCACCAGCTGTAGCACTGAGCAGACAAGTTTTGCTGCCTGTTAGAGATTTAGAGTTTAATTATTATTTTAAATGATAAAAGACTCTGAAATACATATGAATGTTATAATGTAATATGTTCGTTTTGAAGGTTACTTCAATATGTCTATTCAATTTTGCTATGTATGTATTTCTATTCTGAGTTTCTATGTCAGTATGTTAGGTGGAGTTATATGTCTTAACTATAGACTCAAACCATATATGCAAGAGTGGGTGCCCTTGGGACACATTTTTTGCTGGTACCATCTTTACATATAGTGTAAAAGACAACTATATCTACAGATCAAGCAGAGAGGACAAAAGAACATCCTACACTCTGAAGACACGTAACACCTTTCTCTCTTCTTTTGATGCATGAAACCTTTCTATTTTGTTTTGTTTTATATGTGTTGCTTTACTTTAAGAAAATAAACAACTTTCCTAAAGTATCGTGACAGTTGAGAGATCTATTTCGAACATTTTGGTGGAGAATGCAGGCATGGATAAAGTATATTTATCTTTGATTCCAGTTAAGGATCCTGCTACCAGGGGTGAGTTTTTTGTCTGTGTTTCTCACCTCTTGACAGCTTGCAGTTTAGCAAGGAGAAGAAAAAAACAAAACAAAACAAAACAAGGTTGATTAACATTACCATCTGGACAGTGGTTTCAAGTATTTTTAGATCCGAGAGGACTTCCAGATTAGGAAGCTTGACGTTACGTACGTGAAGACTTCTGCCAAGGTTATAGTCCCTGCCAGAGGAAGCTGGTAGCCAGGACACGTGAGACGTTCTCACAGGATATCGGGTTGGAGGCCCAAGGATAGTGCTGTAAAAGGACTAAGACTTTGTGTTATTTTAAAGCCAACCATTGCAGGTAACCCGGAAGATGTTCCCTTTGGATGAAGCAAGTTTGGAACTCAGATTCTGAATATTGAAGATGGAAGTCTAAGGAAAAAAAAAAAAGAACAAAAGAAAAAAGACACTACTCACCTCTTGTTTTTCTTTAAGTGCACACAGGACTGTAATTCTTAACAGGGGTGAGTGTGTTTGTTCATATAAGCAGATAAAATGGAATGGTTAACATCTCAAGCTCAGAAGTATAAACATGTCCCTGTACTTTCGGGAATTGATACATTCCATATATGGAATACAGACATGCAGTGGTAATGGAACAACGTCAGAGTGTAGAGAAGTTCTTTAATGGACAAACAACTAAGTTTACTGCTGCATGTAAATTATTGTTATCTTTTTATGAATATTTAAGCCCTGAAATGTGTGTCCTTACATGTGGTCATTCCAAAAACATACAAGGGGCAGAACAAAGCTTACAGGAGAATCTATTGATTGAGATTGTAGAAAGAACTGTATGCAAATTACATAAATGGAAAAGAACTTGGTGTTTAGTGTTTAACAACAATCCTACAGATGAGGTTGCAGAAAACAATAAGTTAATGATTGAGCAATTTTTAAAAAAGATTGCAAACTTGGATTTGGTTATTAAATTAAAGGTAGCAGATTGTCCTAATTTACTTGAGGCTACCCAGCAAATGTTGAAACGTAAATGTTTTGTGCAACCTGAAGTTTCTAAAAGTCAACTGTTAAAAGTCTTTGCAATAAGCATTTCTAATTGTGGGAGGATTCTTTCTCTGGGGATTGGCTAATCACAGTTCATGGAAAAGCCCCAGTCTGTGAGTTTCACAAGCAAATCAGTCTCCAAACAATTTCTTTGTTTTTGCTATAATCAGGAAAGTCATATTAAAAAGCAATGTACAATAAAAATCTGTCAAAAATGATAAAAACGATAAACAAGATAGTTACCAACAGTATAATGGGATACAAAGTGTGGATTATCTTCTGCACTCTCTGAAAATAATGTGACATTTAAGGCATGCACTATTAGTCCTTACAGAGTAGCAAAGATCCAGTTACATTAAACACTAAACTAGCTAGCTATCCCATGAAAGTTTTAATTTCTTCTGTGGCTCAGAGAATGACAGATTTTTGTGTCAACCCTTTCAGATACAAAGAGAGTCCATGGACAAAAAGAAAAAAAATATTTAAAAGGTACTATTAAACTGTTAATGTAATTGTTTTAAGAAGATTTTTAGGCCTTGTCAACTTTTCTCAAGAATTCATTGAGATTTTTGCAGACAAAGCATCTGTCTGAGTAAATCCAAATTAATTATGGAGGCTTACTGAGGATATACGGCAATTACGTTTAATATTAGGAGAGGCCTTGTATACAATCATTTGAAGATCTAAACAAAGCCCTTATAAATTCAGTATTTCTGATTAATGTAGATCTCTCTCAACCATTTTACATTCTAGTGTATGTGGGTGATGAGACAATTTCATCCATAAAAATGTGTTAGGAGTGCATTGGACAATGCTACAGGTCAGACTCATTGTGGGTTTTGCACCACTTGTTTTTCTAACACCTCATGTGACACTAAAAGGTGTTATTAAGAAGAAAGGCAAGGGGTGTTAATTCACAAAGATTTGCCTAGTGACAATTGGATATTCAGGAGAAGTGGGAGATAAATATTTCTTGGCTCAAATGATGCAATGTGAGAGACAGAGCCACGGTTGTGTAATTGAACATGAAAGAGTCACTCCTTCACCTTTTAGTGGATATATTTCAGGAATACATTTCCTGTGCCTATATAGATGAATACAGATTTTGGCACAGTGGAGCGTATGTGATGGGATTTGCTGTTTGGATTTCGGATCAGCAACTTTTGTTACAATATAAGCTTTGTGGATATGTTTATGCACAAAGAGCTGAACCTGAGGCTGCCTTATGTTTGTTTTGCAGTCAGAGTGACAGTGCAAATGTGTTTCATTCACTCAAATTGTTTCTTTCTATATGGTCCATAAGAGGCATGGTTGGTTCTCAAACATAATCTACTTCAATATGATCATTCTTTCAGAAATAGATTATATAGGAAACATCTAAATAAATCAGTGGTCCTTTTGCAAAATGAAAGCAATTGTGAGTGTAGTAGTCAGAATATAAGAAGCTGATAAGGCTACTCCCTTACAAGATTTAATTTGGTCACAGGATAAAGAGGGGGACCCTGAAGTTTTACCTTAGTTAGAATCAGTGCAGACTGATAGTGGAGATACAATTTATTGTAAAAATATTAAAGTTCAATTGGTTCCTTATATTTCAACTATAATGGCTAGAACACTATTTAAATTGAATTATTCTCTTTTTTGCACATCCAGTTAGCTGACTTTTTTGTATGAGCTAATGGAAATACATTTTTGAAATACTCATTTTTAGAGCCCTTTGTCATCAAACTTCCGAGTCTTATTTTATTTGTTCATAGAACAATCCAAAAGTTAAACCTAAACTAAAGATTGGGTGACGTATTTACATCCTATACTTTTTAGCTTAAGAGCTTTAGTATTTTTCTAGTATATGTTTAATACTTTTTGAGTTGATGACAGGACAGAGAATGTCTATTCTTCTATATTTTGAGATGAGCATACTTAGTTATTTACAATATCTTGGGTAGAAAGAAGTGTGGTTACAAACATTGCAACAACAGGTACAATAACTTCAGAAGTTTGCTGCACAAAATATGGCTAGACCCTTCCTAGATTTAAATAGAAATGATGTCTTGAATAAGACATGTATTCCAGGAGCTCAAGTTATGGTTAAGAATTACAGATCTGAAGGTACTTGGGATGCCAACTGGGAAGGTTCCTTTGTTTTTCTTAAGTTAATTGGGACTATAGTTAATTTTTGTTCAAATAATGGGTAAACAACGCAGAAAGGTCTATGAGCCTAGAATGGTCCATATTGATCAATGACCATTACTTAAGAAAAACATAATTTGATTTGAGTTTTCATATTCTCTCCTAGATATGTCTTTTGTTTCTAAGTTTAAAGAAAATGTTTTTATTTTTATCTGGATTTTTGAATTTGACCATGAGACAAGCACAGCTAAACCTCTATTTGTCACATTTTTTTGTTTTTGCTTTCATTATTACTTCCTTTCTTATTGTGTTAACATGAACTATGGACTTGTTTCATAAGAGACATTCTGATCGTTCGATCATTATGAAAGGGGGAGTTGGGATGCCATTCTCATATATAAATTTTTTTAATTAATATGAGTGTTTAGAGCTTCAAAATATTTTACACATTGTGTTGCTTACTTAAATAGAATGGAATATGAGTTATGGGAATATTATGTGTAAAATCTGCTGTATTAATCTTGATGGTAGTGACAAGATAGAAGGAAAAATAAGTAACTTCCGTGTTGATGTTGAAATTTGTTACTTTCTCCTACAACACCTTTGTTAGTCTAGTAGATCCTTGTAAGATTGATATCACAGCAACAGCTAATAATATAGATACTAGTTTAGTTTACATTATAGTTGTTACATCTAGGTTTCTTTACAGAAACACATATTATGATAAACTTGTAAACATAGATTTTATTTTATTTTACTAATTTTGTTAGAACACACAGAACGTGTGAAAGTTAGATGGATGGGATGCTATAACAAGCATGTATGAAAATTGTACATTTAAAGCATTATTACCAATTAGAGGATGGATTTTATCTGGTTTTAAAAAGAATAGATTTAGGAATTTTACATAATGACTTATGGATATATACTTCTATTGAAGAAGATGCTAATTATATCCAAATTAAAAAAGACATAGTTAAAGCACATAAAGGCTTGTGTGAAAGCAAAGGATCTGATTGAATGTGTTCAAACTGAGTTACTGTTGAACTAAATAATATGGAATGTTGAAAAAAGAGCATAGAAAAGAGTTACTTGCTGGTCATGGTATATGATAGATAGATAGATAGATAGATAGATAGATAGATAGATAGATAGATAGATAGATAGATAGATAGATAGATAGATAGATAGATAGATAGATAGATAGATAGATAGATAGATAGATAGATAGATAGATAGATAGATAGATAGATAGATGTCCCAAGCGCTCACTCTATTGGGAATAGTAGACGTACTGCTCTCCTCAGATGCGGAAACTCCAAACACTAAAAACACAAAAGAAAGGAGGCGCAAGAACCTAGTGCATTGCCCTTAGACACCTTCTAATCATTTATTGAATATCAAAAACATGAAGAGTAAAATTGCATAAAATAAGTCCACCTCATGTGAAAGGACGTGTCCCTGTGTTAGGACCGCTGGCGCATTTTGGGAGGCATGCTCCCTGCTCAGAGCTAGTCCATTATCCTCAAGACTCAAATTTATACTAAAAATGCCAGCATGAATCCCATCCCCCTGACCATGTGCACTGGGCGGGTGTGACGGAAAGCTGCTCCCTAAGCTCTGGAACACGAGATCCATGAATCTGGCTATGGTTACCCCAAGAACTCGACAGTACAAGATATGAAGTCAACCAGAAAATAAAACTGTTTATTCAAACACAGGCACAAAGAGAAATACACTTAGGGACAATAAACAAATATGTATATAGCGCTATATAAAATCAAATAAAGTGACAATGTGCATCATATAAATCAATAAACTCGCTTAAAGTGCAATATATATTCCTCTTAAGTGCAATATATAATGTCCATAAAGTGCATTCAAAGTAAAGTGCATAAGAGTCCACTAAAATATAAATATAACCGTGGATTAAAATTCAATAAGGTGCTTAGATAGATGTTTCATATAAAAGTGCAAGTGACACCACCACCGTTTAGCCACCAGATGGCCTCTCACCTCACTGAAGCATTAAACCATCATTGAATCCTCAATAAGACCAGTATAGGGAATGCCACTTCCTGAATCGATCTCACTGAAGCATTAAACCAGCATTGAATCCTCTAATAAGACCAGTATAGGGAATGCCACTTCCTGAATCGATCTCTCTGAGGAAGTCGTGTCGCGAAAGCGTAAGACGCCACGCGTATAGGGGAGGAGACCTGGACGGACGAGCAGCGACCCACCAGCACGGCTCCCGACAGCCACTGTTTTTGGTGTGTACGGTCCGCACAAGCCCATTGTGCCGATTCATGTGAGTGCAATTCTACTTTGAATGTGGATCAATTAAAGGATAATAGCAGTGTACACTTAGATGCCTCATTATCTTTATTTACATATCATGTCCATGGGATAGTGAGAGATCGATTCAGGAAGTGGCATTCCCTATACTGGTCTTATTGAGGATTTAATGCTGGTTTAATGCTTCAGTGAGGTGAGAGGCCATCTGGTGGCTAAACGGTGGTGTCACTTGCACTTTTATATGAAACATCTATCAAGCACCTTATTGAATTTTAATCCACGGTTATATTTATATTTTAGTGGACTATTATGCACTTTACTTTGAATGCACTTTATGGACATTATATATTGCACTTTAAGCATGTTTATTGATTTATATGATGCACATTGTCACTTTATTTGATTTTATATAGCGCTGTATACATATTTGTTTATAGTTCATTTCTCCCGTTTGTGAAGGAGGTTTTATATAGCTGCTGTATTTTCTTTATGTGTCCCAAATTATTGGGTCTTAACACTACACCACTTTATATTTAATTGCGCTGATTTACCTCTTTGCACACTTAGGGACAACCCGCCCCCCCCCCCCCTTAGCAGCCAATCCACATACACGTATACATCCCATAATAGGTTGATCTTAAGGCAGACAGGAACAATAGAACAATGGAATACAGGTACTTAAAAATAACAAAACCCACCCACCTCACTATCTAGCAAGGGTCTATGAGACACTCCTGCAATATTCTAGCAATCTGAAAAGTCAAATTGTCTATCTCTATATATCTGTTGAGGGACATTGTCCAGAAATATTATTGCCCCAAGTGAAAGAGGCCCTTCACTCTTTCAACACAAATCACACATATAGAACCCAGGCTAACCGGGTAACATGAAATGCTGAGTCCAGTGTAGTTGTACAACGCATCTGATTAGTGCAGACCCAACTGGGGTTCTTGGTCACCCTGTGATCCTAATAGACACAGGGTGACTTACACATAAGAGGGGCTGGGGAAGCTGGACTAGGAGTTTCCCAACCTCTGTAAAGTAATCTGGGTTCCACAAGCCCCCCACCCAAAGTGACTCACGTCACAGCAGGGACATAGGTCACCTTTGTGGACCAACATTGTAAACACGGGAACATCTATAGTGATCACCAGCCATCCATGAATTGCCATACAATCATCAATAGTAGATGCTGGCTATAGCCCCGCATCCCATTGGGATCTACCTCTCTACAACTTCTCCTATTATAACAGGCGTGCTGACCCCTAGCCATCTCACTATGTGCCTCATTGCCTTGGTACCTTAATTCATCCACATGAAACTCTTACTCATCCTTCCATTGATTGGTGTGCTATAAAAATCTCTTACCCCTTGCTGAAACTGGCTGTAGTGGTAGGAGGAGCCCCCCTCCTCTCTTATTGCCACCAGAGATACCGACTTCTGGGGCCCAGAATGCACACAACCCACTCTGCACTCCAGATCCGCTGCGTGTCATTTCTGGGGGGCGGGGCCATATCTTTGCCATGACTTGCTCTGATGGTCCCGCCTCTAGCCCTGAGTGAACTGGCAGGTTCAAACATAGTTGAAGGGAACCAACCAGAGAGGAGCCATGTGGGGGGAGGAGTGTCTCCATGGGACCTGATCCACTCCAACTGTACATCGCTGCGGAACACTTCTCTCAGATCATAATAGTAATGCACCAATCTATCACCTTGGGCAAAAGAGGGGAGAGGGAATCGGGGAATACATCTACCCACCTCAAAATGCTTATGTACATTATCTGACATATCCAATTTTATTATTGTTTATTGTTTGTTATATTTTGTTTGTATTGCAAAAAAGAAATATTATCAGAGACATTTCCTATTTAAGATGAATGCACTTTTATTAGTTGCTTATAGTGCAATAAGGGGGAATTATTAGCAATTTAGAGTTTAATATTATTTTAAATGATAAAAAGTCTCTGAAATACATATGAATGTTATAATGTTATACTTTAGTTTTGAAGGTTACTTCAATATGTCTTTGTCAAGGACAGAGAAGCAATTTTGCTATGTATGTATATGTATTCTGAGTTTCTATGTCAGTATGTTAGGTGGAGTTATGTGTCTTAACTATAGACTCAAACCATATATGCAAGAGTAGGTGTTACTTTTATATTTATAATTACTACCTTCTTGGGACACACTTTTTGCTGACATCGTCTTTATATATAGTATAAAGGACAACTATACAAATCAAGCAGAGATGATAAAAGAACATCCTACACTCTGAAGAGACGTAACACCCCTCTCTCTCCTTTTGATGTGTGAAATCTTTATGTTTTGTTCTGTTTCGTATGTTTTGCTTTATTTTAGGAAAATAAACAACTTTCCTGAAAAGTCTATTTTAAACACTACCCTAGCTGCTAGAGAAAAAATAAACCCCAACAACCCCCATGACCATCGCTCTAATCACAGCTTGGCCAAATTGCTGGCTTTACACTCCAGTCTTTCTACCTGATGGATTTTGGTGAGTTTCGGAAACTTGCAGCCTGCGATATATACCGAAGTGGCAGGCTAAAGGCTGCTATTTCTTTGCCTGTAAAGCCACCCCTGCCTTTCACGAAATAGAGAGAGAGATTCTAAATGCTTGTTCAATCACTCATAAATTGCAGAATGTCTATACAAGCTTCATAACTTTGTTGCAAAAGTATCACATTGTTTTTCCATCTTTAGCTTTACATTGAAGACACAAAGGTTCGGATTTCAAGGTTTCTGATTTCTCTCTCCCCTTCCAAAATTGCAGCCTATACAATAAAGGATTAAAATGTGTTCCATATTTCACTCTCTAACCACTTTACCACCGGAGGATTTTGCTGTCTTCCGTCCAGGCCACTTTTTGCGATTCGGCGCTGTGCGACTTCAACTGACAATTGCGCGGTCGTGCGACGCCGTACCCAAACTAAATTTACGTCCTTTTTTTCCCACAAACAGAGCTTACTTTTGGTGGTATTTGATCACCTGTGCGATTTTTACTTTTTGCGCTATAAACAAAAAAAGAGCGTTTATTTTGAAAAAATAACAATATTTTTAACATTTTTTTATATGAAATTCCCCCCAAAAAAGATGTAAAAACCAATTTTTTTAAAAATTTTTGGCCAATTTGTTTTCTGCTACCTATGTTTGGTAAAAAAAATCGCAATAAGCGTATTTTGATTGGTTTGCGCAAAAGATATTGCGTTTACTAACAAAGGGAAAGATTTCTGTCATTTTTGGTGTTTTTTATTTTAACGCGTAATGGCGGCGATCTGCGATTTTTTTTGCGGGACTGCGACATTGCAGCGGACAGATCGGACCCTTGACTGACATTTTTGACACTTTTGGGGGTACCAGTGACATTACTGCAGTAATCAGTGCTATATATATGCACTGTTACTGTAAAAATGACACTGGCAGGGAAGGGGTTAATTTTATTGGAGAGGGAGGGGTTAATGTATGCCTGGTGCTTACTGATGTGTGGGAGGGGAGGTGACTGAGTGAGTCATGGACAGATCGGATGTCCAGCTATGCTGAACAGTCCGATCTGTCACTCCCTGTCACTATGGAGATCCGCCCGTTGTGTTTACACACAGCGGGCGGATCTCCAGACTCGATCCCCGACGATCGGTTAAGAGCAGAGGCGATCGCCGCTGCTCCTCCCCTGGCCCGACTCCCGCTGTGAATGAAAACAGCGGGAGCTAGCCTCCGGCGGCGCGCAAGCGCCGCCCAGAAGGGGGAGTGTCTGACGACGTAGTACTACGTCGTCAGACGATAACGAGCCACTCTGCCACAGTAATATTACTGTGAGCAGTCGTAAAGTGGTTAAACTTAGAGAATAGCTCTGATTTTTAATTTTTTACCTGTAATCTGCCTGCTCAGTTCCTCCTGGAATAGTGGAATAGCAAAAAAGCTTCAAATAGTCTGCATCAAATGTATACAATTGCTTAGGTATATAGTCTGTGAAAAAGCCAATGTCATTTGTGTATTCCAGATTAGGTCCACCAGATCTCCTTTTGACATATAATCTTATAGTACATACTGTGCATTTATTAAGCAGCTCAGCTTTTTCTTGCATGTTGCTTTGAAAAAAGCATTTGTATTTTCGGAGGATCAAACCCATCTAGTCCCTCTGTCTTGCATTGCGGCCTAGAAAAAAACACTTATGTGGTGTCCATATAGAACTTTTTTTTATCTAAATACAATATACCACAATGTTACCTCTGAGACTGTCTCCAAGAAAATATGCTTTCCTAATTGGCAGAGAATCTCTACAGTATGTAGGGCTGCTGTGCTTGTAATATCATATCCTAATTGTTTTTTCTTGGAAAAAATGACTAATTTCTTTCTTTATTTAATGCCAGAATATCCCCAAACATGTAATTTAATGGAATTGCATACATTGTATATTGTACTTTGAGCCTCTCAAAAATGGTATCACTTCATTGAACAATACATTTCACAACTTTTTTTCCTTTTTAGTACAGTCTCCCAAGTCAGTGCCTAGCCGCCAGGCCCTTTCTTTGTAAATGTCTTGACTTTTACCTTAGAAATTGGCTATTACTTAAAATGACCGTTCAGCTCCTATTGATTTTAATGAAGTTTGAATTTTTTAATCCAATTTTTGATAGCATTTAACAAACCAAATCCAGGTACATTTACATTGTGGCTTTGTTCCTTCATACAGTGTGACCATGGAGAACGAACATAGCCACCTTCAAAAAGAAAGTAGGATTACAGCAAAAAAAAAAGAATAAATTGGAGGTTAAAGGCCCGTACACACACGCAGATCGTCGTCATACAAACGTCGGCGGACGAAAGATCTGCCGATTGTATGCGTGTTAGTATGGTGCCTCCGACAGATGTCTGCACACAATCTGCGGACAAGAGTCTTTCTTGCAAACATGAAAATTTTTGTCTGCAGACACCAGAACGGACGATTGTTCGCCTGTCAGTACAGAAATCAGCCGACAGACCGCAGATTTGCAAGACTGGGCATGCTCAGAAAATAAAAAACACAGGGAAAGTTAACCATTACATGACATCACTTCTGCAGTCAGCTGAAGTCTGCGGACAAAATTCTTGTGCTGTCCTTGTGCTGTCTTTGCACTTTTCAACAGACACCGACATCCCGGGGAGAAAAGACGAACATTTGTATGACGACGATCTGCGTGTGTGTACGGGGCTTTAGAGGAAGCTGAGAAAAATAAAATGTACTTTTCTGAGTTAGGAATACATACTTGATTTGGTTTTTCTTTAAACAGAATTTAGTGTGACTTTAAGCATCACACATTGAGGGTTTGCTGTCCCAGAACCTGCACCTTCAAAAGAAATTCTGTAAGGGGATCTCCCATATTTTAAACCTTCTGGTAATATAGAACAATAGTTAGTACTGTATATGGGAAGCATAGCATGAAAGGAAACATATGGGAGGGCAGAGACATTCAGCTTTCCTGGGACAATGTAAGAGGCCTTTATGGTACTTGGATTACTTGCTCATTTGCTGTAATTAATGACAGATGGCATTTAATACGGCATAAGCTGGTTGCAGTGATTCTCGTCAGGCAAGCACCAATGGGTTTAATTGGTAACATGTGAGCTTGTTAAACATGGTAAATTTATGCATTGTTCATGAAGGTTATTTGTTTATTTCCCAATTATTTATTAAGCACACGGGTTACATAAATTCATGGGAGATTTATTTTTTGGCAGACAGTGCATTTCTTGATCACTTTTTGAAAAGATAGATTAGAATCAATGATAATTTATGTTTTATCAATAAGGATTAGGGTGGATACTCTTGCAGTTTTGAACATATATTTTTATGGTGACCATTAGTTGCAAATTTATTATCTGTTGGGAAAGCACCCAGCAGTTTTTGATGAATTTTGATCATCATCACTCAGATGTAAAAAATAATATACTTGGTTGTTTTTTTGAGAACCAACATTAAACATTCTCGGTTTGTTGAAAATTCCAAGTTTTGGCTTATTTATCATTATTAACTATGTATCTGTCTGAGCCACTATACATTGAGCTGGAGAATCTTTTTTGGATGTATCCATATGTGCTGGATATGGACTTCTCAAGTGGAGATTATATGCCATGCTAAAATAGCAGCTTGCTGTGTATACATTATCACTTATACTCAATTACAGACTGGCAATGAGAGAAATTAAATGGTTGTAAAGGTAAGGTAAAAACATTTTTATATATATAGATGTAAGGCTACCACAAATTCATTGTTTTTTTTTAATTTTCATTTGCTTGTGTTAAATTCCCTGCTTCTAAAGTGCAGGCCACATGATTGCTATAGTTATCTGAGCAATTTACAGACCTGCCAGTGGGTGTATCAGAGAGGGGGCACTACGTCATTGTTGGAAATGACATTGTTGAGAGAAGAGAGGGGTAAGTTTCAGCTTACTGTGATATACACAGAAGTGCCAAAAAAATCATTTTTGTGTGTGCTGTATTTGATATTCATTGATACACCAAGGAGTGATCACTACAGTATATAGAATATCTAATTTATAACAGTATAACAATAGGTATCTTCCCCTTTTCTTCTTTTTACGCCTTTAAGGTTGAATATACATATATTTAAAGTTTAAAATGTACCACAGCAAAACAAAAGACAAGTATCTAAAATATAGCCATATAAACAGTAATTTGAAGAATTCACAAGAGTTTTTAAAGGGCACTTTCTGTGAAACCTCAGGCATATACAAACCTTTTAGAAAAAATTGATTTTTTTTTTGTAAAGTAATATAACTGTGCAAGCCTTTTAGAGATTTTACCATTTCAAAGAAAAAAAAATATCAATCTGTTCAGATTTTCTCAAAATTCTGTGCAAATATTGTTAAAAAAATGAGAATAGAGAAAATAAACAAAGTTTAATTTGGGTTTCTACCATGAAACACTTTTGCTGCCATTGCCATTTCAATGACATTCCAATGTTTTTTTTTTTACAGTAGCAGGCAATGTACCTGCACTGCAGCACACCATAATGCTCATGCTGTGCAGTGTGGTGCTCTGCCTTAAAAATAAGGTGTTGTATCTGTTTTTGTGCATTAAGGTGCAATCCCAGCCTATTCTTAATAAATAGGCCGTCCTAATGCAGCAATCCTTAAAGCGTAACTCCACTTATGCATTAAGGATTAATAAAACATTCCCCTCTGGGTTATCCGTGTACATTACAGGGGTTTTAACAAACGTTATTGCAGATTCCTACCTTTTGTTATTCTGAAGAAATCATTGCTTGTTCCTCTGTGCTGAGTGGGTCTAATGAGAGTGGTTTCATAATTATCTATCACCTGTGGCAGCTGCAGGGCACTAATAAGGAAAGCTGCTGGGCCTACATCACTTTAAACATGTTCCTATTGGGAGTATCTCACCAAAAATGGGTAATTTCTAATAACATTCAATTACAATATAATTTGTGTAGCAATTGTTTACGCTATATTGTTTTTTCTTTATTTGCTGATTTTCTTTCCCCACAAAAAGTAGAGTAACCTTTTAAGGAAGAAGTATGGCACTCCTATGACCCAGATTCACCTGACAGTGGGTTAAACCCCACAGATGGCTGACATCACAGAGCTGGCCTAGGCAATTCAGGAATCCCAACCTAGTGCATTACCACAAAAAAATGTATTTACATAAAAAGACAATATATATTATATTTAATAACAAATGATGTATACAAGCATATAAATGAAATGGAACCGATTGCCTCCAAGATTGCTGGGATGCACCAATGATGCAAGGAGACCTGGAGGCACCCATGTAAAACCTGGCTGAAAATGAAGTGTTCCAGCGATGTTTGGATACCCATGCAGTATGTTTGGATATGAAGGGTCCTGAGGGGGCAGCAAGACCTTAGGTTGTGATATTAAGAATCACATCACCTTTCCGTATACCACTTCAGCGCAGGAAAAATACTTTTTTGGACTATGTCTTTAGGAATTCCAACAATAATGTCAGGATCCACCCAGATAACTGACCGGGATGCAGCTGAGAGCCTTAACCAGCCACTCCCCCTCTCTCCACAGCCTGGCACTCCAGTGAGTTATAAGGGGCAGAGCAGAGAGCCAGTCACTGATTTGTGCTCAGATTGGACATGAGAACTGAGTGATCAGATGTCTTTAATTGCTCAGTCCCCAGTTTAGACCGGGCGGTGGACAGCTGCAGCATCAGACTAATGCTGAAACCACTTAGATGAGTATGAATGTTTTTTTTTTTTAAACTCACACTTATTTTTTTAATGTACAATAGTGGGTTGTGTTTATACAATGCATATTAGGAATGTATCATAAGAGTTGTTAGACTTGAGCATGCTGTGCCAAAGTAGACAGTGATAAATAATAAAATAGATGAATTTGAAGCATACATGTATGCAAAAAGTTTTTAAAACAACATTTTTCAGGCTTGAAGATATAAGGAGCCAAGTATAACCTTTGGTTTTATTATGAGTTCCTTCTGGAGATCTAGGCAACTATGGATAAATTAGTGGCTAAGGTAATATGTTACAATGGTATGGTTCGCCTTCTTCCCTATATCCAGTAAGGGCAATGCCTGGGTCTGTTAATAGGGTACTCTGGTACATTGCGGGCGTTGGAAGGTGTGTGACTGTGCTCCAACTATCATATTTACATATGATGGTCAGTATTCAAATAAGTATTTCAGGGGGCTCCAGATGTTCTCTACAGAAACACTCAATAAAAACAAAGACAAACCCTTGCACCTTTTTGTGTCTGCTTTCTTTAGATTGTGTTGTCTTAGATTGTTGTGTTAGCACAGGTTTCCTTTAAATGTTGATTGGATTCTGTTCTTACTAGAATAACACATCCAGCTATAATTAGTAGAACTAATCAGTGGAGTGATTGATCCAGGGAATTAATCTGACTGCAACTGACAGGGTCAAGGAGCACTTTTGTAGCCTTTTGCGGATACATTTGCAGCTGCCTCACTGAGCTTGATCATGATTTCTAGCATATTACTAAAATAATTTAAGAATGGCTACAATTATTAGTATAACAAAGTATCTTAACTTTTCAAGAACTTTCAATATCAACATCAGACTAGAGTAAGCAGAAACAATCATAAATGTTACTTTTTATGCAGTTTGGTTAAAACTTTTATACATTTTTTTTACATTTCTACTATCAGACTGTTTGTAAGGGTTCACCTAGACTTTGGGGGCATCAGAGGTTTCTTTTGGTAGTCGTCACCAAATTTCAGCTATAAGCACTTCTGGTTCATGTTATACTAAGTGGCCTCTTTAAATTTACCTGTCAGGAGAAAAAAACTGGAATTGCCCTTACTGACTTTCTTCTGAGAATGCTATTTGACTACCCCTTGTCCCCCACTATCCCTAATACTTTCTGTGTCAATAAACCATTTTTCAGATTACAATAGTAGGGATGACCCAAACATACCTGGTTTCGGTTTGAGGCAGGTGCAGTAAACATTACTGAAGTATGGGTGTTGAATCAGAGCTTCATTGAAGTCAAAGGAAGCTGAATGTTATAAAATAATGAGTGCCATTTTCTAATAGACTAATAGGTAAGGAATTGTCAAACATCTGGCATGGGGTTCTGGACACAGCCTGGAAAACAGTAGCAAAGCAAAAAAAACATAAATTTGGTGGGGAGCAGCAATTTTAATAATGCTTAAAGGTCAACATAACATAGGTTGAAATTCCTTTAAATAAAGCATCTTAGGTATTGGGGGGGGGGGGGGTGCTTTAAACCATCTGCACGATATTTAAAACCTTTTACAGCAAAACTGACATTTAAAAAAAAATACTATCACCAGGTCAATTGGTGTAGTGAGTAGTGGAGACGGTCCTCTTGCTCTAGCTGGGGGTAACAATCAGGCTGAGCAGGGTGGCACATGCCCATGCCTGGCAGGAACTCCACACTGGAACTCTCCACTGACAATGGTGGAAGCTCAGCTGTTGCATGTACTTGTCAGCTCACTCCTAAACGCCAATGGAAATGTATAGATAATAACCATGGCAACATGTTTCAGAGGTGAGTCCCCCTTTCTCAAGCCTGTACAGGGTCTCTTACTCACAACATTGGCCTTGGGGTTGTGGAGGTTTGCAGATGGGGGACATATTGGAATCTGAAAGCCTCCTTTAACAATAAGGGAGCACCCAGATTCCAGCCTCCATGTCAATGAGTGCTTGACGTCCGCTGGCGTTGCCATGGAAAGTCTCAAATTATTGTCCAAAAACAGTTGGTAGGTTGAAATCTCCTGTAGAATCAAAAGTTTTGGATAAGTTTGGAAATAAAAGTTTGGGCCAAGATATTCACCAGCTTGCACCTGTATTTCCAAACACAAAGCATTAATTTACCCCTGTTGTAGCGATCTGATACACAAAAATAATTCTCCAAACTTCAATACTTCCCTCATCAGTACTTGCCTACCTCATAAGAAACTTGTATAATTTTCAACTTATATAACTTTCAACAACTTTCCATTAGTTTGTGATCAATATAGGATATTACAGTGATGCAAAGTGGCATTTGATGCCAAGTAATCTTGAAATTCTTTTAAAAACACCTATCATTTACAATGAGTTCAAGAAGTCCAGAAAAAGGAAAAATGTGCTTCAATGCAGTATAACAGTTTATGAAGTTCTAATTGTAAACAATACTACCTCCAGCCAATGTGATGCATATTATACAACCTTAAAAAGTTATTGTCCAGGAGGGATGTCATGCAGATCAATAGCCAGCTCCTTCCAAGGATCTATTGGCAACACTATTTTTGCAACTGTTTTTGGTTTTGATTTGGGACCTACAAGCTAACAGGCTCAACATTCATTTGCAGAAAATATCCTCCACAGCCATATTATTTGTCAAACCTATGCAAGTAACGGTTGCATACATTTCCCTAAAGTGGTTGTAAAGTCAGATTTACAAATACCTGGCATCCCCTCTGTTGTAGCAAGATAGCACTGTGTCAATTTTTTATAATACTAAATACCTTCTTGCACAGCCCCGCTGTGTCCTCCCTCCGCTCCCCTTCCCCAATCTAAAGAGAGCAGCGGAAAGGGCTAAGATTCCCCTCTGACATATGCCAACGCGCACAGGGAGGTCACGTGACTGCACAGTGGTTCAATGAAAGAAGGTATTTAGGATTATAATTTTTAAATATCTTGCTACAACAGAGGGGATGCTGGTTATTTATAAATCTGACTTTACACCTGCAGGTGAATAGCGGCAGGAGGGGAGGGGCAAGTTTAGAGATCGGTTTTCCCACACAGACTAGGAAATGACAGGCAGGGAGGGAGGGGGAGAGGGAGAGACTGTGTACACACAGCATAATGACAGAAGCACATAAACTGACCACGGTATCATGGATCAGCAGCCATGATTATCTTGTTCAGTACACATAGGGGAACATATGAACAGGCAGGATCAACCAGGTCTTTTAGAACTTTTAAAAATATAGTGTTAGATGTACTAGCTAATTTACATACTCTAACCAACAAAAACCAAACTCCAGCTATTACTTTATAAGCAGTTACAGAAAACTGTTTATTTTCCTTTTGAGATAAAGGTTTTACATAAATCAATAAAAGCTGATCATTGTAAGTACCACTGTAAACAAAATTCCCCTTGGGGGTGGGACTTTGAAGGCACTAAGTAGTAAATAATGTGAATAAAATATTTTTTTTTATGTTAGCAAAAAACACCAATGCTATATGGTTGTACATGGAATGCATATACATATTACACCAATGTTGATAGACGAAAAAGGATTGAAGTCCTCCACCAGACACATTTCTGGGCTTTCACAGCTCCTTCTTTAGGGGTGTGTTTGGCATCAACCCTCTACAAAATATTATTAAATTAATCACATTTTTGTACAATATTGTGGAATTATTCTTTGATCATTGCAGTCTTGGGTTAAATTTACATAGATTTCATTGATGTATACAGCATTTCCATGTCAGCATTTAAAAGCAAGATCTCGAGAGAGCTGTCACTTCGCCTAAGGATATGATTAGCACCCACTGTATATGTGAGGCTGTGAGGTTGGTATGGTTAGTAAACAATACTTAGCCCAAGCAGTGTGATTCTTGGCTACTGAGGCCTGACAGACAGGTTCTGCATGTTAAGCAGACATACACTCAACAAATGGCGACCACAATATATGCAGGACATATTATATATTATTGTATATTATGCAGGTGATCCACCCTGGTAGGCACATATTCTGAAGAGATATATGTCCATCCTAGACCTTAAAATGCATGGTAGGTGACCTATTTGAAAAACATTTACTCATATATAGCTGTAGATTGTCCTATCCAATCAAATACATATACAAAAAAAATATACACACACACACACACACACACACACACATATATATATATATATATATATATATATATATATATATATATATATATATATATATATATATATATATATATATATATATATATAGTGGGTACGGAAAGTATTCAGACCCCCCTTAACTTTTTCACTCTTTGTTATATTGCAGCCATTTGCTAAAATCATTTAGGTTCATTCTTCTTCCTCATGAATGTACACATAGCACCCCATACTGACAGAAAAACACAGAATTGTTGACATTGTTGCAGATTTATTAAAAAAGAAAAACTGAAATATCACATGGTCCTAAGTATTCAGACCCTTTGCTCAGTATTTAGTAGAAGCCCCCTTTTGATCTAATATAGCCAGGAGTCTTTTTGGGAAAGATGCAACAAGTCTTTCACACCTGGATTTGGGGATCCTCTGCCATTCCTCCTTGCAGATCCTCTCCAGTTTTGTCAAGTTGGATGGTAAACGTTGGTGGACAGCCATTTTTAGGTCTCTCCAGAGATGCTCAATTGGGTTTAAGTCAGGGCTCTGGCTGGGCCATTCAAGAACAGTCACGGAGTTGTTGTGAAGCCACTCCTTCGTTATTTTAGCTGTGTGCTTAGGGTCATTGTCTTGTTGGAAGGTAAACCTTCGGCCCAGTCTGAGGTCCAGAGCACTCTGGAGAAGGTTTTTGTCCAGGATATCCCTGTACTTGGCCGCATTCATCTTTCCCTCGATTGCAACCAGTCGTCCTGTCCCTGCAGCTGAAAAACACCCCCACAGCATGATGCTGCCACCACCATGCTTCACTGTTGGGACTGTATTGGACAGGTGATGAGCAGTGCCTGGTTTTCTCCACACATACCGCTTAGAATTAAGGCCAAAAAGTTCTATTTTGGTCTCATCAGACCAGAGAATCTTATTTCTAACCATCTTGGAGTCCTTCAGGTGTTTTTTAGCAAACTCCATGCGGGCTTTCATGTGTCTTACACTGAGGAGAGGCTTCCGTCGGGCCACTCTGCCATAAAGCCCCGACTGGTGGAGGGCTGCAGTGATGGTTGACTTTCTACAACTTTCTCCCATCTCCTGACTGCATCTCTGGAGCTCAGCCACAGTGATCTTTGGGTTCTTCTTTACCTCTCTCACCAAGGCTCTTCTCCCCCGATAGCTCAGTTTGGCCGGACGGCCAGCTCTAGGAAGGGTTCTGGTCGTCCCAAACGTCTTCCATTTGAGGATTATGGAGGCCACTGTGCTCTTAGGAACCTTAAGTGCAGCAGAAATCTTTTTGTAACCTTGGCCAGATCTGTGCCTTGAAACAATTCTGTCTCTAAACTCTTCAGGCAGTTCCTTTGACCTCATGATTCTCATTTGCTCTGACATGCATTGTGATCTGGAAGGTCTTATATAGACAGGTGTGTGGCTTTCCTAATCAAGTCCAATCAGTATAATCAAACACAGCTGGACTCAAATGAAGGTGTAGAACCATCTCAAGGATGATCAGAAGAAATGGAAAGCACCTGAGTTAAATATATGAGTGTCACAGCAAAGGGTCTGAATACTTAGGACCATGTGATATTTCAGTTTTTCTTTTTTAATAAATCTGCAACAATGTCAACAATTCTGTGTTTTTCTGTCAGTATGGGGTGCTATGTGTACATTCATGAGGAAGAAGAATGAACTTTTTAGCAAATGGCTGCAATATAACAAAGAGTGAAAAATTTAAGGGGGTCTGAATACTTTCCGTACCCACTGTATATATATACAATGGTCGATTCACAGGCAGTGTATGTATAAAACTATTTTAGGCACACATATGGATAATTAAAACTCATAAATGTGCACTTCATTTGGATATTCTATCCCACTATGTAAGGTCAAAGGCTTAATAAATCCACACTCTGTAACCAACAGGCCTATTGATTGCAGTATACCATAATGTTTTGAGCCCCCATAAGGGCCTTTAAGACACATAGATGTGCATTACATTTGAGTATTTTATCCCACTACAAAAGGTTAAAGGCTTGATAAATCCCCACTTTATCTGTAACAGGCTTATTTATCGCAGTGTGCAGATTATGATATAATCAGAATGCCATTAGGTTTCTTAAAAAGAGAGGACTTACCCAGTATCAGCGATAATAAAATGTGGCCTTTCTCTCCTGAGGATTGAAGATGTTTAGACCTGTGCAGGGTACTTGGCTTAAATCTGTTCATCTCTTCCTGTGTCCCACCTAACCCTGAAGGGCTTACAGCTGTGCATGCTAGAGCTGATTACTTAGAGCCTGTCTATCCCACTACATAATTTCAAAGGCTAAAAAAAACCCACTCTATAACCAACAGGCCTATTTATTGCTGTGCATCATACTGTTTTGAGCCCCCATAGGGGTCTTTGAGACACATAGATGTGCATTAAATTTAAGTATTTTGTCCCACTACATAAGGTTAAAGGCTTGATAAGTCCCCACTCTATCTCCAATGGGCTTATTTATTGCAGTATGCGGATTAAAGTATGTGGCACAGCTGATGTAATCAGAATGCCATGGGATTCTAAAAAGTATCAGTGAGCATAAAATGTGGCCTGTCTCTCCTGAGGTTAGAATATGTTTAAACCTGTGCAGGGTACTTGGCTTAAATCTGTTAACCTCTTCCTGTGTCCCACCCTAAAGGGCTTACAGCTGTGCATGCTGGAGCTGATTACTTGGAGCCTGTCCAGAAATGGCCCTCTGAGCCTCGCACTTGCTACGCCTCCACACCACACATGCGCGATAGACCTCTTTGTGCCGGCACGCGCACACGTCCCACCGACACGGGCGCACTCCCACGGAGGTCACGCGGACCACCTGATGGAGGGTGTTTTAACAGGGAGAGGAGTTGGAAATGGGTCAGCACTGACCCACCTCAACCCAGCATTGCCACGGATGAAAATCTGAGCATGTTACCGTGCCGGGTAGACAAGATAATGGGCCTGGGCGTATATTTATATATTTGCAACATGTATTGCACATAAAATACCAAAGATTCATAACATGCATGTGGCAGATCTTCTGAGATATTGTGTACAAGTAATAACAGCGTTGTCAAATCACATCAAACTATACATATTTATATTCTACCTAAAGACATTCTATATGAGAAAAGAGTATACATTGCGAGAACAAATGAATTGGCCCCTAACAAGAAAAGTTAAGCAATGAGTACAGTTAATGCTTCAATCTTAGGTTCTTTGGTTTAAGCATTGCAGAAAAATTAAATGTATGGCAGATACAAGGAGAAACAGATATTTTGGAAATTGATGCTCCATTGCATTATTTCTCCATTCCTCCTGATGAAAATCCCTCCAGGAATGGTTTAAAGCAGACTGCCTCATTAAGCCCTGGGGGTTGGGTAGCCCTTAAATTATGAATCCACCTAAGCCCCATCTAGAGGAGAACTTTGTTCCAGTCGCCTCCCTTGGGTTTTGGGTGGATTTGATCTAAAATCAAAAATGTTATCCTTGGAAATTTCCTATTATGCACAATGATAGTATGGGGGCCCAAAGGCAAATCGGGGTCACAAGTCTGCATGCTCCTGATATGTCTATAGGCTCTTTTCCAAAACTCCAGTTTTGTTTTGCCAATGTAGAAACATCCACAGTCGCAGACAAGCATGTATACGACTCCCAGAGTTCTACAATTGGCAAAATGCTTGGGCTTAAAAGTCTGCCCATTGGGTAGAACATATTTTTTCTTAGTATACAGGTACTTAAAATATTTACAGGAACCACACATAAATGTTCCCTTATATTTGCATGGGTCGCCTAAAGAGTCCCCCTTAAATTCGCTTCTAACAAGTCTGTCCCTAATTGATGTTGCTTTTCTAAAAGTGAATTGTGCGATTTCTGGAATAAACTGGCCCTGGGGATGCATCCATGGTAAGATAATGCCAGTGTTTTTGAATAATTTTTCTTATTTGTGTGTGTTAATTAGAGAACCTGGTAATTATCCTCAATGAGTTTTCTGTATTCTTAGGTTTAGTTGAATAAAGAAGATCATGTCTAGTACTCAGTCGTGCTCGATTGAATGCCTTCTTTAGGGATGTTTTGGAGTTTCCCTTCTGGAGCAGTGTGTCCCTGAGTCCATCAACCTCAGTTTGTTTTGAATGGTTTGTCATCCAAACAGTTATGTATGATTCTCAAATGTTGACTGTAAGGAACTGAATTTACTAAAGGTTTCGCAAGAAAGCTTGAAGCGTGTAATATAGTATGGTTTTTCTGTACAGGCTGCTGCAGAGGGCATTGTCCTCCCCTCTATGCACCTAAACATCTACAAATTGCACTCTGTTCAGATCAAGTGTCATGGTGTAGGATAAATGTAATTCATTTTTATTCATCCTCTCTATACGTTGGAACAATAGGTCCAAATGTCCATCCCAAATGACAAAGATATAATCAATGTACCTGCGCCATAGGAGGATATTGTCAGTGTACATCAACAGAGCCTCGTAAGTCAGGAACATTTGTTCCCACTCCCCCAGGTACAGGTTGGCATTCGATGGAGCACAGCATGTCCCCATCGCGACCCCCTGCACCGGAAGGTAGTGGGATCCATTAAAGGTGAATATATTGTGAGGGAGGATGAAATCCAACAGTGACAGGATGAACTCATTGTAGGCCCAATCCTTTTTACCCCCTTGGAACACAATGTGTCTGATAGCCGCTAATCCTTTGTTGTGAGCAGAGTTGTATAAAGTACTCGAAACCCATACTTGAGAAAAAGTACAAGTGCTCGATCAAAAAGTGACTTGAGTAGAAGTGGAAGTGCTCGATCAAAAAGTGACTTGAGTAGAAGTACTAAAGTATTCAACATTTTTTGTACTTAAGTATTGCAAGTAGTTTTTTAAAAAATTTTGCTACTCAAGTACTGAAAGTAAAAGTACCAGTAGTTTTGAAAAAAAAATGCTACTCAAGTACTGAAAGTAAACGTACAAGTACTGTGTAATGTAGTTATTAAAGAAAGAAGTCAAAAGTTTGAACATCATATTGTTTTTTATTATTTCAAATGCAGCTTTTATTTATGCATACAGTAGCATTTATTTTCGTATGCGCTGATAATACACATGTTTTGAGCTTCATGAAACCTGCCATCTACTGTTCTGGCAGTGGTAATTTTTATAATAGAAACGAGTAACTATGCAGCACAAAAAAAAATATCGGAGTAGAAGTATTGAAATTATCGAAAAAATGTAGTGAAGTAAAAGTGGAAGTAGGAGAAAAAAATTCTACTCTAGGAAAGTACAGATACCACCTTTCGGTACTTAAGTACAGTAGTGAAGTAGTTCTACTTAGTTACTATACATCTCTGGTTGTGAGGGATAGAGCTGTAAAATATTTCTACATCTATTGTGACTAGATATGCATTTTCAGGGATACAGAGATTATCTATGATTTGAAGAAAGTGTATGGTATCACAAACATAAGGCGGTAGACATACTACATGTGGTCTTAAATGCTCGTCAACTAATTTACTAGCATTTTCGATTAGAGCTCCTCTGCCAGAAATAATGGGTCCTCCCTCTGTGGATTTGAGGCATTTTTGTGAATTTTTGGCAACACATAAAATGTTGGAATTATTGGAAATTGTGTCCTGATGAAGTCCCAAGTGGTTTTCACAATAGTCCCATTCAATTACGCTAGGTTTACCAACTTGTAATATTCTTTGTAAAACGTGTCCACTATGTTGGCAGTAATTCACCGATACCACTCATGGTTTTTAAGTATTTTATTACACATCATCAACATACTTGTTATCCATCAGGACAATATTTCCCCCTTTATCAAATGGCTTAATGGTAATTGAGCAGTTCTCAGAAAGTTGTCATAGAGCTTGATTTCCTATTTTGTTCATTTTTGGGACTGTAGGGGGATATATCCATAACTTATATATCTATTTGCCCATTGATTTTAAGAAAGAAACAACATTTGAGTTTAAATTAGGGGCTGGAAACGTATCCAATTTATTTTTAGTTTCAGACTCCGGGCTCTTAGAAGTAAGAGTTGGGAGAGATCCACTTGGTCTATCCAATCAGTTGGATCGCTTTCCTTAAGTAGTGAGGTCAGCTGTTCCAATGTCTTGCTTTCCTTTGGGGAGATACCTCCTTCACTGCCCTGTTTCTTGTACAGCGCTCTGAAGGTAAGTTTTCTCGCAAAAAGTTGTAGGTCTTTAGTCAGTTCAAATTTGTCCACGTTGTTATTGGGACAAAAGCTGAGGCCTTTTTTGAGTATTTGGGTCTCTTTCACTTGCATGTGAAGAAAGGTTGATTATGTCTAAAACTGTGGCAATGGTTGGTCTGTGGGGCGTTGCTAGGTGGGAAAAAGACTAGGGGCTTCAGCCCCGAAGGTAAATTTGATAACCACTCCCACATTTTAAAGTAGGTCCCGCCCAAGCTCCACCCAATGCCCCCTGAAGTGTCCAATCTGCTGCAATTTCGCAGTCCGCTATAAGTCGCTGATCACCACCATTACTAGTAATAAAAAATAAAATAAATAAACATACCATAAATCTATCCCCTAGTTTGTAGACGTGATAACTTTTGCGCAAACCAATCAATATACGCTTATTTGGATTTTTTTAATAAAAAAATCTAGCAGAATACATTTTTCCCTAAATTGATGAAGACATTTTATCATTTTTTATTGGATATGTTTTATAGCAGAAAGTAAAAAAAATATTGTTGTTTTTTTTTTCAAATTTGTTGTTTTTTTTTGTTTCTAGTGTAAAAAATAACAACCGTAGAGGTGATCAAATACCACCAAAAGAATTGTATGTATGAAAATGTATTTGTGGGAAAAAAGGGCATACATAATTTAAGTATATGCAGTCCTGTCATTTAGAAAATGTAATTCCTAATCTTTTTTACTCCTAGTTGAATTCTTAGTGTTCTTTGTTGTTTTTTCTCACGAACCGAGCATAGCAAAGATTTTTGACCAATTTTCATTTCCAGGAAAAGTTAAATGGATGTACCAAAAATTGGACCAAAAACTGAATAGAGTAATAAGGAAGAGTTCACAACATTTTATGTGCAATTATGTTTTACAGAGCTAAATCTATAAGCACTGGCCACTCTATTAAAATAGATTTTACATTAGGAGGACAGAGTGATCATTATAGAACATTTCACTGAATAAACAAATGGTTTTTGTGCTTGTTTGCTCAGCAAGCAACATTGATTACTAGGGCAAAAAAATCTGGAACATGCATTAACACATGGCAACAAGCCAATCCTCTCCTGATCCTCTGACTGCTCCCAATTGATCATTGGCCAGACAAAGCATGATACATACCATAAGCTGAGGTGCATCCAAGTTCAGGTGCATGCAGCTGGCCAGGTGCTGGCAGGTGGAGTCAGTGGAGTGGACAGCTCCTTGAGTCTGACCCAGCCTGTCCCTTCCCTTGGCTCTGAGCTGGGCTGTGCTGCCGCTCGGAGAAGAGGGAGGTGGGTGGAGCCAATTCTAGGTGCAGAGGAGGAATTTGAAATCCTGCTATGCTCTGAATGCTGGGAGCCTGGGACCTCGCTCTCCTGCTGTCACGTGATGACCCTGACATCACTGGTTGCTAGACGCCAGGTGATACTAGCAACCAGTGTGGCGGCAGCGGCGGGCCAGGCAGTAGAGAACCAGCGGAGAGGAGGAGGATCATATTGGACTCGGGACTAATAATAATGAACAATCAACATGAAACCCGGGGCTTTTTAGGAGCCCACTCAGGGCTATAAAGGTAAAAAATGGTGCAGCGCTAAAATGTTAAAACCAATAAACAGTAACAATGTCCATAATGATCTGGGAATGTTCATAAATCCAAAGCCAGGCTTGAGGTTAAGGTGACCCGTGTATAGAAGTAGACAAAACACCAAACATGCGTGATTCCACCACCACAGTTAATGCCAGCCTCTCACCTCCATGCACTGACCACAAGGGCCATTGCGCTTTAACATAGACTCTGGTGAACTTCTCCTGTCCCAGTCTTAAGATCATGGAAACCACAGCCCCTCAGCAGGTCAGCATAAAGATTCCACATGAAAGGATAACAAAGGACATCTAGTGCTCTCCGTTTAAAATTGGATACATTTATTCAAAGTAAAAACTGGTTACTCACAAACATAGCACTATTCCTAGTGCATCGGGAACAGCATGTCAAACATCTGATCGATGTGCTCGAACGTGCGGTCCTCTCAGAGCGTAGCGGGTGATGTCACAGCTCCTCCCCCGTAAGTGTTGCGTCAGTGGGCGTTGACTTCTTCAGCAGGGGTACGGAGCGGGCGGCACCCGCACGCCTTAAATAGATGCCTAGCAACCGGACGCTAATACTACTGCGGCAGAGTGGTTCGTTATCGTCCAGCCACGTAGTATTAACGTGACTGGACACTCCCCCTTCTGGGCGGCGCTTGCGCGCTGCCGGAGGCTCGCTCCAGCTGTTTTCATTCACAGCGGGAGTCGGGCCAGGGGAGGAGCAGCGGCGATCGCCGCTGCTCTTACCCGATCGTCGGGGATCGAGTCTGGAGATCCGCCCGCTGTGTGTAAACACAGCGGGCGGATCTCCATAGTGACAGGGAGTGACAGATCGGACTGTTCAGCATAGCTGGACATCCGATCTGTCCATGACTCACATAGTCACCTCCCCCCCTACACGTCAGTAAGCACCAGGCATACATTAACCCCTCCCTCTCCAATAAAATTAACCCCTTCCCTGCCAGTGTCATTTTTACAGTAACAGTGCATATTTATAGCACTGATTACTGCAGTAATGTCACTGGTACCCCCAAAAGTGTCAAAAATGTCAGTCAAGGGTCCGGTCTGTCCGCCGCAATGTCGCAGTCCCGCAAAAAAAATCGCAGATCGCCGCCATTACGCGTTAAAAAAAAAACACCAAAAATGACAGAAATCTTTCCCTTTGTTAGTAAACGCAATAACTTTTGCGCAAACCAATCAAAATACGCTTATTGCGATTTTTTTTAGCAAACATATGTAGCATAAAACAAATTGGCCAAAAATTTTTAAAAAAATTGGTTTTTACATCTTTTTTGGGGGGAATTTCATATAAAAAAATGTTAAAAATATTGTTATTTTTTCAAAATAAACGCTCTTTTTTTGTTTATAGCGCAAAAAGTAAAAATCGCACAGGTGATCAAATACCACCAAAAGAAAGCTCTGTTTGTGGGAAAAAAAGGACGTAAATTTAGTTTGGGTACGGCGTCGCACGACCGCGCAATTGTCAGTTGAAGTCGCACAGCGCCGAATCGCAAAAAGTGGCCTGGACGGAAGACAGCAAAATCCTCCGGTGGTAAAGTGGTTAAATATACATCAGAAATTAAAACATATACATGTTAAAAAACAAACAAAATCAAAATAAACCACATCCATTATCTATTAGAAATAAAACGATTTAAAACAAACTCAATATTAAGCCCGCCAGGTACTAAAACTTTAGTCTGAAAAATCCAGAATGATTCCCTGCGGCTTAATTGCCTCACAAAATTGCCTCCTCTCCAGTGACGTGTGGTTTTCTCAATGCCCCAAAACTTCAAACCCGTAGGGTCACACTGATGGTATTTTTTGAAGTGTTTGGGGACATTATGCTTATCTTTACCTTTCCGGATTCTATTCATGTGATCTCCTACTCTTACATGTAAGGCCCTTGTGGTCCTGCCCACATACTGGTAACCACACTTACATTCAAGCATGTACACAACCCCTTTTGTTTCACATGTGATGAAATCTTTGAGGATGTGCACCTCTTGTGTAGCTGTGGCCACGAATTCGTTCCTTCGCTTAATATTACCTTTAGAGGTCTTACAGGCCGCACACTTGCCGCAGGCATAGAATCCCTTTAAGGAGGGAAAGAGCGCATTACCAGATTTGACAGGTGGGTCAACCACTCCGGGGGCTAGCCGGTCTCTGAGTGTGGGTGCCCTCCGATACACAAACCTCGGCTTAGCCGGGAGTGCAGGGCCCAATATCCTGTCATGCTGTAGGATAGGCCAATACTTGGCCACAATTTTTTCAAACTTTCTGTACTGGATATTGTAATCCAGCACAAAGCAAAATTCATTACTGGAGGTAGTTTTTCTAGAAAACACTAGTGTAGTTTCCCTTGCGGTGGTGCTCTAGAACTCTAGAAAGTTCTCTCTCAATATGTTCAGGGTCATACCCTTTTTCCAGAAATCTTGATGCCAATTTTTTACATTGGGACTGGAAATCCTCTTCCAAGGAGCAGTTCCTTTTCATCCTCAGGAACTGCCCTCTTGGGATATTATACAACCACAGGTTATGGTGGCAACTGCCTGTGGGTATATAAGAATTTCTATCGGTCGGCTTGAAGTATGTTCGAGTTTTCAAGCTACCATCTTTTTTAAAAATCTCCAAGTCAAGGAAAACAATACTCTCAGTATTTATATTCCATGTCAACTCAATATTCCGAGTGTTGGAATTGAGTCGATCCATGAAATGTTGTAAACTGGTCATGTCCCCTTTCCATATCAGCAGAAGGTCATCGATAAAACGACGGTAGCAGCTCAGCTGGGGAGGACGGTTTGTAAAGATGACCTCTTCCTCCCAGTGTGACATAAACAAGTTAGCCACACTGGGGGCAAACCGTCCCCCCATCGCCACTCCTTTTACTTGTAGGAAATATTTCTTGTTGTACCAAAAATAGTTCTTTAGCAGACAGAAATCTAAACACTCTACCAAAAATCTCCGATGTTTCAATGGCAAATCTGACTTATTTAGTGCCCATTTTACTGAACTCAGAGCATCTTCATGGTTGATGATCGTGTAAAGCGACCCCACATCAGCAGTCACCAGGATGCAATCTGAAATCTCTGTTAAGTCGTCCAGAAGGGTTATGGCATGTTTTGTATCCCTAAGGTATGCATATGTTTCACACACCAAGGGCTGCAAGTAATGGTTGATGTATTGACCGAGCCTTGCTGTTACTGACTCGATGCCATTTACGATCGGTCGACCTGGGGGGCAAGTCTGATGCTTATGGATTTTAGGGAGAAAATAAATTATAGGGGTCCTACAAAACAAAGGGTTAAGGTACTGAGCCTCCTTTGAGCTCAAAATCCCTCGTTTCTCTCCTCTGTCAATCAAACCCCCAAGTTCTTTCTTGAACTTGATCATCGGATTTCCAGGAAGAGGGGAATAAGTGTCCCTATCGCTCAACAATCTCTGCATCTCTTGGCGATAGTAATTGCCACTCATCACAACCAACCCTCCTCCCTTGTCCGCTGGGCTAATTACAAGGTCTTTTCTCCCTTCCAATAGCCGAATGCCTTTTTTAATTTGCTGTGGATCACTGGCTTTTCTCACCTTAAGTGAGTCAAGATCCCTACTTACCATACTTCTAAACACCTCAATATTTTTATTATCCACATTAGGAGGGTTAAACACCGATTTATTTCTTAATTTAGAATGGTGTGAGACTTCTACCTCCTCCCTTACTGGTTGTGGGTTTGCCAAAAAGTGTTTCTTAATGCTTAAGGTTCTGGTAAACTTCTGGAGATTTATGTAGGTGTCGAATTTATTGAGATTTTTCGTTGGTGCAAATTTGAGCCCTTTGTCAAGTACTCGAATTTCATCAACTGTGAGAGTGACACCGCTGAGATTAAAAATCCCAGTGCCTATCGGGATTTTGGCTTTTTGTATCCTTCGGCCTCCTCTACTTCCTCTTTTTTTCTTTTCTTTTTGTTTTCCGTTCCCCTTCCTGCTGGGTTCGGCTGGTGCTGAGGAGGGTAATAGGGTCTTACTCCTAATGGGGTTGATGGGCCCGGTTGAGGGTCCCTCCAAGGGGTCCTCTGAGACCCTAAAAAATGGGGGTCCTCACCCTGGTTTTGGAGTGGTTGAAACCTATTTTCGGTCTGTATAGGTCGGTTTCCCGATGGGACACCACCTCTTTGACCTCTATTACCTCTTGGGCCCGTTGGATAGCCCCTGTTTTGGTAGGGTACAGTCTGCCATTGATAACCGGACTGATAGTGATTATTCTCACTCCAATTATCTCTAGAGGCAGATTGGTGATTTAGTTTCTGACCCCTTCCTTTTCCCCTTCCTCTCCCTCTTTTACCCCCACGGCCTCTTCCTCTCAGTGGGGGGCCATCTCCCAAAGAGAATCTCGGTTGAGGTGTTCCGTAACTAGATGGAGAGTCATCCTCTATATCTATAGAGTCTGGGATTACTTCAGGGGTGACTGTGGGGACAAGAGAAACTTGCCACCTGTAAATTATATTATTTCCAAAATCCTCTGAATCTCTTAGAAATTTTTTCTTTTTCTTGTCTTGAGCTTCCTTATCCCACTTGATAAGTTTGTTTTTGAGCTCTTCAGACAATTTCAAAAATTCTGGCTTATCTTTTTCTTTTTCTATAGCGGTTTTGATAACCTCTATTTGGGTCTCTAGAGCTTTCATTCTTCTCTGTTTCCGTGTTAACAGAAAAGTGAGAAGCTCCAAACCCTTTTTCGTAAAGAACTCACTCCATTCAGTATTTGATTCGTCATCTAATAATCCATCATTAGGAGGGACATCCCAGCGCAATCGCCGTGGGATGATCTTAGATGATATATACTGTTGGAATGATACTATATCCCACCATGTTTTAATTTTCTTTTCAAATAGGTGACCTAACTTTTTGAAATGGTGGGAAAGGTCACTTGGTTCTTTAGATGAAGCATTACGTGTGAATACGTTATCAAGTATAACCTCACGCTCTTCAATAAAAAGAAAAACATCCACTCGGGGCTATAGCCCCAGTCAGCCCCCCCTGTCTGTCTGTCAGTGTGACTGGCGGTGTCCTTGTTTAAGTGTCTATGTGATGGGTTGTGTGTATCATGGCTGCATATATACACTGGGTGCTAATCATATCCTTAGGTGAAGTGGCCCCTCTCCTGAGATGTTGTTTTTAAATGCTGACATTGAAATGTCATATACATCAATGGAATCTATGTAAGTTTAACCCAAGACTGCAATGATCAAAGAATAATTCTGCAATATTGTACAAACATGCGATTAGTTTACTTATATTTTGTAAAAGGTTAATGCCAACCACACTCCTGAAGAAGGAGCTGTGAAAGCCCCGAAAACGCATTGGGTGGAGGATGTCAATCCTTTTTTGTCTATCAACATTGGTGTAATATGTATAGGCATTCCATGTACAACCATGTCCTTATAGCATTGGTGTTTTTATGCTAACATAATAAAATTGATTTTTATTCACATAATTTAGTACTTAGTGCCTTCAAAGTCCCACCCTAAGGGGACATTTGTTTATGGCTTATCTATTAGGGATGTGGCACATCTAAGGAGGTACCTCTTCTTCTCTGATGTTCTTTTGAAAAATAGCAGACATATTGGCTGGATCACTAGATAAAAATAGAAGAAAGAAAGCCTAAAAAAAATAAAACGAATACAGCCATCACATCTAAGAATTGGTAAGCCTCAATATCATAAACATTTGCTTTTGGGTTTATTACTGCTTTATTTGGTAAGCTTTTCTTCTAAACTATCCTTAAACCATAAGGAATGCTAGGCATTGGCTGTGCAACAGGCTTTATGTGGGGACAAATGTAAATCTCTAACTGAAAATCCAATTTCCAATCCTAGAGAAATAATAAATTCTTCTTTCAAATTCAGGATACAATTGGGCAATGTATTTATCTCTTCAGTGCCTTCATTAGGCCATTCCTAAATACCACTAATTTTGTAGCTGCATTTCTCATTTACAACAAGATCACAAGGGACTAACCCCTTGTTTTTACGAAGCTACAGTATATCTGGGTATGTGTACAGTGTATCTGGGTATCTTCGGATAAGAGTGCTTCATGATTCAGAAATATTATGGCAAACAGCTGCAAAAAGACCTATAGTTCCACACATTGGGGAAATCATAAGCAGTGTCTAAGAATTCCAACTTGCCTCCACACAACAAATGTCGGTGGCAGTGACAGAATTGTGTACGTTATAGACAGGTACATTAATCTGGGGTATACACTGAGTGTGTAGTCGCACTAAGACCGGAGCATCTATACGGACACTCCACCCTCAGTGCAACTGTGCTTTCTGCTGCCTGTACCTTTGTACCTGAGGGGTGGCACTTGATGGGGATCCACAGACACTAGTTCTCCATCAGGTTCACTCCCCTTGTGATTTACAGCAGGCAGTTCCTTGGCCAACATCTACCCAGGAGGATGGCTGCAAATTTCTTGCTAAATATAGGAAAACTGGACTGGCCTGTAAGAGAGCTGGTTTAATGTCTTCCCAGATATCTCTAACAGCAGACCTAGAAACACCATGAGACCATAAAATACAAATAGAACGTAATAATGCTCTATGTCATTTTAAATCCTAAAATGTTTATTTATGCTACTCATAAGCCATGTATTTTACTTAGTAAAAATTTGTAATTTTTATCTGGAACTTTGCCATCATCTAAGATGAAGAGCATCTGAAATCATACAACGCTTCTTCCAACTATTTACTGACAAGTGCTGACAAGATGCAAATATTAAAATAGTAAATTGTTTTTCTATCCAATTTACAGAATTAAAAACATATCAAAAGAGCAACTTTGCTCAACAGGTGATACTAGTCAGTTAACTTTTATGCTTTTTTCAGCAATGATGTAACTGTGCTAGTCAGCAAAACCATTCAGGTGAACTTAAAGCTGAAATAGGGAAGCTCCACCTGTTTTCACCCTCCCCCCCTTCACTACCACATTTGGCACTTTTTTATGGGGGGGGGGGGGCAGGTACCTGGTTTTAAAAAGGTGCCCACTCCACACTTCTGGATCAGATCGCTGCGGTTAACTGAGCTGGAAGTTCGGCCCCCCTTTCTTCCCCTGCAGTCTTCTGATACACATCAAAGGTCCCAGATGACTACGGGACCATTCACAAGATGAAGTGTGACTCGCACATGCACAGTAAGAAACTGGCTGTGAAACCGCAAGACTTCACTTCCTGTTTCCCTTTTTTCAGATGCCGGCGCCTGCACCCGAAGCCGATTGAATAATTGGCTCGGATGAGGACATTGCTGGATCCAGGGGCAAGTAAGTGTCCTTATACTTTCGCCTTCCTCTGGATCAACTGCAGGTATTGGATTATGTATATGGGATTATATGGTTGGGTTTTCTTGTTTTTTGTTTTATACTGGTTGAGCCAGATGGACAGGGGAAATCTTCAATCAATACTTCAAAAAGAAAAAAAAGAGTTTACTATTTTTTCATTTCAATAGTTTTTTATTAGAATTTTCCAACATACAACAAATATATTCTGTCACTATATACAAAGATCAGAACATACAAACATGGTGAATAATAGCATATACCTTAAATTGAACAGGGTACCTCAAGTCACCAGTAGAGCGTAAGGAGGGACTCCAAGATTACACCAAGATCCTATGGCTAGGGCGCCAATCAAGGCCGAGGAGGGACACGCCACAAGGCCCGGCACCCCACTGGGAGCATACTGTGCCTAGACCCACCCCGGCCTGCCCCCCCCCCCCCCAAATAACTCGATTTTATACATAGCTACATTGGTGTAGCTTGGACCAATGTAACTATGTATATACCACACAACGCCATACCTGGAAGCTGGATCCTGTGTCAAGCAGCTGCCCTGCTGCATTCTGAACACAGGGGGGGTGGCCATTTGGCATGGGCAGAATTATTTGCATCTTCTGAATAAATACAAAGCATTCTCTGATTAGATGAGCTGAAGAGGCAGGGTGGGGATTTCCAAGTGTGCATCAGCAAGGTATAGTATATGCATAGTTACATTGGTCCTAGCTGGACCAATATAAATATTTATAAAAATATCCATACCTAGAATTCCTCTTTAAATACTTCAGATACTCACAATGGTACAACAGCATATAAAACACAGCATCCAAACTGGCATGGGTCCTTTCAAATCACTGGATACAAATGACTAAATGTAGGATCCACAGGAGTTGATTTACTAAAGTCAAATAAATTGCACTATGCAAAGTACAGTTGCACTCTGCAAGTGCAGTTGCTCCAGAGTTTAGTAAATGCTTGCTTGCACATGATTACATGAGGGAAGTCAGCAGAGCTTTTCCTCATTTACTAAGCTCTGGAGCAATTGCTCTTGCAAAGTGCAACTGAACTTCACAAAGCGCACAGTCTATTTGCCTTTAGTAAATCAATTCTACAGAGTCAGTGTCTCTAACATAGACTCTCTGGCATTGTCTCCAACATGCCAAAAGTGTTAATAAACCTACAACAGTATAATCAGTCTGTATATTATTATTATTATTACATAGGATGTATATAGCTCTGACAATTTACACAGGGCTTTACAACTTAAGTACAAATGCAATACATGTTAATACAGTAGGAATCAGAGGGCCCTGTTAGTTAGAGCTTACAATCTATGAGGGAGGGTCAAGAGATACAAGATAATAACTGTGGGGGATGGGCTGATGGAGAAAATAAAAGTACAGTTGTTAGGTGGTTTCCAGATAGGTTTCTCTGAAGAGATGTGTTTTCATGGATTGTCTGAAAGTAGACAAAGTAGAGATAGTTTGACAAATTGGGGTAGAGCATTCCAGGGGATGAGAGAGGCTCGGGAGAAGTCCTGGAGGTGAGCATGGGAAGAGGTGACAAGGGAGCTAGAGAGCAGGAGGTCCTGGGAGGAACGAAGAGAACAATTTGGTTGGTATTTTGAGATGAGGTTAGTGATGTAACTGGGTGCCAAGTTATGAATGGCTTTGTAAGTTATGGTTAGTAACTTGAATTTAATTCGTAGGTTGAGTGGCAGCCAATGGAGGGATTAGCAAAGAGGGGTAGCAGACACAGAGTGGTTTGTATGGTGGATGAGCCTGGCAGCAACGTTCATGATGGACTGAAGGAGGGATAGCCTATTTAAAGGTAAGCCAATGAGAAGGGAGTTGCAGTAATGGATAGGAGAGATGACCAGGGAGTGGGTTAGAAGCTTTGTGGTGTCATTGGTTAGGAAGGGGCGTATCTTCAAGATGTTGCGGAGATTGAGGCGGCAAGTTTTCGGCAGTGACTGGATGTGTGGCCCAAAGGATAATTCACAGTCCAGGATTACACCTAGCACCTTGGCATGGGGGGATGGGTTGATAGTTGAGCCGTTGATTTTGACAGAGAAATCAGGGGAAGAGGAACGTGGTGGAGGAAATATCATGAGCTCGGTTTTGGATAGGTTGAGTTTGAGGAAGTGATTTTACATCCAGGCTGATATATCTGTTAGTAATTTGGTGATGTATGAGGAGACTTATTGAGTGAGCTGAGAGGTGGAGAGATAGATTTGGGTGTCATCAGCATAGAGATGATATTGAAAGCCGACCCAGAGAGGAGGTGTAGATCGAGAAGAGGAGCAGTCCAAGAACAGAACCTTGGGGGACCCTGACAGAGGAAGGAGGAGGAGAAGAGGTAGTAGAGTTGTAAGTAGCACTGAAGGTGTATTGGGATAGGTAGGGTGAGAACCAGTGAAGGGCACAGTCACATAGGCCAAGGGAGTGGAGTTTTTTTTTTTTGAGGAGGGGGTGGTCTACTGTGTCAAAGGCAGTGGAGAGGTCCAGGAGGAGTAGTACAGAATAGTGTCCATTGGTGTTTGCTGTTAGTAGGTCGTTTGTGAGTTGAAGGAGAGCAGTTTCAGTGGAATGTTGAGGGCAAAATCTGGACTAAAGGGGATCAAGAAGTTTGTTCTTAGTCAGATGGTCACTCAGTCAGTTGTAAACCAATCGTTCAAGGAGTTTGGAGGAGAAGGGGAGTAAGGAGATGGGGCTTTGATTGTGAAGATTGGTGGGGTCCA
The DNA here is from genome assembly GCF_965119305.1 of Pelophylax lessonae. Classification (NCBI taxonomy): domain Eukaryota; kingdom Metazoa; phylum Chordata; class Amphibia; order Anura; family Ranidae; genus Pelophylax; species Pelophylax lessonae. The sequence continues at coordinate 154,848,350 of NC_138779.1, read as the reverse complement.
GTGAGGGCTTTTTAAGGATGGGCATGACTAGCGTCTATTTTAGAGCGTTGGGGAAGAGAAGGAAAGGTTGAAGATGTGAGTTAGAGTGCGTAGAATAGAGTTAGAAGGTGAGCGTAGCATGTGGGAGGGAACAGGTTCCAGGGGCAAGGTGGTTAGGTGGTTGTTAGATAAAAGTCCAGCAACCTCATTAATACTAGCAGGGTTGAACGAGGGAAGTAACGCCAAGGCTTTTGATACAGTTACCCACAAGCGCCTAATTTATAAAATAAGGTCTGCAGGTATCGACGGCAGGGTTTTCTCTTGGATACGGAATTGGCTAAAAGGCCATGTCCAAAGGGTGGTAATAAACAGCGCATACTCAGACTGGTCTGAGGTGGTAAGCGAGGTCCCCCAAGGCTCAGTCCTGGAACCAACCTTGTTCAATTTATTCATAAACAGCATTGAGGACGGGATCAGTAGTTCTATATCAGTTTTTGCAGATGACACAAAATTGGGCAGGGCAATAACTGCACAGCATGAAGCAGATATCCTACAAAATGACCTGGACAAAATAACGGAGTGGGCTACGACATGGCAAATGAGGTTTAATGTGGAGAAGTGTAAGGTTTTGCACTTGGGGACTAAAAACATAAAAGCACAATACACGTTAGGGGGGGAACCCTTGGGGGAATCAAAAATGGAGAAAGATCTGGGAGTCTTGGTAGATGATAGACTAGGCAATAGCATGCAATGTCAAGCGGCAGCTGCCAAAGCCAGCAGAATATTAGCATGCATAAATAAAGGGATGTATTCCAGAGATAAGACTATAATCCTTCCACTTTATAAAACTCTGGTCCGACCACATCTGGAATATTCTGTGCAGTTCTGGTCGCCAGTCCTCAGGAGGGATGTGTTGGAGCTGGAGAGGATCCAGAGAAGGGTAACTAAACTAATTAGGGGATTGGAGGACCTTAATTATGAAGAGCGTCTGCAACCGCTTAATTTATTCTCCCTGGAGAAGAGACGCCTGAGAGGGGACATGATAGCAATTTATAAATATCTCAATGGTGATCTCGGCATAGAAAAAAACGCTATTCAGTCATAGGGAGTGCATGAGGACTCGAGGTATACATTGCGATTAGAGGAGAAGCGTTTTAACCTCAGGCAACGTTGGGGGTTCTTTACTGTTGGAGCTACAAGATTGTGGAATTCTCTACCACAAGAGGTGGTTTCTGCGGGAAGTATGGTGGCTTTCAAAAGACTCTTAGACGTACATCTCAAGGATCAGAACATTCAGGGGTATGTGAGATGATTACGGCCACACACACCTACATAGGTTGAACTGGATGGACTATTGTCTTTATTCAACCTCACCTACTATGTAACTATGTAACTATGTAACCTGTGGAAATAGGTTGTTAAGTGGGGGAGTTTTCTGCACATTGGAGATCTCCTCGCGAATTGAATCAATCTTATTTTTGAATTGATTGGCGATCTCCAGGGCAGTGAGTGAGTTAGAGGGGGGAGTTTGTGGATGACAGAGAAGAGAGTTAAAGGTAGAGAAAAGATGATGGGGACAAGATGAGAATGTTTGAACAAGTGCAATAAAATAGGTTTGTTTGGCAGTGAGGAGGCAGGAATAGTATTTTAGGAGGGCAGATTTATATTGATTGAAGACTTCCGGGGACTTACGGCCCGTACACACACGCAGATCGTCGTCATACAAACGTCGGCGGGCGAAAGATCTGCCGATTGTATGCGTGTTAGTATGGTGCCTCCGACAGATGTCTGCACACAATCTGCGGACAAGAGTCTTTCTTGCAAACATGAAAATTTTTGTCTGCAGACACCAGAACGGACGATTGTTCGCCTGTCAGTACAGAAATCAGCCGACAGACCGCAGATTTGCAAGACTGGGCATGCTCAGAAAATAAAAAACACAGGGAAAGTTAACCATTACATGACATCACTTCTGCAGTCAGCTGAAGTCTGCGGACAAAATTCTTGTGCTGTCCTTGTGCTGTCTTTGCACTTTTCAACAGACACCGACATCCCGGGGAGAAAAGACGAACATTTGTATGACGACGATCTGCGTGTGTGTACGGGGCTTTAGTCTAATGCCCCATACACACGTGCAGATTATCTGCAGACTTTTGTCTGCAGACTTACCAAAACCATATAATATGAGGTCAAACCTAAACACTTTCAATTTGTATGCAATCCGGCAGGCCCTTGCACTACATAGAAAAGGTAAGTCTGCAGACAAAAGTCTGCAGATAATCTGCACGTGTGTATGGGGCATTACGCCACAAGTTGTCAAGACCGCAGCTATGTTTTCTGATACTTCTGGTGTCGTCAGAGACAATGTCACAGAGTGGGAGAAGTTTGTTGGAGAGGTTGCATGGAGTGCATAGATAGGAGAAAACAAGGTTGAGGGTGTTGCCATTTGAGTGTGTAGGAGACTGTACCCATTGCTTCAGGTCAAGAGATGCGGTTAGACTGAGAGGTTTAGAAGCAGTAGTAGTATTAGCATTAACAGGGATGTTGAAGTCACCAAGAATGATTGTGGGGATTTCATAAGAGAAAAAGTAGGGTAGCCAGGCAGAGAAGTCATCAAGGAAGTCGATACCAGTCGAGGGGCCTGTAGATGACAGTGATTCTTAAAGAAACCGGTGAGAATAGAGGAATACAATGCACCTTAAAACAGGAGAATGTCAGAGAGGGAGGTGGGTGAAGTACCTGATAGGTGCTGCATGGGGCAAGAAGAATTGCCACTGCACCTCCCTTCCATCCACTTGGTCTTGTAGAGTGAGTCCAGAGAAGGCCACCATGGGACAGGGAAGCAGGAGAAGTAGTATAGAAATTATGAAGCCAGGTTTCGGTAATGGAGAGTAGGTTAAAGGAATTTGTGATGAAGAGGTCGTGGAGGGAGGTGAGTTTGTTACAGACAGAGTGGGTGTTCCAGAGGGCACAGGAGAAGGGGAGGCTGGTATTGGGAAGAAGAGGAATGGAGCTAGGTTCTGTGGGTTTCGGCTGCTGGCAGAGGGTGTAAGGTGGTAAGAAGCCAAGTGGAGGCCCAGGGTTTGAGGATATGTCACCAGAGGTAAAGAGAAGGAAGAGGGTGAAGGAGCTAATGTCTTAGTATGTGGATGTATAATTAGCAAGAGTTGGCAGGAGCAGTTACAGGGAGAGGACAGAAGGCAGGGTGATATATATAAGCTGTGGGGTGGAGAAGAGGGGTAAAGGTGAGTGAGTTTGAGAAGCGAGGACAGAACTGCCAGTGGCAGTGGTAGAGAGTGCATGTTACGGAGTGTGAAAAGAGCTGAACAGAGAGGCAGGGTCATCTGCAGTCTGTATGGTGCTTGTTGGTGTAGTTTGCTGTGTATGCTCGCTGGGTGCAGTCACTGAAGTGCAGAGCTTGAAGTGCATATCACTTGTAGAAAGAATCACTTAGAACAGGGGTGTCAAACTCAATTTCATAGTGGGCCACATCAGCATTATGGCTGCCCTCAAAGGGAGCCGGTTGTATCTGTAAGATTAGATGTCCAGAGCACCCCACGCCCCCTTACATGAGATGTCAAGAGCCCCCCACCATCATAAGTCAAGAGTCAACCACCCTTCATTACATCAAAATGCACTCCCTTACCTCGTGCCATTGCAAGGAAGAAGATGCGGGTGGATCTGGGAAGAAGAAAGTGCAAGATCTGGAGGAGGACCAGAGGAGGGCTGGAGTCAGCCTACAGAGTCTGCTGAATGCTGAGATCAGGGGAGGCAGAGACAAGGTGGTGGTGCAGCTGCACAGAGAGGTGCAGGATCTGTAGGAGGAGTTCTGCCCTCCCCTCTGCTGCAGACTGCTGAGAAGGGGGGGTGGTCAAAGATGAGCCTTTCTGCAGCAGCACGGAGAAGCACAGGATCTGGCAAAGGAGTTCTGTCCTTTCTGCTGCCGACTACTGAGACAAGGTGGGGGCAGAGACAAGGGGGGTGCCGCAGCTGCAGGAAAGGTGCGAGGGCCACATGAAATGGCCTGGGGTGCCACATTTGGCCCAAGGGTCTTGTGTTTGACACCTGTGACTTAGAGTAGGAAGCTTTAAAGAAAGATGCCCTGCAACGTACTCCCTCAGCAACGTGCTGACCCCTTAAGGTTGCACCAAATTTTTACTGGTGTAAAGGTGGGGTGAAAATTTGTTAATTAATCATGTGTGGATAGAAGGATGCATAACAATCAGAGTGGACCTTTCACTTCTAAAGTCAGATTAGTAAGAGGCAAGAATGGCTATAAAGATAAGGTCTGCTCATAAGACACTTCAGAACAACAAAAACATCATGGTAACAGATGGAAAAGGCCACATACCAAAAAGCACAGATACATAGAGAGAGTAAACAGGTTCCAGTTGCAGTTAAGGGTGGATGTCTTTCAGTATACAGCTACACTTACCAAAAAGCACAGATGCATAGAGAGAGTAAACAGGTTCCAGTTGCAGTTAAGAGTTGAGGTCTTTTAGCATACAGATACACATACCAAAAAGCACAGATACATAGAGAGAGTAAACAGGTTCCAGTTGCAGTTAAGGGTGGATGGCTTTTAGCATACAGATACACATACCAAAAAGCACAGATACATAGAGAGAGTAAACAGGTTCCAGTTGCAGTTAAGGGTGAATGTCTTTCAGCATACAGATACACATACCTGTGAAGGGACAGAGAAGAGATGTTCAGATGAAGCAGAGCTTGAAGTACATATCACTTGTAGAAAGAATCACTTAGAGAAAGAAGGAAAGATGCCTGCAACGTGCTCCCCAGCAACGTATATGCGGTAAAGCATGCTTGTTATACTCACTGTGGAAACTAAGGGGTTAATACTTCGCATTGTGTAAAAAGGCTGCTTGATCTTGTATGCACAGATCCTTCTCTTCTTCCACTGACTCCAAAACATGTCTGGATAAGATAGAGCCTTTGGAGTCAAGCTGCACATGCCCAGTTTGGCATGTATTCCTAGAGAGGTTTTCTTTTCTTGGGAGAGTGCATGTGATAAGCACTGGACCAATCAGCAAAGTCCAGACATGTCGAGACAGAGGGTCTGGAGCCCTGCATCCTGATAGGACAGTTAGTGCAGAATGAAAAATCCTCCTACAAGCTTTACAAGTAACAGATAGAAGTCACAAGACTGCTATATACTACTGATAAGAAAAGGTATTCAGCAGTTTATTTTTACTAAAATAGTTGCATTTCCATGTTTTGTGTACTGTGGGAGACTAGATATAGTGAATGAAGGCTCCTGGGTTTAGTAAAACTTTAATTATGACACATTTTGAGGGCCAGTGGCTCTTTCTTTGGTTAAACTGACCAGCACAAAGTGTGCCAGTTAGCTGCTTTTCAAGTACCCTGTTGAGAATTTGAAGTATTTAAATTACATCAACAATTTATTTAACATACATGCATACCAACAAACGTTTTTACTGCTTCAAGGATCTTCAACCCAAGGCCAAATGCACAAAGGACTTCTTTTACCTCCACCTATTCTCCAGGGGAGGAAAAAGCAGTGTTCTAAAACACATCTAAAGCCACATTTTGCAAACACATTTACACGTGTCAAACTCTTGGACATTCATTAACTCCAGAATAAATTAAAGTGATTGGAAAGTCTGTTTTTTAAAAAACAACTTTATTTATGTGAGACACAGTCATGTCATAGGCCATGTTAGTCCCCACACTCTGTCATGGCTGTGTTCCAGGACCGGTTGCCATACAGAACAAACAGCTGCCATTAAGTATTACACAGGGCTTGTAAGCAGATTATCTTACAGGAAAGCCTAGAACTGGATAGCTGTCACTCTGGCCCAAAGCAATCATCGGTATGCTTTTTTTTTTTATATAAAATCTTCTCTGAGCTTCATCTGATGGTGGCAATGTGACAAAATCCCAGAGCCTTGGGGATATAATATTATGGAGTTAGTCCGCAAGGAACTATTATGCTGCCCATTCATAAACTGCAGTTCATGCTGTGGAGCCTGTGGTAGTTTATCAAATTCTGTATGCTTAAAGCATAAACATGGCAAAATAAAAAGTATATATGCACTATATATAGAGTAACAGAGGAGGTATGTGGGACTTTAAAGGTGCAAAATAAGAATTTTGTGTATATAGAAGTGAATTACATAATTATATCAGTTTAAATATTTAGATAAAGTAATGCGTACCTCAGAAAGGTTGGATTGTGCCTTCTATGAGCAAAAGACTGTGGATAAAAAGCTTCCCAGATGAGGCAACAAGTAAAGGAACCTCCCACCCTGATTAAGGTAAATCAGAGAGGAGGGAAAGCCAGACTGGAGGTGAAAGACCTAATTGTATCAAAAATTAATTTTTATTATAAGTTCAAAGCTTTACTGAATTTTAGATACTGAAGTCCGTAAATATTGGTATATATTTGTTTTGTTTTTACCCTTTAAAAGAAGTATGTTGGCACAAAATTAATGTAGAATACTGTACGAAAGGTTTGGTAGATGCCAAAGGGAATCTCTCTGACATCACAAAAACATATTCAAACGGAAGGAGAACCACAAATAGTCCGCTCCCAAACTATAAATAAATAAATAAACAATATTATATGTCTAATCTTGTCCAGTTAAAGATAAAAAGGAGGGAGAGAGAAATATCCTTAAATACCTTGAAGAGAATAGAAGTGTCTAAAAGGAGGTTCTCTCAAACCAGAGAATCCCCTAAATAGAGGTTCTCCACAAATACTCAGCTGAAAGACAAAAAATATGGAGAGATACACTCCATCAATTCAAAAACAAATAGTTCCGCAGTGATTAAAAAACACCAAAGTAGGAACCATCCCAGAAAATTTCTCCAAGGTTAATGCTCTAGTTGTTACAGTGCAAACAAAAGAAACATTTTTTTAAAAATAAACTTCGTTAGTACCTGCAGGAAGCGCTTCCTTGTCTCACCGCACAGTCAGACTGACCGCCGGTGTTTAAATTCCCTCCTCCACTCCGACGGTGTCTGACATCACCTCCGGAGTGAGAGCAGAACGTTCAACCATCTAAACCATCCCCTCCAGGAATGGAGCCTAATCACTGGATAGTAGGCTCATATGACTCCCCAAGCGCGGAGATACGTAATGCGCATGCGCAGATCGTCTTCCGAGGCAGGGATCGACATTGCAGATAAGGGAAACTTTGACTCTCCTCAGATTATAGGAAAGAAAAGCGTCCAGATCAAGCACAATAAAAATATACATGGATCTTAAAATAAGGGCCCTGACTAGATATTTATCCAGAAAAGCATCTATGTTCATTTGATTACCTTTATTTTAAATTGGGAAAAATATTTTATCACCGCATCAACTCAAAAATATAAATCTTGAGAGACAGTTAAAACCATAAAAAGGAGATTTCCACTTATCGTTAAAGTCACTTGTTTGTTGTTTCCACAACTATGATTAAATTACAGGTTTTTAGGGGATCTGAATGAAAGATGCAAAAACATGCATAAAAGGAAGTATAATTTGAGAGGGAGAAGGTAAAGATGGGAGAAAAAACACCTGGATCTCCTTTTTTTTTGCAACATTCAGTTTGTTTAGAAGTATAACACATCTGTAAGACAATAGCATGTACGAATTTTTGTAAGATTGTGTCTTTTTTGGAATGTTCAAGACTGTTTCTTCCCACAGGGGCAACAAGGGAATTTACCTGCCAAAGTAGGTTATCATATGAGCACCCGTGGCTCTTTCCCCTTTTTGACCTTTCCCTGGGGTCATAGGAGATCCAGCTGTTTTTTCTCCCATCTTTACTCTCTCCCTCTCAAATTATACTTCATTTTATGCATGTTTTTGCATCTTTCATTCAGATCCCCTAAAAACCTGTAATGTAATCATAGTTGTGGAAACAACAAACAAGTGACTTTAACGATAAAGTCACGTGTTTGTTGTGACGCAACACGTCGGGAGAAGCCGGATGCTGTCACTTCCGGTCTACGGCCGAGACCGGAAGCATCTGAGTACACTGCATCGGCAGTTTGTTTTGGTTTCCAGCTCGCATTTTAATACTCAACTGAACACGCCAGAACACAAACCCTGAGAAGGAGAGTGAATATCCACTATAGATACTACCTACCTACCTACCTAAGATCTGAAGAGCCATGCACATCCTAAAAAACCCCTACATCGTTGGATAACTCCCTGATGTCCTTTATGGTGATTTAATACACCAGAATGCTCATTTGAGTGTTAATGGAGGTGAGCGGCCATTGCTCTTGATTTGGGATAAAAAGCTCACGAAATAATCGCACACGATTGTCACTGAATGTGATTTTCAGCTTATTTACTATATCACCGATGAACTTTCACTTTAACCACTTTATTTGTTATTAATATTTGTGCACATTGCTTAGTTGCACATGGACTCTTGCTTTCTTCTGAATATTTGTTGTTAGCAGTTCACAGCATTTGTGCTGCTTTTTTGCACTTTTGCACTTTCATCATATTTTATTGATTATTTATTGATCGCCATATTTATTTACAAGCACTCCAGCACTTATTTGCATATTTTGTATATCTATATATTATTTGATCACTTTATCAGCACTGCAGCACTTATTTGCATTTGTTTCATTGCATGTTTATTATTGTATATTGATTTATAGTTACACGCATTGTCATTTCTACAATTGTCATTTCTATTTTATTCTTATTTATTATTCCCGTGGCTCACCACTTCAGAAATTGAGCACTGATATTTCTCTTCTCGTATCTTCTGATCAGTATGTGGTGACACTACCAAATCAGCTGCTTATTTCGGTGCTCCACTATTTATCACTTCTATTTAGTTTATTTCTTTTCATTTACTCCAGTGGTAGCGCATTGGTCCTCCCTCTCTCAAGTTGAATAACTTAACACCAAGTTCACTATATGGACCCCTTATGTATTTATACATGTTGATAATACCCCCCCCCCCCCTAATCTCCTCTACTCAAGAGAGAATAAATTCAGTTCCTCTAATCTTTCCTCATAGCTGAGCTCCTCCATGCCTCTTATCAGTTTGGTTGCCCTTCTCTGCACTTTCTCCAGTTCCCCGATATCCTTTTTGAGAACTGGTGCCCAAAACTGCATATTTCAGATGAGGTCTTCCAAATTATTTATACAGGGGTACAATTATATCTCTCTCTCTTTCTCTCTCTCTGGAGTCCATGCTTCTTTTATTACAAGAAAGGACTTGCTTTGGAAACCGCAGCTTGGCATTGCATGCTATTATTAAGCTTATGATCTACCAGAACTCCCAGATCCTTCTCTTTGATGCATGCATATTCTTAGCCCCCAAGTGCATAACTTTACATTTATCAACAGTAAACCTCATTTGCCACATAGTTGCCCAATGAAACAGTGCATTGAGGTCGGCTTGTAAGTTGGAGACATCCTGCAAGGAAGTTATTCTACCGTAAAGCTTGGTGTCATCTGCAAAGACTGAAATGCTACTTTTAATCCCAGACTCTATATAAGTTATAAAGATATTAAAAAGAAAGGGTCCCAACACTGAACCTTGGGGTACACCACTGATAACCTTAGACCATGCAGAATAAGCATCATTAACCACTATTCTCTGAATTCTATCTTTTAGCCAATTTTCTATCCATTTACAAACTGATCTTTCTAAGCCTGTAGACTTTACCTTACACATTAGCCGTGTGTGGGGGAACTGTGTCAAACGCTTTTGCAAAATCCAAGTATACTACGTCCACAGCCACCCCTCCAAGATTTTACTTACCTCCTCATAAAAAGAAATCAGGTTTGTTTGACAACTTCTGTCTTTCATGAATATTTTTTTCCCGCAAAAACTAATCTATGTGGTCTTTTATTAAACTCTCCAGTATCTTCAAGACTATAGAAGTTAACTAAGAGGTCTATAGTTACTTGGCAATTATTTTGGTCTCTTTTTAATTGTAGGCACCACATTGGCCCTACGCCAATCCAGTGGTACTATTCCAGTCCTTAACGAGTCCCTAAAAATTAGAAACAAAGGCTTTGAAATGACAGAGCTCAATTATTTTAGGATCCTTGGGTGGATGCCATCTGGTCCAGGTGGTTGATCCACCTTTATTTTGTCTAAATATTTCTGGACCATATCACTTTTGAGCCATTTTGGATCATTTTGGGCTATGTCAATACCATCCTCATTATGATCATGAGCTCCTCCATGCTCCTTTGTACACACAGAGCTGAAGAAGGCATTTCATAAATTTCTCCTCCCACCCACATCCTTGTCCCAGCCCTGGTTATACATAATACTGAAAGCTGTATGACCACAAAGATTTGTAGCTAGAGAGAAGACATAGTAAATGTGGTTTACTGCACCCTAATTGATATTTGATGCCAATCAATGAACTCGGCAAGGGTTTTTACATAAAATGATCTAGGTCCTGACACATTTAAAAACCATTTCCACCCAACAGAGACATTTCTAATATAGACAGGATTTCCGTAACAGCAGGTTTCTATTTACCTTGGTAGATACCAACAAAAGTTTTTATTGCTTTGAGGTTCTTTAACCCAAGGCCTCATGCACAAAGGACTTCTTTTTCCTCCGCTGGATATCTATACTCCAGGGGAGGAAAAAACTGTGTTAAAAACACACCCACAGTAAAGCCAAGTTTTGCACACATTTGGGTGCGTCAAGCTCTTGGGTGTTCATTACCACTTGCCGACCAGCAGCTGTACTTATACTGCGGCAGGTCAGCTCTGTCCAGCAAAACCATGTATATGTACATCGTTTCCCAGGACAGCAAGTGGGGGCACGCATGTTCCGCTGGTCACGTGGGGAGCTAATCAGCGGCTCCGCCAGCTACGATGTCTGCCGGGCACCCACAATCCTTCCCCGTGGTGACAGAACGGCGGTCTGCCGATGTAAACACGGCAGACCGCTGTTATGTCAGTAATGAACACATGGATCCTGTGTTCCTCTTATTTAGGAACACAGGTCTCTGTGTTCATGCAGCAAGCCCATTGCCCACATAGTTAGAAAGCACCCCCTAGGGACACATTTAATCCTTTGATCGCCCCTGGTGTTAACCCATTCCCTGCCAGTATCATTAGTACAGTAACAGTGCATATTTTTAGCACTGATTACTGTAGTAAAGTCACTGGTCCCCCTAAAAGTGTAAAAATGTCAGTTATTGACATCTGTCTGCTGCAATTTCGCAGTCCCGCTAAAAATTGCTGATCGCTGCCATTACATGTAAAAAAAAAAAAAAAATTACATAAATCTTTTCTCCTAGATTGTAGATGCGATAACTTTTGTGCAAACCAATCAATATACACTTATTGCGATTTTTTAACCAAAAATATATAGCAGAATACATATTAGTCTAAAATGATAAATAACTTAACTGGGCTCAGAAATACTTATCCAACCTCACTGCGGTTTTTCTGCCAGGGACACAGAACATCCAGGCGGATTTTCTATCACAAGTCTCCATGGACAACGAGTGGAGTCTTCATGCCGATGTGTTTCAGTGGCTAAAATCCCTAGGGTTCCTTCCGGAAGTGGATCTGTTCGCTTTCCCGTGCAACTTCAAGTTGGAGAAGTATTACACGAGATTCAAATGCCCACAAGCTTTTGGAATGGATGCCCTAACAGAGCAGTGGAGGTTTCACAAGGCTTACGCCTTCCCACCAGTTCCAGTCCTCCTTCGATTCCTGACGAGACTCAGGTCGGAAGAAGTGGAGGCTCTTGTGATAGCCCCATATTGGCCGAACAGGCCCTGGTTTCCGATGCTGCTACAGCTGAGCTTTCGCGAGCCAGTCCCACTACCTTCCAGGCAGGATCTCCTGTCTCAGGGAACAGTGCTACACCCTTGCCCGGCCCATCTGCACCTGATGGCCTGGTTTTTGAAAGGGAAAGGCTGGAGGCATTAGGGTGTCCAAGTGGAGCTATCTCCACACTGTTGAATGTGAGAAGAGCTGGAACAAATAGAGTCTACGAAAGGATATGGAAGAAGTTCATGTCTCATATCTCCGGAAATATGGATGTGCAAGGCACTCCAAAGGTTCAACACATTTTGAGTTTTCTACAATCTGGCCTGGATCTGCCTTTATCAGTCAGTTCTCTTCGAGTTCAAGTGTCAGCTATCTCGGCTTTCACAGGAACATCCTGGGCAAAGCATCCTCTAGTGAGGCAATTTTTCAGAGGAGCTTCTAGGCTCAGACCACAAAGGAAGCCCAGATTCCCTAAGTGGGATCTTCCACTTGTTCTGGATTTCTTTGCAGACCTCAGAAGAGATAACCTGGTTCAACTCTCCTTCAAAGAATTGTCTCTTATAGTAGCGTTACTGGTGGCAGTCGCCTCAGCAAAAAGGGTCTCTGAGCTAGGAGCTTTGGGATGCAAAGAACCCTTTTTGTCGTTTTTCCCGGATTGGGTGGTTCTGATTCCCATGTTGGATTTGCATCCAAAAGTATCCTCTATTTTTCATGAAAATCAGGAAATTGTCTTGCCAACATTCAAATCCTCTGACTCTGCGACTCATCCACTGGATGTAGGGCAAATTCTGAAACTATATCTGGAAGCCACATCTCATTTCCGCCATTCAGATTATTTGTTTGTCCTGTTCTATGGGAAGAATAAAGGCTTGCGTGCTTCGTCTAGAACGATCGCATCTTGGATTGTCCAGTCCATTCAATGGGCCTATAGAGCTAAAGGTTGGCTCCCCGGAGGAGGTGACAACGCATTCTACAAGAGGAATGTCGACTTCTTGGGCAGCGTTTCGTCATGTGGCTCCTGAAGTTGTATGCAAAGCGGCCTCATGGTCCTCAATTCACACTTTCATGGCTCATTATTGTGTCGAGCCAGCTTCTTTATCATCTGTTGATTTTGGTTTGCGGATACTATCAGTTGATGGTGCAAATTAAATTTCTTTTGAACAGCAGATTGCCCACCCTGGTGTGTTTGGCTAGTTATTTCCCACACGTAGTCTGCCATGGAGTCTGTCAGGAAAACGGAAAATTTATATCAAATACTTACCGTAATTTTCCTTTCCTGATGGACTCCATGGCAGCCGGAGTCCCCACCCATCTGTCGGAGGAGGCTATTTTATGGAACATGGTCTCTGGGGCAGAGTGAAATTTATGGGAGTAGGGTCCTATGAGGTAGGAGGAGGCGGGACTAACCCACACGTAGGCTGCCATGGAGTCCATCAGGAAAGGAAAATTACGGTAAGTATTTGATATAAATTTTCCGTTTTCATGTGACAACACTAAAGAAATTACACTTTGCTACAATATAAAGTAGTGAGTGTACAGCTTGTATAACAGTGTAATTTTTCCTTCCCCTCAAAATAACTCAACACACAGCCATTAATGTCTAAACCGCTGGCAACAAAAGTAAGTGCACCCCTAAGTGAAAATGTCCAAATTGGGCTCAACTAGCCATTTCCCTCCCCGGTGTCATGTGACTTGTTAGTGTTACAAGGCCTCAGGTGTGAATGGGGAGCAGGTGTGTTAAATTTGGTGTTCTCACTTTCACTCTCATACTGGTCACTGGAAGTTCAACATGGCACCTTCTGGCAAAAAACTCTCTGAGGATTTGAAAAAAAGAATTGTTGCTCCACATGAAGATGGCCTAGGCTATAAGAAGATTGCCAAGACCCTGAAACTGAGTTGCAGCATGGTGGCCAAGACCATACAGCGGTTTAACAGGACAGGTTGCACTCAGAACAGGCCTCACCATGGTCGACCAAAGAAGTTAAGTGCACGTGCTCAGCGTCATATCCAGAGGTTGTCTTTGGGAAATAGAGGAATGAGTGCTGCCAACATTGCTGCAGAGGTTGAAGGGGTGGGGGGTCAGCCTGTCAGTGCTCAGACTTATGTCGCACACTGCATCAAATTGGTCTGCATGGCTGTCATCCCAGAAGGAAGCTTCTTCTAAAGATGATGCACAAGAAAGCCAGGGCAGTATTCCAACATGGTAACGACCCCAAACACACCTCTAAGAGGACCACTTCCTTGCTCAAGAAGCTGAGGGTAAAGGTGATGGACTGGCCAAGCATGTCTCCAGACCTAAACCCTATTGAACATCTGTGGGGCATCCTCAAATGAAAGGTGGAGGAGCACAAGGTCTCTAACATCCACCAGCAAAGTGATGTCATCATGGAGGAGTGGAAGAGGACTCCAGTGGCAACCTGTGAAGCCCTGGTGAACTCCATGCCCAATAGGGTTAAGGCAATGCTGGAAAATAATGGTGGCCACACAAAATATTGACACTTTGGGCCCACACTGTACACTACTTTGGGCTCACACTGCTACACTGTTATACAAGATGTACACTCACTACTTTACATTGTAGCAAAGTGTAATTTCTTCAGTGTTTTCACATGAAAAGATATAATAAAATATTTACAAAAATGTGAAGGGTGTACTCAGTTTTGTGAGATACTGCGTTTTACGGAATCCAACAGTTACTCCCCTGCAGTGGGAATAAGCGTTAAAATACATAAAATGGTATGCCACTATGGCCTTAAACAAAAAAAATAATTAAAAATGGAAAAACAAAAAAATAATCACAAGAAATACAGTATACTGTATCATTAGGCTATCAAGTTAGGCAGTGAATCAGCAAAATGTCAATGTATTATAGTTACCCTTTTTAAAATGGCAGCTGGCTTAAAATGGTCATTACCTGAGTCTTCTAAGATGGCTACCTTTCCAAAATGGCATCTCACTTCATTTGGAGATGCGTCTTGGTGTCCGTGAGGGTCAGATGATGATGCCTAATGCTGGGTTAATATCTGATGGAGTCTCTCTGGATGAATGGATGTGTGTCTCCTTCGCTCTGTCTCTCTAATTGATCCCTCCTATATTCAGTTCTGAACAATAAGCTCAAAAGACATTTTACTTAACCAGCCCAGAAATTGGAACCTTCTTTTGCATTGGTGGGCTCGGTTAACCATCGACTCAGTATTTGTTCAAACATTACCAACTTTGACCACTAGGTGTTACCCTCAAACAAGGAATGTCTGTTCTACTTTCTCACTATAACAAGTGTGGCCATGGGATGTTTCTAACATATATATATATAATAGGAGATCTGGAAACCGGCAAAGTATGAGCAAACATTTCTGTTGCAGCAATATTTCAAATATAATCACATTAATCATAAAGAGGTGTCTTTCGTATATATTGTAACTATCAATATCCTTTATACACATAGAAGTAAGAAATAACTATTTAAATATAGATACAGTATGTATCTAAACATAATGATTTGTATACCTTAACTACTTACAGTGCATCCGGAAAGTATTCACATGTTTCACTTTTTCCACATTTTGTTATGTTAGTCTTATTCCAAAATGTATTAAATTTGTTCACAATGGGAAAGAAGTTTGTATGAAATCTTTGCAAATTTATTAAAAATAAAAAAATAAAAAAAATCCTATGTATATAAGTATTCACAGCCTTTGCTCAATACTTTGTTGAATCACCTTTGGCAACAATCACAGCCTTAAGGATATTTGAGTATGATGCTACAAGCGTGGCACACCTATTTTTGGGTAGTTTCTCCCATTCTTCTTTGTAGGACCTCTCAAGCTCCATCAGTGGAAAGTGTTGGTGCACAGCCATTTTCAGGTCTCTCCAGAGATGTTTAATCAGGTTTAAGTCTGGGCTCTGGTTTGGCCACTCAAGAACATTCACAGAGTTGTCCCATAGCCATTTCTTTGCTATCTTGGCTGTGTCCTTGGGGTTGTTGTCCTGTTGGAAGATGAACCTTCGCCCCATTCTGAGGTCTAAAGCTCTCTGGAGCAGGTTTTCATTAAGAATGTCTCTGTACATTGCTGCATTCATCTTTCCCTCAATCCTAACTAGTCTCCCAGTTAATGCTGCTAAAAACATCCCCACAGCATGATGCTGCCACCACAATGCTTCACTGTAGGGATGGTATTGGCCAGGTGATGAGTGGTGCCTGGTTTCCTCCAGACATGATGCTTGCCATTCAGGTCAGAGTTCAATCTTTGGTTTATCAGACCAGAGAATTTTGTTTC
This sequence comes from Pelophylax lessonae, assembly GCF_965119305.1. Classification (NCBI taxonomy): domain Eukaryota; kingdom Metazoa; phylum Chordata; class Amphibia; order Anura; family Ranidae; genus Pelophylax; species Pelophylax lessonae. Next base: position 154,832,345 of record NC_138779.1, on the reverse strand, counting down.
TCACGATCTGAGGGTCCTTCAGGTGCCTTTTGGCAATCTTCAGGTGGACTATCATGTGCCTTTGACTAAGGAGTGGCTTCTGCACGCTTCCCCAAATCTGTGCCTCTGTAAAATCCTTTCTTGGAGGTCTACAAATAATGCCTTGGACTTCATGGCTTGCTTTGTGCTCTGACATGCACTATTAACTGTGGAACCTTAGATAGACAGGTGTGTGCCTTTCTAAATCATGTCCAATGAACTGAATTTACTACAGGTGGACTCCAATCAAGTTGTGGAAACATCTCAAGGATGATCAGTGAAAACAAGATGCACCTGAGCTCAATTTTGGGTGTTGTGGCAAAGGCTGTGATACTTATGTACCTATGTAATTGTATGATTTCAAACAAACTTTTTTCATGTTTTCATTATAGGGAATTGTTTGTAGAACTTTGAGGAAAATAATGAATTTAATCCATTTTGGAAAAAGGCTGTAACATAACAAAATGTGGAAAAAAGTGAAACGTTGTGAATACTTTCCAGATGTACTGTACACAGTATGATATTTCTAATAATAATTCTAAAAAAATCTCACATTCTAAATATATAATGGTGTGTATGGTTAATTATATAATGGGATTACCAATAACCAATCGCCTGATAATATTGTGTCTGAACCTGTTTTAGGTAATATGATATTTAAGTTCATATTCCTGTCTTTTCATATATTACTATGTGTATGGAAACAGCGAGGTTCCTTTTGACACATTTCCATCAACACTTGAATAAACTGTAATGTGGTCAATAAGACCATTTTAACATATAATGAACTATAGAGATTGCACACATAAACATACTAATATTCCTCATTTTCGTCCTGTTTATATTAAAAGAGACTATGTCTACTTTGATTTAGAAACATTCAACTTATTTGAAATTTCCCTGCCATCCAGGTTTATTTACTTTATGCTCTAAGGGTCCATTCACACTAGCGTGACTTGGTCGCCTAACAAGTCGCGGCCGGTCGCTCGCCATTGAATAGTACAGGACCCGTTCTTATAGGAGCGACACAAGTCGCTCCGACTTAGAAAAAGGGTCCTGTACTACTTTGGGGCGACCTGGAGGCGACTTGCATTGACTTCAATTATATGAAGTCCGTGCAAGTCGCGCTGAAGTCGCGGTGCACGCTGTGCACCGTGACTTCACAGGTCGCCCCACCAAGTCGTGTCGCCCCAGTCTGAATGGGGTCTAACACTCTGTGTACCTTGCTTTTGAAGGTTGGTTTGTATTTACTGGTCCAAGGATCATCAAACAAATCCTTTTTGGAGAAAATATTAAAAGTCTTCAGGTGGGGGGAGCAACAAAACTCATTGTTCTTCTAACCAGTTCTGTAAACACTTTGTTTGCAAACCCCCATCAATTCCAGTTAGAAACACAGAATGTCTTAGAGCGAGTTGTGACCTGGAATTAACCTTTTAATATTTCGGCTTATCCAAGAAATAGATCAGTCTGTATTAAATCCAGAAATCCTATGTCATATGTTTATTAATTTAGCAATGCTTTGACAATTTGTACCCTTACACATTGAGGGGTTGTTTGGAGGCAGGAGAAAAAAAAGGAAAACACTTCTAAAAGCGGTATTTTTTAGCACCCTGTGTCATGAGGCCATTCAGTTCGTGTTCTAAGTCTTGAAGAACATTGGAGTCACCAGCCCGCTCCCGGGTAATAATTGTGTAAATCTTGTGACATTTGTAAAAAAATGACTGTCAAACATAGAGAAGATCACCGCATAACATAGTACTTTCATCTTACTTTTTTTATTATCTGCTCTTTTTATAAATAGTTTATTCTTGAGATGTGATTTCTTTTTCTCAGTTTTTTTTTCAGGTTTCTATTTCACAGCTATGTTAAAGTGTGAGATTTCACAGCTGTTAATCAGCTATTTTTATACAGTGAAATACTGAAAAAATTGACAACTTTAAAACTTGTCATTCAGAATTTATTTGGATTCCATTTTCTATGTTATAAGACTGATAAAAATGACAGAAGGAATTTCTGCTTTTGACATTGTTGTAAAGCACACCTAGATATTCATAGATAAAAGCTAGAAATGTAGACAAACACTGGGGCAAAACACAACCAACTACCATTTAACAGTAGGCCCAGGGACTTATCACCAACAAGGGCCTAGGTTGGTTCCTAAGGCCCAATTAGCATCCAGGGAACTAGTTCTTATACAGCTAAGGCTGAACTAAAAGGGAGAGAGGGCTATGGCCCATTTGTGCTTTAATGAGATCTTCCCTCCTTAGTTGGGGACCAGAAACGCAACCCTTACCTCCCATTGTTCTTTACAGTCACTACCTCAATCTGGCAAGCCAAAGCATTGAAAATAGAGAAGAGTGGTGTAATAATCCAGTACTCAGCACATCATCACTACTATATTACTCTCCTCTACTATCATAGTTTAAGCATGTCAGGTTAAAGTAATACTAAAGTCTTGTATTTTTTTTTTTTTCTTCTTAAAAATAACAAACATGTTATACTTACCTGCTCTGTGTAGTGGTTTTGCACAGAGCAGCCAAGATCCTCCTCTTCTCCGATCCCTCTTCGGTGCTCCTGGCTCCTCCCTTCTGACGAGTTCTCCCACAGCATGCAGCTTGCTATGGGGGCACCCGAGCCGGGCCGCAGCTTCCTGTGTCCTGACAGTGAGGTCTACTGAGAGGGAGCTGTGCGATATAAATACACAGTACATATTAAATATATATATACACACGCATGCACGCACGCACGCACGCACGCACACACACACACACACACACATCAGCCATAACATTATGACCACCCACCTAATAATGAGTATGGCCCCTTTTTGCTAAAACAGCCCTGACCCATTGAGGCATTGACACCAAAATAACATCCACATAAATGACAGGACCCAAGAAAATTGCCCAAAGCATCACACTTCCTCAGCTGACTTCCCTAGCTTATACTGGTGCCATCTTTTCCCCAGGTAAGTGACGTACATGCACCCGGCCATCCACATGATGTAAAAGAAAATATGATCCATCAGACCAGGCCACCTTCTTCCATTGCTCTGTAGTCCATTTCTAATATTCACATGACAATTGTAGGTTGGCTGTGGACACAGGTCACCATGGGCTTCACAGCCCCATACACAACAAACTGCAATGCCCATTTTATTTCTGTTTCTGATTCTATTGTAACAAGATAATCCCTTTACTAGTCAGTGGTCATAATTTAATGGCTGATCGGTGTATATCAGCAAGCATGTATATAGGCAAGTTTGCTCCATCTGCATCTATTCTCCCCTTACCCTGTACTGTTCATCCCAATATTGCACCTTTCGTCTGCCTTCAGTGTTCCCTGTTCAGTTTACTCATTTGCCTCCAGCACCCTAGTGTACTGCTCCTCCCCTCTGCTACCAGCACCATCTATATCACGCCTCCCATTTGCTTCCAGTGCCTGCCAGTATTTTGCATATAATCCACCACTAGCAACCCCCACATATTAGTTCCCTCTCACAGCATTCATCCCTGAGTGTGCCATCATACACACATGCATCTCCCGCCTCATGCACACCCTTATTCTGTACCCACTATCCACCTCCATCAATCCTCTAAACAGCTATTTTTGCCCACCCCAGTGCCCATCTGTATTGCTCCTTTTATCTGCTTTAAGCACTACTTAATACTGCTCCTCTAGTCTGCCTTCTTCCTTTACTCTTTGTATCCAGCTCATGCGTCACCTTGTACTGCTCCTCTAGTCTGCCTTCTTCCTTTACTCTTTGTATCCAGCTCATGCACCACCTTGTACTGCTCCTCTAGTCTGCCTTCTTCCTTTACTCCTTGTATTTAGATCATGCACCACCGTGTACTGCTCCTCTAGTCTGCCTATATATACCCATTCTGAGCTGAACTATGCTCCTTCTTCTCATCCAGAATATCCCACCCTTCCCCATTACTGCATTACTCCTTACCTTCCAGTGTCTAGTCAAGGAGAAGGCAGCATGCCAACCACAGGGGGGATTTACATTGCAGCACGTTGAGGCATTTTAACAAAATAAGTAATAATCACACAGCCAGTTGAACAGTAACTTCTTCTCAGTAGCTGTCTTCTTATCAGGTAGAATGGTAAGAGAATCACCTTAAATAAGCACGTGGTGACCATCAGGATTGTGTTCTTACTTATGGTGTTGGACTTTCCTGCATTCATATCTGCACCTCAGCATCTGGTATCACAGAATTCATGGACTTTGCATAATCTGTGCTCTTCTTCCAGTTATTTGCTATTGTGGCGCTGTACCTCACTACACTACATATTGTTTTTTGGTCTGATATCACCTTTGTACTGGAAGCCTACATGTATCTATTTGTGTATTGAAGCGCAGCTATCTTTCCCCATTTTTTTATCAGGTAGAAAGTTAGAAGCGGACATAACACAAAACAGAATAAAACAGCAGAATAAAACAGATTGAAAAGGTTGCAAAAACATAGAATCTTTACTCAGTCATGGTAACATGTGGCTGCATAGCATAGTATTTTTAAGACTTCATAACAACTGTCATTCTAGTGGAGAATCACTACTTCAGAAAAACAGCTCAGAACAAAAACAGCTTCTTGCACTTATCCTCATAAACAGCATCCTTCTCAGTGAATGCAGGAGTAGCTCTGTTAACACAAGCAAACAGCTGCAAAAATGCAGGCTCAAGGGCTGAAGTGCCCCACCATGGGAACTGGAATACTCTGTTGACCCACTGCCCCCCCCCCCCCCCCGTACCCAGTAGCTGGGTCTTCTGGGGAGGCTGCATTCTTTTAAACTCCAGACAGCTGTCTGCATGCCAGTACTGACAGTGGAGGGCCTCTCATCTGGCTGAAGATCACTTGTTCATTTACCTTTGCTTCATTAGGTGTGGCCTCTCTGATCTGCCAAATGAGGAAAGCTAAGAAATGTATCTTCCTTGGGCATGCCCTGGAACCCAGGGAGCACTAAAAGATGGAGTTAAAGGGGCATGTGTCTGCATCTGAGCAAGGGGCATAATGAGAAACCTCTAAATCAGGCATCATTTTCAGCATCCTGAGAATTACTAAGTGATACTTGGGGAAGTCTTGAATATAGCTAATTTTCTAGTTATGTCTTTTTTATTATTCTGTTATTATGTATAGAACTGTGTATATGGTGGCTATCTATCTGTAAATATATATTTTGCAAACCATGCTTTCTAATTATGCAACCATGTTCTCTTATACTCGTTCCTTGTCAGGAAAATGTACGTTTTGGAATTCTGCAAGTACACTGTGCTTTGTGTCTTTCTATTCCCTTAAATATATTTTTGTACATAAGTGATATAAAACAATGTAAACATAAATGTCTTCTTTGTTACCAGTTTGAGTTGGGTATTATGGTCTTTACTCTAATTTGAATACATGCCTTAGCATGTGTAGGAGAGTTAGGAGAGTAAGAAACATAAGCAATAAGGAAAGTTGAAGAAAATATTCTCTATTATGATATTCAGGAAAATAAATCAGAATTCTCTTCAGGTCTCAGGGAACCCCGGGTAAGATTAGTCATTTGACAGTCTTTTGACGGTCCTTGAAAAAATACCCCCTATAGTGATGGTGACTCATGGGAAGATTGCCCTCATTACAGGGGTGGCCAGAATAACACCCTTGCAGTCATGTTGTTGGCTCTGCCAAGGGGTGTTGGATCTGCAACTATTTAGGCAACGTCAAGTGGAGGGTCAGTTAGCCACAACTCACTAAACCCCTTGTCATCCCTGGAGTAATCCTAGGGTTCCATGGAAATCCACTACAAAATATGGGAGAATTTACAATCTATTGCAATATATATAGGAGGATGCTGTATGCTTTTTTTCTTATATTGAAATATGTAATGAGAGTATGTATAAGGAAGGTGACCTGTTGGTGTGGGGCCCAGAGCTGCTAACCTGCCTAGGACTTTGTTTAGTTGTTATCTTCTCCTGAAAAAGCCCTGTCTATATTACAGTGCCTCTTGATGTTAGCGCAGTTCCCTACATTACCTACATTATTGTAAATGAGTAAAGGCACTGTAGTGACCTACCCCATCTTCCTCCCGGGGCAGCCAATGTAAACCTGCATTCAAAGGAAGTTAGGAAGCTCTATATGGACAGTCTGGGAGAGGAGGTGACTATTGCAGCAGGAGCAGCTTTTTTTCATTTTAAGAGCAGCTGTTCACCTGCTTCCTGTCTGTCCACTGTACTCAAATGCCAGTGGGGGTTAATGTAACCATAAGTCACCCTGCATCAGAGGCTGGTGCACAGCTTACAGAGCGTGCACCCATGTGCCCTGTATTTGCTGTGTCCCCTGGACACAGCAGATCACATTAAGGGGTACAGAACCAATGAAATGAAAACAAATGAATTGGTACAATGTGATCTCTGTGTCCAATCACAGCGATCACATGGTAAACATAGGAAAGTAGAAGTAAACATTGTTTTTCTCTGCTTTCACAACGGATCTCTATGAGAGCAGGAAGAACCAATGTTTCACTTTCTGTTACTTCAGCCTGTGAGTGTACCCTGCCTGTCACACTGTATGTATGTGTATTATACCATGTGTCCCTGATCACTGCCCACAGTACAATACAAATAAACCATGCAGCCAGTCCCCTGTCAACTGTCCCAGTATCACCAGTACTGCTAGTACCACCGCTATACCTCATACAAGCATCATGATCACTGCCATACACATACTAGCATCCTGATCACCACCATACCATTGTCCAGATCACTGCTATACACCATACCAACTTCCTGATCACCACCATACTCCATACCAGCATCCTGATCACCATCCTACCTCATACTGGTATCCTGATCACAGCCATACCAATGTCCTGATCACTGCCATATCAGTGTCCTGATCATTGCCATACCAGGTCCGAATCACCACCCATACCAATATCAGTGTCAACAGAGGCAGTGTCCGTTATTGTTTCCACTGGTGCTCCAGTGCCTCCAAATATGTGATAGGTAGCCAGAAAAATAGATGCATAATTTATGCCCCTAGAAAGCCTTAAGGTGCGCTTTGGATTTTGGGCCTCTCTGTGTGGCTAGGCTGTGAAAAATATGTGGTATCCCTATACTCAGGAGGGTTAGCAAAATGTATTTTTAAATTGCAATTTCTTAGTATGCCTATGATGTGTATTCGAAATATCTTATTAATTGACAGCTTTGTGTAAAAAAATACATTTTAATTTTTTTTCCACATTTTCCAAAAACTTGTGGCAAAAAATAAGATTCATTATGGCTCTTAGGGGGTGTTCTCTTTCTAAAATGTGGTAATTATGTGAATGTTTCCACTGTCCTGGTGCTCCAGGGCCTCCAAAAATGTGATAGATAGTCAGGAAATAAGATGCATAATATATGCCCCTAGAATACCTCAAGGTGCTTCTTGGATGTTGGACCCCTCTGTGTGGCTAGGCTCACACGTGTGGTATTCCCTTACTCGAGAGGAGTAGCAGAATGTGTTTTGGGATGTATGCCTATTCTGTGTGTGAGAAAAATTGACAACTGTATTTAATTGCCAACTGTATTAAATTGACAACTTTGTGTAAAAAAATATTCATTTTCTTTCTGCACATTCCAAAATCTTGTGGCAAAAAATGAAGACTCAAAAGACTCACAATGCCTCTTAAAAAATACCTTGGGGTATATACTGGGTGATTCTACTGTTTTGGTGCGCCAGAGCCTCCTGCATCTAGGCTGTGAAAAAGTCTCACACATGTGGTACCCCTATACTCAGGAGGCATAGCGGAATGTGGTTTTGGGTGTAATTGGAACTATGTCAATGCTTTGTGTGAGAAATAACTTGTTAAAATGACAACTTTGTGAATTTCTTAATTTTTCCATAATACTGTGGCAAAAAAATTGACAACTTTAAAAAACTCCCCATGCCTCTTAATAAATACCCAAGACTTATTACTTTCCAAAAAGCGGTCATTTGTGGGAGTATTTGTACTGTCCTAGCATTTTAGGGTCTCAAGAAATAAGGCAGTTAGTATTAATCAATTTTCAAATATAGATACTATAGTTTGTAGACTCTATAACTTTCACACAGACTAAATAATATACACTGTACGGCTTATTTCTACCAAACAGAATACATTTTGGCCTTAATTTATAAAGAAAAATGTTTTATTTGCAACATTTTATATCAAAAACATGTTTTTTTATTTTCAAAATGGTCTGTGTTTTTGATTTGTAAAGCAAAAAAAAAAAAGAAAAAAAGGCCCAGTGGAGATTAAATACCACAAAAGAAATCTATTTCTCTCTCAAAAATGATAAAAACTGAAAATTATCTACCAAATACTTACCGTAATTTTCCTTTCCCGATGAACTCTTTGGCAGCATAAGTTTGGGTATAGCCCCGCCTCCTCTCCTACCCTATAGGACCCCACTCCCATAACACTTTGTTCCCTTTCAGCATCAGTGTTCTGTAACTAGCCTACTCAGGAACTGGGAAGGGACTCCTGCTGGCATGAAGTGGAAGGGAAAGGAAAATTACAGTAAGTATTTGATAGACAATTTTCCATTTTCCTGACAGACTCCATGGCAGCATAAGTTCGGGAAATAACTCACCGTACTCACCTGGGCGGGCAGATGCTGAACAAAATTTTTAATTGCCACAGTCAAACGACAGCACTTGAACACCAAGGTTAGCAGAAGATAAGGCAGCCAGTTCAACACAATAATGGGACATTGGCATTGGACCCTAGCATAGGGATTAAAATTACTCTGTCCGAGAAGAAGGTTAGAAAAGACTCCTTTGAGCCCAAACTTTGAATCTCAGAAACCCTCTTTGCCGATGTGATGGCCACCAGAAAAACTGTTTGAGTGTGAGTTTCTTGACCAAAAGAGGCTTGACAGGACCTGAACTGAGTGGCTAGAAGAAATCTAAGACCAACAGCAGATCCCATTTGGGGAATCTTGGCTTCCTCTGAGGCCTTAGTCTTACTGCTCCCTTGAAGAACTGACGACCAGCATATGCCTGGCCCAAGACACTCCAGTGAAAGCTGAAATGGCCAAAAACCTGCACTGGGAGTGAGCTAACCAACAGGGACAGATCCAACCCTGCCTGTAGGAAGCCCAGGATATCTTGGACTGTAGGCGCCGCCCCTGGGCAGGCCCTGGGAGGCAGGTAGTTTGGGATATTGGACCATATTCTCTCGTGGACCCTATTAGCGCTCCTTCTCAGAGCGTTTAAGAGTGTAGAGATAGCTCCTTCTGGACATCCTAAAGCCTCCAAGTAGAGTAGAGTAGGGCCCTGAGACAACAGGTCCAGCCTGAGAGGTAGGGGAATCGGATCCCGGTAACTGAGAAGTGTCAGCAGAGGAAACCAGGGCCTGTTGGGCCAGTATGGAATTTTCGCCAGGACCTCCACTGCTTCTGTCCTGAGCCTCCGCAGAAACTAAAGAATAATTGGAATCGGAGGGAAGGCATAGGCTCTGTGAAACCTCCATTGGTCCATGAGGGCATCCAACCCGAAGGTCTAGGGATCTCGAAATCTTGCATAATATCTTGAAAGCTTGATGTTGCCTGGGGACGCAAAGAGGTCAACTTCCCAGGAGAACCCCAGGGACTGAACCCACTTGAAGACTTCCCCATGGAGTGTCCACTCGTTGTTGTCGCCTGCAAGTTCTGGACCCCTGGGACATACAATGCCGATAGATTGGACAAGTTCTTCTGTGCCCAGGACATAATTGGCTCCACCTCCCAGCGCAAGGACAGGCTGCAAGTTCCTCCCTATCTCTTCACATAAGCCACCGTTGTTGTGTTGTCCAGCCTGAGCATCACCGAGGACCCCTGTGTCAGATGACGGAAAGCTTGTGGCACTTTGAAGGCTGCTCGAAGCTCTAGGACATTGGAGACTACCCCACGAGAAGGAAAGTCCCACCTGCCCTGTGCCATTTCCAATAGACAGTAAGCTCCCCAACCTATACTGCTAGCGTCCGAAGTTATCGTGACCCATGAGACAGGAGCTATAGAATACAAATTGAGGAGATTCACCCACAGCAGCCACCAGGAAAGGCACCCCTTCGAAGTCGAAGTTAGATAGATTCATTGAATCCTGTCTCCTGATGTCCACTGCTGGAGGAAGCCTCTCTGGAAGGGCCACATCCTCTATAATGCCCATTTCACCATGGGAGCTATGGCTGCCAATGCCAACACGGTTCTCAAGCCCTGCTGGGCAGTTAGATGGGAGGAAGAGAGAGCGAGAGAATACCTGTCTCGGATTACCAAAATTTACTCTTCGGGCAGAGAGATCTTGCTGTATTGAACTGAGCCCCTACAAACACGAAAAAATGTGTTGGCACTAGGTGACATTTCTCGACATTCAACTCCTGAAGAAAATCGATGACTTGACCCATGTGCTCGAGGAGTTGGGACCTGTCTTGAGATAGGAGGAGCAGGTCATCTAGGTAGTGATGCAGCCGGATACCCCTGACCCTCATCAAGGCTACTACGGCCAACAGGAATTTCAAAAATGTGTTAGGCGATGTTGAAAGCCCGAAGCGGGGACAGGTAAACTGAAGGTGAGTCCAACCGACAGGGAAGTGGAGGAACCACTGAACCTCTTGCAGCAGGAACATGAAAGTAAGATCTATGATGGGCCTCCAGACGCCATCCTTCTTCTGAACCATGAAGAGAGGGGAGTAGATTTCTTGCCCCCTCTTGATCTTCAGAACGGCAACCGTGGCGCCCTGAGCTATCAGGGATTCTACATAGGAAAGAAGAGTCCGTCTTTTTTCCTGCCAACGAAGGAAGTGAAGTAGGGACAAACCTGAGTCTGGGGGTGCTGCTAAAGGTCAAGGAATGCCCCAGAGAGACCATACTGATGGTCCAGGAGTCCCGGATGGAGGCGGCCCAGACATGACAAAAGTGGAAGTGTAGAGCCCCCTACTTAACATGTCTGAGAGGGCCCAATCTTAAAAGGACTTGGTGGCCTCCCGATCACCGGAGGAATTATGCTTAGGGGCCTTCCGGAAAGAGGACTGTCTAGACTTCCAGCTTTTCCAAAACTCTCTGCCATGTTTGTAGCTGCGCGCCTGCCTGGTGTGATCCGCATATTGCTTCCCTCGGAAGAGCCTGTTTCTGACCTATCAGACGCCTATCCTGGGGAAAGAACCCCGACCTACCCCCTATGGCCTGGGTTATAGCATTATCCAGCTTGTTCCCAAAGAGAGAGGAACCCTCAAAGGGAATCCGGCACCACACCTGCTTAGACGCAGGGTTGGCTAACCAGGGCGGAAGCCAAAGGGTGCGCTTGGTAGTGATGGAGGATAACATAACCCGAGCCAGAAGGTGAATAATGTTGATGGATGCCTCACCCAAGAAGCCCGATGCCATCTTCAACTCTTGAATGGTGGAGCTTCTGGCCACCTCTTCTGAGACGCTTCTGAGGGTCTCATCCACACCGTCAGCCCATATCTCCATTGCTTTGGACATTGGAGCCAGGGCTATGGCTGGCTTGCAGGCCATGCTGGCCATAAGATACACTTAAGATCTGAATCGATCCTTCTCTCCAAAGGGTCCTTAAAAGACACTTTATCTTCCAGTGGAAGAGTCACATGGTTAACCCCTTGTCGACCGCTCACTGAGCTGGTACTGCGGCAAAGTGGCTCGTTATTGTCTGGCGACGTAGACCTACGTCACCAGACACTCCCCTCTCTAGGCGGCGCGCGCGCGCCGCCGGAGGCTCGCTCCCGCTGTATTCAGACACAGCGGGAGTCAGGCCAGGGGAGGAGATGCGGTGATCACCGCCGCTCTTCCCCGATCGTCGAGGATCGAGTGAGGAAATTCGCCCACTTGTGTAAACAAAGCGGGCGGATCTCCTATGTGACAGGCAGGGACAGATTACAGGATTCAGCATAGCTGAACCTGCGATCTGTGTCTGTGTCACACAACCCCCTCCCCCCACACACGTCAGTAAGCATGAGGCATACATTTAACCCCTTGATCACCAATAAAGTTAACCCCTTCCCTGTCAGTGTCATTATTACAGTAACAGTGCATACTTATAGCACTGATTACTGTAGCAATGTCACTGGTACCCCCAAAAGTGTAAAAAATGTCAGTTAGGGGTCCGATCTGTCCGCCCCAATGTCGCAGTCCCGCAAAAAAAATCGCAGATCGCTGCTATTACTAGTAAAAAAAATAAGCAATAAAAATGACAAATCTTTCCTGTAGTTAGTAACCGCGATAACTTTTGTGCAAACCAATCAAAATACGGCCTAAAATGTTAAAAAATTTTGATTTTTAAATTTAAAAATTTTTTTTTTTCTTTCAAAATTGTCGCTCTTTTTTTTTAAAAAATTAAAAATCGCACAGGTGATCAAATACCACCAAAAGAAAGCTCTATTTGTGGGGAAAAAAAGGACATAAATTTAATTTGGGTACAGCGTCGCACGACCGCGCAATTGTCCGTTAAAGTAACGCAGTGCCGAATCGCAAAATAGCCTGGTCAGGAATGGGGTAAAATCTTCCAGTCTTAAAGCAGTTAAAAATACGCTCATTGAGAATTTTTTTGTCAAAGACATGTAGCTAAATACATTTTGGCCTAAATATATGACAAAGATTGAATATATTTTTTAACTGTCAAAGTAGAAAAATATTGGTATTTTTTCAAAATTGTTGCTCTTTTTTTATTAATATCGCAAAAAATGAAAAGCGCAGAGGTGATCAAATACCACCAAAAGTAAGCTCTGTTTGTGGGGAAAAAAGGACGTAAATTTTGTTTGGGTACAGGGTTGCATGACCGCGCAATTGTCAGTTAAAATCGCACAGTGCCAAGTAGCAAAAAGTGGCCTGGACGTAAAGCAGGAAAATCGAGCTTCATTACAGCCGTATCCACCAGAGTAGGGGGCTGTAAGTGCTTTACTTCATCCTCTTTGATAGAGCTTCAACATCTTGGAAAGCATGGAATTCTTCCTCTCCACCTTCTTCCACATGTCTGTAATAATCTCACCAATTCTCCCAAGAATGAGAAATTCAAATGATCCTTACTGAGCTGTTTAAAAAATGTTTAGGAGGAGAAACCGCTGGATCTTCCCAATCAAGAGCTTACCTTACAGCCTTTACCAGAGAGAGAATGAGGCCAAAATCAAACCCCAGACAGGGACTGTCTGTTTCCGAATCGCTCTCTGAAAAGAAGACAGCTTGGCTGAGAAGACTCCAAGAAATCCTGACTCTGAGCCTCCCTCCCAGGAGAGGGTGGTGGAACTGAGGCTGTACCTTGGTGGATGACCCCCAATTCAGTCAGGGAATCCTTAGGGACACATCCTACCATGGACTCCAATTGTTGATCTGTGCTCCCCCTTTCACCTGCCACTTGGGCAAAGCAATGGTCGCAGAGGGACTTTCCATCTAGGACCTGGAAACTGCATTCCCAGCATTTCCTCTTGTGAGGACAGTCAGAGAGACAGAAGGATCTGGGTGGAGAGGCTAAGTCCTATGGTGTCTGGAGGCGGAAGGGGATCTGTGTCTGGACCTAGAGGAGGAATGCCGATGCTGTGACTTCGAGTGACGATCTTCCTTGTATGCATTGCGCTGCCGATGTGACCTAGAAGAGCTAGAAGAAGCACAAAAAACAAAACAAAAAAGTAGAAAGAAAGACACCACTGCACTGCCCCCCCCCCCCACAACCTGCACCCAAGTTGGGACCCCTAAGGAAGTACCTGCCATGAGAGGGCTGGCCATAGGGGGGCGGTGACATTTTCCAACCTCAAGCTGGAGTGCAGACACTGGAAACATCAACAAAACAAATACGCCAAAAGACCAGCAATAATGAAAAAATAAAAAAATTATCCTGGCAGGGGACAATAGGAGACATCTGTCTCCAACTACAGCATTCAAGGAGGCGTTCCTTTTAACTTTCTTACTTAGTAGGCCAGCTGGACCTGGTTGCCAGCAAGAAGGATGTGATTGGCTCTGCCGAGTCACATGACAGAGCCTCTCCCACATTTAAGGGAGTGTGTGTATGGCACTGCTCTCTCTTTGCTGTTTGCAGTTGCATGGTAGATGTATGCTAGACCTGTGTGTGCTAATCAGCGTCATTGGTAAGACCACATTTAAAATAACTTTTCTTTTTTATTTTTGCTGGCCTTCGTAAAGACTGATGTACTTGGATGACTATCGTTTAATGTGTGATTCAGATGGAGCTGTGCCTCCTACAGGGGCTAGATTTGGGCTCCATCTGTATCCTTGCTCCCACAGGGACACAAAGCCGTACTTATATGACTAGGAGTCTTGCCTGAGCACTGGTCTCCACATACAGGCATGTGATGTATTTTTATATATCCCTTTTTTTCTTAACTTCATATAGTATCATTTGTGGGCCTAGGATTGGTATTCCCATAATTCCCATCATGAGCGATATGATATTCATTCATATATGCTTTAAGAATAGGGTGAATACTGGATTGTACTTAATCTGATGATTCCTATGATTGGATAGATTCCCAGCACAATTTTTTGTCATTTTTGTAATTCTTTCTATCCATTTTGTGAGACCACTTGTGGATGTTGTATTCTCCTATATACATGTATTTGAATATATGTTATAATTTCAGAGATATCAGTATTATCCTATTATCCAGCATCTTCCTGAAGAAGACTTGGATAAGTTGAAACGCATTGGTGCTTTGGACAAGAACCAATGGGACTGTACTCTGCTGTGCACTAACACTGTCAGGCCCATGCTGTGATGTGCTACATGGGTTTGATTGCCTATGGGGTTGTTTTAACTGTTTGTCATTTGAGTCCCAGTTTGTGTTGATATTTTAACTCATGTTAATACATTTATAACTTTTTATTTAACATTGTTCCTATTGATTACATGATTTTTGGCATCACTCAAAGTCCCACCTCTTCCCCTTCTGGCCTATTTCGCACCTAACTTTGGGCAATACAGGGCCACCGGCTGCAGCTGGGTTTTTTGGCCAGCACCATATACGCACCGGCACAGGTTTCTTTGATTGCCCCCTCCATACCCTGCTAAGAGCACTGGCTTAGTGGAGGTACAATGACCCTACGTCCTACGGCAGCTCCATGCCAGACCCTAGCTTGAACTTCTAAGGTAGGAACACACCCTCCAGGTGCTCCAGACGAGGGCAAAAAGGAACAATGATGCTGAAAGGGAACAACGATTTATGGGAGTGGGGTCCTATAGGGTAGGAGAGGAGGCAAACGTACCCGAACGTATGCTGCCATGGAGTCTGTCAGGAAAGTTTAATTTGGGTGCATTGTTGGATTCCTGAGTAATTGCATTCAATTGGCCTGGACCTGTAAGGGGGTGAAAGTGTCTGGACTTGTCTGCTTTGTATACATACTAAGAAGTGAACTCCGCGCTAAGGATATCCAAGGAAGGTGCAAGTGTAAATAGGCTGCAGCCTACCCTGAACTACAATCAAAACACTGTATAAAATGATGAATAAAAATTTGGGTAATGGCGCTGCCTGTATTAAAGTGTTGATATATGAATAAATAAAATAGGTGTACTATAAAATGTAATAAAAAATGTAATAAAAAATGTAGTGTACACTGAATCGGTGTGGCAAATAAATATACACAATGGAAATGTAAAAACGTATGAAAAAATGTAATATTAATAAATAAATAACCCCGTGATAAAGTGCAATTTGAGTGACAAGGTGAATATAATATATATATATATATATATATATATATATATATATATATATACACAAGTGATGAATCAATGAATAAATAAATAAATAAATAAATAAATATAAAAGTGAAGATATCAGAGTAAAGTGACAGTGAGTGTTAGGGATATTGCACTATAAATAAGATTTGGAAAGTGATTGGAAAATTAATAATATAAATATATAGATGTGACAACAAGTGGTGCAGTAAAGTGTACAGAAAGTAATTAACGGATATATTATAGTGCCTTGCTGGGATAAAGTCCTAATAGCAAATATTGGACCGGTGCTATATGGATAAAAAGGAGAAAATTAGTCCATAGCTTGATAGGTGCCCAAGTAGATAGTAAATCTCACAATAACCCTGTGGTGGGTGACTGGCGAGGTGTAGGGTGACCCCTAAGGTAGAAAGACCTACTAACCAGATATACCCACCCCACACAGGGGTATAGAGTGGGTATTAAGAAGTGATTAGCGCTCCTTTCCTTTGTCTCCTGATTCCCTTCTGTAGTGGGAGGGGGGTTGCGGGGCACCCCTGGGGGTCCGGGTGTCCCAAAAAAAGGCAGGCTCCTATGGTCCTCTCCTATTAGGATGGTGGAGTATCCAGTGGTCCGTGGGTGAATCCCAACCACTCGGTGGTGTGTAAGGGTAGGAGGGTCATAGAGGACAAAAAAGAGCTCGATAGTGTGATATCGTTTACCTTTTATTCAAGTTAGGTATTACAGTAAATGGGTACTCACACAGTAACAGTAGATACGAGCGGAATAACAACGTCCTGGAACGCAATGCGTTCCACCAGGATACCGGAACCGGAAGTGATGTGACGGCTCTGTACGCGTTTCGTCATCAGACATCATGTCACGCTGCAGAAGACGTCTGATGACGAAACGCGTACAGCGCAGTCACATCACTTCCGGTTCCGGTATCCTGGTGGAACTCAGGACGTTGTTATTCTGCTCGTATCTACTGTTACTGTGTGAGTACCCATTTACTGTAATACCTAACTTGAATAAAAGGTAAACGCTATCACACTATCGAGCTCTTTTTTGTCCTCTATGACCCTCCTACCCTTACACACCACCAAGTGGTTGGGATCCACCCACGGACCACTGGATCCACCATCCTAATAGGAGAGGACCATAGGAGCCTGCCTTTTTTTGGGACACCCCGGACCCCCAGGGACGCCCCGCAACCCTCCTCCCACTACAGAAGGGAATCAAGAGACAAAGGAAAGGAGCGCTAATCACATCTTAATACCCGCTCTATACCCCTGTGTGGGGTGGGTATATCTGGTTAGTAGGTCTTTCTACCTTAGGGGTCACCCTACACCTCGCCAGTCACCCACCACGGGGTTATAGTGAGATTTACTATCTACTTGGGCACCTATCAAGCTATGGACTAATTTTCTCCTTTTTACCCATATAGCACCGGTCCTATATTTGCTATTAGGTCTTTATCCCAGCCAGGCACTATAATTTATCCGTTAATTACTTTCTGTACACTTTACTGCACCACTTGTTGTCACATCTATATATTTATATTATTAATTTTCCAATCACTTTCCAAATCTTATTTATAGTGCAATATCCCTAACACTCACTGTCACTTTACTCTGATATCTTCACTTTTATATTTATTTATTCATTGATTCATCACTTGTGTATATATATATTTATATTCACCTTGTCACTCAAATTGCACTTTATC
The DNA here is from genome assembly GCF_965119305.1 of Pelophylax lessonae. Lineage (NCBI taxonomy): Eukaryota > Metazoa > Chordata > Amphibia > Anura > Ranidae > Pelophylax > Pelophylax lessonae. The sequence goes on along the minus strand of NC_138779.1, from coordinate 154,814,939 downwards.
ACGGGGTTATTTATTTATTAATATTACATTTTTTCATACGTTGTTTTTACATTTCCATTGTGTATATTTATTTGCCACACCGATTCAGTGTACACTACATTTTTTATTACATTTTATAGTACACCTATTTTATTTATTCATATATCATCACTTTAATACAGGCAGCGCCAATACCCAAATTTTTATTCATCATTTGTATACATACTGTCCACACATTTCAAGACAGTTGGTAATCCTGAAACCCCTTGAGATGTGGCTTTCAGCTTGCTTCTTGTGATAGAAAGACAACAAAAAAAAAAAAACAACAAAAAAAGTCTTCCTGCCTGCAACTTGAGGATTCTATTAAATTGGAACCGTTGTATGTGGTCAGTCTTTCTTGGTTGAGAAAAATATTTACACAGCATTTTATCTCCATGATCACTGTGCATAAGTTCCAGGTTTGAAGTTGAACCCCCCCTTTTGCTCAATTTTAGGCATTTTTATAGTATGGTGAGAAGCTAGGAAGCTTGTGAAGTCCTTGCTGCAGACTGTGACTACACTGGGCAAATTTCTCCTTACTTTTTTATCATTGTGATGCCAGAACACAAAACACGTGAAATGGTGGTCACTGGGGCAGGCAGATACAGACATCAAGAACAACATGACAAAGGTTTCTCTGGCCCCACTCTACATTTGTTTCTGCCCCTGTGACCCCCCGAGGTTCTAACCCTGTTGCACTTTAGCCCAAGTAAAAACATAAAGGGGTTGATTTAGTAAAGATGAAGAGTTCAAAATCTGGTGCAGCTGTACATTGTAGCCAATCATTTTCTAACTACAACTTGTTCAATTAAACTTTGACAAAAAAAAAAAACGGAAGCTAACTGGTTTCTATGCAGAGCTGCACCAGATTTTGCACTTTTCAGTTTTCGTAAATCAATTCCATAATCTGGATTGGCCTTTAAACACCTACTGTATAAAGATGCAAAAATATGTGAACATGAATGTATAATATAACTTGTAAGTAGCATCTATGTAATGTGGCACTGTTGGCATCAGACAAGTTTCAAAATTACTTATTGTTCATTACAGGATATTGGAGAAACGACAGAAAACTGGAGAAACGATCGAGCTTACAGAAGAAGGGAGGCCTGTGATTAAAACTGAGAAACGCCAGCCTGTAGTAGACTGTACATGTTTTGGACTGCCCCGTCGGTATATCATTGCCATCATGAGTGGATTGGGGTTCTGTATATCATTTGGCATCAGATGCAACCTTGGAGTGGCCATTGTTAGCATGGTGAATAATAACACAGTGTACAAAGGAGACAAGCTCGTTATGGAGGTAAGATCCTTAAGAGAGTCTTAAAGATTCTATAAAGTGGTTGTAAAGCCATTATATTATGATGGTACAATCGACTCTGGTAAATAAGGACACGTGCATCACTGCATGTGTTTCATAACAAATATGCCAATTTATGCCTGATTTCGGTGCTCACATAACCGCTCACTGCTCTCCTCTCCTGGGCTGACAGCTTCAGTGGGCGGGGCCAAGAACTCCCGCTGAGGTCATCCGGGAGGAGAGCAGCGAGGAGTCAAATGAGCGCTGGGAGGCTCTCTAAAATCAGATAGAAATTGGCATATTTTTTATAAAACACATGCAGTGGGACACATGTCCTTATTCAAAAGAGGGGATTGTATCATTATAATATAGTTTTATAGCAGCAGGAGGGGAGGAGGTGGGCACTGTCATGAGCTGACAGGCAGGGAGGGGGGGGAGAGGACAGTGAAGAATAGAGGAGAGCTGCGGATGACCGTGGTCAGTTTACAGGAGCAATGGCAGAACTAGGCAGGATCAGCCAGGTATTTTAGGTTACACAAAGGGCCTAATTACACAGCATACGCAATGTTCTGTATAACATGCTTTAAGGGAAAATTATCCATTTTTCTTTTAAGGGTAACAAACACTTTAAATTCACTTGGTTAGTATTAAAAATTCACCAACCAATACAACAATGCCCGGAGACAGTATGACTTTTGGATCTTCTGCTTGCATTGGTCTGATTCTTTCTAATGTTTGTGGTGAGAAGACCATCCAACATTTCTTCAAGGCAAGCAGTCTGCCAGATTCCTGGGGCTAGGGGAGGGACAAGAGAACATTAAGTCAGGAAATTGTTTACACTTTCACTTAGGTCTTGTTCATTCTATGTCCATTGAGCTGCGTCAACTTGTATTAATTAAAGCAGGGTCAAAGCAAAGGCACACAGAAAACAATTATTTTCCCTGTTTAAACCGTACAAGTGTTTATGCTGCAAAAAAATGCAGCATGACTACATTTTTTTCACGGAACACACAATGGAGGCAATTTACTAAAGGATTCTGCATACAATATGAAGGTCAAGTTACTCATTTTCAGAAATATCACATGAGATAATAAAGGAGCCAATTCATCAAGATAAAATATTGAATATGAGGTAAATACTGCACATTCGTTAAAAATGTAGGGTAAATACATAAAAAAAAAATGAAAAAAAAAAAAACAAGAAATTAATTTATTAGAAGTCAATTCAGTCAAAAAACACACACATTTGTTATTTATTGTATAAATAATACGTCACGCTCAGTGAATAAAGAACAAATGAAAGTCCAAAGATAAAGTGTCAGATTCTCAAAAAGATTCTTTACAAAAATATAAAGCTTAAACACCCTAAAGTGCACCAGCTTAGGAGAATCAAAAAGAAAGTGTATTCACCACAATCGGTGTTGGATACACTTTCTTTTTGATTCTCCTAAGCTCGTGCACTTTAGTGTGTTTAAGCTTTATATTTTTGTTGTGGGGTTTTATGCTATGGCGTCCCTCTTTTATCTTATATGACTCCATGCCATCCAATCCTGTGAGTTCAACCAGGGATATCTACAATCAAGTTGATTCTGATGTAATACCCTGCTTTTACTAACCACAAGTCTGGTAAGCATATTACCTAAGGGAGCCTGGATTTCTCCATTGTGCTGACCCAATTATCTTTACAGTATTTTTTGGATTACTCAAGAGACTATTTGATCACTTCACCTATTTACTTTATATTAGGACTTGAGAATCTGACACAACACTTTATCTTTGGACATTCATTTGTTCTTTTGTTCTATTCACTGAGCGCAACTTATTATTTATACAGCTTTTGAGGGTGTGGTCACACTTGAAGTTGCGGCTTTATTATTATTTTAGCTTTAGCGCGGTTATTTTTCCCTTTTAATTTGTTATTTATTACCTGGTGTAGTCAACCAGTATTTTAGTAATGCTCAAAATAACAAATGTGGGAAACTCTGCACTGGCTAATAAGTTTAAAACACAGTGCACTTACGATCTGTGGCGGTTGTCAGTGTTAATTTAAGGACACCCCAAATCCAGGTTGCAAACGCAGTGCATTTGTCTGCACCAGATTGCATAGTACAGTAGTACCATGCAATCCTGTTGTTTTATGTTTTGTAAAATAGTGCATGCACTTCTTTTGGTGTGGTACAGTGCAATTTCAGCCAATTCACATAAATGAGCTGAACTCACACTTCACCTAGATTGCATGTGAATCACACAGGAACATGCTGTGCATTTTTGTGTGATTCACAGTGCGAATTGGCCCCAAGCTCAGGAATGGAAATAAATTATAACATTTCACCAAAGGGAGATTGTTCTGTGAATAAAAGAATGCAGGATGTGGAAACCTTACAAGCGGACCTGAACAAAATAACGGGGTGGGCAACTACATGGCAGATGAGGTTTAATGTTGAAAAATGTAAAGTAATGCAATTGGGGGCCAGAAACCAGAAAGCAAGCTACTCACTAGGGGGGGAACCTCTGGGTGAGTCTAGGATGGAAAAGGACCTGGGGGTACTGGTAGACAACAGGCTTGGCAGTGGCATGCAATGCCAAGCCGCTGCAAGCAAAGCCAACAGAATACTGGGATGTATAAAAAAGGGGATTCACTCCAGAAATAAAGAGATTATTCTCCCACTCTACAAGACTCTGGTCCAGTCACATCTGGAGTATGCTGTCCAGTTCTGGGCACCGGTCCTCAGGAAGGATGTGCTGGAACTGGATAAAGTCCAGAGAAGGGCAACAAAAATAATTAGGGGAATGGAGGACATCAGCTATGAGGAAAGACTACAAGCACTGAACTTATTCTCTCTGGAGAAGAGGCGATTGAGGGGGGATATGATATCAATGTACAAATACTGTACTGGCAACCCTAGCATAAGGAACAAACTATTCAGAGAAAGGGAATACAATAAGACACGTGGCCACTCACTAAAACTAGAGGAAAGGCGGTTTAACCTTAAACTACATAAGGGGTTCTTCACTGTCAGAGCAGTAAGGATGTGGAATTCTCTTCCACAAGCAGTCGTATCAGCAGGGAGTATCGATAGTTTCAAAAAACTATTAGATGGGCACCTTAAAGACCACAACATACAGGGGTATACAATGTACGGTTAACAGCAAACACACACACGCATCATAGGTTGAACTGGATGGACTGATGTCTTTTTTCAACCTCACTAACTATGTAACTATGTAAAAGCACACTAGAATGTTTTCACAGTTTTACAATATTTATGTGTGCATTCATTTACAGGGTTTAGGTAAGTAAAAGGAGGTGGTGGGGGGGGGGGGGTGGTGTTGAGGAGGAGATGCTGATGCCTAAGTATTTTTTTTACCTTGATGGGGAATGCATTAACGCTTTAGAACCACTACTCAAAAATTCATGCAGTATTCATCCCTTAAAACGTTTGTTACCCCAACACTTCATATTCTTGATATGTGCCTGCTGTACCATGTACTTATATGAGAATCTTTCCTGTTCTTTTTGTATTGCTTCCTGGGAACTCAGTGTACTCTCCTCCAATGATCAGACGTTTCCTGACATGCCCCCGCTGCACAGCTATTCACTGGGAAGCTCAGTCTGCTGCTGCTTCTCCTCCTCCAGCTCTTATGCAGCTGAGAACAGGAGGGATGTGATCTGTTATAAAAAAGGGGAAAAGGGTATTTATATATATATTTTTTAAATCTATACAAAAATGTTTTGCCTTTCATTTCTTTTTTAAACGGAATGAGCTGTTTTACAAGGTGTAGGTTTGCAATCACTTTAAGCTGCCTATGCATTATACAATTTGCTTGTACAATTTTCCTTTAGATTTACAAAAACAATATAATATGAGGTCAAACCTAAACACTTTTATTTCGTATGCAATCAGGCAGGCCCTTGCACTATATAGTTGAATGTAAATCAAAAGGAAATTGAATGAGAACATTTTATAATGTATGCCCAGCCTTAATGAATTGACCCCAATATGTTATAACATATGAAGCAGGGATCACAACACACTGTTGTGCATAAAGTTATTTAAAAATGAAAACAAGTGAAGATTGCAATGTGCTGTTGCAATGCATGGCAGCACACATACACAACAGACACCATTGTGCATGCTTTATGATGTGCATAGTTTACAGGTGTAAAGGAGCATCCCACTTAATTCTTTAACATGATCAAGCCTGGATATTAAGCTGGCCATTATCAGTTAAATGGGCCAGATTCAGTTAGAATGAGTCAATTGATTCCCTCATTCAATCTAAGTAGCATGGATGGCCACATCTCCCTTGCTGGTGCATGAGGTGGCTAGAGCATGGCTGGCAGGGCTACCCATGATTAGACTTTCATCTGATTCATTGGAATCATTCAAAATTCTAACAATGTATGGCCAATTTTAAGCTAGAAGTCAACGGATACACATGGAGGGATTTAAACCCCATATAAGAAGCAGGAAAAAATCAAAGGATAAAGTTTTTCCAAAACATAATTTGTGAATTCACATAATTTGTCTATGCTCCCCTGCTCCCAGACACAGCACCTGGCAATACACCAGTAATAGCTACGGTTAGGTTGATAGCCTCTGCTGCACTCCAAGAGTTGCTCACTACAGTCTACCATTAAGGCCAGAAATGTGTTCTGGTCAATAATGGTAGGCCAATTGCATATCCTTCCTTATGCAGCAATAGCAATTATATCACCAGCCGCTGTTATGGTAAATGAGGGGAACAGTGAACTAAAATTTTCTTTAACTGGTCTCAATGTTATATGTAATCCATTTATTCTGTACTATTCCTGCAGCTTTATAAAGAGGAAAGTTAAGGATATGGGTGAAACACTCACTGTTTTGCCCATGTGACTGTACTTTTCAAATCACATTGAACTTTTGTGAAAATTAGGACCCTTATCCTCGTGTGTTAGCTTTGTGCATTGAACTTGAGTTTTATTTTAAACTAATTTTTATTTTTATATATAATTTTACCAACCCTAAAAATGTAATCAAAAAATAAGGTAGGGAGATCTATTCTGCCATATATGGCCACATCCCAAAATTATTTTGGAAAATTTGGGGTTCCGTTCTAAAGAGAAATGGGAATTTACAGGCTCAAAGAGTGAACATATAATTCTGTTAAAAAGTTATAATTGTATTCATCAAACAACAATGATGTTATACAGTATACAAAATCAAAATGATTTAATAAAAATGGGGTACAATGTTACTCGTAGAAGAGTCGCATAGTGGTAATGTTACAATGACCATGAGTTAGCATAAGCATATGCAGTGTTTAACATAGCATTACATAACATTTAGTGCTATATACAGTGCTGTATACCCTTTTTTTTCCTTTAGTTGCTGTATTTTTTTTTTTGCCTGCCTCCTTTTTTTAAAATTGTCAGCCACAGTTTTTCTGACTGCCACACTGGTGTTTCCCCTTTTTTATTTTTTTTATAGTTTTTACATTTCTTTCAGCATCAGTCCTCAATTAAATGTACACCAAACACCACTTTTCATTTAATATAGTGCATACAATCACACATTTCGCATTTTCTTTCACATTTGGGTAATAAGCCCCTCCCCATCATGTCTTGGAGGCGAACAAGGAGAGGCCATGCCACTATGAGGGGGCCAGCAGCGTCTCTGTCCAAAGGCAAAGGTGGACGTAATCTGGCCTCAGGCAGGGCAGCACGTTTGTCTCTGTTTAGTGATTTTACCCGTGATATCCAGTCACAAAATGCAGAGAAGGGGGTGGACTGGCTTACTAAACCATCCTCATCCTCCTCATTCTCTACGACCCAAGCTGACACTAGTGCGTGGCCCACCACAGCTGCCAGAGCAGTTTATTTTGCCTTCTTGTCCACAGCTACTCCTGTCAAAGCCCTAGCATCATGCGTGGAGGAGTCAGTTAAATTATTTAAACACAGTGTCAGTGACTTGCCTCTTGAGGATGCACAGACATTACTTTGATGTTGGTTCTGAGGTAGAGGAAGGGTGATCTTACAGAGAGAGGAACACTGATAAACAACTTATTGGCAATCATGTTCCACCAGCTGCAGCGTATTGCCAAGTTGGCTCCTGTGATGATGAGGGTGCTAGATAGAAGTAAAGTGAAGGGAAGAAACAACCTCAACGAGGCAGGATGTCCTCCAGAGGCAGCAATCATAGAAGAGTAGAAAGCAGCCACTGTACTCTATCAGATTGTGAAGCTGTTATCTTTCGGCCCACTTCCCACAGCTGAGCAGTGTGAGCCTTTTTTAGCACATGTGCAGCTCATTGCATTGTTGCAATTTGCAATCTCTGCCACAAGCAGATACAGCATGGCAAACACAACAACAGCCATTTGGGTACCACATGCTCGACAAGGCATTTAACCTTCCACCACTTAGCCTGTTGGCAAGAGCACCTGAAAGCCACACACAAGGGACACAATTCTTCTTCTACTTACTCTTCACCTTTCATGTCTACCCCTGCTATATCTCATGACCTCTTAGCAGCCTCCACTGACAGGGATGATGATATATCAAACGGTGTCACAGGTCTTTGCAACATGTCTGCCAGCAGCACTCCACCAGCTGTAGAGTATAGCAGGCAAATTTCTCTGCCCCAGCTGCTGCATTGAACAAAAAATACACTCCCTGCCACCCACATGCCCAGTGTCTAAATTACAGCTTGTCCAAATTGCTAGTTTTACAACTCCTGCCTTTCCATCTGGTGGATTCTGCCCCCTTCTGTGAATTTTCAGAATGTACTGTACCACAATGGCAGGTTCCCAGTCGCTATTTCTTTGCCCATAAGGCCATTTCAGTTCTGTACCATCACATGGAAGGCAATGTTTTGTCATTTTTGGGCAAAGCAGTCAGCTGCAAGGTCCACCACATTACTGCTGACATGAGGTTCAGCAAGCATGGTCAGGTATAATATATTTTGTTCACAGCACAGTAACTCCGCTTGCAAATAGGAAAGATGCAGGACAAAGCTCAGTGCTGGAGCTTGCTTTGCCTCCACATCATCATACAGCTGGAGGTGATGATGCAAGCTCTGTCAGCTCCACGTCCTCCTTTTCCTTCTCTTCCTCTCTTCCTCCTCCATGCCCTCCTCTGCTGAATTGTCCTATGAACCACCAGTCCCCCCTAAGCGTTCAAGGGGCTATTCAATGAGTCAGGCTAAAAGATGCTATGCAGTACATCAGCTGGACTTTCTAGGAGACAGGCGCCACACCGTAGCAGGGATTCTTTCAGCTCTGCAAGGGCAGGCCCAGAGGCAGTTCAAGTCACAGAAGCTTGAGCCAGGAATGATAGCGTGTGATAATGGCACTAGCCTTTTGTCTGCCCTTCGGAAAGTTTACCACATGTGCCATGCCCAGCACATGTCCTAAATTTGGTGGTGCAGCATTTCTTAGAAAGGTATACAAGATTCTTCTAGTAGTCATACACAGCCAGTGCCTAGTTGGGTGAAATTCAGCTGGAATTCAACCGCCTGATTTGGGACATGCCCACCAGGAGGAACTTAACATTAGCAATACTGCACATACAATAGAGGGCCATCAACGAGTACCTGTGTGAGTATGGCACAGGGACAGGCTCAGGGCTGTTCTGCTTTTTTTCCCAATAAATTAGTACAAAAAGTAAAACTAATTACAAATGTATTAGTACAAAAAATACAAAAGAGTATATAATATACAAACAATGGTGGCTAGCCCTAAAAAGACTCCATCATACTTTTTTTTTTTTTTTTTATGTGTTCCTGTTGGAGCATACTTTCTATGGACTTCCTTTTCTCTCAAGGCCTACTTCATGCAGACACCATTCTTGCAATGCCACAGAATACACAAGAGGGAAGGGATAAGGAGGAATTGTTGTAACCCTCAGTGACCCAGAGGTCTCTGCTTCTCATGCTTTTTAGTGCATGGGCTCCCTTATTCTACAAAACCTGTGAAAGAACTTGAGAATTTATGGCATCAAGGAGAAGAATCATTATTGGTTGGCAACCCGCCTTGACCACCGTTACAAGGGGAAAGTCTCAGAACTCATTCTGCCCTTGCAGAGGGAGCACAGGATAACGTTATCTTGAGGACACCTTAAAGAGAAGTTTATGTAACACATTTCCAGACTCTGCTAGGTTACATTATCATGGAAAAGCTCGTTTTGAGGCTTCTGTTGTTCAAAGGAGGAGCAGTGGAGAAGGGGGCTGCCTCAGTAATGCATTTCAAAAAAATTTTAGTACTCGGCGCCCAGGTGTCAAGGTCTTACCTTGCCCTCCTGTTGGCAGCCATCTTGGACATGTGCAGACTGCTGCCTCTTATAGACTCTGATTGCATCACCACTTCCTGCTGCCTCGACTTTGCACATTGATGATGCTGCACACCTGACTATAGGTATCACCTGTTGGGTTGCAATCCTTGCCCTTGTGTTTGTGCTCCAAGGTGCATCTCTGCTAGCAGTCTTCTGTTCTCTGTGTTCCGCCGTGTATGACCTGGCTTGGCTGATGACTCTTCTGGCTCTTGACCTGGTTTTGGCTTACAACCTGACATTAGCAGAGGACTCGGCATCGGCAGACTACCTTCTTCTGGACCCAACCCCGGCTTGGGTGACTACCTGCTCCTGGACTGGACCCCAGCTTATTCCTGCTCTCTCTTCCTCACTCTTGCTCTGCGATTATTGTTGTTTTCTCCAATAAACTGTTTTATTTTATCTGCATCCCCATGTGGTCTGGTTTCCTGGCACCGTACACAAGGGCCATGAATCCTGACAATGCAGGTGCTCCTATTATCCCCATGCTGGTTACCAGCCTTGATCAACAAGATTATCTTTTGGGTCAGTTCGCTCAGGCGTTGCAGACTTTGCTTGCACACACAGCACACCTTGCTCCTGGTGCTGCTAGGCCGGTGGTTCCTCCTGTTGTTGTACCCGCTGCTGCTCCTGTTGCCGCTCCTGAAGCTGCTGCTGGAGTCGCTGTTAACAGAGGGATGACTGGTTCAGCGTCCCTCCTGCAGCACTATGGGGGTGAACCAAGTCAGTATTCCTAAACCAAGTGGGTAAATATTTTGAGATGGTTCCTCAGGCATTTCCCTCTGACAGGTCCAAGATGAGCTTCCTAATCTCGTTGCTCTTGGACAAGGCCTTGGCCTGGGCGAATCCCTTATGGGAGAACAATAATCTTGTAAAACTTGATTACCCGAGTTTTGTTGCCTCCTTTCATAGGGTATTCAATGTGTCTGCTCGCTCTGCTTCTGCTGATAAGCTTCTTCTGTCCATTAAACAGGGTATATGAACCATTGCCGAGTATGTCATTGAATTTCATATCCTGGCAGCAGAGGTGGGCTGGAATAATAAGGCTCTGGTAGCTGTCTTCTCTCATGGTCTCTCCGATGCATTGAAGGATGAGATTGAGGCCAAGGATCTCCTTGACGAGCTAAAGGCTCTCATTTCTTTCCTGATTTTGATCAATACCATGCTCAGGGAGAGACCATCATTTAAGGAGTGACTGTGGAGGCCTCCTACCAGATTGACTACTACATTTTCTTTCCCACCCATTCCTCCCTCACCTCCCACACCTCCTGGGGATGGTGCCTCTGGCTGTGAACCCATGCACCTGGAGTTCACTCACATTTCCGAGGCTGAGTGGGCCTTTAGGAGGAGAGAGGGCCAGTGCCTGTATTGCAGCCTTGGTGGGCATTTTCTATATTCTTGTCCTACCAGTCCGGGAAATGCTCGCACCTAAGGTCCTGTGGGGGGCAGATCGTAGGTGGAATTTCCATGTCCCTGGGTTCCCATAAAGATAAACCGCTAGTCACAGTTGTCCTCTCCTGGGCAATAGGTTTGGTGGTTACTCATTCATTGGTAGACTCCGGTGCTGCCGGTTACTTTATTGACAGTACGTTTTCTGCTGTGAATTCCATACCCTTGCAGCCTCATGTTACTTCACTAGTTATTGAGACGATTGATGGCAGACCCCTGCAACCGGCACAGGTTACCCACGAGACTGTTCCAGGGGAATTGGCGATAAGCGCTGTTCACGGAGAGTCGACCTGTTTCCAGGTTATATAATCCCCAAACTACTCGGTTGTTTTGGATTACCCTTGGCTTCAGAAACACAATCCGACCTTTGATTGACAGTCAGTCAAGATCCTCTCTTGGTCTCCACAATGTGGGGCTGTTTGTTTCCATGGGCCTTTTAAGGTACTTTGTACCTCCTCAAATTCAGTGTTTCCTACTGAATATCGTGAGAATCAAGATGTATTTGACAAGGTGCGCGTTGGTACTCTTCCTCCTCATCGTTTGTGCCAATGACTTGCAACCTGGTGCCATTCCCCCTCGTGGCAGGGTTTATCCTCTCTCAGTTGGGGAGAATAAGGCCATGGACGAGTACGTTACAAATGCACTTGCCCAGGGGCACTTTCGCAAGTACACTTCTCTGGCGGGTGCCGGTTTTTTATTTGTAAAGAAAAAAGGGGGGTGAGTTGAGACCTTGCATTGATTATAGGGGCCTCAATCCCATCACGTTCAAGAATGCATACCTGATTTGGTTGATTACTGAATTGTTTGACCTCCTCAAGGGAGCAACGGTCTTTACCAAGCTTTACCTAAGGGCATAACTTTTTAAGGATTAAGGAGAGCAACAAGTGGAAGACCGCATTTAATACCAGAACCGGTCATTACAAATCTCTGGTGATGCCCTTTGGTTTGTGCATTGGACCCGCTGTCTTCCAGGAGTTCATCAATGATGTCTTTCGTGATATGTTGCAGCAATGCATAGTAGTCTATTTTGACGACATCTTGATTAACTCGAACTCCATTGAATCACACTACCTGGATGTCAGACGGGTGCTGCAATGGTTACGTGAGAATGGGCTTTTCTGTAAGCTTGAGAAATGTGAATTCCATCTGTCTCAGGTTGCCTTCTTGGGCTACATCATTTCAGCTGAGGGGTTCTCCATGGACCCTCAGAAGGTTTCGGCTGTTCTACAATGGCCCTTACCCCAGTGGTCTCCGTTCCATTCAGGTTTTTCTTGGGTTTGCCAACTACTATCAGAAATTAATCAGGAACTTTTCTTCTTTGGCCAAACCTATCTCAGATCTACCAAGAAGGGCAGTGATTCCCACAATTGGATGTTTGCTGCCATCCAAGCTTTTAAGGCCCTCAAGTCTGCTTTCACATCAGCTCCCATTCTGTCTCATCTCAATCCTGGTTTGTCCTTTGTCCTAGAGGTGGATGCGTCTGAGACAGGAGTAAGCACGCTCCTGTCTCAGCATCGGACACCTGATGGACCCTTACTTCCTTGTGGGTTCTACTCCAAGAAGCTGTCCACAGCTGAATACAATTAGGAGATTGGAGACAGAGAGCTCTTGGCCATTATCCTGGCTCTCAAAGAATGGAGACACTTGCTCGAAGATTCTGTGGTTTCAGTTCTCATTCTCACTGATCAAAAGAATCTGACGTATCTCTCTGAAGCCAAGAGGCTCACACCCCGTCAGGCCAGATGGGCCTTATTCTTGTCTCATTTTAACTATATGGTCTCCTATTTGCCCGGCTGCAAGAATGTTAAAGCTGATGCCTTGTCTCCCCAGTTTTCTGATCACATCTTGGCTGCCATCTGCACCAATTTAACCTCTCCTCTTGAGGAACAGATCTTGGCTGCCCAACCTGATGCTTCCATTGGGAAACCTGCTGGCAAATGTTTTGTACCTGAGGGGTTGCGCATCAGACTGTTGCACACATACCACAATTCCAAGACTGCTGGTCATCCTGGTAAGAACCAGATGTCTTGGGCTATTTCCCGTCAGTTCTGGTGGCCATCCTTGGCGCACTGGTTTTGCTGCGTACTGTATGTGGCTGCTTGTTCAGTCTGTGCCCAGAACCAATCTCCTTGGCACCTTCCCTTGGGCCTACTGCATCCAATTCTGGTTAAGCGGCTGCCTACCACTCAGGAGCTTGCTTCAGTGCTTGCCAGGGAGGTCTTTCATTTACATGGGTTGCCTGAGGAGATTTTCTCGGACCGTGGGAGCCAGTTTGTCTCCAGATTCTGGCACACCTTTTGCTCCCAGTTGGGTTTCAACTCTCCTTCTGCTCGGCCTACCATCTGCAGTCCAATGGTGCCGCTGAGCATTCCAACCAAGGTCTGGAGCAATTTCTCCACTGCTATATCCCTGACCATCAGGATATTTGGGTTGATCTGCTACACTGGGTGGAGTTTGCCAAGAACTAGGCCATCAACTCATCTTCCAGAATGTCTCCATTCATGGCAAATTATGGGTTCCAACCCACTGTGTTGCCCGAGTCGTTCTCGGCACGGGACATCCCAGCTGTGGAGGATCATCTTTGTGCCCTCCTTTCCTCTTGGGTGCAGATTCAAGAGTCTTTACGGGTCTCTACACAGCGTTAGAAGCTCCAGGCAGCCTGGAAACATTTATCTGCTCCTTTGTACTAGGTCGGAGAGTGGGTGTGGTTGTCGACCCGTAATCCTAACCTCAGGGTGCCCACTCCAAAACTGGCACTCCATTTTGTTGGGCCTTTTTGTGTCCTCCATAAGGTGAACCCAGGGGACTATGCCCTTGAACTTCCCCCTGGCATGCTATCTCCAATGTCTTTCACGTGTCACTTTTGAAGCCACTGGTTTGCAGTCACTATACTTCTTCACTTTCCTGCCCTCATCCCATTCCTGTGGGCATTTATAAGGACTATAAGGTTACCAGCATCATGGATTCTCATTGGTTCCGAGGTCAGGTTCAATGACTGGTGCACTGGAAGGGTTATGGTCCTGAGGAGCGCTCCTGGGTTCCCTCCGCTAAAGTTCATGCTCACTTTCCTCAGAAACCGTTTTTTGTTTTGTGGAGGAGGAGACGTTGAGGGAAGGGTACTGTCAAGGTCTTACCTTGCCCTCCTGTTGCCAGCCATCTTGGACATGTGCAGACTTCTGTCTTTTATAGACTCTGATTGCATCATCATTTCCTGCTGCCTGGGCATCACACATTGATGATGCTGCACACCTGACTAGATCTATCGTCTGTTGGGTTGCAGTCCTTGCCCTCGTGTTTTTGCTCCAAGGTGCCTCTCTCCTGGCAGTCTCCTATTCGCTGTGTTCCTCCATGTATGACCTGGCTTGGCTGACGACTCTACTGGCTCTTGACCCAGCTTTGGCTAATGACCCGGCATTGGCAGATGACCCTGCATCAGCAGACTACCCTCTTCATGACCTGACCCCGGCTTGGATGACTACCCGCTGCTGGACTTGACCCCGGCTTGTTCCTGCTCTCTCTTTCTCACTCTTGCTGTGTGATTATTGTTGTTTTCTCCAAGAAACTGCTTTATTTTACCTGCATCCCTGTGTAGTCTGGTTTCCTGGTACCCTGACACCCAGGCTGTCAGGTGGAAGATTGTTTAGGGGAGAAAACAAATATGGAGAGCTTTCCAGTAGACAATCCACTGGTTTCTGGGTTATGAGAATGAGACCACTGGCCAGAACTTGCCTAGTATGCAATTAAATTGCTGGGCTGCGTTGCATCCAGTATTCCTTTCTGAATGGGCATTGAGTTTTTCTAAAGGTTTTGGGATGGATGAAAGAGTGCGTCTGTCCACAGACCGGCTGACAGTTGTCAAAATGAATCATTCCTGGGTTAGCAGCAGCTATCAAGCCCCTGATGCCAAAGTCGCTGATGAAGTGTTTTTTAAAACTTGAATCTCTGTAAGACTGTCTAGTCTGCCTAGCTTTGTGGGTGTTGATTTTTATCCCAAAGTAATCTTTTCGTATAGGTTTCATGGGCACAATTAACACCCAAGGACCACTTTTTCCGTATCTGTGTGACGGGGCATTCAATTTAAATTTTTGCAGCAAGGCACCCACATGAAGGGGGGGGGGGCACAGAGATTTGAGGTGAAATCAAGCCTGCTCACGATCCTAATTTGAGCACTGGTGATTGGGACTTAATCTCCATACATAGGAGCACATCTTGATTGGACATTTATAATTTGGATACCACGGATAAGGGATTGGACACCAATTTACCACATTATTTGCATGATTTATATCTGTTTGGATATTTATCGTATGGTTATATTGTATATGGAGAATTAGTAATTGGGTAAAATCAGTGCACAGTTGTTGACATAAATTTAGGATTATATATACTTATATATATAATTTTCCCCTACATAGAGAGATATAAGAAGTTCACTGCACATTTATCATTAAAAGTGGTTTATATTAATTTATTATTAACATATGACACACAGATTTGCGCAGCACAATTTTATATTATTTTAATTATTGATTTATCTCTGAAGTGAATCCCCTTTTTAATACATGTCAATATTCTGTTGGCTTTGCTTGCAGCAGCATGGCATTTTATGCCATTGCTGAGCTTGTCTTCTACTAGGACCCCCAGGCCCTTTTCCCTCTTAGACTCCCCCAGAGGTTCTCCCCCTAGTGAGTAACTTGCGTTTGTATTTCTGGCACCCAAATGCATTACCTTACATTTTTCAACATTAAACCTCATTTGCCATGTAGATGCCCATCGCATTATTTTGTTCAGGTCATCCTGTAAGATTGCCACACCCTGCGTATAATATTTTTGCCCTTCTTAATTTAGTAGCGTCCGCAAATATGGAGATTGAGCTGTTTACTGAATCCTCTAGGTTGTTTATGAATGAATTAAATAGGATTGGTCCCAGCACCGATCCTTGAGGGATCCCACTTTTCACACCAGACCATTCCGAGTACTCCTCATTTATCACAACCCTTTGGACTCGCCCCTGCAGCCAACTTTTAATCCAGGTACTCACTCTATGGTCCATACCTACGTAGCTTAGTTTGTACAGTAAGCGTTTGTGGGGAACTGTATCAAATGCCTTTGCAAAATCCAGATACACCACATCCACAGGCCTTCCTTTATCTAGATGGCAGCTCATTTCTTCATAGAAGGTTAATAGATTGGTCTGGCAAGAGCGATTTTTCATGAATCCATGCTGGTTACTATTAATAATACCATTTTCAATACTAAAGTCTTGTATATCTTCTCTTATCATCCCCTCCAATATCTTACAGACTACTGATGTTAGGCTAACCGGCCTGTAGTTCCCCCGGGATATATCTCGGTCCTTTTTTAAATATTGGTACCACATTGGCTTTTTTCCAATCAGCTGGTACCATTCCCGTCAGTAGACTATCCATAAAAATTAAGAACAATGGTCTGGTTATCACCTGGCTCAGTTCCTTAAGGACGCTTGGGTGTAAGCCATCTGGTCCCAGTGATTTATTTACAAAGTATGTTAAGTTTTTCAAGTCTAGTTCTGAATCTGTCTTCTGTTAACCATGAGGGTGCTTCCTGTGACATGTTATTAACTTTAATGTTACAAGCTGGGTTAACGTAGTCCCCCAATTCCTTTGTGAATACTGAAGAGAAGAATTTATTTAATGCCTTTGCCTTCTCTCTGTCCTTTGTAGCCAGATTCCCTTTGTCGTCCTTTATGGGGCCAATGTGTTCTGGCCTCACTTTCTTACTATTCATATACATAAAGAATGTCTTGTTTTTTTTTTTTTTTTTAGTCCCTTCCGCTATGCGCCTTTCATGTTCTATTTTAGCCACCCTAATTTCGCTCTAACATTTCTTATTGCATTCTTTGTAATTTTGGAATGCTGCCAATGACCCCTCAGCCTTGTATTTTTTGAGAGCCTTAGTTTTTATATGCATTTTTTACATTGGAGTTTGGCCACCCAGTGTTTATTTTAGCTTTTAAAGGTATTCCCTGTTGGAATGCTCTGGCCAGTACCTTTGTTTAGTATGTTCTTAAAGCACTCCAATTTTTCCTGCGAGTTCTTTGTTCCTAGGATTTTATCCCATTTAATAGCGTCTAGCATAGAGCGAAGTTTAGGGAAATTGGCTCTTTTGAAATTCAGTGTCCTTGTATTACCCTTGTGTTTCCAATATCTATGATTGATACTGAAACAAATTGACATATGGTCACTGTTTCCTAAGTTTCCCCTTATTTCTATATCTGCAATCATGTCTGTATTGTTAGTAATCAGTACGTCTAGTAACGCATTTTGGTTCTCATTGGTGCGTTCACCATCTGACCCATGAAGTTGTCCTACAAAACATTTTGGAAATGGCGAGCCTTAGATGAATGCGTGGTTCCTTCTGCCCAGTCTATATCCGGAAAATTGAAGTTCCCAATTGAAGTTAGAAGCTGGTTGACTACTATGCACATCTGCACCAGATTTTGCATACTCCAGTTTTATAAATAATTCCCATTGTGTACAAACACACCACCCTTTTATTAAGTTAAATATCAGATCAAAGTCTTTTTTTTTTTATATATATATATATATTTTGTGTCTTTTGGTTACAGTTTTGAGGCACTAGGGAAAAATTAGGTTCAAGAAAAATTTATTAAACCTTATTGGACACACATTTACCCAGTGTTAAAGGTACTAACATTGCTATTTTGTCTACTTTTTAACTCCCTATTATATAAAAAATCTTAAATAACAACAAAATACACCATAAACAAACAAAAGCAATACAAAGGACAAAGTCATTTATATTTTTAACCTATTTTTGGGTATTTTTGTTATTTTTATTCACATGATTGGTGATCAGTAATTATGGTCATTCATGCTGTGCTAAAAAAAAAAAAGAAAAAAAAAAACGATAATAATTTTTTTAATGTTTCCATTTTTATTTATTTTTTGTTTAATTGAAGAAAAAGTAAGCACAATACAGGGCAATCTACAGGCAAAGTCAAAATTCACATATCACAACAAGAAGATACATGCCATGTTTGTATAGAAAGGGGAGGACAATTATGGTCTACAAAAGCAAGGAGGAAATGGCCTGTGAAGTGACATTGAGGAGTGTATAGTAATGCATCACAATGACCAGTCATACTAAAAGAGTAGATAAATCCTGTCAGGAATGGACACAGGTAGGGCACTAGCTATTGTAATAAAGTAATGTCCTTGGCAGGGTTGAATTCTGAAAGGAGAGAAGAAAGGGAAGACCAGGCTGTAGCAAGGTAAAGGAGGGGGAGAGAGGGGTAAGAGAGAGGAGAGTGTGGAAGGAAAGTGCACAGAGATCAGGGTAGGGAAATCTCCCACTCCCTGCAGGATGGTAACTGATGAGACCCAGTGTGATTTAAAGGCAAAGGAGAGGACACCTGGTGACATAGATGATGAAGGACTGTATAGGCCCTGGGTGTATAACCGTGCTATACACCTAGGGGCATAGGCATCAAAACTTTGGGCAGAATTCTGGAACATGACCACCAATTATGAACAGGGGGAGAGAGGACAGCCTTGTCTAGTGCCATTGCTCAGTTGGAAGGCATCCAACAAGTGGCCATTGACACCAACATGTGCTACAGTACAATGTTTGGATGTACAGTATGCACAAATACAAGGTAATAGTCCAATAGAACAGAGCACCGCCTCCATATAATCCCAAGTCACTCTTTTGAATGCCTTCTCTGCATCGAGTGACAGGAAGAAACCCTGTTTGGTGTGGGAGGATAGCCAGTGATGTAAATTCAAAGCTTTGGTATTGTTGTGACCCTCCCTTTCTGGGATAAAACCAACTTGGTCAGTCGAAATCAAAAAGGGGAGTAAAGGGAGCAGTCTATTAGCTAGTATTATTGCATAGATTTGGATGTCTACGTTTATTAAGAAGATTGGGCGGTAGTTGGAGACCTGAGTTTCGTCCTTACCCTTTTTTGGTATGACGACAATGTGGCCCTGGTCTGCTTATGAGGGGCTTCTAGGGAATACATTTGGGAAGTCAAAGAGAATATCAGGGCTTGGTGTGTTTTTTTCTGCTTGGCCACCAAAGGAAGGAATGCGGCCAGGATGACACATTTATGTGCCTCCAAATGAGTAAGAGCTGAGACGTCGTGTTATTTCGTGCAAAGAAATCTTGAATGCAGGAGGTGAGATGTTGTATTTCGGTGGGATCTTTGATTAGAGTGGCATTAAGTTACCACATTTTGAACCTGGAGATTACCTCTGGGAATAAAAGCATTACTGTTATGGGGTTCTGGTTGGACAGTACCATGGGTTTAATCATGGCTTTCTGAAAAAAGGGAAGGTCAGCCTGGGAAAGAAAGAAGTAATTGATCCTAGAGTTCTGAAGTTTTTCCTATTACCTGAAACACAACTATCCATGATATAGTTATATCAGACCAGGCACCTATCTCTATAACTTTGGCTGATCCGTTACCCCACACATAACCTAAGAATTGGAGATTGCCTGCTTATCTAGCTCGTAATGTGGATTTTCTCCATATGATGCAGATAGCAAGGGGCGAATACGAGTCCTATAATAAAACACATGCCAGCGATCCCAATCTAAACTGGGAAGTGGCCAAAGCCTATCTCTGAGGCAAAATAATAGCTTATGTCTCCTAAATTTAAAAGATATTCCCTCCAAAATTATAGGCAAGCTAGTGAAAAGCTCCATAATGTCCAACTGGACCTTCGCAAACGTTGATACTACGGAACATAGGCGGACATGGCATAAGGCCAAGCGATGCTTTGATCACCGGGCCTAACAGATCAAGCAATCTTTCCTTGATTTACTGCTCCAAACATTTGGTAATACATCGGAGAAATTATTAGCTTGGCTAAGAAAGGGTTCCCATAAACAGACTCACATTTTAGCCTTGAAAGATACTGCTGGACATAGCACTAACCCCCCAATTGAAATTTTAAGAATTCTGGAGACGTACTATAAAACTCCATACGCAGAGGACCCTATTGATATAAATATGGCTCAAGCATTTTTAGATATTTGAACCTCCCTAATGTCCCCGTTTCAACATTAGACACCCTTAATGCACCTATCTCCTCTAATGGAGCATTAAATCCTTAGCCACTCTCAAGTCCCCTGGCCCTGATGGCTATACGACTGAATTCTACAAGGCGATCAACGACACTATCCTCCCTAGCCTTCTCTCCTTATATACCAAAATGTGGGATGGTGGTAACTATCTACCTACAGGCACACACGCATTTATTAAGCTTCTGTCAAAAAAAGGAAAAGATCCCACTCTACCAGGGTCATACAGGCCAATCTCTCTATTAAATGTAGACATACAGATCCTTTCTAAGATCATAGCAAATAGACTAGCGCCAATCCTTTCCTCCCTGATTCACCCTGCTCAAGCTGGATTTGTCAAAGGCTGATCAGCCACCTCCAACATCTGTAAAGTCTTTCTAAACTTAGAATAAGCAAAATCCCACCCACTAGAAGACTTGGCGATTATTACATTATACGCTGAAAAGGCATTTGATAATGTAAGTTATAAATGGCTTTTTATGGATTTCCAAAAATTTAGCTTCACTGGTCGCTTTGTGGAATTTCTATGTGTAATGTATACTAGCCCCTCAGCAAGAATCATTACTTTGGGAATTATGTCCAGTAGAAATCCCTCTCTATAAAGATACAAGGCAAGGATGTCCTCTTTCCCCCCAGTGATTTAATTTAGCCTTGGAGCCTTTTTCTAGGTCTCTGGCAGAATCAGCCCCCTTAAACAGCATTCAAATTGGTCATCAGGAGATCTGCATAGCGCTATTCACAGACGATATGTTGCTGTTCACATCAAACCTTAAATTTGATTTAAACATATTAAAATCCAATTTAGAACTTCCGGTTCTGGCGCTGTATGGAGAAGCTGCACTCAACACTAGCTCCCGCAATTCAGCTCACAAATATGCCTGAAACATCTGCCCGGCACACCTCCACGCTCTACTTACCCTCCAGAAAGCCCCCACGACAGCATAGATTGCTTCCTGGACAAGAGCAGCCCACACCTACAATGGGGGGATCCAGAGTCTAGTCTCGGGGGGGGGAGGGAACTGCCAGAAAATAAGTTGTTGCTTACAGAGCTATATTGCAAAACGAGCTTTCCCCGTACTTCTCCTTTAAGTGTGTACCCAGCTAAAAGTGGAAAGGGCTTAAAGGGGGGCGATAAATCAGAATCTGTGCCTACTCGCTTTATACACTGCACACACATACTACAATCCTTGTACAGCAAAATACTCCTAATCACTAATACTCCTAATGCCACAGGTAACCGTTTTATAGATACATATAAACCTCAGAGTGAACAATCATTTTTAAAAAATGTAATGTTTCCATCGCATATGCTTTACTTCACACAGAAACTGATAACTGAGCCTACCTTAAAGAAGATCTTCATTAAAACCTGCAACTGTTGGGATAATAAACACCTTGGTCAGGGCTATGTAATGTACAACATACTGTGTAGAGTGCAGGGGTCAGGAGGAGTAAGTAACATAAAAAACATCACAATGTACAGAGTACAGGGGCCATGAGTAAAGCTTGCCATACATGGTTCAGGATTTTTCATTCAGCCAGCTGAACAAAATAAACTGAATACATTTCCCCATCCACACATTCCAAGGTGAATGGGGAAATCCTCCCTGTTGTGTCTTTATATTCTGACAGCAGGATTGCACCACTGTCAGAATACACTGATCAGCATTGCAGTCACTGGCTGCATGTGCTGACCGAATACTGCAGGACTGTTTATCAGAAGCTAGTCTATGAGACAAAACAACAGATAGAGTGCTGCAGTCAGGACAAGCCCCCTTGTTTACATGGATGTCACCCCTTACATCATAAATCCCCATCCCCCTCTTTATCAGAGTCCTCCCCCTTACGTCAAAGACCCTCCCCCCTTATGTCCCCAGAGTCACCCCCCCTTACATCGGGGTTCCCAAAGTCACCCTCCCCCTTACTCCAGGGTCTCCAGAGCCACCCCCTTTAAATTACTGAGAAAACAAGAGCAAGACCCTTTACATTAAGGTGCCCTGAGCCACCTCCCCCCCTTAAATTCGGGTCACCTGAGCCACCCTCCCATGCATCAGGGTCCCCAGGGCCCTTTCTTTATTACATCAGGGTCCCCTGAGCCACCCCCTTACATCAGGGTCCCCAGAGCCACCATCATTACATCAGTGTCCCCAGAGCAATCCTCCTTACATCAGGATGCCCAGAGTTGCTCCTCCTTACATCAGGGTCCCCAGAGTTGCTCCTCCTTACATCAGGGTCCCCAGAGCCCTCCTCCTTACATCAGGGTCCCCACAGAGCCCCCCCTCACATCAGGGTCCCTACAGAGCCCCTCCCTCACATCAGGGTCCCCACAGAACCCCCCTCACATCAGGGTCCCCACAGAACCCCCCTCACATCAGGGTCCCCACAGAGTCCCCCCCACATCAGTGTCCCCACAGAGTCCGCCCCCTCACATCAGGGTCCCCACAGAGCCCCCCCATAAGGGTCCCTACAGAGCCCCCCATCAGGGTCCCTACAGAGCCCCCCATCAGGGTCCCCACAGAGCCCCCCCACATCAGGGTCCTCAGATTCAATTGTACTCACTGGGACAGGGGAAAATGGAAGGGGAAATTTTTCTGGATGTTTGGATACCAGTATCTAATGGTTATTAATCAACATCACATGTAGATAAAATAGTTTTTATTCCATAAAAAAGTTAAATACACAAACATAGCAAAATGGACAAGACATAAAGACAAAAATAATATACAGTCAGGGTTAGCTGAAGTACATTTGATACAATTAGAGCTGTGGAGTGTAGTTGGTGTGTCTCCACGATTAGTTCTCTACATGTTTCGCGGACTAAGCCGCTTCTTCAGGAGAAGCAATAATGAGTTAAAAACGATTCTATAAAATAGAACAAAATTGAATGAGTCATAGTAAGGTCAAAAAGCATAATTGTTTAAACAGTGGGACATACTATGTTGGCAAAACCAGACGTGAACTACGCCAGAGAATAGGAGATCACTTGTACTACTCCTCAGGGGGTAAATTAACAGCAGTTGGATGCCATATTGGTTTATACCATAGATACCACCCTGAGGTGGCAAAATTTTTCGTTCTCGATGCTATACCTGAGGACCCACGTGGGGGCAATTGGGACCAGAAATTGCTCCAGCATGAAACACAATGGATTGAAAGGCTAAATGCTACCGTTCCCCCTGGCTTGAATAAAGTTGTTTCATACAAGCCTTTTCTATAAATCAGAAATGGTTCAGGGACTGAACAAATTATTGTTTTTGTTTTTCTTTTCTGGTATATTGTCCCTATATGTACTTTCTTTCCCCCCCTTTTTCTGTTTCTCTTTCGTTCCCTCTTTTTTCCTCCCCTTTTTTCCGTCTTTCTTCCCTCCCTCTTCCCTCCTTCCCCATTTCCTTTTCCTTTTCCCCATCTTCTATTTGTGTTCTTCACCTCTGTTGGCTGTCTAAAAACAAATTCCCTTAGAGATTTGTTCAATGAGTCTATTTACATATACGTGTCAAACATGTACAGTGTTACAATTCCAATATCGCTATCTCGGTATTGGGAATGACCCAATGTAAAATACATACTATATCCACAGCTATCTGTATGTTTATTTGTATGAACTTATTGTATTGTGGGCTTATTTGCTGTGATAAACTTTCTTATGATTCCCAATATTCCCTGTTGTCGCCCGGATGTGGGGCCTTGTGGATCAGTGGCGGGATCCGGTCTTTCCGGCGGATATGTGTCCCTCCTTGCCAGCGGTTACCCGCTGGTTCCGCCGGATGTCCGGCAGAGTGCGACTGCGCTCGCTCATGCGCACTTAGGAGGGACTGGGTGCGTGACCTCAGATGCCTTTTCATGCTATATTCTTTGCTAGACTGTGGGATTCCCCACTTATTTTTGGACCATTCTTTTCCCTATAGGATCATTTCCCCTGTAGAATACCTTTGGTACCAAGTACTATCCATGGAAGAATATATGGTCATAAGGACTGACTAAGATTAGACCTAATATAGGGGTCACCCCCGTTTGGGCTTTCTCCAGGGGGCGTCTCCCCTAGGTCACTCCCGGAACCAGATTTCCAATTGAATTTGAACCTGAAATTAATTTTGACACTCCTTGGCACTGAGTCCTCGTATCCTCTCCGCATGGCAATATTTAGGTGAACTTTCCGAAAGGTGATTATTACTATTGTGTAACATGAGTGGTCAATGTACATCCTATCTTACTCTCTATTCTCTTCTCATCCTATCTCTGTCTGGTATGTCGTTCCCTGCTCCCCTTTCCCATTTCCTGGCTTTTTCTCTTCATCACATTGACATCACTGAGAGCATTACTACACTCATGAATTTTTGTACATTCTTTTACAACTGTGTTAAGGTCTCCCATATCCGCCGGTGAGACTATGTGGTGATCCTGCCGCCCCCATAGGCCGCATCCGCCTCATGGTGACCGCAGGTAAAGTAGACACTCCCCACTCTACTATGGGCTTTCATAGTCCCACTGTTTAAACAATTATGCTTTTTGACCTTACTATGACTCATTCAATTTTGTTCTATTTTATAGAATCGTTTTTAACTCATTATTGCTTCTCCTGAAGAAGCGGCTTAGTCCGCGAAACATGTAGAGAACTAATCGTGGAGACACACCAACTACACTCCACAGCTCTAATTGTATCAAATGTACTTCAGCTAAAACTGACTGTATATTATTTTTGTCTTTATGTCTTGTCCATTTTGCTATGTTTGTGTAATTAACTTTTTTATGGAATAAAAACTATTTTATCTACATGTGATGTCGATTAATAACCATTAGATACTGGTATCCAAAAATCCAGAAAAATTTCCCCTTCCATTTTCCCCTGTCCCATTGAGCACCTCTAGAACTGGGGAGTTTGAGGTCTCTCTTACCCTCCTTTTTTCCCATTTGAGATATAGTCTAGCATCTGGAAGCTGATACCTTTTACGGTCTGACTAATCATAGGCTCCTTCTCAATTGTACTCACGTTTTAAGCTGACACTCAAATTCACTGTGCTGAGCCCTGGCCTGGAGTAGCTGGAGGGAGGAGGTGGGTGGAGCCAACACTCCACTGGGCATGCTGCAGAGGAGGAAGGAGGCTCCGCTGTGAATGCAGGGGCCTCGCTCTCCTCCTCCTTAGGTGACGTCACTGGTTGCTAGACACGGGGTGGCGATAGCAACCAGTGCACTGTGTATAGGCCGGCGGAGCCGAGAGCCTCTGTTGTAGTACCGCCACCGCCACTGTGTCTGGCCTGGCACTCAGACACTGGGGGACTGAGACTCGTGACTGATCTGGACTGGAATATTTTTGGATTCGCCACTGCCTACAACCTGCCAAGCCTCCACCGGGACACCACGGACTCGGCTCCGCACTCTAACATGGCAGCGGCGCCTGCAATGGAGGTAAATGATGGTTCCTCCTCCCAACATCAGCAGCTTGAGGCTGGCACTGTGAAGCACATAACTCAGGCAGTGGCTGCTCTCCTCTCCCCCACAATACAGGCCACCGTTGAATAGGCAGTACAGGCAGAAATGCTTCTGATGAAAAAGGAGCTGGGGGAACATACCACACGGCTAGATGAAGCCAGGCAGAGGATCTCTATTCTGGAGGATGAAATGTACAATGCACATACCACAGAACAGGTGCAGGACAGAACAAACCAATACATCATTCAAAAACTAGAAGACCTAGAGAACCAATCCAGATGCAGTAATCTGTACTTTGTGGGGGTCCCTGAAACCCTGCAAGCACCAGACATAGTAGATTTCTGTCCCGAGCACATACCCCAGGCTCTAGGCCTACCAGGCTCCTACATAGTAGAGTGGGCCCATCGCATTAGAGTCTACTCAACGGATCGCACGTCTCCTCACCCGATCATCGCAAAATACTTAAACTATGCAGAAAAAATGTGATCCTGCAAAAATATAGGCAATCGAAATCCTTAAAAATCAACAAAATCAGAATTCTCATCTTTGTCGATTACTCCATTGAAGTTTCGCAGAAAAGAAAGGCCTTCCAGCACGTTTGCTCAGAACTACACCAACAACACGTCAAATTGACACTGCCATTCCCCACCACTCTCTACCTCAAGGCCTCCAACAGAGATCAAATTTCTTTCCAGGATCCATCGGTAGCTGAGAAGTACCTGCATTCACTACAAATGGGCAATTAACAAAGCAATTCATCAAGGGCACCACCAATACCCCGACCTTTGGATCAACGGAGCCCTCACAAAGACTCCCCCTAAGCGCCTCAAGTTTTCTGGTCCACCCACCCACTCTAAACGAGATGTTGCGCATGCTCCGAAACATGTTGTGACGCCCGGATACGCCCACCAAAGCCCAGACACCTCGTGACGTCAGACGCAGCCGGAAGAAGCCTCCACAACGCTCCACATCTCCTATGCCGATCCGACCCGGAAGTCGCCTGAGAGACCCCGGACTTCTCCCGGATGATTGGACCGCATCAGGACCCAGAGCAGGCACCGAGCTAACTGACCAACACCAGGGAGGGCACCACAGTGACTGCACTGAAGTGAGTCCATTATCGAGTCACCTGTTCCTTTTTTTTTAATAAACTTCCTTCTTTTAAAAACTGCACTCCACTGGCGCTTTTTTCCCCCTTTCTTTTATGGTTAACATTGAGCTGCTTCGCTCACCCGGAGAGCAGCCCGGAGTGCAACCCATCCTCATCCACCTACTGAACAGTGGATCGTCCACACCCGGACTCCCCCTTCCCCCTCCCCCCTTACACCCGGGGTCAGCCCAACACTCTCAGCCTCCAGGCATCTGAGCCCTACTCTCCCCCCCAAGGCTGTTCCAGCTGACAACTAGTCTAAGTACCAGTGTCCTGCCTGAACCCCGCCTGACCATTTGCCTCTACTAGCAGCCATAATAGAGAGCAGCACCCCCTGTGAGCGCTTTAAATAACATACTTTCTCACTCTAAACGTCGCTGACTCCCCTAGTCATCCGAACCACTCTCAATCGCCTTATGGGTTAAAGTTTACTATTGTTGCTATTTGATATATTGTGTTGGCATCTGTGTGTTATTTGTTACCCGGTACACGTGTTTCCTTGAAACAACATCAAATAACCATTAATTCTCTTGTTACTACTGCTCCCACAGAACTTCGCTTTTGTCATCTCCTATGGGCCTGAGAATATGATGCCACCTCCCTTCTTTCTGGAAAAACCCTGATCCCACACCTGCTGTCCTTATCTGCAAAAGGGCGATCACTATGCATCCGAGAGGGCCAGTTAAGGGAAGCTGCCTCGTATAGTGATCCCATGCATAAAAAAGTGAAGTTCACTGTATGTTTTGTAGTTTGGTTTAATTTTGTTCCTCTCCCTCTTTCTATCTGGTGCTCCTGTATGTTAAACCACTCTCCACCAGCCTAGAACTCCTCACAACACTGATCCTTGCATAACACCATTACTTACATATCCCTCCATGACAGCCTTCAGTCTCCTAGACCACCCTCACAATCTTACAAAGCCGGCCCATATCCCTCTTCTAACAACCCCTCAATGAAAGTCACCTCATGGAACGTAAAAGGGCTCAGGTCCCCCATTAGGAAACTCTAAATTCTGCGCCACCTACAGAGACTGAAAACAGTCTACAGGATTCCCACCTTACATCCCTTGACTTCCATCGCATGAGAAAACTCTGGGTAGGCACTGTATTAGGCTCTGACGCAGTCGGCCGTAATACATAAAAAACTCTCCTGTGACATACTAGAAATTGAATCTGATAACCAAGGCCATTTCATCATGGCTCACATCAGCCAAGGTAGCAAGGAATTCCTGATTTCAAATGTATATGCCCCCAATAACCCGGAAAAACAATTCTTTGGAAATCTGACTGCCAGGCTCCCACATTTTTCCCACATAATCAGTGGTGATTTCAACTCCACTCTACATCCGACGGATGATAGATCCACTCCAAAGCACCCACACAAACTATAAAATAAATCTGACACGACCCACTTTGCCTCCACAATGGACTCTCTCCATCTTACCGACATTTAACAACTTCATCACCCGGCAGATAAGAAATTTAGATTCTATTCCGACCCTCACAGGGTATTTACTAGAATTGACTATTTTGCACTGACAGTCTAATTGCAACTATACAGGCAGCAGAAATCCACAATATAGCCATATCAGATCATGCTCCCATTTCAGTCTCTCTCAAATCTCTGGACTCCCCATTAAATCCTCGCCTTTGGTGTTTTCCATCTTACCTATACAACAACACCGATTTCCAGACTTTTATGGACGCGGCCTGGAAAGAACTTTTCACCACTAACTCAACCCACACGTGAAATCCCAATCTATTCTGGGAAACCGGAAAGGCATACCTAAGAGGAAGGATTATATCCTATGCTACCTCATATAAGAAATACTCTATGGCCAATTACAGGGAATCTAGTCACCGATTCAAACTAGCCCAATGCTCATTCACCACCCAAAACTCACTCGAGAAAATAACCAAATGGCAAGCAGCTAAACGCAACTTCGATTCATTGGCCAACACTCTAGAGCTCACCAAGAGAACCCATTTAGAAGCCAGGTTGTATAAGTTTGGTAACAAGGCATGGATGCTCTTGGCGATCTGTAGGGATCCACATCGCTCTACATTCATCACGACCCTGCGGGACTCCTCTGGCAACATTAAACACAGCCCATGAGATGTAAATAATGTCATGTTACACTACTACTCCTCACTTTACGCCATAGACCCCATAGACAAACACACCATACAAAATTTTCTGGAAAAAATGCACTTACCAAAGATGTCTCCCTTCCAACTTGAGAAATTAAATGCCCCCATATCTACAGCCAAACTCTCCACTACTATTGCCCACCTAGCCCCCAATAATGCTCCTGGCCCAGATGGTCTCACCGGTGAATTCTACGAGACCCTCCAAACATCACTCTAACCTACCCTTCTTAATGTACAGTATATAATAGCATATGGGAGGGTGGCACTTATCTACCCATTGGCAATCAAGCCATCATAAATCGACTATCTAAAAAAAGGTAAAGACCTGCTCGAGCCAGGATCATATAGACCCATATCGCTCCTAAATCTGGACATCAAAATCCTCTCAAAGATTGTCACCACCAGGCTCACAGATATTTTCCCCTCTTTGATCCACCGCGCTCAGTCGGGATTTGTAAAGGGGAGGACAACCACACTAAACATACAAAAGGTACTTATGGTGTTGGAATGGGTAAGAAGCAACCCAGAGGTAGACTCTGCCATCATCACCTTGGACTTGGAGAAAGCCTTTGACAACGTTAGTTTTGACTGGTTGTCCATGGTTCTAAATAAAATGGGCTTTACAGGTGAATTCAACCACCTAGTCAATGCAATGTACTCATCCCCCTCGGCCAGACTGGTGGTGGCAGGTTTCCTCTCTGATGAATTCCACCTCAACAAGGGAGTGTGGCAAGGCTTCCCCCTCTCTCCCTTGCTCTTAAACCTGGCCCTGCAACCCCTGTCCAGATACTTGACTGAGCGGGCCCATTTACATGGCACCCACATAGATGACCACAAACTACGCACGGCCCTTTTCACTGATGGCATTCTCATATTATCCTCAAAACCAGACACTGACATGACTATTATTAAGACAATTTTCAACGAATTTTGACTAAGTTCCGGCCTTCGCATAAATTACACCAAGAGTGAAATCCACCCCCCCCCCTTAAACTGATCTTCAAGACCTCCTTGGACAACCAATTCATGCTTCACTGTAGCTAACTCACACATAGCTTATCTGGGTATCAAAATAGGCAAAACTCCATCTTCTTTGTACACTCTAAACTATCCTCCTCTACTAACAAAAATAGTACATGTTTAGACGGCTGGATGGATCTGCCTCTTTCTCTCTTGGAAGATGCCACCTTCTCAAAATGGTAATTTTCACTAGACTTCTGTCTAGTGAAACTATATCTCCCCAAGAGATAAGGGGGCATACATCTCCCAAATATTAGGGTCTACAATCTAGCATGCCTCCTATGAATAGGAATGGACTGGGTCTCCAAAGCCTCTCGCTACTCCAACTACCACCTGAAACTTGCAATGTCTCACCCATTCTCGCTAGTAGCACTGCTATACTGTAAATGGAAATCCCTCAGCCTGGTTTTACAGCACAACATCCTGTTATGGGATACAGCTATA
Organism: Pelophylax lessonae; assembly: GCF_965119305.1. Classification (NCBI taxonomy): domain Eukaryota; kingdom Metazoa; phylum Chordata; class Amphibia; order Anura; family Ranidae; genus Pelophylax; species Pelophylax lessonae. The sequence goes on along the minus strand of NC_138779.1, from coordinate 154,784,589 downwards.
GCCTGGAGAGAACTAAGGAAAAATCTGCATCTTCCCCTCTACATCTCCAGACACCTACCAATTCAAGGCAATCCAATGCTCCCTCAGGACTGGAGCACAAAATCTTCACCTTGCAACAACAGAAAGGCCTAACAAAATTATCTTCTCTGTGCAACTTGGAATCTGGCCTACCACTGGATTTCCTAAACATAGCAAGAAAATATTCCTTATCCAACTTCCATGCCTTCCAATATTGGCAATGTGTCAGCTTCATTCGCACCTCCTGCAGAGATGGAAAGAAGAGGTTCTGTTCTAAGATAACGGACAGATTACTTATTAAAGGCTCTTTCACCATCTTGGATATTTACAAACCCTTAATCCTAGATAGCACCCCTACCCTTGCATCATCCTCTGTGGCCAATTGGGGCCAAACCTACTAGACAAAATTCTATCCGGGGTATAACAAAGTCCTCCAGTTAACTACGAAAGAATCCTGGAGAGAAACACAAATGCAAATACTCCACCATGCCTACTAACCTAAGTCTGCTTCTTGTCCTTACTGCCTCCTTCCAAGACCATCACTAACTCACCATTTCTGGACATGCAAATATATCTCTGTTTTCTGGAACCAAATCTTATCTTTCATTTTCGAGATCACCTTGCTCCAATTCCTGAAATACCCCCTTCTCTTGATTTTCGGCCACTGGGATGATCAACTCCTTATCCACTCCCTTACCACCAATACTTGACACAAGGAATGTATACTAATTTGTCTCTTAATCCCAAGGAGAACCATACTAAAAACTGGACCTCTTTGTCGTGCCCAAAGACCTCTCAGATCAAACAAGATCTTGTTCTGCTTCTATACAAGGACACAATTAACACAGATTTCAAACACAGCAAGTCTGGTAAACGATTCCACGACAGGTGGTTAACCTTCATGCACTCAACACTATCTACAGAAGAACAAGAGGGCCTCCACAAACACTTCTCTTACCACAAGGACTTACTGGGTCTTACTGCTCTATGACAAGGAGGACTCCTGATGATAAACTATTAATATTATTATACAGGATTTATATAGTGCCAACAGTTTGCACAGCGCTTTACAATGTGAGGGAAGACAATACAGTTACAACTAAATTCAATACAGGAGGAATTAGAGGGCTCTGCTTGTTAGAGCTTACAACTACTTCTTTAGTCTTTTTACCTGTTCTAGCTGGACTCCTATTTCTTCCTCTTCAAATCACCGACAGTCAACAACTACTCAGGAATCTCCATGGGAGACTCTCAGCGACCACCTATGCTCCCCCCCACTCCATTTCACACCCAATGTTTCATATTTCTTTACCACAAGAAACATCCATCCAGTTAGTCTGCTATTAACCACTTGCCTACTGGGCACTTATACCCCCTTCCTGCCCAGGCCAATTTTCAGCTTTCAGCGCTCTCACGCTTTGAATGACACAAATAGAGCTTTCTTTTGGTGGTATTTAATCACCTCTGGGTTTTTTATTTCTTACAAAAAAAAAAGAAAAAAGACAGAAAATTTTGAAAAAAAAAAAGTTTTTCTTATTTACTGCGAGTAAATTTTGAAAATAAATAAATTTTTCTCCTTCACTGATGTGCACTGATGAGGCGGCACTGATGGGCACTGATAGTCTGCACTGATGGGCACTGATGAGGTGGCACTTATGGGCACTGATGAGGTGGCACTTATGGGCACTGATGAGGTGGCACTGATGAGGAGGTACTAATATGCTGCACTGATGAGCACTGATAGGTGGTACTGATAGGCGGCACTGATGAGCACTGATAGGCGGCACTGATGAGCACTGATAGGTGGCACTGCTGGGCACTGAGAGGTGGCACTGCTGGGCACTGAGAGGTGGCACTGACGGGTGGCACTGATGGGCACTGAGAGGCGGAACTGCTGGACACTGACGGGTGGCACTGATGAGCACTGATGGGCAGCACCATCAGTGCCCACACTCAGTGCCCATAGTGCTGCTAGTCAGTGCCCATCAATGCCCAGATGAGCAGGCACTGATGGGCACTGACTGGCAGCACTATGGGCACTGATTGTGGGCACTGATGGGGGGCACTGATGGGGGGCACTGATAGTGGGCACTTATGGCATTTATTTACCACTTTTGTAATCAGGGCACTGGTGATCAGTGCCCTGATTACATTTTTCTGTGTCAGCTTACCGCTGATCGGCTCTGCTCCTTCCTCACACGCAGTCTCTGTGTGAGGAAGGAGAGCTGGCAATGAGAGATGATCTCATATGTTTACATATGAGATCATCTCTCATTGCATGGTCCGATCACTTGGTAAATGGCCGCTGTGATTGGCCATTTACCACGATCTGTGATTGGCTGTGTCCAAGGGACACAGCCGACACAGATTTTCCCCCTATGCGCGCTCGCGGGAGCGTGTGGGGAGCCTGTTACTGGGAGGCCGTTTAAAGACGGCCTCCCGGAAATTTCGAGTCCGCACTGTAGCCGTACTTTGGCTATAGCGCGGGCGGCAATACAAGTTAAATAGTGCACTGCTCACTCTCTCTAACATCATTACTTAGTTCAACCCCCTTTTATTTTATTATAGTTTTATTTACATGGTTCACGAATATCACAAAAATATGTAAATTTCAATTCTCTGTCGATGTATGATACTCTGTACTTGTGAAATCGTTCAATAAAATTTACTGAAAAAAAAAAATGCAATTTAGACCTGTTCCGCTTATGTTCGAGACTATGAGTCAACTATGATAAAAATGAGATACTACCACTCATTAATTTTAGCTCAGTGGCATGCGTCACATCTTCCTCCTTTTCTCTAGCCAAACACCATATAATATATTTAGGAATCAAGAAAAGGAGAGCACCCTCATCCCTTTATCATCTTAATTTCCCCATGCTTATTGTTAAAATTGTAAAAGAACTTGAAGCCTGGACATCCATACCTCTGTCATTCTTTGGAAGGTGTCATTTAATATAGATGGTGAGCTTTTCTTGCCTCTTGTATCCTCTTCAGATCAATCCCCTTTTAGTAAAACATATAGATGTACAGACGTTAAATACAACTTTTACATCTTTTTTGTGGGGCAATAAGAGATCTTGCATTGCACTATCAAAACATAGTTACATAGTTAGTGAGGTTAAAAAAAGACATCAGTCCATCCAGTTCAACCTATGATGTGTGTGTGTGTGTGTGTTTGCTGTTAACCGTACATTGTATACCCCTGTATGTTGTGGTCTTTAAGGTGCCCATCTAATAGTTTTTTGAAACTATCGATGTTCCTTGCTGATACGACTGTTTGCGGAAAAGAATTCCACATCCTTACTGCTCTTACAGTGAAGAACACCCTACGTATTTTAAGGTTAAACCGCCTTTCCTCGAGTTTTAGTGAGTGGCCACGTGTCTTATTGTATTTCCTTTCTGTGAATAGTCTGTTCCTTATGTTAGGGTCGCCAGTACACTATTTGTACATTGATATCATATCCCCCCTCAATCGAATCTTCTCCAGAGAGAATAAGTTCAGTGCTTGTAGTCTTTCCTCATAGCTGATGTCCTCCATTCCCCTAATTATTTTTGTTGCCCTTCTCTGGACTCTCTCCAGTTCCAGCACATCCTTCCTGAGGACCGGTGCCCAGAACTGGACAGAATACTCCAGATGTGGCCGGACCAGAGTCTTGTAGAGAGGGAGAATAATCTCTTTATTTCTGGAGTAAATCCCCTTTTTTATACATCCCAGTATTCTGTTGGCTTTGCTTGCGGCGGCTTGGCATTGCATGCCACTGCCAAGCCTGTTGTCTACCAGTACCCCCAGGTCCTTTTCCATCCTAGACTCACCCAGAGGTTCCCCCCCCCCTAGTAAGTAGCTTGCTTTCTGGTTTCTGGCACCTAAATGCATTACTTTACATTTTTCAACATTAAACCTCATCTGCCATGTAGTTGCCCACCCCATTATTTTGTTCAGGTCCGCTTGTAAGGTTTCCACATCCTGTATAGAAGATATTGGCATGCTTAGTGTAGTATCATCCGCAAATACTGAGATTGTACTAGATATCCCCTCCTCTAGATCATTTATGAATAAATTAAACAGGATTGGTCCCAGGACAGAACCCTGGGGGACCCCAATTTCCACACCCACCCAATCCGATTACTCCCCATTAATCACCACCCTTTGCACTCTCCCCTAGAGCCAGTTCTCTATCCAGGTACTCACCTTATGGTCCATACCTACCTTCCTTAGTTTGAACAGTAAGCGTTTGTGGGGAACGGTGTCAAAGGCCTTTGCAATGTCCAGATACACCACATCCACAGGCTTACCTTTATCTAGGTGGCAGCTCACTTCATCATAGAAGGTTAATAGATTGGTATGGCAAGAACGATTTTTCATGAATCCATGCTGATTACTACTAATAATACCATTTTCATTACTAAAGTCTTGTATGTGGTCCCTTAATGTCCCCTCCAAAATCTTGCAGACTACTGATGTTAGGCTGACTGGCCTATAGTTACCCGGGATATATCTCTGCCCTTTTTTAAATATTGGTACTTTTTTCCAATCAGCTGGCACCATACCCGTCTGTAGACTATCCTTAAAGATCAAGAATAATGGTCTAGCTATCACCTGGCTGAGCTCTTTAAGAACCCTCGGGTGGAAGCCATCCAATCCCCGTGATTTATTTATGTTAAGTTTCTCTAGTTTAGTTCTAAGTCTATCTTCTGTTAGCCATGGCTGTACTTCCTGAGGTGTGTTATTTAGTTTGGCCTTACAAGCTGGGTTAGTGTAGCCCCCCAATTCTTTTGCGAAGACTGAAGAGAAGAAATAATTTTACACTACCGCCTTTTCCCTGTCCTCTGTGGCCAAATCTCCTTTGTCGTCTTTTATGGGGCCAATGTGTTCTGGCCTCGCTTTCTTACTGTTTATATACTTAAAGAATTTCTTGGGGTTCTTTTTACTCTCTTCCGCTATATGTCTCTCGTGTTCTATTTTAGCCACCTTGATTTCGTCTTTACATTTCTTATTACACTCTTTGTAATGCTTGAATGCTGCCAATGACCCCTCAGTCTTGTATTTTTTGAAGGTCTTTTCTTGAGCAATAATATGCATTTTTATGTTGGAGTTTAGCCACCCAGGGTTTAGTTTTGCTCTTTTAAATTTATTTCCGTTTGGAATGCACTGGCCAATCACTTTAAGTATGCTCTTGGAGCACTCCCATTTTTCCTCCGTGTTCTTTGTTCCCAGGGATCTATCCCATTTCATATTTTCTAGCAAAGAGCGCAGTTTTGGGAAATTGGTTCTAATTGACCTATGGTCATTGTTTCCTAAGTTGCCCCGTGTTTCTTTATTTATTGTTTCTTGTCGGTGCATTCACCATCTGACCCATGAAATTGTCCTGCAAAACATTTTGGAACTGCCAAGCCTTGGCTGAATGCGCGGTTCCTTCTGCCCAGTCTATATCTGGATAATTAAAGTCCCCCAATATAATGACATTTCCCATCCTTGCTGCCAATCCTATCTGTAAAAGGAGGTCTGCCTCCCCCTCCTCCCTCTGGTTGGGGGGCCTATAGCATACGCCCAATATTACCTTCCCCACAGTGCCTTCCCTTTGAAGTTCTACCCATAGGGATTCTACCTCGTCCATAGCTCCATTATTAATATCATCCCTCATATTTACCTGTACACTGTTCTTAATATACAGAAATACCCCTCCCCCTTTTTTTACCTTCTCTATCTCTGCGATAAAGGGAATACCCCTGCATGGTCGCCATTCAGTCTTGAGAGCTGTCGAACCAAGTCTCTGTTTTCCCCACAAAATCTAAGTCCTCCTCAAACATCAACAGCTCCAGCTCTCCCATCTTGTTGGCCAGGCTTCTGACATTGGTATACAAACCTCTTAATTTTGACCGGTTACATATATCCTCATTTGATGTTTTTAGGCTGCTCTTGGGATTTTTCCCCATACCCCCCCTGGGTTTAGGAGCTTTGAACACCCTAACACTAATGTCCCCATTTGTGCCCTCTGAATCTTGCTTTCCACTGGCTAATTCTACATCTGTACCCTCCCCCCCCCCCCATCACCTAGTTTCAAAGCCCCTTTAACTTTATGGCCATCCTCTCACTCAGTACGGCTGCACCCTCCTCATTTAGGTGCAGTCCGTCCCTACCAAAGAGCCGGTGGCCGACTGAGAAGTTGGCCCAGTTCTCCAGGAACCCAAAACCCTCCTTACTACACCAGCTCCTCAGCCACTTGTTAACTTCCCTAATTTCCTGCTGCCTCTCTGGTGTGGCTCGAGGTACAGGTAGTATTTCTGAAAATACTACCTTGGAGGTCCTACTCCTCAACTTAGCTCCTAAGTCCCTGAAATCGTTTAGGACTCTCCATCTTCCTCTGCCTATGTCATTGGTACCTACGTGTACCATGACAGCTAGGTCTTCCCCAGCCCCACCCAGTAATCTGTCCACCCGATCCGCGATGTGCCGAACCCGAGCGCCCGGTAAACAACAGACTGTTCGGCGCTCACGGTCTTTGTAACAAATTGCACTGTCTGTCCTTCTAATGATTGAGTCCCCTACCACCAGCACCTGTCTTTCCTTTCCCTTTCTCCTGGCCTCACTGAAGGAGTTCTTCCCCTGGCAGCTAGCGTCGTCGCTCTGTTCCAGCAATGCTGGTCCCTGACTGGTTTCCCCAACATCACGCAATGGGGCATATTTATTGGGGTGCTCCAGCCCAGGACCGGCCTCCTTGCCTTGTCCTCTTCTACCCCTCTTAACTGTCACCCTCTACTCTGCTCTGATGCCTGTACCTCCAATACACGGCCCACCTCTGTGCAGGCCCCTGCCTGCGCCTGACGGGTACGATCCCGGCTCTCCTTCGGTATGGACATTCGGCTCAGTGTTGCCAGCTGCTTCCCTAGATTCAGGACCTGAGCTTCCAGGGAAGCAACATGCTTACATTTTGCTCATTTGTATTCGCCCTGTATCGCAGGATCGAGGAAAGCATACATAACGCATCACAAGATGTACACCGAATTGCATCTCCACACCCGCCGGGCATTGTACCTACTAATCTAATCTAATTGGGATTCAGTAATTTAAGTCTATTCTGTGTGGCTGTTTCCTGGCTTCCTAACTCTACCTTCTCACACTCTGGTATACTGCTACACTCACTTGACACTCACAGTCGCACAACACTCACAATCGCACAGCCTGGTCAGTCGCACAACACTCCCAGTCGCACAACACTCACAGTCGCACAGCCCGGTCAGTTGCACAACACTCACAGTCACACAACACTCACAGTCGCACAACACTCACAGTCGCACAGCCCGGTCAGTTGCACAACACTCACAGTCGCACAACACTCACAGTCGCACAACACTCACAGTCACACATCCCGATCAGTCGCACAACACTCACAGCCGCACAGCCCGGTCAGTCGCACAACACTCACAGTCGCACAGCCTGGTCAGTCGCACAACACTCACAGTCACACAACACTCACAGTCGCACAACACTCACAGTCGCACAGCCCAGTCAGTCGCACAACACTCAGTCGCACAACACTCACAGTCGCACAGCCCGGTCAATCGCACAACACTCACAGTAGTAATAGGTACTCCCAGACACTCAGGTAGTAATAGGTACTCCCAGACACTCAGGTTGTAATAGGCACTCCCAGACACTCAGGTAGTAATAGGTACCCACAGACACTCAGGTAGTAATAGGTACTCCCAGATACTCAGGTAGTAATAGGTACCCCCAGACACTCAGGTAGTAATGGGTACTCCTAGACACTCAGGTAGTAATAGGTACGCCCAGACACTCAGGTAGTAATAGGTACTCCCAGACACTCAGGTAGTAATAGGTACTCCCAGACACTCAGGTAGTAATAGGTACTCACAGACACTCAGGTAGTAATAGGTACTCCCGGACACTCAGGTAGTAATAAGTACTCTCATATACTCAGGTACTACACTACATTCTCAGTTAGTGTTCAATCTCAGTCACCAGTCACCAGTCTTACTTACCTAGTGTGTGTCCCTTTAAAGCGGAGTTCCAGGCACAAAAACGATTTTTTTTTTGTGCCCCTCCGCTAGGTAGAGCTCACCTGAAAAGGAATTGGATAGTTATTTTTATTTTTTTTGTTTACTCACCTTTTTATTGAAGATCGTAAACACTCACCTCTGACTGCTTCCTCCTTCGGAGCCGCGGCTCACCCCGTCACTTCCTGCCTCGCGATGATTCCTGGGAGCTAAACGTCATAGCTCCCAGGAATCACTGCGACGGCACCGGTCCCGCTCGTCATTTCCGGGCGACGCCGCATTCCCCTGCTAAACAGCTTCTGGGCATGCCCAGAAGCTGTTTAGGAATGCGGCGCCGCACCAGAAGTGACGAGAGGGGCCGGTGCAGTGCATTCTGGGACACGAAGACGCAGAAGAAGACAGAGAAGAGGACCGCGCCGGCTTCAGCTGCCTACAACAGAGATGGAAATGCTGTGGAAGAAATTTTCTAAGTAAGTATTTCTTCTAAAAGGTAAGTGCGAACCGGAACAGATCAGAGGCTAGCCATTGTGGAATGTGCTAGCCCTGACTGTCCCGGGGGTATGTTCAGCAAAAAATAATTTCTGTGCCCGGAACTCCGCTTTAAGCCTGTCACTTGCAGTTCCTGACGGCGATTCCTCCCTCCTCCCTCAGACGGTCAGTCTTCCTCTCTGCACCCGCCTCCCTCTGTCACTTCCCGGTCAGGCTTTGCTCTGTTAGTCTCCTCTGCTCCCTCTCTGTCTGGGGGGGGGGGGGGCATCTTCCAAAGAGTGAGGGAGGTGCCGGTCTACCCAATATCAGATTGTATAAGCTATCTTGCCTCTTTAGATACTATTTTGATTGGCTATCTACCTCTTCTGACTATACCAACTATGCCTTTGAAGTAAACCTTGTTCTTCCCTATAATCTCCCTGGTATTTTACATAGTAAATCAAAATAATTCCCACAGATACTTCAACACAACATTCTGCTCAGGGACACTATTATCACCTGGAGAGAAATTAGGAAAAAACTCAAGTTATCCTCTCTAGTTTCCAGACATCTCCCTATTCACAAAAATATCATGTTCCTACAAAGCATAGTGCATGGAGCGTATGAACGTATGAGCATTCATCTTCAAAACTCGTATATCTTTTACTATTATCAAACTATCACATATGTTCAATCTACTTGTCCAGACAGAATGAAAAGATTCAACCTGTCTTTCATCGACTGCCTGGTAAAACAACAAACTTACTCTATCTCTGATATATACAAGCACTTGATCTCAGACATCCACCCGACAACAGGAAATACATTACTTGAAAAATGGAACAAAGACATTCCAGGAGGATGATCTTGGTGATAAAATACTAGAAGGTTACCTAAAGATCCACAAATTACTAATCAATGAAACTTGGGGGAAGACGCAATTCAAGTTGATACATAGGACGTTCATCCCCTTTTCCTGTTCAAAATCTGACCAACCACACCACCATAGCAGGCAGGCCCCAATGTGACTCCAACAAGCCTTCCCTATTCCATCGCTTTTGGCTCTGCCCCCCTAATCACACTCTTTTTGGAGCAAACTATCAATTTTGTTACAAGCATCACCGGGATACCAATAACCAAAACCCCTCTCTTGCTGCAATTCAGTTATGAGCAACACGCAACTGGGTCAAAAGATAAACCGAGAACCTATGCTCTGCAGTGGATTCACATATGCCAGTTGGCAGCCAGAAAGAGCATCCTGAAAGCTTGGATAACTACAAGACTCTGGTCCGGCCACATCTGGAGTATGTTGTCCAGTTCTGGGCACCGGTCCTCAGGAAGGATGTGCTGGAACTGGATAAAGTCCAGAGAAGGGCAACAAAAATAATTAGGGGAATGGAGGACATCAGCTATGAGGAAAGGCTACAAGCACTGAACCTATTCTCTCTGGAGAAGAGACGATTGAGGGGGGATATGATATCAATGTACAAATACTGTACTGGCGACCCTAGCATAAGGAACAAACTATTCAGAGAAAGGAGATACAATAAGACACGTGGCCACTCACTAAAACTAGAGGAAAGGCGGTTTAACCTTAAAGTGCGTAAGGGGTTCTTCACTGTAAGAGCGGTAAGGATGTGGAATTCCCTTCCACAAGCAGTCGTATCAGCAGGGAGCATTGATAGTTTCAAAAACTATTAGATGGGAACCTTAGAGACCACAACATACAGGGGGAATACAATGTACGGTTAAAAGCAAACACACACACACATCATAGGTTGAACTGGATGGACTGATGTCTTTTTTCAACCTCACTAACTATGTAACTGTGTACATCTCCTCCTACCCTATCTATGGTAAAAAGAGATCTAACTGATCTTCTGTATAAAGAAAAACTGGGTAATGAGTTGCAGGACTACACTCCCACCAAACGCTTTTCCTCTAGATGGAAGTCCTACATAGAGAAAAAAAACTGAATAAAAGAAACTGGTTTCAATTTCTCCAGACCACCCAGTCCATACTAAGAAAATCAAAAACTCACTGGAGTACAGAAATGAATTTTTTTGAAAAATAAAACAAAAATCGAAATTGTTACAAAATACCATAAATGATTCTGGCATGATATTGAAACATACAGGGTACCAAATTGAAAAACCACAACAAAGACACACACATATCTGTGTGTGGTCTAGAGGAGGCTGCTTTAAAACGGCACTTCTATAGAGTGTACAATCATGAAAAAGTCAATGAATATGTGCACACACACCTCCCTCGCACAACACAGGAAAAAATTGGATACAAGCATGAAGATCCTCATACATTCAAAACATTTAATGTAGGAACAACTGAGGATATACTCATCCGTGTATGTATCCAGGGATTTGTCCCAAAGAAGGCATTAGGAGAAGCCAAGCTGAAGTCCCAAATAATTCATAATCAAATCAGCATCATCCAGCCATAAAGAGCATAATAGTCCCTGGATCCATCTACGGATGAGTATATCCTTAGTTGTTCCTACACTGAATGTTTTGGATGTATGAGGATCTTCATGCTTGTATCCAATTTTTTCCTGTGTTGTTAGAGGGAGGTGTGTGTACATATTCATTGACTTCTTCATGATTGTACACTCTATAGAAGTGCTGTTTTAAAGCAGCCTCCTCTAGACCACACAAAGATATGCTTCCACTATCCTCTCTACACCAGTGGATACAACTGTTTTACAATTTGGTTTGTCCTAATCTTTCTCAAATGCTCCTACTATCAGCCATATGAACTGAATCCCTTCTTGAGCATCCATCAGGAGTTTTTCAAGATTTATTAATTATTCAATTCTCTGCTGCGAGCTTCTGTGAAATGTCTTTATCACCATATGGATCCATAAAGTCTAAGGATTAAATACCTACTAACAAGTTTATCCTTATTTCACAATGGCCATTCAATAATTTTGATATTCATACATATTTTTGGACCCTGGTTTGCCCAATGTGGATGGGAGGGGGGAGGGAATTGTATGTTGGTTTTAATTAACTCATGTGTGTCTTTTTTGTTGTGGTTTTTCAAATTGGTAGTACCTTATATGTTTCAATATCATGCCAGAATTATTTTTGGTATTTTGTAACAATTTAATTTTTAATTTTCAATAAATGGTATTTCTGTATTCCAGTGAGTTTTTTATTTTCTTAGTATGGACTGGGTGGTCTGAAGTAATTAAAACCAGTTTCTTTTATTCATTTTTTTTATATCTGTACTCATTTACTGGTATACTCCCCCTTTCCTTGATTTTTGGCATTAGAGTTGCCGGATAATTGTTTTTCACATACTGTTGTTTAGTGATTTTTTCTCTAGAGGTTTTTGTGTCTTAAAGAGCCCATTGTTGAGTTTTCAAGTCCTACATAGAACGCACATTTTCCCCCACTGAAATTTCATCCCTAATGGCTTCCTTCCAATATACAGAGTGGTATTGCAAAGCAAACATGACAGTTTCTTTGGGAAACCTAAAATTACCTTAATCTGGGACTCATATTTCATTGGACTTACACCCCGGAGCCGTTTGTGTTTTATGTTATACATTTTCCATGTTCTCACAGTTGCTCACACTTCATATCATTTGTACTTTTACATTTATGAACATACTAGTTGGTCTAAATATTTAACCTGTTTACCTAAAAGTCCTCCAGGCTTCTAGCTCCACCTAGTTTTCTCCCCATGTTTATCCCGCGAGAAAACACTTTTATACCCCAATATGAATATATAGGCATATTTCCATGTTAGAAGTACACATTGTTGGTGAATGCTTATTACTATGATGACATATATTGACTTCTTACTACATATTTTTACATGTTCAGGTAGGCCAACTAAACTAACGTGAAATATTGTCTCTTACTTCTTATGTCCATTTGTACCATCTGAAAAATCCAATAATTATATTTTTAAAAGTAAAAAAGACATCAAATACACTAAAATTTCTACAGTGTACTCTTTAGTTGAATTTTCAAGGTGCCATTTTCACATCTATTGTCTAAAACACCTCAACTAATAATAAATTACACCCAGCAACAAACAACAGAACTCTCAAAAACTTTAATGAAAGAATGTAGGAGCCACTCAAAGCCCTAAGCCTTGGGTTTAGTCATGCACCCCTCATTTGAAAATGTGACACTGGCTTAGGAAAGGAGGAGCTACACATGCTAGCACAGGAGGCAGTAATAGGATAGTGACGGATATTGGAAGATATAAAAGATATCCTATCCCATTTACTGCAAAACACTGTGAATATATTAATGCTGGCAGGTGTGATACTGCATGGGATACATGTTGACTAGAATAACTAGGCATGTTTTCTACTTGCCTGTATGTTATACTGATACCTTTAATTAAAAACTTTAATTCAGTGACCCAGAAAAAACGTAATACAGTTTTTCCTGCTTTGTACTAAAAGTAGTAAAGCTACTGGGTTTTCAAAAAAGCCATGTTACTAGTATTTTAAGAGGGACATTAGCAATGTACCAGACATTGCGATAGCAGATCTAAATATTTCTTTACATGCAACACAGTCCGATTACACTAAATCCAAATAAAATTATAATTTTGGATGTAAAAGAAAGGCAGGTGCCACTCTAAGTGTAATATGACTCAAATTTTAATGGAAACATAAGCACACTATATTCTCACAAACGAGTAATAAAACCAGCAGTAAGTGAGAGCCATGAAGTTATTCCGGGGGATCGATAAATCCGGGTGCCTATGGAAAGAAGATCCGACCGATCCGCTGTATGGTCCGTTCGAGCCGATGGGAAAGCGGCTTTCTCCGAACCCTGGGGACACTGTCGGGGCTTCCGGCGGCGTACTTCCGGCTTCCGGCTAGGACGTGGAGCGTGATGGCGTGGATAGGCGACGCGTTGTCTGAGCATGCGCTACTTCCTCAGGCCTCTAGGGGCGCCATCTTGGAGGAGGGATTTATATAGGGAAACCTTAATAGGCTTCCACCGGGTCCTAGGCTTAAACCTAATTGCTCATCACTCCTCTGGGAACACGAGCCTATACAAATATCATGATTTGGAGTGAGAGAGGGGCAATTCTGAATTAAAACACACAGCGGGATTATGCTGTAGAATTAAAACAGTGTGCTATAGAAAATGCACATACTACTATTGGGTCAACATATCAAAAGAACCGATCCTTGGGCACACCACACATATGCAAATGAGAGTAATAGATGATACATGGATAAGGATGAAAATAAGAATAAAAATAAATATAAATATAAAAATAAAAAAAAAGAATAAATATAAAAATAAAAATATAAAAATGAAAATAATAATAATAATAATAATGAAAAAATGAAAATTAAATAAAAATAATAATAATAATAATAATAATAATAATAGAAAAAAATTATTGTATATATTGAAAAATACCAATACTAATTATGATGGATAAAAACATTAAAATATACAGAATATATATATATATAATATAATTAATTAATATAATTAATTAAGAAAACAAAAATTCATGTATTTTTACATGCGCATGTATATGCATGCAGACCCCAGAATAAGTATCAAGTCAATGTGAATATAAAATGTTATACAATTTAAAAAAAAATTTTTTACATTTAAAAGAAAAATTATTATTATTAATAGGGTCAAGTAGGATATATAAAATTTAAATATAAATATAAATACACATAAAACTTCATAGCAAATAAATAATATATATAGTAAATAAAAAGGTCCCACTTACATACATGCACAAAAGGATTTGCATATATGCAAATATGGGGCCCATGATATAAGAACACGCACAAATGCGCCTTACATTAGGGGTTTGTCCGCATACATATAGACTCATGCGCATACATATAGACTCATGCGCATACATATAGCCAAGCTTGAATTTGAATCTTGGAGGAAAAGAGTTGCCAGCTGTGGGCTTGGTATAATTTTTGGCCTCAATCTTTTCTTCTCTGTGGTATAACAACAAATCCAAAAAAGCCAATTCAATAGTACTAAACACCGAAGTGAATGATAGATTGTACGGATTGGAATTACAATGTTGGACAAATTCCAAAAAAGTGGATTGTGGGCCATCCCAAATAACCACTATATCATCTATATATCTCCCATTAAAAATGAGATGGGAGATATGGATTATTGTTCCATATGTGGTGGGACTCCCACATACCCATGGTCAAATTGGCATAGCTGGGGGCAAAATTTGCCCCCATTGCTGTGCCATTAGTTTGCAGATAGAAGGACCCTTCGAACTCAAAATAATTATGGGTGAGGCAGAAACAAGTTGCATCCAAAACGAACTGGGCCTGTGCTGGGTTAATACTACAACAATTGGACAAAGATAAGGCAAAAGCTTGAAGACCTACCGGATGGGGAATACTGGTATATAAGGAGTTAACATCTAAAGATGTCCACATGTAAGTGGGTTCCCATTTATAAGGTGCCAACAATTCTAATAGGTGTACTCCATCCCGAATATAGGAGGGGAGGTCTTGTGCCAAAGGCTGGAGAACTGGTCCACATATAGGAAGAAGGAGTTTGTAATACTCTCCATTGCCACTACTATAGGTCTACCAGGAGGATTAGATAGATCCTTGTGGACCTTGGGGATATGGTAAAAATAGGGCATTGCATAAAAATCTCTATGAAAAAAAGCATACTCATTTTTATTTATAATCCCCTCCTCTTTAGCCTTATCTAGTAGTGTTTTGGCCTCTAGTATATAACCTGGCAATGGATCACAGGGGAGTTTTTGATAGGTGGTACCATCTTGTAATAAGCGCTGGGCCTCCCCGAGATAGTCATCTTTATTTTGAATAACAATGCCCCCCCTCTTATCAGCTGTCCTTACAACCAGATTATGGTTGCTGGACAAATCTGTAAGGGCTTTCCGTTCATCAGGGGTCAAATTCAGATTTTTATATGATGAGGGTTGTTTATAATTTTTATATGTGCACATGGCACATATTTTTAATTTCAGTGAATACAACTTGATAGAAAGTCTGCACATAGGGGCCCTTAGACTGCACAGGGTTAAACGTAGATTTCGAGCGTAAGCCTGTATGTTGCACAGGTGGAGATGTGGATGGGTGTTGGGTAAAAAGGGCTAGATCCTCATCATCATCACTGATATAAAGTTCCTCCAACAGCTGTTGTCCAACAGCGTCCATAACAGGGCACAGCTGGACCTCCTCCGCCGGAGGATCTAACTGGGTGACAGCGCCATATTTAGTGGTCTGTATACTAAAATGGCGTTTTAGAGTTAACAGGCGTATGAAAAAATTAAGATCTTTCAATAATGTAAAAGGATTTGGGGATGAAGATGGAGCAAAATTGAGGCCTCTACGAAGCAGTGATGTTTCTGCCTCGGACAAGACATGCGAGGAAAGATTGAATATCTTTATCGTCTCACTAGTCTTAGTTTTTTTCTGATGAGATCGTCTTCCCCCCCCCCGCCTACCTCTACGTCTAGTTTTCGCTTGACATGGGCGAGCAGAGGGGTGTGGCCTAAATGTGGCCTAAAAGTTTTGGATGCAACTTGTAACTGCCTCACCCATAATTATTTTGAGTTCGAAGGGTCCTTCTATCTGCAAACTAATGGCACAGCAATGGGGGCAAATTTTGCCCCCAGCTATGCCAATTTGACCATGGGTATGTGGAAGTCCCACCACATATGGAACAATAATCCATATATCTCCCATCTCATTTTTTATGGGAGATATATAGATGATATAGTGGTTATTTGGGACGGCCCACAATCCACTTTTTTGGAATTTGTCCAACATTGTAATTCCAATCCGTACAATCTATCATTCACTTCGGTGTCTAGTACTATTGAATTGGCTTTTTTGGATTTGTTGTTATACCACAGAGAAGAAAAAATTGAGGCCAAAAATTATACCAAGCCCACAGTTGGCAACGCTTTCCTCCATTATCAAAGTTGCCATCACCCATGGTGGGTCCAAAACATTCCCAAAAGCCAGTATTGTAGGTTGCGGAGGAACTGTACGAATGAGGAGGACTACCTGGAACAGAGTAGGCTTTTGAAAACTAAATTTATTGAAAAATCTTTTCCAGAACCCTTGGTGGATACCGCACAGAATATGTATTTGAAAGGCAACAAAGTAAAAAATACCACCAAATCCGATACATATTCAAGTAGTCCGCGGTTTGTTACGCAATTTCATAACAAATTTAGGAAGATGGAACAATTGATAACCAAACATTGATCCATTTTATTGGAAGACCCACATCTTAGGGATAGCTTACCCCCTAGGCCGAAAATTACATATAGGAGAGCGAGGAATATTAAGAACATGGTGGCCCCAAGTAAATTAAAAAGTACAACCCTTACATCCCATTTGAGCCTTATTCCCCTAGTCGGCATGTATCAATGCCGGAAGAAATTATGCCTCACGTGTAAACACGTGACTCATGGGCAAAAAGAATATACGATTAAGGGAAAGACCTATTTCATTAAGAAATTCTTTAATTGCTCCACAGAATTTGGTGTGTACTGTCTGACATGTCCCTGTGGTCTCTTCTATGTTGGGAGGACTATTCGTACATTAAGGAAAAGGTTTGGTGAACATCGTTGTTTTGTCGAGGCGGGGGATGATAAACACAGTGTTCCCCGCCATTTCCTGACACACCATGATCATTCTTCTCTGGGGTTGCGCCAGTACACCCCCATTTTTTTGTGTAATTTTGGATGTAGTTCTACCTAATGTAGACCCATCTCAGAGTTGATATAAACACATAATATTTCTTTTTTACAGCAAGCACAATTTAACTGGGATCCAGAAACAGTTGGAATGATTCATGGTTCGTTCTTCTGGGGATATATCGTTACGCAGATTCCAGGAGGCTACATCTGTCAAAAATTTGCAGCCAACAGGTATGAGCTCAAAAGTTATTATTACTTACTTATTTTGTATTGTCATGGAGTGCACTAAGATGTTTGTTCTATTAAAAATAAAACTATTAAAATATTTGCACTGTGACTAGCACAATATGTAAATTTCCTCTGCCTTCTGACAAAAATCTGACATCTGAGATTCCTAGTGAAAATTAAAACACAGAAAAAAACAAAAACAAAAAACAAGAAGGAAGTTGATACTGTTTTACAATAAGGGATTAGTGAATATGAGTGGGTGCAGTTGTGGGCTATTTGTTGAACTCATCATAAAGTCTAAAGAAAGCAAACCTAAATCCGAACCTTTCTGAAGTCTATGGATGGAAAAATCTTGGAAATTAGGGTTGCACCGAAACTGGTATCGGTGCCAATAGTAGGCACTTTCGTGAGTATAGGCACTCGCAAAAATGCTCCGATACCCAAAACCGATATCGGTAGGGCCGTCTCAACCCGCGGGTTAACCTGGACACGGTCTAGTGTCCCCAGGTGCATGGGGGCCTCCTGCAATTCCCCCACCACTCCCGCAGTTTCCAGTGCTCCTCTAGCACTTTTCAGGGAGTAAAGTGGAACCCCCTAGGCAGAGCATGTTACTACTGCCTATGTGGGCAGGATCTGTACTGCTCCAGGGGATGTACAGGGGATGCAGAGGAGAGCCGGCGGGAATCTGAACAGGAGACACAAGCAGCAGTGGTAAGATTAAGCCTGGATCTAGGGAGGTATTGGGGAGGGCTGGGGTACTGGGGAGGGGTGGGTTCCCCCTTCCAAGCCCTCCACTACCCCTGACGCTTGCTGGCAGTCTCCTATCTCGCATGGTACACATCTTGAGCACAGCACTAAGAGCTCCTTTCACACCTATATATGTGTATGTGTATATATACATACATGTGTGTGTGTATATATATATATCCCTACACAGAAGTACAGATGTTATTCCTGCCTCCAAAGATGCCCAAAAAATGCCCAAAAAAACGCCAGCTACAAAAACACCCAGGTGTGTTTTTGCAGCAGGCGTTTTTTTTGGGCATTTTTTGGGGGTCTTTGGAGGCAGGCAAAACATTTGAAATTCTGTATAGGGGTATATATACACACACACTTGTATGTATTTATACACATACACACATATAGGTGTTATAGCAGAGAAGCCATATGGGTGTTAATTATTTCATTAGTGCAAGCATAGGTTTCTGCTACTTTCACACCTATATATGTGTATGTGTATATATACATTGTGTATATATACATACGTGTGTGTGTATATATAGCCCTACACAGAAGTACAGATGTTATGCCTGCCTCCAAAGACGCCCAAAAAATGCCCAAAAAAACGCCAGCTACAAAAATGCCCAGGTGTGTTTTTGCAGCAGGCGTTTTTTTTTTTTTTTGGCATTTTTTGAGGGTCTTTTAAGGCAGGCAAAACATCTGAAATTCTGTATAGGGGTATATATACACACACACTTATATGTATTTATACACATACACACATATAGGTGTTATAGCAGAGAAGCCATATGGGTGTTAATTATTTCATTAGCGCAAGCATAGGTTTCTGCTACTTTCACACCTATATATGTATATGTGTATATATACATACATGTGTGTGTGTATATATACCCCTACACAGAAGTTCTGATGTTATGCCTGCCTCCAATAACCCCCAGAAAATGCCCAAAAAAACGCCAGCTACAAAACCGGCAAGGTGTGAAAATTGCGGAGCCATATGCCTGTTCTATTGCAATTCTAATACAAACAAACTTTTTTTTTTGGTTCTGGACATGCTACAGAGCTGAAATTTCACAGGTACACTTTTTAGGACCCCCCCCCCCCCCCCAGACACTAAATCCAAAGAAATCTCTTTTTTTTTTCAATAATTTTTTCAATAATTGGCTCTCTATCAAAAATGACAATTTTTAAGAACTTTTTTGTGTGATTAATAGTCCCTGGGGCATGACCCAGAACCCTAGGCACTTTTTAGGGGCATTTATTGGGTTTTAGGGCTTCAAAATGGTGTTTTTTGATTACCGAAGTTTGGGTCCCATTGATTTCAATGGGGTTCTGAAATCCGGGCCGAACTTTCGGGAAGTTCGGGTGTTCTGGTCGAACCGAACTTTTGAAAAGTTCGATCATCCCTAGTGACCAGCGTACATGCCCCCTTCAAATGCAGTGGGCCCCCCCGAGACCAGTGCACTTACCTGGAGCCCTGGAGCAGCCGCGGCGGCGCCTTCTCCTAAGTCCCAGCGGCGGCTTCTCCTCAGTGTCCTGGCGGCTTCTCCTCAGTGTCCCGGCGGAGGCTTCTCTTCAATCCCCCGGCGTCTCCTCGAGTCCTCCCGCTTCCGCCTCCACCTCGGCCAATGGCATGGGGTTTGCCTTGCGGCCAATCAGGAATCGCGTATCGGACCCGCTCCCTGATTGGCCAGAAGGAGGATCCGTGTGACAATAGCAAATTTTTGTTCGCTATTGTCACACAATGGGTGGGCTAGGGCACACTGCTCTGCGATCCGGGTTCACCCTTTGCTGCAGCCTATTAGAGCCTCTGGCTCTAATCAGGTGATGCAAAAAAAAAAACCCATTGAACTCCATGCGTCCGGCGGCCCTGCATGCAGATTAGGGGGCCGGACACATGGATAGGGGGGGCAGCGCCCCCGCGCCCCCAACGCACCGGCCGCCACTGCTGTGTGGGGAGCAGCTCTGCCTGTGTTCAGACTGTGTACAATGCAGGGATGGGAGACAGCGCTCTGCCTAGTGCACTGCCAGCAGTGACCCCTGTACAGTGCCCTCCTACCCCCCTTACCTTGCCCTCCTACCCCCTCACTGTGCCCTCCTACCCTCTTACTGTGCCCTCCTACCCCCTGTACTGTGCCCTCATAACCCCTTGTACTGTGCCCTACTTCAACCCTGTACTGTTCCCTCCTAACCCCCCTTACAGTGCCCTGCTAACCCCCTGTACTGTGCCCTCTTAACCCCCTGTACTATGCCCTCCTTCAACCCTGTATTGTGCCCTCCTAACCCCCTTACTTTGTCCCTCCTAGCCCTCTGTACTGTGCCCTCCTAGCCTCCTGTACTGTACCCTCCTACCCCCCTTACTGTGCCCTCCTAACTCCCTGTACTGTGCCCTCCTACCCCCCTTATTGTGCCTTCTTAACCCCCTGTCCTGTGCTCATCTGCCCCACCCCATACTGTGCCCTCCTTCCCGCCATGTACTGTGCCCTTCTGACTCCTGTGCTGTGCCCTCCCTGTGTTGTGTCCTTCTACCATCCCTGTGTTGTGTCCTCCTGCCTGCCCTGTGTTGCATCCACCAGCTGTCACCTCTGCCCCCATGTCTCACAATGACCCTCCTATCCCCATCCTCTTCAAGGCAATAGGTATCGTAATTGGTATCGGTGAGTACTTTCAAAAAGCATCAGTACTCCTACTCGGAATAAAAAAAATGGTATTGGTGCATCCCTATTGAAAATTACTTTTGGCCATTTTCAAGGCCATGGATTTTAAAACAAAGGACATGTGTAGCTGGGCACTGCCACAAGTGGCATGTCCCAATCCGAAAAATAAAAAAAAATGTCCCTTCAGTGGGGAGTGGGTCCTCCTTTTTATGCAACATCAAAGGGTGACATTAGACAAGCAACATTGCATGCTTGGAAGATGGTGTGTGGTGCTATGGAACAGACAGGATCAGCGACACCATCATTTAGCACCATATATTTAGCATGTGTAATCAATTGTTTTACGTCTACATTATTGCTTAGCCTAAATAAAACATCAGCAGCACCCCAATTTAATTCATTATATTTTGAAAAACATTTTTTTTAGGTAGTTTGAATGAGACATCTGATTATCCAGCGGTGAAAGGGCTGAATTGACCACTAGGAGTAGCTGCCACAACAGATATAAAAGCTTTAGGAAATTGTACGCTTAAAAAAATAGAGCGTAAGTGGAATTAAAATCTGTGGTTTATTAAACGGTCCCCAGAAGGTTTATATGTTAATGGGGTTGAGCGGACACCTAGATGTCCGTGTTCGACGGGTTCGGCCGAACTTTACATAGTTACATAGTTAGTGAGGCTGAAAAAAGACACAAGTCCATCCAGTTCAACCTATGTGTGAACTTTAAAAAAAAGTCCGGGTCCATGTCCCGGACTTTTACCGAACTTTTCCCGGACACCGAACCCCATTGAAGTCAATGGGGACCCGAACTTTAAGGCACTAAAATGGCTCTAAAACACCAAAGGAAAGGGCTAGAGTGCTGCAAATGGCAGCAAAACGTAATTAAGAGCATGGCAAGTGCTCTGCAAACAAATGTGGATAGGGAAATAACTTAAAACAACAAAAAAAAACAGAAAAATAAAACAATGTTCTTCTTCATCTCTGAAGGACGAGGCCCATATGGAGTAGTAGGGAGGTTGAGGTGGTGGTGGATGTGGCGGTGACATAGGCATGCGCACAGGGTGTGCCGGGTGTGCCTGGGCACACCCTAATCACCTAGGGCACATAGCATTGCCAGTGAGGAGATGGGAAAGATCTCCCTCGGACCTGCTCTGCTCTATTTCTCTTTGCCTACAGGTACATGGCCCCGATACATTACTCTCCCTGCTGGCAAACACATGCATGTGTATTTCAACTTTGGGGTGCACACCTTAATGCAATAGGCTGCGCACACCTATGGGTGGTGTAGGTGGAAGCGGCGGTGGAGGAGGACCAGGGCCGGATTAAGAGCATCATGGGCTTGGTGCTGAGGATTTTGAAGGGCCTTAAGGGCCGTGCCTTGCCATGCACCCAGAGGAGGAAGGGTGCAGCCATGCATGCCTAATTCAACATGGGATGCTGTCTCTGAAGCCCATAAACACATCCATGCATCGGCAACTGTCCCTCCTTGTCCGGCCTTCGCGCTGTGTGGGGAGGTTCTGAGGGTGCTGCCTGGGGAAGCGAGCATAGAAGCCAGACTTCTGTGTTTACAAGTGACAGAAGAGCGGTAACAGTGAATATGGCCAACCCGGGGCCTATATAAAAGGTAGGGGCCTGGAGCTGCAGCTCCAATAGCCCCTACGTTAATCTGGCCCTGAGGAGGAGGACGAGGTAGCCAACACTGCTTCTTTTCACAAATTTTAAATGAGGGTACACCCCAAAAGAGTGAGAAAGAGCAAAAATGGAACAATGGGTGGGTAAGGTCGGTATCCATTGCTATTCTGCACAAGGTACGGAAAAGTCCCGTGGGATCCATGCCTGGTTCATTTTAATGAACGTGAGCTTGTCCACATTGTCTCTGGACAGGCGGCTGCGCTTGTCTGTTATAACGCCCCCAGCCGTGCTAAATACCCGTTCAGATAATACACTGGCTGCAGGGCACGCCAGCACCTCCAAGGCATAAAGGGAAAGCTCAGGCCATGTGCCCAATTTGGAGACCCAGAAGTTGAAGGGGGCAGACCCCTCATTCACTACATGTAGGCGTGTGCACACATACTGCTCCACCATGTTGGTAAAATGCTGCCTCCTGCTAAGACGTTCCATCTGAGCTGCTGGTGCTGCTGTTTGTTGTGGCGTGCTGACAAAGCTTTTCCACATTTCAGCCATGCTAACCCTGCCTTCTGAGGTGCTGGCGGTGCCCTGGTTGCGTTGGCGACCTCCTCCTCCTCCTCCTCTGCCTTGTGCTTCCACTGCGGCCCCGCTGTCAGATGGGAATGCCAGCAGCATCGCGTCTACCAGCGCGCGCTTGTACTCGCGCATCTTGCGATCGCGCTCCAGTGAGTGAATTAAGGACGGTACGTTGTCCTTGTAACGGGGATCCAGCAGCGTGGCCACCCAGTAATCAGCAAGTTAGAATGTGGGCAACTCGGCGGTCGTTGTGGAGACACTGCAGCATGTAATCGCTCATGTGTGCCAGGCTGCCCAGAGGCAACGAAAGGCTGTCCTCTGTGGGAGGTGTATCGTCCGTGTCCTCTGTATCCCCCCAGCCACGCACCAGTGATGGCCATGAGCTGGCCTGGGTGCCACCCTGCTGTGAACATGGTTCCATCTCCTCCTCCAGCTCCTCCTCCTCCTCATCCTCCTCATCCTCCAGAACTGTGCCCCTGCTGGACAATTGTGTCCCTGGCGTTTGTGTGTGCAGGAACCCACCCTCTGAGCCCCTTGCGAATGACTGCCCTGAAAGCCTTGGAAATGTTACCTCTTCATCATCCTCCTCCTCCTCCTCATCCTGTGCCACATCCTCTTCCATCATCGCCCGAATTGTTTTTTCAAGGAGGCATAGAAGTGGGATAGTTAAGCTGAGAACGGCGTCATTGCCACTGGCCATGTTGGTGGAGTACTCAAAACAGCGCAACAAGGCACACAGGTCTCGCATGGAGGCCCAGTTATTGGTGGTGAAGTGGTGCTGTTCCGCAGAGCGACTCACGCGTGCGTGCTGCAGCTGAAACTCCACTATGGCCTGCTGCTGCTCGCACAGTCTTTCCAGCATGTGCAAGGTGGAGTTCCACCTTGTGGGCACGTCACATATGAGGCGGTGAGCGGGAAGGCCGAAGTTACGCTGCAGCGCTGCCAGGCGAGCAGCAGCAGGGTGAGAACGCCGAAAGTGCGCACAAACGGCCCGCACTTTCTGCAGCAGCTCTGACATATCGGGGTAGTTTTTAAGGAACCTCTGCACCACCAAATTCAGCACATGCGCCAGGCAAGGGATGTGCGTCAAACCGGCTAGGCCCAGAGCTGCTATGAGATTTCTCCCGTTATCGCACACCACCAGGCCGGGCTTGAGGCTTGCTGGCAGCAACCACTCATTTGTCTGCTGTTCCATGCTCCTCCACAACTCCTGCGCGGTGTGTGGTTTGTCCCCCAAACAGGCAAGTTGTAAAACTGCCTGCTGTCGTTTACCCCTGGCCGTGCTGAAGTTGGTGGTGAAGGTGTTACGCTGTCCGGATGAGGAGGCGGTAGAGGATGAGAAAGCGGAGTAGGAGGAGTTAGGAACAGGAGGCAAACTGAAACGCCCTGCAATCCTCGGTGGTGGAAGGACATGCGCCAAATTGCTATCCGCCTCAGGCCCATCCGCCACTGCATTTACCCAGTGTGCCGTTAGGGAGATATAACGCCCCTGACCGTGCTTACTGGTCCACGTATCGGTAGTTAGGTGGACCTTGGCACAGATGGCGTTGCGCAGTGCACACCTGATTTTTTCCCCCACTTGGTTGTGCAGGGAAGGGATGGCTTGCCTGGAAAAGTAGTGGCGGCTGGGCACGACGTACTGTGGGACAGCCACCGACATAAGGTTTTTAAAACTGTGCGTCTCCACCAGACGGAATGACAGAATTTCAAAGGCCAATAATTTTGAAATGCTGGCATTCAGGGCCAGGGATCGCGGGTGGGTAGGGGGGTACTTCCTCTTCCTCTCAAGTGTTTGGGAGATGGAAAGCTGAACGCTTCCACGGGACATTGTGGAGATGGTTGTTGGTGACCCAGGTGGTGGTGTTGCTGACAGATCGTCTGTTTGCGGGGTGGCAGGTGCTGGTATCACTACAGATGTGGCTGGAGCGGCCGAGACTGCAGCAGAAGAGGAAGCAGGATGAGCCAGAGACGTTTCTTGGTTTTGAAGGTGTGTACTCCACTGCAGCTCGTGCTTTGCACTTAGATGCCTGATCATGCAGGTTGTGCTCAGGTTGAGAAGGTTTATGCCTCGCTTCAAGCTCTGATTGCACAGGGTGCAAACCACTCGTGTCCTGTCATCAGCACATTTTCTAAAGAACTTCCACACTAGAGAACTCCTTTGAGCTGACTTTGGTGCGCTCGTTCCCTTGCTGCGTTGGGCAGTAGCGGGCGTAGTGTCTAGGGCACGGCCGCTCCGCTTCTGCACCCTGCTCCCTCTTCTGCTGTGCTGGTGGCTCTGTGCGACCACCGCCTCTTCCTCCAAACTACTCAGGTCACCTGCATGACGTTCATTCCATGTGGGGTCGAGGACCTCATCGTCCTCCACATCATCTTCCACCCAGTCTTCACCCCTGCCCTCCTTGTCAGTCTCCACAATGCTGAACGCTGCAGCAGTTGGCACCTGCGTTTCGTCATCATCGGAGACGTGCTGCGATGATCCTTGCATGTACTCATCTTGAGAAATAAGTGGTTGGGCATCGCTGCACTCAATCTCTTCCACTTCTGGGGCAGGGCTAGGTGGATGGCCCTGGGAAACCCTGCTGACAGAGTCATCAAAAAGAAGAAGAGACTGCTGTATGGCTTGGGGCTCAGACTGCTTGCCTGATTTGCAAGGGGGTGAGGTGAAAGACGGTTGGACATCGGCTGCAGGTGCCAACTGTGACCTTTCTGCAGTAGACTGGGTGGGAGACAATGTGAAGGAACTGGAGGCACTGTCAGCAGCAAACCAATCTACTATCGCCTCCACTTGTTCTGGCCTCATCACTTCTAGGGGCGTATGATGCCCTACCAAATACTGATGCAGGTTCTGTCGCCTACTCACACTTGAGGAAGGTGTTTCACTTGTGCGTGTAGCTGGCACAGATCGACCACGTCCTCTCCTTGCAACAGGAGCTCTACCAGCAGCACCACGACCCAGGCCACGGCCCTTATTTGACGGTCTCCTCATATTTCTGTAATTTAAGATCTTGCCCTAGAAAGGTTTTTATTGAATAGCGGAATAGGAAATATGATCCAAAAAAGTGTATGTATCTCGCACGTACAAAACCACACTAGGCCCCAATTACTATTGTTTCTACCCCTAAAAGGATGGATGAGGAGTAGGAGGAGTATGGAACAGACAGCACCCTCAAATCTTCAGAAGTATGAGATGAACCTCAAAAACTTGGAAAGGTGGATCTCACACGTACCGACACAGACTATCCCGCAATTCGATTGATCCTCAAAGGTTTTTATTGAATAGCGGAATAGGAAATATGATCAAAAAAAGTGTATGTATCTCGCACGTACACCACCACACTAGGCCCCAATTACTATTGTTTGTACCCCTAAAAGGATGGTTGAGCAGTAGGAGGAGGAGTATGGAACAGGCAGCACCCTCAAATCTTCAGAAGTATGAGATGAACCCCAAAAACTTGGAAAGGTGGATCTCACACGTACCGACACAGACTATCACGCAATTTAATTGATCCCCAAAGGTTTTAATTGAATAGCGGAATAGAAAATATGATCAAAAAGAAAGTGTATGTATCTCACACGTACACCACCACACTAGGCCCCAATTACTATTGTTTGTACCCCTAAAAGGATGGTTGAGCAGTAGGAGGAGGAGTATGGAACAGGCAGCACCCTCAAATCTTCAGAAGTATGAGATGAACCCCAAAAACTTGGAAAGGTGGATCTCACACGTACCGACACAGACTATCACGCAATTTAATTGATCCCCAAAGGTTTTAATTGAATAGCGGAATAGAAAATATGATCAAAAAGAAAGTGTATGTATCTCACACGTACACCACCACACTAGGCCCCAATTACTATTGTTTGTACCCCTAAAAGGATGGTTGAGCAGTAGGAGGAGGAGTATGGAACAGGCAGCACCCTCAAATCTTCAGAAGTATGAGATGAACCCCAAAAACTTGGAAAGGTGGATCTCACACGTACCGACACAGACTATCACGCAATTTAATTGATCCCCAAAGGTTTTAATTGAATAGCGGAATAGAAAATATGATCAAAAAGAAAGTGTATGTATCTCACACGTACACCACCACACTAGGCCCCAATTACTATTGTTTGTACCCCTAAAAGGATGGTTGAGCAGTAGGAGGAGGAGTATGGAACAGGCAGCACCCTCAAATCTTCAGAAGTATGAGATGTACCCCAAAAACTTGGAAAGGTGGATCTCACACGTACCGACACAGACTATCACGCAATTTAATTGATCCCCAAAGGTTTTAATTGAATAGCGGACTAGAAAATATGATCAAAAAGAAAGTGTATGTATCTCACACGTACACCACCACACTAGGCCCCAATTACTATTGTTTGTACCCCTAAAAGGATGGTTGAGGAGTAGGAGGAGGAGTATGGAACAGGCAGCACCCTCAAATCTTCAGAAGTATGAGATGAACCCCAAAAACTTGGAAAGGTGGATCTCACACGTACCGACACAGACTATCACGCAATTTAATTGATCCCCAAAGGTTTTAATTGAATAGCGGACTAGAAAATATGATCAAAAAGAAAGTGTATGTATCTCACACGTACACCACCACACTAGGCCCCAATTACTATTGTTTGTACCCCTAAAAGGATGGTTGAGGAGTAGGAGGAGGAGTATGGAACAGGCAGCACCCTCAAATCTTCAGAAGTATGAGATGAACCCCAAAAACTTGGAAAGGTGGATCTCACACGTACCGACACAGACTATCACGCAATTTAATTGATCCCCAAAGGTTTTAATTGAATAGCGGAATAGAAAATATGATCAAAAAGAAAGTGTATGTATCTCACACGTACACCACCACACTAGGCCCCAATTACTATTGTTTGTACCCCTAAAAGGATGGTTGAGGAGTAGGAGGAGGAGTATGGAACAGGCAGCACCCTCAAATCTTCAGAAGTATGAGATGAACCCCAAAAACTTGGAAAGGTGGATCTCACACGTACCGACACAGACTATCACGCAATTTAATTGATCCCCAAAGGTTTTAATTGAATAGCGGAGTAGAAAATATGATCAAAAAGAAAGTGTATGTATCTCACACGTACACCACCACACTAGGCCCCAATTACTATTGTTTGTACCCCTAAAAGGATGGTTGAGGAGTAGGAGGAGGAGTATGGAACAGGCAGCACCCTCAAATCTTCAGAAGTATGAGATGAACCCCAAAAACTTGGAAAGGTGGATCTCACATGTACCGACACAGACTATCACGCAATTTAATTGATCCCCAAAGGTTTTAATTGAATAGCGGAATAGAAAATATGATCAAAAAGAAAGTGTATGTATCTCACACGTACACCACCACACTAGGCCCCAATTAATTTTGTTTGTACCCCTAAAAGGATGGTTGAGCAGTAGGAGGAGGAGTATGGAACAGGCAGCACCCTCAAATCTTCAGAAGTATGAGATGAACCCCAAAAACTTGGAAAGGTGGATCTCACACGTACCGACACAGACTATCACGCAATTTAATTGATCCCCAAAGGATTTAATTGAATAGCGGAATAGAAAATATGATCAAAAAGAAAGTGTATGTATCTCACACGTACACCACCACACTAGGCTCCAATTATTATTGTTTGTACCCCTAAAAGGATGGTTGAGCAGTAGGAGGAGGAGTATGGAACAGGCAGCACCCTCAAATCTTCAGAAGTATGAGATGAACCCCAAAAACTTGGAAAGGTGGATCTCACACGTACCGACACAGACTATCACGCAATTTAATAGATCCCCAAAGGTTTTAATTGAATAGCGGAATAGAAAATATGATCAAAAAGAAAGTGTATGTATCTCACACGTACACCACCACACTAGGCCCCAATTACTATTGTTTGTACCCCTAAAAGGATGGCTGAGCAGTAGGAGGAGGAGTATGGAACAGGCAGCACCCTCAAATCTTCAGAAGTATGAGATTGTGTTCACTGTACCCCACAAAGATTGTGTTCACTGCACCCCACAAAGATTGTGTTCACTGCACCCCACAAAGGATTTTGTTCACTGCACCCCAAAAAGATTGTGTTCACTGCACTCCAAAAAGGATGTTGTTCACTGCACCCCAAAAAGGATTTTGTTCACTGCACCCCAAAAAGATTGTGTTCACTGCACCCCACAAAGGACTTTGTTCACTGCACCCCAAAAAGATTGTGTTCACTGTACCCCCCAAAGATTGTGTTCACTGCACCCCACAAAGGATTTTGTTCACTGCACCCCAAAAAGATTGTGTTCACTGTACGCCCCAAAGATTGTGTTCACTGCACCCCACAAAGATTCTGTTCACTGTACCCCACAAAGATTGTGTTCACTGCACCCCACAAAGGATTTTGTTCACTGCACCCCAAAAAGATTGTGTTCACTGCACCCCAAAAAGGATGTTGTTCACTGCACCCCAAAAAGGATTTTGTTCACTGCACCCCAAAAAGATTGTGTTCACTGCACCCCACAAAGATTGTGTTCACTGTACCCCCCAAAGATTGTGTTCACTGCACCCCACAAAGGATTTTGTTCACTGCACCCCAAAAAGATTGTGTTCACTGTACGCCCCAAAGATTGTGTTCACTGCACCCCACAAAGATTCTGTTCACTGTACCCCACAAAGATTGTGTTCACTGCACCCCACAAAGGATTTTGTTCACTGCACCCCAAAAAGATTGTGTTCACTGCACCCCAAAAAGGATGTTGTTCACTGCACCCCAAAAAGGATTTTGTTCACTGCACCCCAAAAAGATTGTGTTCACTGCACCCCACAAAGATTGTGTTCACTGCACCCCTCAAAGGATTTTGTTCACTGAACCCCAAAAAGATTGTGTTCACTGTACCCCCCAAAGATTGTGTTCACTGCACCCCACAAAGGATTTTGTTCACTGCATCCCAAAAAGATTGTGTTCACTGTACCCCCCAAAGATTGTGTTCACTGCACCCCACAAAGATTCTGTTCACTGTACCCCACAAAGATTGTGTTCACTGCACCCCACAAAGGATTTTGTTCACTGCACCCCAAAAAGGATTTTGTTCACTGCACCCCAAAAAGATTAAGTTCACTGCACCCCACAAAGATTGTGTTCACTGCACCCCAAAAAGGATTTTGTTCACTGCACCCCAAAAAGATTGTGTTCACTGCATCCCAAAAAGGATTTTGTTCACTGCACCCCAAATAGGATGTTGTTCACTGCACCCCAAAAAGGATTTTGTTCACTCCACCCCAAAAAGATTGTGTTCACTGCACCCCACAAAGATTGTGTTCACTGCACCCCAAAAAGGATTTTGTTCACTGCACCCCAAAAAGATTGTGTTCACTGTACCCTCCAAAGATTGTGTTCACTGCACCCCACAAAGATTCTGTTCACTGTACCCCACAAAGATTGTGTTCACTGCACCCCACAAAGGATTTTGTTCACTGCACCCCAAAAAGATTGTGTTCACTGCACCCCAAAAAGGATGTTGTTCACTGCACCCCAAAAAGGATTTTGTTCACTGCACCCCAAAAAGATTGTGTTCACTGCACCACACAAAGATTGTGTTCACTGCACCCCACAAAGGATTTTGTTCACTGCACCCCAAAAAGATTGTGTTCACTGCACCCCAAAAAGGATTTTGTTCACTGCACCCCAAAAAAGATGTTGTTCACTGCACCCCAAAAATGATTTTGTTCACTCCACCCCAAAAAGATTGTGTTCACTGCACCCCACAAAGATTGTGTTCACTGCACCCCAAAAAGGATTTTGTTCACTGCACCCCAAAAAGATTGTGTTCACTGCACCCCACAAAGATTGTGTTCACTGCACCCCACAAAGGATTTTGTTCACTGCACCCCACAAAGATTGTGTTCACTGCACACCAAAAAGGATTGTGTTCACTGCACCCCAAAAAGATTTTGTTCACTGCACCCCAAAAAGATTGTGTTCACTGCAGCCCAAAAAGATTGTGTTCACTGCAGCCCAAAAAGATTGTGTTCACTGCAGCCCAAAAAGATTGTGTTCACTGCAGCCCAAAAAGATTGTGTTCACTGCAGCTCACACACAGAAAAATGGATGTGGATCACTGACACCTGCCTATCTCCAATCCCACACCACACAGCAATATCGATTGTAGTTTGTAGAACACAGTTTCCCTAAAATTCAGCAGACTCTGTCCCTAACAGGATTGAGAAGAGATCGTAGATCAGGATTGAGTGCAGATTCACCCCACCCCCCCACACAGCAATATCGATTGTAGTTTGTAGAAGACACTGACCCTATAATTCAGCAGACTCTATCCCTAAAATGCCTACAACTCGCCCTGCCTAAACACTCCGACCTGTCCCTCAATTCTATCCGGACACAAATGGTTTTTTCCTGCCTATCTGTCCCTAATCAGCAGCCAGCACATTGATGTGTGCTCTGTCCCTTAGCTAAGCAGCAGAATGACGCTGCTGCGGCGGCTGCCTCGAACTTATAAAGACTTGGTCACATGCTTCAGACGGCCAATCACAGCTACTAAGACATTTGCAGGCATGGCTGGGATGGCTTAAGGCACACCAGTTAAACGATTGTTGATTGGCTGTTGAAAGCCCGCCATGAAAAGAGCGCCAAAGCATGCAAAACCCGGAAATAAAACGACCGAACACGGATTTTTACCCGAACATACAGTAAAGTGTCCGTGTCCGTGTTCGGGTAAAAAAAATCCAATTATTCGGTACGAACACGAATAATACAGTCCGTGTTCGCTCAACACTAGTGTCGTATATAAAGCGTCAAGGGGGAACTCGCAGTCACTCTTTATTGAGAGAAGTCGAGCCAATAATGGTCTGGGCTCAGAAATACTTATCCAACCTCACTGCGGTTTTTCTGCCAGGGACACAGAACATCCAGGCGGATTTTCTATCACGAGTCTCCATGGACAACGAGTGGAGTCTTCATGCCGATGTGTTTCAGTGGCTAAAATCCCTAGGGTTCCTTCCGGAAGTGGATCTGTTCGCTTCCCCGTGCAACTTCAAGTTGGAGAAGTACTACACGAGATTCAAATGCCCACAAGCTTTCGGGGTGGATGCCCTAACAGAGCAGTGGAGGTTTCACAAGGCTTAAGCCTTCCCACCAGTTCCAGTCATCCTTCGATTCCTGACGAGACTCAGGTCGGAAGAAGTGGAGGCTCTTGTGATAGCCCCATATTGGCCGAACAGGCCCTGGTTTCCGATGCTGCTACAGCTGAGCTTTCGCGAGCCAGTCCCACTACCTTCCAGGCAGGATCTCCTGTCTCAGGGAACGGTGCTACACCCTTGCCCGGCCCATCTGCACCTGATGGCCTGGTTTTTGAAAGGGAAAGGCTGGAGGCATTAGGGTGTCCAAGTGGAGCTATCTCCACACTGTTGAATGCGAGAAGAGCTGGAACAAATAGAGTCTACGAAAGGATATGGAAGAAGTTCATGTCTCATATCTCCGGAAATATGGATGTGCAAGGCACTCCAAAGGTTCAACACATTTTGAGTTTTCTACAATCTGGCCTGGATCTGCCTTTATCAGTCAGTTCTCTTCGAGTTAAAGTGTCAGCTATCTCGGCTTTCACAGGAACATCCTGGGCAAAGCATCCTCTAGTGAGGCAATTTTTCAGAGGAGCTTCTAGGCTCAGACCACAAAGGAAGCCCAGATTCCCTAAGTGGGATCTTCCACTTGTTCTGGATTTCTTTGCAGACCTCAGAAGAGATAACCTGGTTCAACTCTCCATCAAAGAATTGTCTCTTATAGTAGCGTTACTGGTGGCAGTCGCCTGAGCAAAAAGGGTCTCTGAGCTAGGAGCTTTGGGATGCAAAGAACCCTTTTTGTCGTTTTTCCCGGATTGGGTGGTTCTGATTCCCATGTTGGATTCGCATCCAAAAGTATCCTCTATTTTTCATGAAAATCAGGAAATTGTCTTGCCAACATTCAAATCCTCTGACTCTGCGACTCATCCACTGGATGTAGGGCAAATTCTGAAACTATATCTGGAAGCCACATCTCATTTCCGCCATTCGGATTATTTGTTTGTCCTGTTCTATGGGAAGAATAAAGGCTTGCGTGCTTCGTCTAGAACGATCGCATCTTGGATTGTCCAGTCCATTCAATGGGCCTATAGAGCTAAAGGTTGGCTCCGCCGGAGGCGGTGACAGCGCATTCTACAAGAGGAATGTCGACTTCTTGGACAGCGTTTCGTCATGTGGCTCCTGAAGTTGTATGCAAAGCGGCCTCGTGGTCCTCAATTAACACTTTCATGGCTCATTATTGTGTCGAGCCAGCTTCTTTATCATCTGTTGATTTTGGTTTGCGGATACTATCAGTTGATGGTGCAAATTTAATTTCTTTTGAACAGCAGATTGCCCACCCTGGTGTGTTTGGCTAGTTATTTCCCACACGTAGGCTGCCATGGAGTCTGTCAGGAAAACTGAAAATTTATATCAAATTCTTACCGTAATTTTCCTTTCCTGATGGACTCCATGGCAGCCGGAGTCCCCACCCATCTGCCGGAGGAGGCTATTTTATGGAACATGGTCTCTGGGGCAGAGTGAAATTTATGGGAGTGGGTTCCTATGAAGTAGGAGGAGGCGGGACTAACCCACACGTAGGCTGCCATGGAGTCCATCAGGAAAGGAAAATTACGGTAAGTATTTGATATACATTTTCCGTTTTTTAGACTCTTAAAACCTAATAAGACTAATAAAAACAGTAAAAAAATTAGGTTAAAATGTTAATAAAAAACTATTAAAAAGCTAATAAAAACTAATAAAAAACTTTGAACGACTGGGAGGATAAAATTACATTACAAGGGAGTGCCATGTTTAAAAAACTAATAAAAGAACTTTAAGCGCCTGGGAGGATAAAATTACATTACAAGGGAGTGCCATGTTTACCTAGACATGGTGTGTGGGACATTTTCGTTTTCCAATTTTTTTAAAACCTAGAATATCATTAAGATAAAAGGGCTTTTTTTTTTTTTCATATTAAAAATCCTTTAAAAGTCTTTTTAAAAAACTTTTAGATGGTTTTTCTAAAAACTTTTAAAAGATAGAATAGAATAAAAGGGAGATGGTGAGACGCAATAAAACGGGATAAAAAAGGGGGAGGAAACGGAAGGGTAGTTACACATCTGTAATGAAGCAGTTCAGATCTATGTCTGCATTTAACCCATCAGGGCGGAGGGATTTCATTAAAAAAATCAGCTATTGCATGAAACAGGTACATTCAACATATCCCCAGATAGCTTAGATCTGAGCGCACATTATTACTGAATGGCGCTCAGATCACATACGTACAGATTCAACAGCAGGGGAAGAAAAAGTGTTTCAACATGGGACCATAATCACATGGTAAGAGGCTGGCAAGTAGTCCTCTCCAGGTACTCGTGGCAACTCAAAAGAGGGGAGTTTGTCACAGACATATAAACGAATACTCAATATAGTCTTTTAAGCAGGGAGAGGAAACATGCAAACAGACATAGAAGGGCATGGTGAGTATTTTGCAGCTCTCATTTTTTTTTTGGAAAATGAAGAATAAAACAGGAAAATTCTTTTTTTTTCCTCTTTTTTTTCAATTTCCAAAACTTTGTGGCAAAAAGTGAGATCTGCAAAACACTCAACATGCCTCTCTGCAAATAGCTTAGGGTGTCTACTTTCCGAAAAGGGGTCATTTGAGGGGGGGGGGGATTTGTGCTGTCTTGGCATTTCTTGGCCTCCGAAACTGTGATAGGTAGTCAGGAGTGAAATCAACAATTTACGCCCTTGGAAAGCCTGAAAGTGGTGATTGATTTTCGGGGTCCAGTACTCGGCTAGACTGCAAAAAAGTCTCACACATGGGGTATCCCTGTACTCAGGAGAAGCAGCAGAATGTATTTTGGGGTGTCATTTCACATATACCCATGGCATGTGTGAGCAATATATCATTTAGTGACAACTTTGTGTAAAAAAATAAAAAAAATAATATATTTCCCGGAACTTGTGGCCAAATATAAAATATTCCATGGACTCGCAATGCCTCTCAGGAAAATAGCTTGGGATGTCTACTTTGCAAAATGGGGTCATTTGGGGGGGGGGGGCATTGTGCTATCTTGGAATTTTAGGGCCTCCGAAACTGTGACAGGTAGTGCGGAGGTGAAATGCACAATTTACGCCATTAGAAAACCTGAAATTGGTGATTGTTTTCATGGTCCTGTACACAGCTAGGCTCCCAAAAAGTCTCACACATGTGGTATCCCTGTACTCAGGAGAAGCAGCAGAATATATTTTGGGGTGTAATTACACATATACCCATGGCATGTGTGAGCAATATATCATTTCAATGACAACTTTGTGTAAAAAAAAAAATATATATATTTTTTTAGTAATTTTTCAAACACCTGTGACAAAAAAATGAAATATTCAATGAGCTCAACATGCCTCTCAGGACATTCCTTGGGATGTCTACTTTCCAAAAAGTGGTAATTTTGGGGGGGGTTTGTACTGCCCTGCCATTTTTTTTTAAAACAGGAAAAGCTTTATTGAGAAAAACTCACACCATTACAACCATAAAACTGTCGGAAAATATCAACAGCCTGTAAACATCATGTAACCCACAACCTGCCCCACTCCCCCCAACAACAGCACATATGGTCACAGTGCAAGGCATAGAGAACACAAAATAGTATAAGAAAATGGGTGAAACACCCTCAACCCGCCCTCCCAGGCAAAAAACAAACAAAAATGAAACCCTGAGAACTACATTAGCAAACAATCCATAATGAGATCATTAGGGGCCATGCCCTGACAGTTCAACCACGCACCCCATGCCCTAGAAAACTTCTGAAGCGCCCCCCTATGCTGATAGATAACCTTCTCCATACGAAGAGTAGTACCCATCTGTTCCAACCACATCTTATAAGTAGGTGGCTCCGGTGCTATCCAATGTCTCAGGATAAGTAAACGGGCCTGAAAGAGAGCCCGAGAGGCGGCCTCTCTCAGAGACCTGTCTTCCACTATCTGATCCAAGATCCCTAAGATACAATGACAGGGATCCCCAGGGATATCCACCCCCAGAGCTCTAGCAATGGCAGATAACACAGTGGACCAGTATCTATGCAGCTTTGGACATCTCCACAACAAATGAATCAGATCCCCTGTCTCCCTTCGGCAGCGTCCACAAAGGTTATCTACACAAAGACCCATGGCATGAAGCTTCAGGAGAGTGTGATGCACTCTAAGTAGGATGTAAAGCTGTGAGAACTGATGGGAAACATTGAGAGAGCAGCTAGTTACCGCCTCCAAGGCCTCCTCCCACTGTTCTCCCGGGATCTCCCCCACATCCATGCTCCAGTGGTCGCAGGCCCTACCAGGGTACTTTTCCAAAAACGTTCCCAGGAGAGAAGCGTGGCAGCTGGATATGAAGCCTTTGGTGTCCGTAAACTGTTGCATAAGAAAGAAGACAGGAGTCGGGGACAAAAATAGTTGTCCCAGGGCTGCCTGCGCCCGTATCGCGTGTTGTAGTTGGGAATAATAGAACCGCATACTCCAGAAGCAAAAAATTTTCCTGGAGCTGCACAAAGGGCAAAAGGGACCCCCCCTGCAAAATGTGTGTAAGATGAGTCACCCCATACGCTCGCCACCTGCCTGCTTGATCTAGTTTACTCAATTCAGGGTACGCCCTGTTGTACCAAATCGGACTGAACTTAGTGTAGCTGGAGGCCAGTTGAATCTGTTTGGTTTTGTCCCACACCTTTTGAAGCAATCTATATGTCGGGAAGCGTTTGTTTGGTTTAGCAAAAAGTTGCTCCTTAAGTCCCTCCAGCACCGCGTTTGCGCCAGTAAACCACTGCCTGACCATTAGCGCTGCACCACTGCCCTGCCATTTTAGCACTTCATGAAATGAAATTAAAGCTGCGTAAATTCCAGTATTTACACCATAGTTTGTAGATGCTATAACCTTTGCACAAACCAATAAAAATACTCTCATTGAGATTTTTTTTGTCAAAGACATGTAGCTAAATACATTTGGCCAAAATATATGACATAAATTGAGTATATTGGATATTTTTTAAAAGACAAAGTTGAAAATGTAATTTTTTCTCAAAATTTGCGCTCTTTTTTATTAATATCACAAAAAATAAAAAGCGCAGACGTGATCAAATACCACCAAAAGAAAGCTCTGTTTGTGGGAAAAAAAGGACGTAAATTTCGTTTGGGTACAGCATTGGATGACCGCGCAATTGTCAGTTAAAGTCACAAAGTGCCAAGTTGAAAAAAGGCCTCCGGTCTTTGAGCAGCCAAATCCTCCGGGGGCTTAAGTAGTAAACAATTATGTTTATTGGAAATTTTGGTCAGCTTGGCATGGCACTGCTCCCTGTCTTTAACATTGGTGCCTATGGGAAATCTTGGTCAGCTTGACATGGCACAACTCCCCATCTTTAACAATAGTGTTTATAGGAAATATAGGTCAGCTTGGCATGGCACTGATCCCTGTCTTTAACATTGGTGCCAATGGGAAATCTTGGTTAGCTTGACATGGCACTGCTTACAAAAAGACAGGGACACAAAACTTGGGGAGCACCGAGAGGGGACCCAGGACTATAACATATCTATTCATTTTAAAAGTGGGGTATGCCTGTACACTACACTGACTGCCCTAAACTAACTCAACACACTATCCATTAACTACCTGCCTAACCTCTATTATCACACACTATACACGGCTTCCATGCTAGCAGCAGCCTTATATAGTGTGGGGTGTGTACTTACGTAGCCCCTTAGCCATGATTGGCTAAAGGCACCCTGCCTTTGCCCAACCATGGCTCTGACAGGACATTGTGCTGCGGTTGGCCAAAGCATACAGCTCCAGTGCATGCTTTGGCCAATTATAAGCACTTAATGCACTGCAATCGCGCAGTGCATTATGGGGCGCTCATTGGCGGGTGAACCTGCCGTCGAGCGCCCCGGGTGTTCGTGTGTTCGGCAAACACACAAACACCCGATGTTCGAATCTAACTTACATTTGACTCGAGCAACTAGCCCATCCCTATTCATAATAGTGACAGATCATTCGAAGCTGCGACTCTGTGTCTATTTGTGGATGCTTTTATAAATACATGGCCCTTACAATGGATCAGAGTGCCTCAGTGCCATGTGACCTTTTACTTTTATGAATGAACAGTTAGAGATGTCAGGATGGTGCCGTGTATGACACAGCCTGGCAACGCTGATTATTGTTCATCCATAAAACTGAAAGATCATTTAGAGCTGCGGCCCAGAGATCAGCGCTGTCAGGTTGATCGGATGGAGGGGAAAACTGTCTAAAGCAACCAATGGATGGATTTGAACAGGGCAAAGTGGTACATAGCTTGGTCCCCTAGGGAGTATATAAAAGTACATTTCTAAAAATGAGACCGGTTCCTAAAATAATACTAATAGACAGAAGGCACATTGGCATCATGTAAAATCCTTAATAAAGGGGCATGCTTTGGCAGCGTGAAGACCTGCTTTCCCTGAGCTCCAATCTCCCTCCGATGATACATAGCCACCCAACAATCTGCCTGCCACGGCATGTGCTCTGCCAAGAGCAGAAAAAGCACAGGATATACCCAGGACCTCGGTTTGGTCAGCAATCAAGCACTTCTTCCCTGGTGCCCAGACCTGTAGCTCCCGGACCGGAATGAAGGACCCACATGGTGGCACTATGGAGACTGCACTCCTGACTTAGACAGCGGCTGCCCCAGCCTCCTCCATTGCTTCAGATTCTTGTTCCGGATTTCCCGCAGGTCTGGCTTCACAACAGCCTGTCTCCAGCTCACTCCTGGGAGTATCCATCTCCACCCGAGACACCGCAGAAATCAGGGAGCTTCTCTGGGCTCTCCCCACAAGGGCTGACATTGAGGCCCTATTTCTCCATCTTCGACCGAGTCTCACCAACATGACATGCAGGAGGTCCACTCAAAGGTACAGCAGCTCTCTGACAGCATTACAAGGGGGGAATCTTCTATGGTGGCTGTGGAGAGGAGGTTAGCCACAGTTGAGCAGGAATAAGCACGCCAGGAAGAACACTCAATAGCCTTGAAACTGAACATTGAAGATTGCGAGAACCAGAGCTGCGTAACAACCTGAGGCTCCATGGCTTTCCCAAAACTACTGGTTCAGAAAATTTAGGAGACACAGTTGCTGCCATATTTAATCAGGTATTGGACTCTATACCTCCGGAGCCGCTTGAACTGTACCGGGTGCATAGGGCACTAGGTCAACTGATACAGACAGACCTCAAGATTAGATATGGCCTTGCAGTTCGCCCGGCGGTCGGTTCACGGCGAACTTTGCTCGTTCGCTGTCCACCGATCATGCGAACATATGGAAATGTTCGCGGCCGCCATATTCTTTTACATTGTGAAGAACTTTGACCCATGACACATCCATCAGGTGGTACAGGACAGCCAGTTGAGACATTTCAGCACATGGACATACCCCCTACCTTATAAATAGACCTGGCTGCCATTTTACATTCTGCTTTTTGTCAGTGTAGGGAGAGGTTTGCTGTGTGGAGCAGGGACAGATTGCTTGGTAATAGGTCCACAAAAGTCCTTTTAACCACTTAAGCCCCGGAAGATTTTACCCCCTTCCTGACCAGGGGGTATTTTGCAATTCGGCACTGCGTGACTTTAACGGACAATTGCGCGGTCATGCGACGCTGTACCTAAAGAAATTTGACGTCCTTTTTTTCCCGCAAACAGAGCTTTCTTTTGGTGGTATTTGATCACCTGTGCAATTTTTTTGATCATGCGCTATAAACTCCCAAATTCCCCCCAAAAAAATGTAAAAATCTAAATTTTTTAACATTTTCAGACAATTTGTTTTATGCTACATATGTTTGGTAAAAAAAATCGCAAAAAGCGTATTTCGATTGGTTTGCGCAAAAGTTATCACGTTTACTAACAAAGGGAAAGATTTTTGTCATTTTTGTTGTTTTTTTTTAACGCATAATGGTGGCGATCTGGGATTTTTTTTGCGGGACTGCGACATTGGGGCGGACAGATTGGACCCTTGACTGACATTTTTGACACTTTTGGGGTTACCAGTGACATTACTACAGTAATCAGTGCTATACATATGCACTGCTACTGCAAAATGACACTGGTAGTGAAGGGGTTAACTTTTTTTGAGAGGGAGGGGTGGTGTGTGTCCCTAGGGGCGTGATTCTAACTGTGATTGGCTGTGGCTTTCGCTGTAGGAACAGTGATCAACAGTCCTACATAGTAGAACCGTATGATCACTGTTTCTACACAGGGGAGAATGACAGGCGGCTTGTTTACACTAGTCGCCTGCCTTTCTGCCTCTCCACCGACGATCGCCGAGTGACCGGCGGACATCGTGTCCACCGGTCACACGCGCGCAGGGGGGGGGGGGTGGGTGACTGCGCAGGAGCGGGAGCGCGCTTTTGCTCCCCAGAGCCTCACAGGCTAGTGACGTACCGGTACGTCACTTTGCCTGTGAGGGGCTGATCGCCGCAGTATATGTACTTGTGGCGGTCGGCAAGTGGTTAAGGACTGGTATTAGGTATACTGTCTAAGTGTCTATATTCTGTCTTTTGTCAGTGTAGGGAGAGGTTTGCTGTGTGGAGCAGAGACAGATTGTCAGTGACACAAATTGCATGGTAATAGGTCCACAAAAGTCCTTTTAAGGACTGGTATTTGGTATAGGTGTACTGTCTGCTTCTCCATGTCCGCATCCCAAATTGATATCTTAAGAGTTAATTTAAATTTTAAGTGGACCACTTTGGCCCTTAAATGTCTGGGCACATATGCACTGAACTTCTCACTTTTTCTTTGTAAAGTTCGGACCTTGCTTTCCAAATGGCATCAGTGCCTCTTCTCCTGGTTCGGTAGATGTAACATCATTATAATGTAATTTTTGCCAAAATTCTCATACCTCTCTCAAGCATTGCCAATTCTCATACCCTCAGATTTAAGCAAACCAATGCCCTGCTAGTCAATTTTATTTGGGCTCACAAAAGACCTAGCCTTCAACGACAAATACTGACTCTTCCTAAGCACCACGGTGGCATTGCAGTACCGATATACAAAAATACTACCAAGCAGCCCATATGGGGAGACTTATTAACGGGTGTAGACATGCTAAGTGTAAATTATGGCCACAGATTGAGCAATCCCAAAGCGAAGTCCCTTCACGTTGCACAGCCTGGTGCTTCCCAGATCTTTCCCCCACAATGCACCCGCCTTGGGACCCATATTAAGTACATGCTCCCGGATATGCTCTACTTCCTCATTATCATCAGCCCACTCCCCCCTTTACCTTATTGTGGGGAATCCCTGCTTCCCCCTGGATTGCAAGGGGATCCATTTTGCGCACTACTAAACTCCCAATGTTACCAAGGCTCTCATTTCCTGGGAACCAACCATTGGCCCTCGCTATCAGAGTTAACTTCGCCGAGGGGTTGCTACCATCTTGACTTCTGGAGTGCCTTACATCTCCGACACTTTTTGAGTTCCCTTCCGCCCCCAGATAGCTTCCAACGACAATTTACTTCCTTTGAAAAACTTTGTGTGGGGACAGGCCCCCTTTCCCATTGCCTCTCTTCATACGGAAGTGGGAACTGACATTAAATATAACTTTTTCCCAGACACAACATAGGTGGATTATCCGTTTCGCATTAAAATCATCCATCTGTACACGTGCTCAAGAAACCAAATTTTAAACTCCTTACGGGATGGTACAGTACCCCTTCAGTAATTCATAAATACTCTCCTTAAACCCCCAATAGTTCCTGGAGATGTCAGGGAGACAAAGGGTCTTTACTATATATTTTCTGGTCCTGCCCAAAGTTGGAACTCTTTTGGAAGAAGGTTGTCAGGGAAGAACTTGATAAAGAATGGCAAAGTTGCCAATTTCCAAAATGGCCGCGCAGGACTGTCAGGAAATGACATATATGCTAATTCCAAAATGGCCATGTGGGACGTCCTAATTAGGGCCAATTATCAACACCCACTTCCTATATAAACTCAGCACTGGCTGCCATTCATTGCTGGATTATCTTCAGCTAGTAC